>NC_082594.1:73935992-74560992 GCF_030936135.1 Gavia stellata
CAAGCTAATGCCTAGGTAAGCACTTTTCCTCTCAGCTGGGCTGTGATCGTGCGGTTTACGGCGCTCGGATGCTGTGTGCAGAGCACTGGTGGGTTAAGGCCTGTTTGGCTTTGCTGGGGAGCGAGTCAGGAGCACTTGCTTTGTCAGCTGCAGCTGCGAGGCCGTTGAAGAAGTGGTGGTGTGTGGCCTTTCAGCTGTG
The DNA here is from genome assembly GCF_030936135.1 of Gavia stellata. Classification (NCBI taxonomy): domain Eukaryota; kingdom Metazoa; phylum Chordata; class Aves; order Gaviiformes; family Gaviidae; genus Gavia; species Gavia stellata. Next base: position 73,936,192 of record NC_082594.1, read on the forward strand.
ACCATCAGCCTTCCCGTGGGGATGACCACCAAGGCAGCGTGCCTGCCATGGTGCAGGCTCTCCTGGCACCCCTGCCTGCTCTCATACCTTTCTCCTGACCATCTTCTGCGTCGGATCCCAGAGAGCTGCAGCGCCAGGAGCAGCCAACAAGGTGCTCAGACCTGTGTGGAAACGGGTCAGAGCACCTTCTTCAGAAAACAGGCAGGCTTTCCTCACAAGAGGGGCAGCAAGGAGAAAGGGTGGCTGTGCTCACATTTTAGGTTGTATGAGGTACCTGAACAGCAGAATCGTTCTGAAGTCCTTGTATACTGAAGCAAACAACTTTTAGAAGCCAGAAATATATTTTACAATGTATAGGTATAGACTCTAGCACAATTGGGGGCACAACGGGGGCAGGAAAGGGGCTTGGAGCATCTACATATTACTATCCTATGCGTAGTAATATCAGAATTTGAGATGTGATTTCCTCAGTTTTATTCTGCTCCTAAGCCATTACTCATCTTGACTGAATTGTGTATTATGCATGAAGACAAACTTAACCTTTGTGGAAAGAACATTATCTTGGGATTTCCCATGTCCCAAAGTGCATGTTGTTTAATAATGTGTTTAGACAACATCAGCTTCAATCTAAAAGGATTTTGTGTTGATTTTTGTTTGTGGTGTCTGTTACTTGCGACACACACAAGCACGGTCACACACACTCATACAAACAGAGCAACCTACAGGGGGAAAAGAGAAAACCCCAGTCTTAAGTGAAGATAATGAAAGCTTTTTTGAAGGCAATATTGTCAAATACAAAAGTGGTTAAAGAGAAGCACGAGGAAAATATATAAATGTAACTACATCCATTTCTACCAGCTAATAAAGAGAACATTTTCTTTGCTTTCTCTAATGGGAAAATAGAGCAAAAGAACTTCCTTTAGCACTAGTTTCTATAGTGACAGTATCCTCAAAATCATCTTTATGCAATCAAAAATAACTTCATAGTACAGTGTAGAAATGGAGCTTAATCAGTTTTCTATCCTGTAGAAAACTGTTAATGATCTTGAGGAACAAGAATTTAAATTGCATGGAACACTAAATTCTTCCAGTTTAGTAACTGAACGTTTGTCTGCTCCTGCTAATGAGGTGAGAGATGGCAAAGGCCATCGTGCCCAGCCTCGTAACTCCAGTTGAGGTCCCTGATGTCCATGATGCTTTTGTGTTTGAGTCCACAGGTGCTACGTCTACCCGTTCCTTCATTTTTCCTTGATCTAGGTACAACTGAGCTCTCTGGTTTTCCTCAGGGTCTGTGGCATTTCTTCTCAGCACAGAGACTAGGGAGCTGAACTTGACTCCAGGGTGGATGAGGAGCGGCACAGCTCCCTTCTGATGGCATGAACCCACCTTCATGGCTGGAGGTACAAACCCGCAGCCCTCTGCCCTTGCCTACCCTGGCAGCATCCCCGTCTCCAACTGGCATCTCTGGCCAGTCATCACCCCTTTCTTTCTCCTCTCTGCAGTCGATTTCTCTTTCCTCAGCTGCTCCCACAGCCAAATCAGCAATGAAAGCGTGTCCCTTTTCTTACTCGCTTGCCCCAAATTTCCTTTTGTTTCTGTCAGCCCTGCTCTGTAATGTACACCCTGTTTTCCTCTTCGGGAATTTTTCAGGTGTCTCCCACTCCCACTCCTGTTTCCAGATAAGGACCAAAGTAGTATTCTTTATTTCTTTTTTTTGGTCTGACTGTAGAGTTCATCCAAACCCTAAATATTTCAGTTAACTTCTGTCTTTCATTATCTATGGGCTCATCTTCCAGACAGAGTAGGCAGTAATTTACAAAGGACTTAGCTAGTTCATGGCTGATTCATTACATGCTGAGGCATTAAATATTGAGCAATTTTATGTAATTAACCAGAATTCCTAAATTGCATGCAGGCAGGTTCCTCAGCCAGTCACAGCTGATTATACTTCAGTTACTGATGAATTGTAGCACTAAAAAAATTGATCAGCTTCATCCCAGGATTGTTTTCACAGGCGAGTCTGTCTGTCATGATGCATCCATTCCAGCAGCGTGCTTATTTAGCTACTTAACTGATTTTACACTTGGAGCTGGAAGATATTGTTAGAGGAATAGTTCACTCATTTCCCACAAAGTTTAATTAAAAAGAATGATACCATTATGTTTCATGCATATCTATTATCTGTATCTATTTTAATGTCCTCTTGCGTATCAGGTTTCATTACTCTTCATGGTTTCTGTTATTTGTTTTGCAAACGCACAAGTCAGGAAAGAATTATGAAAAATGTAGGTTCCCGATGAGAGCTGAGGGGCAGGAATGATCATCGAGTTGTTCTGTTCCTGGAAAATCAGAGAGAAGTGTTTGAGCAGTGAAAGCCTCCAAGGTAAAATATGCCCTCTGCTCAAAAGTTCAGACATGTCACCAGCTGTTTGAGGCAAAGAGACCTTTGAGGTGTAAACAGTTCTGGGAGGTCTGTCGTCCAGGCGTGCCCGTGGTCCTCTGCGGCCAGAGCCTGCAGGCGCTTGCGCAGCCCTGGAGAGGGGTGAGGAGTGATGCTTCCTCCCTGCGCCCTCCCTGCTCTGTGTTCAGGCGCTGCTGTGCCTGGGGAAAGCCAGGGCCTTACTGAATCTGTACATCCCTCCTCTCTGATGGTCTGCAGACGGGCTTGCAGGACTGTATTGTGGAATATAACTCCTGACTGAAAGCTTTAAAAAAAACCCAGTTGCTCTGAATAAATACCTTGCCTGTGCACTGCTGTTTTGAAAGTGTTGTTTTACTTCCGGTGAAGCTGCTGCAGGAGGCTTTGCTGCGGGACGAGGCTTCCCCGCATTTTGTTAAAGGTGAGCAGTGTCTCCAACTCTGACTTTCCACCTGCTAGCCAAGTGCCAGTCACCTGGGTTGCCCTTCCTGCCTGCTGTCATTCAGCAGTGCTGGCTGGGTGCCATTCCCAATGACTGAATGTACTCCATTGCCCTTCGACTCATAATATTTGCTGAGGGAGCCACTTGGAGATACGGAAAGCAACCTAAAAAATTCTGATATTGAGGAAAATACCCATAAAATCAATCCAGTTAATCCTGCAAATTAGCATGAAATGTAGCCACTTGCATTCAGACTTAAATCTTAGATAAATATTTATAGATTTAATAATTAATATTTATCAATTCAAGATTTAGTCTGAAGACAGTGAAAATTTGAGTTTGGCTGCTCAGGTTGTTTCTTTCGAGCTTTGCCAACTTACTTTTGCTTGCCCTTGTTTTTTAGAAGTGTTGAACTTTAAAACCTAGACTGGTGCCTAGCATGATGCTGGCTTATCTTCAAATCAGAGAGAAGTCAGTAGGATAAAAATAAACCAGACTGTTTTCTTGTCTTGAATATTGTAAACCATGGTATAATATTCTTCCCTTTTCTCTGTTGGCGATCTGAATTATCAATGACCCAAAGGCTTTTTTATTCATTAAAATAATTGGTTTTACCTTTCTATTCTTCTAAGGCCATTGAATTTAAAATTCTTATAATTTTGCCTAAATGAAAACATATATTATGCAGTAGGGAAAAAGATGCATATGTGATTAGTCTATGATTATCTTGCTGTTAAAATAAATCTAAACAAATGGGATTTTTATTGTTTCAGTGCAGACTATCTGGATGGTAAATTATTCTAAATTGGTCATAAGCCACAGCCCGTTCAAGTTTGTTCAGAGAGCATAGGCAAATGTGTAGCTTTTATTAGTTTTAAATATAGTTAGGTTTTTTCATTCTTGATGGCTTTTCTGGTTATAGGTCATAAATGCAGCTATACATTACTGCTTTGTGTACCTGATATGTCAGCATGATATTCTTTAAATCACCAGTGATACAATGTGATTTGAATTTTTAACAACTGAGCACCTTGCAGAAGCCACAGTAAGTAAACGATGGTTAAAATTAGATAGACACATAACGTGAACTCAGTGTCATTTTGTCTTTGAACTCCAGGTGCCTGCAGGGCGAGGGAGCAAGGTATGACCATACAAGGAATAAACAGTGTATGCTACTTTAATGATGGAGAAAGGGCAGTGCATATATATGTATAAACACACACATATACATACATACATATACATATATATATATACACACACAGATTCAGAGGTGTGAGTACAGACCTTCCCGAGTTGACTTTAGGGCGTCGTCTTTGGGGAAGGTGAAGCGATGAAGATGAAGAGGCATCAACTTCAGCCTCCTGAGCTGGATCTGGCACAGCTCCTGTGCCTCCCCACTAGCTGCTGTGTTCAGACCTAGCAGGATTCATGCATCTCCTCTGAGACTCAGTCAGTGTATATAGCCTAGAGTGAATGAGGTCCACCTTGCTCCTTTTTGCAGGTACCTTACCTTGCAGAAGCAGCAACTGCTTCTCTGTTAAACAATCTGAACTAACTGGATCCCCTTTATTCAGTTGGCAGCATAGCAGAAAATAGTATTCTGCCTTGTTAAAAAGTTGATTTGGCTTGCTCTGCAGTTACACAAATATCTGAGCTGGCATGAGAAACAGCAGGTCTGAGGAAGTAAGGTGAGAAGGGGTGACTAAAAGGGACCAAGCCCAGATATTTTCAGGAGTTTAATAACTTCACAGTATTGTTTAATCTAGTAGAAATGATAACTAACTGCTCATTACTGATTGGTTACTAATATTTACATTCTGTGGCATGTTGTGATGCTTCTATAACCTAAAAAACAATGTTACGTGTTTGGTTCTCTTATTACGTAACTTAAGTTTTTTTCAGGGAAAGATGAAATCATAGCACTTCTATAGTGTTCAACTGGAAGAACAGTCTTGTGTATGCTTAGAAGCTGGTTAATTTAGTGCCTTAGAATGCCCCTCTGCTGTTAGAGGGGTTAGAATAAAGCAAAAGAATTTCCCCAGTGTGGACCAGGTAGCAAAATGTAATTTTGCTATAGAAGTACAAAACTGGTTATTCAACCCTAAAATATCAAGCTTTGGAGTTACAGCTTTCTCCGCCAGATTGTAGCTGGATGGGGTGGAGATGTTGTCTGCTGTCAGGTACTGGTGTCACCTGTACTGCCAAGCCTGTAAGGTTTGGCATAGTGATTGCAGTAGGCCATGTGGATAAATGGGTGATATTTTGGTCTGTTATATGGAAGACGTCAATCTCATTCAGTTCCCAGTTTTGCTACAGGTAACCTTGTAAGTTTTCATTTACTGAACAAGTAAGTTAATGACGTTGCTTCCTAAGGCCAGGGATAAAATTTTCTCATAAACATGTTTTCTACTGGAAAATGTTGATTCAACTAAATCAAGACCTTATGAGGGAATATAACTTTTATTTAAAAGGAGTTTTCACAAAACATCATTGAGGTTTTCGATGTTCTTGACAGATTTTTAGTGTATTATTATGGATAAACTATTTCTAGAAGGTTAAAAAATATTTTGGAACATTTTGCTTTGTGAACAATTCTGATATTTCGATTTTTTCTTACTGATTCACGATGAATATGATATTTAATACCTCAGAGCTTTGAAATACATTGACAGTATGTTTTTTAGCCAACCCTGGCTAACTGTGCAATAATATTTGATAGCAGAGGCACTGACATGCACACATGTTGAATATAATTCTGAATTAAACAGCTGAGGCTACTTCTGATGAAATTTGACAAAGGCACGTGTAGGGTACTGCACCTGGGGAGGAATAACCCCATGCATCAGTACAGGTTAGGGGCTGACCTGCTGGAGAGCAGCTCTGTGGAAAGGGACCTGGGAGTCCTGGTGGACAACAGGATGACCACGAGCCAGCAATGTGCCCTCGTGGCCAAGAAGGCCAATGGCATCCTGGGGTGCACCAAGAAGAGTGTGGCAAGCAGGTCGAGGGAGGTTATCCTCCCCCTCTACTCTGCCCTGCTGAGGCCGCATCTGGAGTACTGTGTCCAGTTCTGAGCTCCTCAGTTCAAGGAGGACAGGGAACTGCTGGAGAGGGTACAGCAAAGGGCTACAAAGATGATCAGGGGACTGGAACATCTTTCTTATGAGGAAAGGCTGAGGGACTTGGGCCTTTTTATTCTGGAGAAGAGAAGACTGAGGGGGGATCTTATTCTTGTTTATAAATACTGAAGGGGTGGGTGCCAGGAGGCTGGGGCCAGTCTTTTTTCAGTGGTGCCCAGGGATAGGACAAGAGGTAACGGGCATAAACTTGGTCATAGGAAGTTCCATCTAAACATGAGGAGGAACTTCTTTACTCTGAGGGTGGTAGAGCACTGGAACAAGATGTCCAGTGAGGTTGTGGAATCTCCTTCTCTGGAGGTATTCAAAACTCGCCTGGACGCATTCCTGTGCGATCTGCTCTAGGTGAACCTGCTCCGGCTGGGGGCGGGGGTTGGACTAGATGATCTCCAGAGGTCCCTTCCAACCCCTGTCATTCTGTGATTCTGTACATAAAAATATATTGTTTCCATCATAATTCAGAATCAGATAAATCCATGCCTTAAGCTAATCTGAGATCAATAATGAGAAAGAAACGTTATGAAGGAATTTTAGGGGGAGCACTTGTATTGCCAGGATACTGCTCTGAGCAGATGCTGGTGGTCTTCAAAGTGTGGCACAAAGCCTGAGCAACTCAGACCTGTGTTTCTGCCGATTGCCTCAGCTCCAGCAAGTACAGTGAAATTTGGTATTACACTCCAGTGAAAGATTTAATGTAAGATGTTTCCTCCTTTGTCTTGGGAACCACTGTGTGCCTGGAAAATTGTTGGATTACGCACTCATATTCAACTGGCCTCTCTGGGTGATGGTTTTTTTTGTTTAGAAGGTCTTACAGCAGGGACATGTCACAGGTTTGCAGATGCAGAATTCTTCATGAGGGCCATTCTGTTCTTTTGTAACCAACAGTTCAAGTAACACAACTATGATCTTCAAATGCTTTTCTCCCTGCTGTTGTCCTTCAGCCAGGAAAGCTTGCATGGGCTTCCTCTTGCAGTAAATGCTCCTCCTGTGTATTCAGATGTTCCCAGTCATGACACTGCATTCTTACATGGTGCATAACTATTGCTATAGGTCTTCCAGTAGAATTTTGGAGAGGAGGCAAGTTTGTATAACTTGATTGCATCCTATGTATACAGTTGGGTAGCCAGTACACATGGAAGCTTTTAACTGATGATACTTTGATACTATTAATCTGTGTCCTATCTGAATAAGCAGAATTCATGTCTTGAAGATACAATAGGGGAAACAAGAACAAGGAGACCTTTGTTCTTGAACAGATGAGAAGAGCTTGTGAACCTATAAGCAAAGATATGGTTGTATTTGAAAAAAGGACAAATATTGGGGTTTTGGTCACAAAAATATTTTTACAGTAATGCCTCTGGATAGTATTTTTGTTCATTTGTTAGAGAAAAAAGTAGTGATATAATGCTGTTAGTCATCTTGTAATGCTCATCCCTGCTCTCAGCTTTCACCTGCTGTGCACAGTTGGCATCTGGTGCTCAGGCACTCTAGGCAGTGAGGTGATCTTTAGCCACAGACTTTACAAGTGTAGCACTGCTGTTGAAAAGGTAGTCATGTGCAGGGTAATATTTCAAGGGCTCATAACTGAAAAAGGAAAACTAATTTCCACTGGGTCACTCATATCCATTGCGCAAATTATGGTTTGAAGGGAGTTTGTTACAGTGTTTTCCCGAATCATTCTAGAGAGGTCTGTTATAAAAACTCTGCCCTTCTTTTAATCCACAAAGGACCCTTAACTGATAGTTTGGAAGGGCATTCTGGACACTGCCTTTTGCAGGATAATCAGGCCTTTTATATAATTAATTGATGAGTCTGATAAAAAAAATTTTGTCCAAGCTGGCACTTCTGCAACAGTGCAGTTCTAATTTGTGGCACTGAAGTGAATGCTTGGAGTAAACCTAACAGGTGACATCAAGAAAATGTATCAGACATTAACTGCTTCAGAGGTAACACTGCCTTTGCAAATGCAGATGTAGGCACTGCTTTAAGAATGTGGCAAATTTTTCGCAAGGTGATTCTGTGATTTGAAATTGAGTCTTTGGTAATGGAAAAAAAGTCATGTTTTATTCTGAGCTATGTATTTTGTACTTTACATAGTTATTTAATGCCTACCATAATGATTCATTTTTTCCAAATGTACTTATTGATATGAAGATCTTAGTGTCAGAAATCATTATGTAGTACTTCGAAATTATTTTACTTGTTGCATCAAAAATACATATGGTACATGTAGAAAACCAAGACAGTTAAGCTGTCTCTCTCATTTTGTACCAAGCTGCCATCTCAGTAGAACTGACATTTTAAATCCTTTTTAGCAACATATAGAGGATAAATAATAGTATTCTGGAGGATAAATAATAGTATTCTGTCACGTGAAACATTTCACTGAGTTGATATGATTGTATAACCTATCTCTCCCAAAGCAAAGGGTCACACTGAGTATACACAGGATGTTGTTACACCTGAGATGTATATTGTTTGGGTTTTTGGGTTTTTTTGCAGAGCTGTAATACAAATAAGCTGTCTTAAATAGATATTATTGATTAGGTATCTGATCTTAAAGAAATTAAATAGTTTGAGACTGACAGATCCCTTTCCTATGATAGCGTTTAAGAGAGAGGGAATAACTTTTCGTGGCACTCAGGCACTGTTGTTCCTAGTGTGGTCACTGTTTAACAAAACAAAGCACAATCCCGCTTTTACTCCATACAGACATGGAGAAATACAAAACTCTAATATGCTCTTTCACCTTTAGGGGTCTAAGACAATAACAAATAAAAGAATAGCTCAATAGTGGAAGATACACTGTTGTTGTAAATGCATAAAGATACAAATTTTACCTGACGATCAAGAAATGACAGAAAAGGCAGGATAAAGAGACAAAGGAAGGCATAGATACGTTATTGTAAATTCTTGGTTCTTGTCAAGAGGCAACTCCGTGCCACTGATCACCGCCATCTGGGCCCAACCATTCAGCCAGTTTTCAACCCACCTCACTGTCTGGTTGTCCAGACCAAACATCAACAGCTTGTTGATGGGGCACCGTACTGCTGCAGAATTCAGTGGGGTTTGAAGGTGCACAGACCTTCTTCATGGACAGACCTCTAAAACAACACTCTTGCTTTTGCTTGAACCACAGCTTGATTCTAGCACAGAGGTGCAACCATCAAACATCAAACTGTAAAATGACATTCTAACGGTTTTATCTTCAACTGATAAATTAAAAAGATGTCTAGTGATAGCCAAGCCTGGAGTGCAGTCTTGAGATAAATTTTGCAATTTCACTAGTTCCTATTTAGGATACGGTGATCTACAAAATGTTTAAAAGCAGATAGAAGAAAAAACCATATTGCTCAGTATGTAAAAGACAAAAAAGAATAGCACCACTATTTGAGAACCTGAGGATGACAAATTTTAAACAGCTTTAGAAATTATATAGCATATTTCTGCAGTAGTCCAGAGACAGAACATTGATATATCCAGTGAACTTACAGAATGGAGACATACCCTGATAAAAATAGGAACTGAGCACAAGACGTTCAGAATGGAACTTGTATTTCTAAAGTGAACATGTAACGAAAATTCTAAACAGGTATCTTGAATTCTGTCCATTGTGCCTTATGAATATCAGTTAGAAAAAGAAAAATAATGTTTAGCTTATGTCGGGAGAAAAAAAGGAAGAAAATCTGAGTGAATGTGGTGGTTTTATGCATAATGAGACCATTGGTTCAACTTACTTTTATCAAACATGAAGTCTCCATAGGTTTTGCAGAAGCAAGAATGCTTTATAAATGTCTTCAGTTATTGTTGCTGTTTTGGTAAAGCCTGAAGAATTTACATGTACATTTTCTGATAGAAATTTGGGTCTCTCTAAATCCAGAATTGCTACCATTTTTCTCAGAAACCTCTTCATGTCCTATCTTTATCCTTAATTTTTTAGCATTTGCCAAAACCAGGTGCTTATCGGTCAATATTTTACTCAGTTTGATTTACTGTGTTTATCAGTTTATTGCTATAAAAGTCAGTATTTACCTGCAACAACACAGCAGTATACATGTATTTTGGAATACCTGTATGCATAGTCACAGTGTTTTCTCCACTGTAAATAGCAAAGAGTGAATATCCTCTGAAATACCTGGTGTGATGCAATGTTCTCAGTGAAACTGTGTAACTCAAAAGTTAATGGAAATTCTTTCAGTCAAGTTCTTTTCCCCATTTGCTCTTTCACCTGGTTGGGAGTGTTGCAATGAAGTTTTGCTGCGTTCTGCTAAGGTGTAATTTGAAAGAACTATCCTCTACCCAGAATGCATGGAAATAAAAGAATGTGTAGGTCAGAAAAGACAGGATATTTGCTTTTTGATTTGTAGCTAATGCCTCAGCACTTCAGAGCAACGATTACAAAGAAAGTTCTGTTTACTGCCAGCAGAGAAAATTGTCTATTTTGGACAGATTCTTTGGGAAATTTAGCTGAAAGGGTCTAGAAAATGCCTACCAAGAACGTACAGATTGTGATTTGGGTTTGTTGTTTGTTTGTTTGTTTTCTTTTCTTTTGGTTACAGTTTGGGCAGATTTTCAGCATAGATAAAGGCATGTTTTGTAACACAAAGCTACCCTTCTTGCAACTTTGGTGTTCTTGATCCAAGTCACAGGAACTTCTCTCAAGAGTTTGCAAGAAATTTTTTTATAACTTTAAATAAGGTGATGTTGCTATTATAACTTCATACTCAGAAATGGCTGTACTTTTTTGACTGAAATAAAAACAATGATTATGAAGTTGGTCTGAGTCATTTACTTGACATTGATACTGCTTTTGGTATATGTACTGAAATTAGACTTCTGTGGATGGGACAAGTCAGATCCCATAACGTGTAGTGATATTAAGAACCTCACCTGCATTATACTAAAACAATTTTGATGTAGAAACTCTTAATCACATAATAGAACTGTGTTTCCTAATAAATTTATCATCTAAACTGAACCTTGTTTAACTCCCAGATTTGGGGCTTTTAGCATTAAAATTCTGGGTGTATAATTTAGGCCCACCTTATGCTGAGCTGTCCATGTTCCTGATGTTCACTATAAGCCTTCCTTATCCATCAATGTGTGGGGTGCAAGTAACTTGGGTACATATATGAAAATATTTCTGGCAGGAGTGTGGACTTGCTTGTGATTAATAGTTTTAATATTTGGATCCCTGATAGGAATGGAGATGATGCTTCAGGTTATTAATATACTTCTAACATAGATGTTGTCTGTGGTAGCAGGTGTTACACTTTGATCATTTATTTCCATTTGCTTGCTATTCATCTTGATCAGTTTAGGCCATTTGCCATTTGATTACATTACCTTTTGATCTACTTCAGAATTCTCACCCACATAAATGCATTTTAATGTCACATCAGCTTTGTGCCCTTATTTCTGATTTCTTTAGTTTTCTGTGTAAAAATATGACTGACCTGTATCAAATATCAGATTTTACTCAACTGGCTTGAATGGCTTTTTTTATTTCAGTCTTTGTTATGAGAAATAATTGATTTCTAAAATATTATGGAAACTTTCAAGGTGTGGTGTAAATGTGCCCTTTTTCTGCTGCATTTCCTGATCTATTGCAACGGCTGTCAAATTGAAATGAGAGGTCTTAAGAGCTGTGGCATACATCCCAGATTTGGGCATTCATCACCTGTCTCTGGGAACGTAATCCATACGCTTGACTGCCTCCCAGCCCACCCAAACACCAGGAAAGTTCTGAGATTCCTTCCGATTTCAGTATTTATAATGGGCACTATTCTGATTTCTGGGGTACATAAATTAACAAAAAGTACAGTTGATGGAAGAGGGTGTGCTTTGAAGCACCGACTTTTGCAGAGCCCTAAATACCTCCGTGAAACTGGAATTCAGGGCCAGAAAGTGTGTTCTTAGAGAGTGTTGGAGAACTAAGATAGAAGAACAAAGCTTTAGTATGTTATTTTTCTTTTTTATCCGGCAACTGTCTAACGTGAATGTGTAAACTCTTGCTCATCTCCTACTCTTCAGCTAACTTTGCAAGTGGCAGTAGATTGCAGCCAAAGCAACTTTTTTTCCTTCTTCTCCTGGATCTGTGAAACTTTTCTGATCTTTCTGGTGATACAATGACACACCTTCAACAGAAGGGGTGAAATGCGCTGCCACACAGAATATTCTTCTGCCTCAGCCTGCACCCAACAAGATTCTGTTCTGGGATGTGGGAGCTCAGGGTTCAAACCCCTTTGGCTATCACCTGTCACCTCAGCTCTCACCTCAGGCCTCTCAGGCTATCTCCTGGGGTAACTCACCTGTCACCTCAGGTAACAACGACTCTGCTGAGTTTGCTTCATACCATATCTTTAGGCATTTAAGATGTCTGAAGCACCTCAGCAAATTTGGTCACAGCTTTCCTGATTTGTTCTCCTGAACTTAAGATTCTTAGAGCTGTTAAAAATATTACTTGGGTACGTAAATCCTTTGAGGAATGTCCACCTGACATCAGGTGCTGACCCTCATCTACATAAAGATTGTCATGCTTTGGAAAAAGCCAACAGTTGTACATTTAGTCTTCATTCTTTAAAACACAATCATGATCAGTTTTCTTTAATTTTAGATGCATTCACCAGTATAGCACTGGTAACTGTCCAGAGTTTGTCCCCTGGAAGCCTTTTTTTAAAATTTTTAGAACTTCAAGTTTTTTTCTCACTTGCAGAGTAATTAGTGTTGGCTTATTATCAAAGAACATAAAATCAGGTAGAACAGCCCCCATGTTTGCTGTTGTGATTGCTCAGTCATCTCATTCATCTCTGAAGCACTCCTAAAATCTGTGTATTTTAATAAGAACAAGATGAAAAGAACCTCAAATGAAGGTTCAGATGAGAAAATTCTTTGGTTTAATATTTGATCACTCATTTCTCCCAGATTGGTAATGCCACATTTATTATGAAGGTCACTAAATTCAAATGAGCGAAGTTGCAGCAGGTGGCCATTTTGCAACTCTGATGAGTGTTCTTTATGGGTTTAGAGAAAGAGATAAACTGCATTAGGATTGCTCCTCAAGCTTTGTTCACTCTAATGACAGCTGACTTATATGTACGTATTTATCAGCTAGGACTGACAGTTGCTTTTTAAAAGATGCATAATTAAAAATTCAGTTGTTCAATAGCCGCTTTCAAGAATTCTTACATTCCTTAGTTCATTTTTCATGCAATTAATGCCTCCAGAACAATTTCAACCATCTTTCTCATGGCTTTGATTCCACATTTTAAGAATGAGAGGAATCTACTTAGAACAATTTGTACTTTGGGTCCTTTGTTTTCATTCTTACTGTCATTCTAGGAAATTAAAAAGTAAGGATTCACACAGGGTTCCATTAGCAAAAAGCATGTCCACTTCTTTCAAGCTGTTCACAATGGACTAGTTTTTGGTATTGAAACTGCTATAATAACTTTTCCTTTTCATAGGCAATTGAAATGTATATTATGAATTGTTTCATGAAACACTTTTGAAGCAAAACTTCACAGCTGGGCGTTATGAAATATGTTTTAGAGAATAACAGTGAAATAGAAAATTGCTGTAGAAAGGAGATATCCTCTTTCCTGCATTGGCATAAGTTGTTGTCAAATTAGAGCTGAGTTTTTCTCTCCTGCTACAACAGCACCACGTTTGGAGATGCTCAAGTGAAGAAAACAGCATGTATTGATATCAGGTAAAAATGGGAACCAGTGCTAGCCCTTGGACTTCCAGTTGTCTTCTTGCTGGACTTCCAGTTGTCTACTACTTACAGTTCAGCAGTGGGATAGGCTGTGAAAGATTTGTCCTATTCCTCTGGTGAAAAGAGCTGTAATAATCTGGGAAATTTTAAAGTGGTTAAGAAAAGTTCAGAAAACTTGTTCTGGAAAGCTTACAAAGTTTATATTCTTTGCTGGAGAACTTTTAGCAGGATTCAGAGAGAAATGCTGTAAGATCCCGAGCAAAACATTTATTTTCATCCTCCTTTTACTGAAATTGGGAAAAAGAAAAACAAAAACAAAATAGAAATAAAAATAAGACCTCTACCAGTTTAAGAACAGTATTCAGAAATGAAAGAAATGCAGACTGAATAAGCCAAAAGTGTTAAGAGGAATGTGGCTGGCTCAGTATTATTGTTTCTCTTCTGTCATTAAATAATACAAGGAAAAAAATGCTGGCAAAAAGACTGCTCTAGGGTTAATTACCGGTGACATTCACTGCTGGGCAAAGGATCAGCCTGAGTCCGTGTACCACAGAAAGTGACACACAAGCATTATACTGATCCCATGACTTTCCCCTATAGCATAACCCTGCATAAGTGCATCCAAACAAAACAAACAGCACCTCCACAGCCTCTTCTGTCTGAGAGAAACCTGTGCTTTCCCTATGTCTTCCTGCATTAAATTTCCAGCCATGCAGTGCTGATGGGACTCCATGCCCTGAGCCCGTGGCCAAAGGATGGGTGGGTGTCTGAGCAGGACTGCGGGCCACCGCGGGGGGATGCAGGGGTGGGAGAAGGGGGACTGATATCAAGTGGTTACCACAGCAACGGGGAGGGGACCAGCAGTTGGGGGGAGCAGAGGTGGGAGTGTTACCATGGCAATGGATGGAGCGCCTTCCTCTCTTGGGTTGGAGATGCGGCTGTCCTTACTTCCAATTACCTGTCTGGTGCTGGGGAACTTAGGCACAACATATCAGGAGCGCCTGTGTTGTCATCTACATGTATTACCTATTCAATTTCTAGTTAGAAAGTGAATCTGCACTAGAGACAAAGTATTTTCCCCACACAAGCTACATTTATTTTAATCTCTTTTGATTGATGGCAGTATAACCATGTGCTGGTTTTGGCTGGGATAGAGTTAATTTTCTTCATAGTAGCTAGTATGGGGCTATGTTTTGGACTTGGGGAAAGCTGGCCGGGGGACCGCTACTTGGGCCGGGCATCTGTCAGAGGGTGGTGAGCAATTGTTTTCATTTGCATCACTTGCCTTTCTTGTTTGTTGTTGTTTTCCTTTTCATTACAATTTATTATTATTATTATTATTATTATTATTATTATTTTATTTTATTTCATTTCTTCTCACTTACTAAACTGTTCTTATCTCAACCCACAAGCTTTCTCGCTTTTACTTTTCCTATTCTCTTCCCCATCCCGCTGGGGCGGGGGGGGAGTGAGCGACTGGCTGTGTGGTGCTTAGTTGCCAGCTGGGCTTAAACCACAACAGTCGTTTGGTCAGTTGGGGTCAGCTGTCCCGGCTGTGTCCCCTCCCAACTTCTTGTGCACCCCCAGCCTACTCGCTGGTGGGGTGGTGTGAGAAGCAGAAAAGGCCTTGACTCTGTGTAAGCACTGCTCAGCAGTAACTAAAACATCCCTGCTTTATCAACACCGTTTTCAGCACAAATCCAAAACATAGTCTCATACTAGCTACTATGAAGAAAATTAACTCTACCCCAGCCAAAGCCAACACAAACCAGTTCACAAGTAGTAGAAGAATTACTTTTTATTCTTTCTCATATGGTATAAAAAATTATATTCCAGTATCAGTTATTAATCCTGCAGTGCTCGAAGAGATGCTGATTTAGGGAGTGAGTTTAAACTGTGTTAGAGAGTAAGTTTGTCTTACACATCATTACACAACTATATTTCATTTTCCCTAATGAGCTTTGCAAGATAGATCTTACAATGTCTTGTTTAGGTTCTTTCATTATATTTTTTTTCTAATGATACCAGGTATTGAAAATTACTGGTAGGATCCTTTTGAGTTTCCCCAACTGGTGAGTGATGGAGTTTGTGAGTATAAGAGGAATGTGCTCATATAAAACTGATAGGAACAGCCTGGACTCCAGAAATTGCTATCATTGAATGGCCCAGTGAATGGAAACCAGCCATTTGCTTTTTCATCTGGTGTCACTCTTCCCCCAGACTAGGGACAATGAAGAATTACCAGTGTCAATAGGTGATTTAATACGAGTGTCATATCAAAAAAGAATGGACTGAAATCGAGGGGGAGCTGGAATTTGATCAACTGTGTCTTGAAAAGTATGGTCTTAAAGGGAGACAGAGCTATTTTCAGTATCAAACCACCTAACACACGAAGGCTTGGTAGGAAGTATGACCTGGATGAGCAGAGCCCAGGGATTACCTTGGAACCACCCACAGAAACAGATCAAAATAATAATAAAAAAAAGACCAAGAAGTGAAGAAGCTGAGGCAAGGGTAGGCCTCCAGACACTTACTCTTTTGAAATGTCTCTGTGCTTGAGTTGTGTAGCCTAGATGAAGCCTGAAGACATTTGCCTCCTGGAGTGTCCTCAGCTTGGAAATGTGGGAAGGCCATGCCCAGCCTGCTGAAGGCAACCAGCACAGTCTTAGGGGCTACATATTTTGAATATGGAGTCTCAGCCTCCCCTCAAAGTGTGCTTCCAGCAATGCAGAAGCAGAGAGGGGTCTGGTTTTGCCTGAGCCAGCATTGCAGAGGGGTGCAGCGCTGCCCTGGCTCTTCTGGAGGCCAAGAGATAGAAAGGCTTGGGCACAGCTGAGATGCTTATTGCAGAGTGTCTCTCTGTGCCTATATGGCAAAACAGTCTTGTTCTCATTTTTAGAGCAGTTAAACATTTGCATTTCCCTCAAATGTAAATAAGGGCTTTTACAAATGAGCTTTTTCTACTACTTTGTGCACAGTTGGCTTTTTCACGCATCATTTTGTTTGATGACAGTAGCACCTATTCACATCCTGTGGATACAGGATATAACTCCTTCACTCACTGTTGCTTCATTTATTTACTTGATTTCTGTCATCCAGCACTTTAAGCTTTCATTTTGGATCCTATCTGTGTTGTAATGAATTTAGACTTTGTGACCTGGGTATGTCTATTCTGCTAAATCAAAGACATCCAGGGACCAATACTTGTTGCCAAGACTGAGTGGCACCAACCAGTGTATGTCTATATTTCTCAGTTTTAGCTGTTTCTCTGTCATATTTACCTTGGAAAGAACAGGGTAAGGAAGTCAGCTGGCAATGAAGCAACCTGAATGACTGAGTGTGCAATACTTGAGGTATGTTTGTAGTCTCCCTTTATTCAGCTGTGGGGATGGAATCACTGAGTCAGTGCTTCTTTTGAGGAAAAGCAAAACAAATGCAGAATTGTATTTATTTATTTATTTTGACCCTTGAAAATGTTCACTGATGGGTGGCAGGATGGTTTCAAATGGGAAAGGGTTTGAAAGAATGGGGTTTAAATCCCTGATGAGCTGTAGCTTTCCTGCACAACCCTGGAGAAGACAACAATGCTCTCAATATCTCAGCTTCTGAGAAAGAGTGTTGTAAGGATAAGGGAGCAACTTTCTGAGACACTTAGATACTCAGATACTGTAGTAGGGTGGTATGTGGGTTTTTAAGATATAACATAGCCTCAGGAGATACCCTAAAAATGACACTGGAGGGGAACAGTTGGAACAGGACTTTTACCCTTCTGATTTTGCCACCTGCCTCCTTACCAAGTGCTCCTTACCATCTTTTCCCTCACTCGTGATTCTGCGTGAGACCCTCACTGTACCCGATCCTTCAGCCTGAGATGGGTGTCTGGTTTTTCACCACTGCCATGTCTCCCATTCCTTTACAGCTGTTCTTGTGCTAAGACAGTACACATAAAAACGTCATGGTAACCTCTGCTTTTCTAGCTTGCCAATGGCATAAAAGAAGTTTCAAAATATTCTTCCACTTCTTTGGCCAAAAGGCCCTCTCTCCATCATTAAAACAACCTCTTTAATACAGAGATTATGCCCATAAAGTCATATTATGTGCAGTCTCTGAGAGTGCATTTATTTTCGTGAACAGGGAAGTTTGGATTCTGTTTTCAATAAGCTAATGCCTCAAGAACTATGCTTATAAAGTTGATACATCTTTTTTTGTAGTGTGTGAATATTATTGAGTATCTTTATAATTTGTTTTATATTTTTTCAGATAGCAAGTATTCTTAGGAGATCGCAATAGTGTACTTTATTATATTAAGTACAGCAATTAAGATATGTTCACAGACTTTTAATTTTCTCTTTCTTTGTTTCTTCTCTTCAGTGATTATTCATTTCTTTTTCTTTATTATTTCCATAGGAGTTAAGCTTGTCCTTGTGAGTTTGTCTTACTAAATTCACAAGTTAACAACCTTGGTTTCTTACCACATCAAATTACGCATTTGGAATCTCTCTCTCTCTCTGTGTCTCTCAAATAAAACCCAACCTGTCTGCTGTCTTAGAAAAGCCTTAATTACAGGTCAGAGTGGGCACTGTACCTTCTCTGTCAATCCCAAGAACATTGTTTCTTCTATCAGCAATCTCCTTAGGAGTGACTATTCTGATTAGCATTTTGAGTTAGATTGTCCACCACATAACAGTGACCAAAAGTCTGCCCACTGCAACGTATTGCCCACTGCAACATATTGCCCACCTCTACTTCCCCTGCAACTTCCTTGCATGCTTTGGACATCCTTTTTTCTAAAGTGTCCCAGTTTAAGATCATATAGTTACGGCTCATCAAAGACAGAGCTTCTTATCAGGCCCTGTCTGCAACAGGACATAAACCCTAGCCCTCTTGACAGACCAAGAGAAGAGACTGTGGAAGTGCAGTTGTGGCACAATCATAGCAATCAGGATGTCTTTGGGAATGCTCTAAGAGAAACAGAAGCCAACAGAAGAGTCCCAAAAGAGATGGGAAGAAGCAATATTCAGGAAGAATGAAGGGTCTTCCACCAAAAGGGATGGGAAGAGAATAGATCTACAGCTGGTTTTGTAAAATGAGCTGCATTCTTTCTAATTTCATGCTGTGTTTCTGATTGTGGAATGGTTGATCGAACCAGAAGAGATAATCCATCAGTGCAGAGAAAGGAGGAGGCATGAAGGGATCTCTCGGGATGGGCCAGGACAAATATCTCCATCTTCCTTTAACTGACTGTAAAAGTTATTTGGAATACAGCTGGACTGGAGCTAGCCTCCAAGGAGCCAAAATAGGCGCAGTGACACAGATAAATATTTTCTCAGGGAAAGGAAATGCTACATGATAATTGCAAGTTTTGTTTTTAATGTGAGGTTAACTGTCTTTCACTCTTTACAATAGCAAGAAAGCAGTGAAATAATCTCCTAAAGCAGCCAGAGGGCAACGCTATAGTGAAGAAGGCAAGCTTCCATCCTCCTACTCTGAGACTCCTCCTGAGGCAGTGATGAGAAGACCTTTTTTTTTTTACTCAAAGTGTTCAGCTATAGAGAAAATTGTGACTGCTTGCTGAAATATTTTGCCAGTGTTACCCTGAACAGCCATTATATCTGTGGTGACAATCTCAATGTTGACTTTGCTTCTCTCATTGTATTTTCTCCATGTAACCATCATGCTTGTAATTTTATGGAAGTATCAAAGCAAATTCTCACAAAAGAGCAAGTTACTCAAAGTATTTGTAGACATAAAACAGTTTGGAAAGTTTCAAAGATATATATTTTACAGATACATATTTTATATGTAAACCTAATCTTCTGTGTTTTGGTTTGCATATTTATTTGGGGGTCTTTTGAAGGTAGAGCCTCAATGCTGCTGGGAAAGATAAATTCAGATTAAGAAAGGAAAAAAGCTCAAAAGTGGGGAAGTGTTTCCTGAGCTCTTACACCTCTCCGAGACTATTAGGAATAAAGGTAGGAGCTGGATGGGGAGCAGGAGCACAGAGAGTGGAAACAAAGGAGGCTGGTGGAGACTGGGAAGATGCGCCATGATATGCTGTCCTTTAGGCCCCAAAACCCAGTGTTGTACGTAGTGTGAAGTAAATCCCCCCCATTTAGATCCTGAGCAGCCTCTGAAAACATGAAACCCCACACTGGCAGAGGTACTTCAGAGAAAGTTACAGGCAGTACTAATGGTGCTGCTCTGCGCATCCCAAGCCGTGCTGAAAGCAAGGCAAGCTTTCAGGACATGTGTGTGAGAATAATTGTCCTCACAGAAGGCTTGTGTTGGTCTTGATGATACGACAAGGATTTTGAATATACACTGCATATGAAATACGCTATTTATTTTACCAGATTTTCTCCAGCAGACTTCATTTATTTCTTTCTGCACTATTTCCTCAAGATGACAGTATGTAGGATTCAAAATGGCCTCACTGGAAAATGGTAGACCATTCCACTACTTTCAGTTCCTTCCCACAGGATATCTGAGAGATTTTTTCCAATTTTTGAAACCAGAATGCAAGTTGCACGCATGGTGCAAAACCAAGCAGTATCTGTCAAGGTAACATTTTAAGACTTCCAGGGCTCTCCTGGAATGGTCATATTTCCTGGCTTTTTATAATCTATACACCATGCAATCTGGGGAACAAACAGCGCACATCATGCAGCAATTGCTGTGGGAGTATTTATTTCAATCAAGATCAAAACTAGCCATGAGCATGGCCTGTACCCCTTCAAATGATCAAAAGCCTGTTCAGAAGATGTTCCACCTGAACAAAGGACAACTCTCTCCTCCTTCCAGCCCACTTATCCAGGGTAAGATATGACGAATCACGGAAGCTAAAGGTGGGCTGTCCTCCCCAGAATTACTCTTTGTGTTTTGATATCAGGTGTGTGAACATTCTGGTTCAGGAAGAGGGAACCACTGATCCCATATTTCAGGGAGCATTGCTTCTTTCACTCATTTATCACACAACTAAAGGGACAGCTGAATCAGTCAGACAGCCCTTTGCATGGTAATCATTGGCAATTCAGTTGTTGATTAAACTTTCCTTTCAGAGGTGAGCTGGGCTGCAAAAATAATCTTTTATTGAAAATGCACTTCAAACTCTGAAAAGATTACTGTCTCCTAATGTTCTTCAAGTGCACCAAACTGCAGACTAAATAAACAGACACCATGGTTGTCACTGTAATGTTTGGGGCATTTCCTATTAAAACACAGTATCTTCAAAGCCTTCTCTTTGTACTTTTAATCTGAGCATGGCAAGGGCATAAAGAAAGAACATTTCTGGGCATGTTCACCTGTGGCCTGTGGCTGAATGCAGAAAGAGGGAGACTCCCACCCTTCAGAGGTTTTGCTCCCATTTCTCTCCTGTTTCCCTGAACAGCTCATGTCCCAGTCTTGAACCATAATGCTTAACATTTCTGTGATGCTGTTTGCACGTAAAGGGTGCTACTGTTATTGATCTTTTTAAGCATACTTCAAACTGAATGGTTTGGACTGAAATATAGAAGGGAAGTTTAATACTTATTTTCAGAACAGTTTAAGAATTAGAAATAAGATTGCCCACTTTGGTGAAGTCAAGCCTTTTCGTAACTGAAGGAGATTTTATCTCTTACACAGTTTATTAGACTAGTTTGAAGCTTATGGGAACAGTGTTTGTGGTGTGTTGGCATGATATACAAGGGGTGTGGAGGGCACAGAGTGATCATAATCTAAACTGGACTCTAATTATTTAGGTATTTTTAGTTGATCGAGTACCAGCCTCATACAAATCCCAGTAACAGATTTAATCAAAGACAGTCTCACTCCATCAACAATCAGGATACAGGCTCTACAATGAAAAAAATTAACATTTTGGAACAGTTAGAGAAATAATTCTGAATCGATGAGAAAAGATAGCAAAAGTTGCCCAAAGGCTTCCTACAATATAGGAAAATGGGGTCTTGAGGTGATGGTGCATTGTCTGGTAGGCAATAGTAAGAACCTGGAAAGTATTATGCAAGAAATTCTTGCATTTTTTCCTAGGACAAGACTCTTGATGGCATTGTTGTTGTTGTTACTGTTGTTGTGAGGCATTGTGAAAATGCAGAAAATGAGAAGGCTGCAGCAAAAGCAACAAAGGCATACCATACTATTATCCATAGTCATTCAAATAGATCACCTGACTGTGACAGCCAATTAAATCACATTTTCCAGGATTAACCCACAGCTAAAATGATACACCATGGTAGGAGAAAAGCTTCATGTATTGCCAACAACATGTTAGCTCCTCTTTTGACTGAGAAAACAATGAAAGACTTGGTTGAAAAGCATGAATTTTTCTCTGTAACTACAGATGCCTCAAACCTTTCAAGGTGTTTCCAATCATTTGTCATTCCTACACACTTGAAGGGAAAATAATTCACTTCTGGCTTGATTATTTTCAAGGCACTGATGAAACCACGTTAAGAATATTTGAAAATGTAAAAAATATGCTGAAATAAAGTAGTTGAAACCCTGACTATGTACAGTTATTTGCAGCTAATACAGTTGTTAACTCATGGTTATATCCCTCTGTCCACAAATCAATAGAAAGTAAGAAAGAAAAATTGTCTTTAGCTTATTGCTCTCTACATAACGACAAAACAGAAAAATACCATCTAATTAAATCATAATTTGATTTAGAAAAAAAATTAGTAACTTTTCCTCATCTCATTCAGTCATTTTTCTCAGCAAAATTTTCAGATTTAAAGGAGAGCTTATAAAATTTGAATGGGAAGAAATATTCTCCATGAAATAATTACTAGCACACTGTACAGGTAAAAGGACCATAATCTGTTTTCTTAGTTTTAGAAGTTACTTTAAGAAGTTTTAGAAGTTAAGTGACCATTGTGAATCACCAATTTTAAAATCCCATTTTCAAAGATCACCTTGTTGGAGGTGATAGAGAAGTTTTCAGTGACAGAATATTACATATTACAGAATCACAGAATCACTAAGGTTGGAAAAGACCTGTAAGATCATCAAGTCCAACCATAAAAAAAACCAAAAAAACCCAAAAAAACCCCCAAACAACCACACACACCCCCACAAAAAAACCCAAAACCACCCACAAACCACAAAACACACCACAACCCACACCAAAACAACCCACCCACACCACACAGCACCATGCCCAGATTGTACTGACTGTTTCTTAATAAGTCTTGCAAGTAGAACAAACTGCCTTTTTACATGATGAAATGTATAAGATAACGCATTCCTTTAAGGGTAAGTTGCAAAAAAGCTGTTGAGAAAGTCTTTGGTCACAAGCTAGTCATCATAGGGGAAAAAAAAAAACAAAGACATTTTACTCAGAGGTACACATTAGCTGTCAGAAACGAGGTTTTATATTTTCGTATGATCAAACAAAATACAAATAAGCTGATTTAATTTTACTGACAAGCATTAGTCTTTCCAGAAATGGTAAAAATTATTGGTAATTTAAAATTTCCTAAAAGGCCTGAGTTTATGTAGTTGGAGATTCAGCTTAGTATTTGTGTATGTCAGGACTCTTTGATTTGGAAACATTCTCTTATTCTAGTTTCACATTTTTGCTCCCTCAATTTCTTAATTTTTTTTCGTTTATTTAAAAAAAAAAATTTCCTTTTGTAACCAGCTTTGGACAGATTGTGGAACCCTCAAACAGATTCCATTTCAATGAAATTTCTAAGTGTGGGGAATCTAGGTTATACAGGTAATATGTTTTATGAATTTACTTTTAAAGACAAACAAAATGAAATGTATTAAAACTGATAATAAATTATTCTTCTATCAATCCCTTCAAGTTCATAAGTGAATTGTGCATCAGAGAAATGTAATATTATTTCAGAAATATGTGTTGTACTAAAGGAAATAAGATTTCTCTAGAATTTCCCTTCATGTTAACACATAGATCTATTTTTCCCCTTAGGGTTGGCCCTCACTTCTTGTCAAGGAGAATGTCTTTTCAGAAGTGTGGCTGCTCTGGAGTGTAGTTTCAGTTAATGCATCCAGGCACAGTGTGAATATGTGGTTTAAGGAGGAAAACTCTTGAGTCTGTTTTGGTAGCATGGCAAATTAGGTGCCTGTAAGACAACAAAACTTAGTGACAGAACACTTTACTGTACATGACCTTGGCCTCATTTCATGGAGAATGTAGTTTCACCTTTCTACTATTGGGAAGAAGTCTTATTGAAAATTTTGCTGGATTTTATTTCTTCCTGTCTTCATTATAGTAGTCAATGGTTACTGCCAAAAAAATACGAAGGAAAAGAAAGAATTAGAAGGACATTAACAACATTTCTGGTGCAGTGGTAGAACAGAACATAAAGAATATTATTAGAGTTGTAGGATGTTGCTTCATCTGAGGCATCATTTCACTGAAACCTGATGTCCTGCCTGAATTTTCTAAGTGCAACCACTGCATTTCATAAAGATCTAAGATGACAGGCATTAGCTAGCAAATGAAAAGCATTTCTATATTATATTATATTACAGAGGATATAAACGATGAAATTTCAATTCAGATATTAAATGGAAATGTGCACTTATTTTTACTGGGAAAATTATGTTTTGTAGTTTGTACATTCTGACTGAAGATTTTACGCACTTTAAATAAAAAAAATAAGGGTAAAGTGTTGAAAAAGTCAATGCAACTAATTTCAAACAACTTTGATTGATTGACTTCTCCTTTTAAAATGTTGCGTTGCTTTTTATGACTTCAGTTTACAAAAGGAAAAATGCATTTTTTAAAGAACTAAATAACCCAGAAGATCTGTGAACCATTTTTAATTTGAATTAAAAAATTTTATTAAGGCAAATGGAGTTACAGTGGCCCATTGCAGAGATATTTTGAATGATGATCGTTACTGGCATGTTCTAGTTGCAGTAATAAGTATAGGAGATGCAAAATGGGAGTTGGACAGTGGTGTTAGCATTGCCCTGCTTCTAGGCTAATGTAATCTGTTTTCTCAGCCAGAGTAGTTTACCTGGATGGAAACCACAGTGATGCATCTATACTGCTCCTGGTGCTCACTTTGCTCAGATCTAGCTGCAGTACCTTCTCAGGACACTGTTAGGGAGCTCAAGGTCTTGCTTTCCTTTGGTGGGGTAGAAATCCTAAAATCCTAAATATCAGTAAATATGTATGATATACTAGAAGGGAATTATGGTTGTTCCTAAATTTAGTCAAAATAAAGCATTCATATAAAATAACCTCAAATAAGAATATCATGCAAAAACTTGTCCTGTAAAAAGACATCACTGTCATTAGCCAGCTGTATACAAATGGTCTTTGATTCTATAAATACTGATTCTCACATGTGAGCTAAAATAAGCAAATCTACTCACTCAGCATTTGGAGAAACCCATAGACATAGCTGGCATATTCCTCTCTATAGAAGCTGAATGTGCCAAACTCTTGTCACTGGACTTTCAAGGACTAAAATGATACAAAGTTGAGTGTAAGGAAACAAGATCAGCACTCTACCATCTTAAACCTGGAGAATTAAGGGTGTCCTTTTTGAATAATACGGGTACACTGTGTACCTTACATTGCATCCTTTAAGTGTGTGGAGATGTGCAACTTTGTGCTCATCGAGATGAAAGAAAAGTCTCTTCAGATTCAAATCTGTCAGCTTCCCTGAGAAAATAAAGCTAATAATACAACAAAAAATGGTAGTGAGAGATGCTATGAAGAAAAATGGTCCTTAATGCCTTTGGTGGCTAGGCTTTAATTCCTAAGGTGATCTATTAACTGGTATTTGGATACATGCTAGCACCACTTATGCACCTATTGATCGTTTGCCATCTAGAGATGAGAGGCCCACAGTGTGTTTTGGACTAGGATTACAGTGTCAGTGAATTAGGTTTCCTGGTGTTATAACATCAGCTTTGGAAAGATGACCTGCCAAAAATGTAATAGTGCAGGAGAACCAGATGGCTCTCAGCAAAAATGCTGTCCTCAGTTCAGACTACAAGCTCTTCTAACTATCTATAAATAAAACAATATACTATACTGTTTGTGTAACAGCATTTCTTTTTACACCTTCCCTTTTAAAACTTAGGAATAGACAAACAAAAATGCAATAAAAGCAAGTCCAGAGTCGTCAAAGGCCACATACCAGACTTTCCACACAGTCTTAATTCTCCTTTGCTCATATAATACCAAGAGTGCATGTACTAGGGGACCTAAGCAGATGGTTTCCTCTGGATTATCCCCAGCCCCTGTATTAGCCTGTGTTGTAGAGCATACGCTCTGTGTCACATCAGCGAATGCTGTCCCGGTCATGGATGCAGCCAGCCCTGCGATACTGAGAGGGTCCTTCATGACACAGTCAGACGGCCGTTTCCACAGGGTTCACAGGTAGAGCAGTCTGGGGAGAGGGAGAGGAACATAAGCAAATGCAAACATGACCTTTCCCAGCCTCCGGTGGCTGGAATTCACAATTCAAATACTGTTTTTTGCACAGTTTCTTCCACGGGGTATTAAATGCATAAATCAGCATGTTTGTATGTTCACCTATATAATTTTGTCTGTTTGTCCGTGTGTATTTTAATTTCTGCAGTTATAGCTGCTATGACTGCTTACCTACAGAAACACAACAGTAAACATGGAGTGAAAGAAAGATGAGATTCATGTAAATTATGATATTAGCCTGTTCAGGGCAGTAAGCTTAGTGACCACGCAGCTCTTAGCATTTGGGGTACATGAGGTGTTTGTAAAGAAGCATGAACATGCTTTTTCAATTCTGCTGTACCTGAAAACGAGTGGCTGAACAATTGGTAACAAACAGAACAATTAATTTATTGAATTTACACTCCCCACACACCAAAAAGCATTGCCATAATCAGGGGAATTTACCATTACGTGTGTTCCTCCTGTTCATCTCTCACACCTCTTTTATCAGTCTGCCCTGGGACAAAGAAGTCTCTGCAAATTGTATCTTGTAGCTGTGACTGTTCAGAGACAATGGAAAAGAACGTGCTAGTGCAGAAATTGTTACGGCACAGGACCAAGATAAGTGAGATGTTTGGCCTGCTCTCTAAAATAGATAGAGGAAAAAATAAAAGAAAAAGAAAGGAAAAAAAGAATTCCCTCAGGCAGTAAAAAAAAGAAACATTCTCCATTGGCCTGAATGTATCCAGCTGCTCTACAGCTGGATAGACCTTATCAAAGACCAAACAGTAATGGGAAGTGTGAAACTGATTTCAATTTTCATACCATGCTTTCATTGCAGGAATATCAAATTGATATATTTTTTGCCCAGACGTGGACAGATAGCCGTCTTCGCTTCAACAGCACCATGAAGATACTGACTCTGAACAGCAACATGGTTGGCTTGATCTGGATCCCAGACACAATATTTCGTAACTCCAAGACGGCGGAGGCTCACTGGATCACCACCCCCAACCAGCTCCTCCGCATATGGAACGACGGCAAGATCTTGTACACCCTTAGGTGAGCACTTGGTGGCATGCAAGGCTGAAAGCTTCTCCCCGCCTCTGGCACAGCAGTAGTAATTTTCAGTGGTGTCTTTATTCTCCTCTGCTGTTTTCTTCCTGATGCTTACCTAACTGTGCTTAACAAATACTGAAATATTCAGGCGTAAGTACTGCAGAGTTTAAAAACAAAGTCTTGTCTTTCTAAAAAAGAAACCTTGAGAATCGGAAATAGGTCTGTCTAAATTGTAGAAGTTGGGCTTTTTAGTGCTTGTTACAAAATCATAGAATCACTTAGGTTGGAAAAGACCTTTAAGATCATCAAGCAAAACTGTTAACCTAACACTGCCAAGTCCACCACTAAACCATGTCCCTAAGCACCACATCTACACATCCTTTAAATACCTACAGGGATGGGGACTAAACCACCTCCCTGGGCAACCTGTTCCGATGTCTGACAACCCTTTCAGTGAAGAAGTTTTTCTTAATATCTAATCTAAACCCACACTGGCACAACTTGAGGCCATTTCCTCTTGTCCTACCGCTTGTCACTTGGGAAAAGAGACCAACACTCACCTCGCTACAACTTCCTTTCAGGTAGTTGTAGAGAGCAATAAGGTCTCCCCTGAGCTCCTCATCAGGAGCATGTAGTCCCATAAAATCTGTCAGAAACCTTTCTGATCAGAGTTAGATGCAGGGCTGGATAAGTATTTCTAGATTCATGCTAATGCCAATACTTGATTCTTCAAATAAGTCACGCTGAAAGATAATCTGTCACATCTCATCACAAGGGTGAATTGCTGGAGGAAAGGCTTTTAGAGTTTTTCTAATCTTTGTGATACCATCAACTGTATGGTATTAGAAATACCGTATATATTTGCATAAAAAAAGCCTGTGGAAATCAAAATATGTGTTTACTTACGGAAGAGATGAATTGCTCAGAAGGGAGTTTTGCCATAACCCGTATTCCGCATGGCAAACCTTGTCAGAAACGCTACATTTTCTTCAGTGATTGTGTTCAGCATATTCTGATCATACTTGCAATTGCATTTGGGCTCCAATAACAAGTCTTTGGCAAACAACAAGAAAGAAATGAAACAGCTGGAAATGCCACTGACACTTTTTGTGCCCTTCCCTTCTTAGGCTTGCTCCACCGTGACAGAGCTCTTGCTTACTTCAGTAGCCTTTAGCTAAAGACTTCGTTGATTAGGATGTCAACTCCAATACCCTCTTCGTTGGGTTGTTGGGTTTTTTTGGTTTTTTGGGGTTTTTTTCTATTAAGTCCTGTTTCAGTATTTCAGGGCAAGATAAGTAGCTACCTAATAGTAGTTAGACTTTCATACCTATCACTAAAGAAACTATTTGTTGAACAGACTGCAAAATTTGTCTAAAACAGCTAAAAAAGGGGTAACACTTGACCCAGTGGATTGTTTGAATGAGCATTTTTAGTTTGTGAAAGATGCTTTCAGTTCTTTTCACCCATGCAGGTCAGCCTCCTTTTAACATTGGAGAAGCTGTTAGAATGATCATTGTTCATTGATAACACTGTGTAATTCAGAACCAATTTATGTGACTTAAGTGAGCACACAGAATTGGTGTGGCATGGAAACAATAACTACGGTATGTCCTGGTACTGTCAGGTGTTGTGTGTTCTGTGTTCAGGAGATAGTGTACAAGGTTCAGTCATGCTCCATGCCTTTCCATCCTCTTTCCTGCCCACTTTTGGGTGTGAATGCACTCCTGCTGCAACACTGCAAATCCTCTTCTAGTGTCAGTGCAAAAAAGCTGTTAAGTTCCTTACAGGTGACCTTCTCCAAGACAGAGGTTTTCTCTGTGCCCTAAATCTGAGACACAAACCTTTCCCCATCCAGTTTGTTAGCTTTTGAATTAGTTTAAAAAACAAAAGAAAAAAAAAGAAGCCAACAAAAAAACCTCCTGCCCCACACTTGCTGCACAAATTCAGGCATGCAGTTAGTATGTCTGTTTTCTGAAAAGGACTATGTAATAAACTAGGACTTAATGCAATCTACCTGGGTAAACAGATTTACTTTGTAAGCTATCAGAATGAAGATTACCTGTTTTTAATGGTCATTTTAAAATCTGCTCCATTCATAGTGTCTTTTGTGTTAGAGCTATCACGTAAAACAAGCTTTCAAGTGGGGCTGAAGACATTTTTGCTGATCTGTTTGTTATATCTGTACAACTGAGAATGGCATACATTAAGTTTTTGAGAGACAGCGCAAAATGACTGAAAGAATTTTAAGTTCATATTATAAGTAAATGCAGAGAATGTTCCTTATAAGATTATTTATGAGGTTTTAATTTTATCAGCCTGTTATTTTTGTAAAGAATAGCTTTTTCCATCCCACATCCTTCAATGATGAATTGTCTAGAGAAAAACATATGTGCAGATTTCTTGGGATCAAGAAACTCTTAATGACGTGTCTGAAATTATTTGTGGTTTTAGGTAATTATTACTGTTTTGGGTCAGGCCTAAACAGCCAATGAACAATCTGCAAATATAGTCCTTTCCTTTCAGGCCTTATGGATGTCAAAGTGCTCTTGCATGATTTCTAAGGTTACCCAACCTCCGCCTCTGACTGTTCATTGTGCTGATGTATAGTAACAGACGCTTGGTTTCTCCACAGGCTTACCATCAATGCTGAGTGCCAGCTACAGCTGCACAATTTCCCAATGGATGAACACTCATGTCCACTGATATTCTCTAGCTGTAAGTACTGCTTTCATGCTGTATTGTTCTATATGACTAGTATGCAGAGGCATGAGTTTAATTCTGATTTCTGTTTAGATTGTTCAACCATCCCACAACAGGTGTAGGAAGTTCAGGTTTGCTTAAATATTCAGGGCATTTTTGTTTTCCTCTCTAGCACTCCTGGTCGATGGACTTATGCCATGAAGTTTTCTGTAGATTTAGTCTGTTATTTTTGCCACAACCAGCCTTTTTAGTTGATACTATAGCTACACTTTCAGCAGGAGCAGAGATATTCATGCCAGTCTGTGCTATGTTAATCTATACAATCATGTGACATGCAAATGAGAATAGAAATTGCAGTTTTCTTGTAGAGGTGCACAGCTTGGGGACAAACCCAGCAATCTCTGAACATCTCAGTTTACAGCAAGTAGGATGGTAATGCCTTGCTGTTCCATAGTAAAAGTAAATGGTGTAACAACTATAAATCTCATTTTCCTTTTATAGCTCAGCTTGTCCAGTAGTCCCAATGTTGTATTGTATGTAGTGTTGTTGGTAGAGTTAAAACCTACCTAATAGGCAAAACAAATACATTGGTGAAATGGATGGAAAGCAAAAGCCAGGTGAGTAAATGTTGAGGTCCAATACTATTGTGAGGAAAAGTTATCTTCATATCGATTCATTTGAAAAAGCTTGAGAGCTATCTGCTCATGGGTACACCCACACAGTTTTGTAATCCAAAGTGACACAGTGCAAATATTTTACAAACATTTTTAAAAGGGTCTCCACTAAAGATTTTTCTTCTGATAAACTCCAAGACTCAGGATCTGTGTTCTCCAGAAGTGAATGGGAAATGTATTGTTTTGTCTTTCTATTTAGAAAATAGCATATTCTCCATCATCTCTTAAAAAGCAATAGAAGAATAGCACTATTTAATGTCTTTGTAATATATATGCTGTTGTGATAGTACAGTATTGATTTCCATTTATGAATAGTAACCAAACAGTGATCCTCAATCAGAAACCAGATTTGAATTTCTGCTGATCGAGGGTGTATTCTTCTTTTTCCCCAGGAAAACGTTTTAAAAAAATCTGCCAGTGTAAATGTCTCCCTTTCATCCAAAACATTATCACTACGTTGCCATTTTTTATGATCTATGTATATAAGTGAGCCTGGGCAAAAATACACAGTGGTGTGCTTAATTCAGATGTGTGGAATATATGCATACTCAACTGAACAGGAGGCAGATAGCTCCTGAATGAGCTTTCCTGCTAATGAACACTTCTCACCGAACTATACACACCTTAGCTATCTTTAGTTACTGCATAAAGCTACTCTTACCTTCTGGCAATCTGTTGTTGATTTGTTGCAGTACTGGAAAAGGAGTGTGTGATCTTAAAAATTAAGTCCCAGTCCAGAGATACTAATTAAACCTACCACATAAATTTGATAGGTCCTGTCGTAGCAATACTCAAAGAAGGTGAACTCTAATAGACAGGGAAGTTTTTTCAAACCTTACATTCCCTAATAGCTAGACAGTTGCTGAATGCAAATAAGTTATGCTCTGTGTTTTCTACTTAAAGATAGAGGATATCAGTGTGAACTTCAGAAGACTCTGCTCCATGGCAAAGTTTCAAATACATCTTGATTTACAGAGGTTCCTCCTAATTTAGATCTATTAGCTCGGAGCCCTTCTGCCCTTGAAAACATACATGTATTACCTTCTGTGGCTTGATGGGCATGGTGCTGTGTGGTGTGGGTGGGTTGTTTTTGGTGTGGGTTGTGGTGTGTTTTGTGGTTTGTGGGTGGTTTTGATTTTTTTTTTTTTGGTGGGTGTGTGTGGGGTTTTTTTGTTTTTTTTTTTTTTTTTTTGTTTGTTTGTTTGTTTTTTGTTTTTTTTTTTTATGGTTGGACTTGATGATCTTACAGGTCTTTTCCAACCTTAGTGATTCTGTGATTCTGTGTGATTCTATGGAGATGGAAAATACATAGGATCAAGCAAAAGCTAAAAGTCTGTTCTATGTGTGTTCTTTAAAATTCCTTGCCAGATGGAAAAACCTATGGAGGAATATTAAAATAATGTTTTATAGTTTTGTCAACCTTTTTGGTCATGTTGATAACAAGAGTTTATTTCTTTATGTTCATACTGAACTGTGTTCTTTTCCTTGAACACTTTTAGCACTACTATTATCATAATAGTAGGACATCTCCTGTGTGATTTGTTTGTTTCATAACTTGGTTGTATTTTCAGTGTTGCGTACATTCATAGCAGTCTCAAGATACATGGCACTCAGTGGGACTTATGAAGTGCCTGACTGAGTGAATGCCTGAATGATTTATTACTGCCTGTTATGACAAGTTTCTGAGGGGACAAACTGGTTACAGATTCCAAGATGTATGTCTTTGAATAAATAAAAATAGTTGTAGAATTCACAGCACAGCTCCACTTCCCTCTGCATCCCTTTTGTTTGTTCCCTGGCACACAGACAAATCTTCACAGTTTCCACTGTAAGCAAGCACAAAAAAGCACAAGTTTTGGAGAATATTCCCTGCATCTCTACACACACATAAACAGGGTTAATATTTGAAATGTCTTACTTTTTATATAAATTTCCCTTGATATTTCAGAAATGTGAAACTAATCTCAAATAACTTCTAGAGTGTTTTCCTCTAGTGCCAACTAATTCACACCCTAACCCTGTTGTTGCTCTGGGGACAGCTGATGTTCCTTTGGTGGGAATACTGAGATCTACTTGGGAATACTGAGATCTACTTGGTCTGGTTGCCATGATGAATAAGGAGAACACAGTGGCTTATAAACAAAAGACCATCTCAGTGTGCTAACAGTGGTAATTAAAACCTACCTACCCCTTCCTGTGGAAAATCCTGTTCAAGAATGGTTCCTGGAGCTCTCTAGTCTCTTTTATAGGAGTTAGAAAGTATTGAAATAATTCAAATACTCTTTACTCTCTGTGCAAGTCTTGCATGTGCTTCAGGTCACAAGATGAGATGAATCATCTGGCGTATAAGGGTACATGGTAGGTATGTGTCTGTTGTTGCAGTCCTTTAGGTAGATGTGCGCTTAGAACACTGCTTACATGACAAGTAGAGACTAATGGCATAATGCAGGGCTGCTATGCAATGCAACAGCTCTTTCTAACTCCATGTACCAGATCGGTCTGATCAACCCCATGTGGCAAGCAGGATTCTTTAATACAGAGATGCTACAACATTGGCATCAATGCCAATGCATGGTATGAATGTGTACTTCCCTGTGAATGTGAAGAAAGAATCAGTGCTGTGACTTGATCCCGGTGTAGCAATCTTTGACAGATTTTTCTCTATATGACCACACTTTCTTCATATGGTTTTAAAGTACTATATACTATTGCATAAAAATGTTCTGTCAGTGTGGTTCTTCATTTGGGTTAATTTATCCTCCTGAGCCAAGGGAGGCTGCTGTGCTACTTTTGATACTCAAGTAGCTTATTAAACTGTCTTGGTTAGCTCTATTTAGCACTGATTTGAGCATTGTGGAAATAACTTAATTTCAGGATTCTACCATAAAATTAAGTTTATTGAGGTAGTTATGATTCACATAAATAACAGTAAGGAAGAAGAGATATTCTGTCTGAAGGACGATGTCAGCACAAGAATAAACAAATAAGACACAGGCAGCAAAATGCAGGCTGGAAATGAGAAGTTAATCAAAATTAATTGTGGAACTCCTGCAATAGGATACTGTGGGTGCTAAAATTTTATAAGGATTCAAAAGTGTTTGGACAAATCATTGGAAGAAAAATGCATTGGTAGCTATTAAGCATAACGAGATCACTCTGTACTAATGGCCACTGTTTTTTTTTATTCTGAGGGAGTGAGAGTATTTTAGATTAAATAGTGGGCAAAAGTGGCTGTATGGCTAAGCTACTTGAAGGAACTCTTTTCCATTAGAGTTGCCACATGGCTGGTTTCCAGCTTGTCTACATGGTTCTGGTTTTGATTTGTCAGCTACTGGTGGGACTGTTGAATGTTTTCGATTTTCTTAATTTGAGAGGACTAGGCACACTGCAGAATAACATGAGCATGTTTGCACCCACACCTGTGGAATGGTTAATTGTTCAAGGTGTTCATTTTTTCAGCCCGTCACAAACCTTCGCCTCCTTTCCCCATCCAGGTGCTCAAGATTAACTTAAATTCGTGACACTCTTTCAGGCGATGGCATATGACAGCCATACCAAAATGAAGCTGACAAACCCATTACACCTTGTTTAGAGCATCTGCTCAACCAACTTAATAATGTACAAGGAACTTTATGGTAGGAATTTGTGCTAGCTGCATACTTGAGGTCTGAAACAATCTGTAAGGCCATGCTTCCGGCTCTACGAGATGCAGTAATATTGAGCTGCAGTGCAAGATGCCAGAATAAAAATAATAAGACTGAATTGATTAATGGGTTTTCATTGTTTCATTTTTCTTGCTGCTGTTCCGATCAAATTGCAGACAATGTCATTCATTTTAAAAAGCACCTTACATTTCGGCAATAGAAATTATGACATTTTTTGTAGCCCATTACGTATCTTTTCCCTAGTGAGAAGGTCTACAGTGTCCCGAGTTGCCCATTACTGGAGAATTGCTGCAAGGCAGGAAAAGGTGAGCATGCCTGGAACGCCATTCCTACTGCAAACACTAAAATATACACACAAAGGTTCATGAATATTTCAGGTGTTTTCAGTTCAGTTGAAAATAGGGGAAAGCGAAATTTCCAGCTATTGATGGTCCAGTTTGCTCAGTCAGGTCTTAAAACATGTACTTTTAGTCTTCTAGAAGGGTATTTTTTAAAGTATTCTACAAAAGCATCTGAAGTGTTGTAGAAAAAAAGTAAGGAAATGTGAAATGCATTTAAAAGAAATTCATCCAAATCTAACATAGTGCTTGAAAGAAACAGACCCCATCTTTCTAAATATAAACTCAGTTCAATCAAATGTTACCCCTTTGAACATGAAACCTCTTATGGATAGTCAACCAGTACTTTGAGCCTCATATCATTAATTTTCTAAGAGAACTAGCTGTCATCGCCAATTTTAGTATGTTTCTCCTAGCCTAGAAAAGTAAATGCTGGTTTTGTGGAATGAACTGTGCTTTGTTTCATCTCATGTACCATCAGCAGAATAATTAATAAAGTCTGAGGGCAGAATTTTGCTCCTGATGAAGAACAGGCCAAAAAGAACACAGCTTAATGTTCATATCTCAAGAGGGGTTTCATTAAAGATGCTGGGAAGGCATTGCAATGTGCAGAAAGAGCTTTAATCCACATCTGAACTTCCCATCTGTGCTCTCTGTAATGGGATGAACCAGATCATGGGGTACCAATGGAATTCTTGATTCAAGTTTTGTGACAAGCATATTTTAGCTATTGTAGCTTTTTCCTCTTCTAGGAAGGTAGAAACTAAGTACCAGGATGTAGCCATCCTTCTCTTCAGAAAGCTGCCTTTTTCAGAGAATAGTGAATATAGAGAGGTCTTCTAGAGAGGGAAAAAAAAATACTTTTATGGAAAATTTGGCCTTTGAAAGTTTTCTCCCAAACCCTGTATGTAGCATTCGACTTGTGTCATATATGACAATTCATGAATACAATACATGAAGCATATCTGTTATAAAACCCTTCTCCTGTTCATCTGCTAATCCCTCTCATACACACACATTTCCATGTCTTCTTATTTCTGTTGCCCTCTGTTAGACTTTACTGTTTTCATTACACTTTTTTTCAGATACCTTGGCTGGTGTGCAAGGCAGTATTCAATGACAAGTTGACCATTCCAAAGATTTATGAGGAGTGCATGATTCTGTAGGAATCTTCTTTGCTTTTGTTAACCTGTAAGCATTAATGCTGCTACGCTTTTTTTTCCTGAAGTACCCACAATGACACCTGGATATAGTGAATTTTAAATATGTTATAATCTTACGTGAGTGATTTGATTTCTTCTTTCCAATAGCCATTCTGAGTGTAATCTGTTATTGCATTGGTCAGTTGTTGGCTTTCCTTAGGTTTCCCTAAAATTCCCTTCTCACTACTGGCTAATTCACTACTACTTTTCTTTGTGTGACTCAATACAGAATCACAGAATCACAGAATCACAAAGGTTGGAAAAGACCTGTAAGATCATCAAGTCCACCACCACCAACTAACACCACCATGCCCACTAAACCATGTCCCACAATGCCACGTCCACACGTTCCTTGTACACCTCCAGTGAGGGTGACTCCACCACCTCCCTGGGCAGCCTGTTCCAATGCTTCACCACTCTCTCCGTAAAGAAATTTTTCCTAATATCCAATCTAAACCCCCCCTGGTGCAACTTGAGGCTATTTCATCTTGTCCTGTCACTCGTCACTTGGGAGAAGAGACCAACACCCACCTCTCTGCAACCCCCTTTTGGGTAGTTGTAGAGAGCAATGAGGTCTCGCCTCAGCCTCCTCTTCTCCAGACTGAACAACCCCACTTCCCTCAGCCGCTGCTCATAAGACTTGTGCTCCAGACCCCTCACCAGCTTCGTCGCCCTTCTCTGGACACGCTCCAGCACCTCAACGTCCTTCTTGTAGTGAGGGGCCCAAAACTGAACACAGGATTCGAGGTGCGGCCTCACCAGTGCCGAGTACAGGGGCACGATCACCTCCCTACTCCTGCTGGCCACACTATTTCTGATACAGGCCAGGATGCCGTTGGCCTTCTTGGCCACCTGGGCACACTGCTGGCTCATATTCAGCCGGCTGTCAACCAACACCCCCAGGTCCTTTTCTGCGGGGCAGCTTTCCAGCCACTCGTCCCCAAGCCTGTAGCGTTGCATGGGGTTGTTGTGACCCAAGTGCAGGACCCGGCACTTGGCCTTGTTGAACCTCATACAATTGGCCTCGGCCCATCGATCCAGCCTGTCCAGATACCTCTGTAGAGCATTCCTACCCTCGAGGAGATCAATACTCCTGCCCAGCTTGATGTCATCTGCAAACTTACTGAGGGTGCACTCCATCCCCTCATCTAGATCATCGATAAATATACTAAACAAGACCAGCCCTAAAACTGAGCCCTGGGGGACGCCACTTGTGACCGGCCGCCAACTGGATTTCACTCCATTCACCACAACTCTCTGGGCTTGTCTGTTCAGCCAGTTTTTTACCCAGCAAAGAGTGCACCTGTCTAAGCCATGAGTCACCAGCTTCTCCAGGAGAATATTATGGGAGACGGTGTCAAAGGCTTTACTATAGTCCAGGTAGAAGAAATACATTTCTCAATATGTAAGAGACACTGCATTAAGTGTCTTTTAGATTTTCATGACTCTCTATTTTATAGCCAAGCCAAGACCCATAAAAATTTTACAAGTTATTTTGCATTGGAAGTTCTGCTAATTTTTATCTAATTGCTCCAATAGTTTGTACTAGTTATCTATCAAATTGGTCAAATTCATCCATGGTATAAGTACATTCACGGTAAAGTTACACTTTCTAAACCTAATTTATGGTCGATTCTTGCCAAAGTACTGCATATTGTAAGTATCAGTGTGGCACTATTCTTTCTGGTAGTCTTCTGCCTCATTGTTCGAGGTATATCAGAGACACCTTTCTAAACATTTAAAGCTATATGTTTCAATGCTGCTTCCAAATTTATACAATATGTTGTGATACAAGGGTAATAAACTTAAAACAATCTGACATTAGCTCTGATAGCCACCAATACACAAATGATCTCTGTTTCCTAGAAAAAGCATCCAAACTTCCCTGAGGTTGAGGGTTGTCCATTGCCTCCCTGATGATCATGGAGAGCTGATGGCAGTTGTTAATTCATGTGTTATCCCTTGCTCTTCTATTCCTCACAGAGAGCTAAGGTTTTGGCCCAGTAGCAGAGGAAATGTCTCTCTCCTTTTATAGTGACTCTTGAGATTTTTCTCCATGAGATTGAAGGCTCCTCTGGAGAGGCAGCAGCTGCCGTTACTTCCAGCAAAAATGAGAGCCTAGAGTAAAATTACAGCAAGTGGTGATTAGTGAAGCCTAAAATGCTTAACTCATGATATCTTTGGTCCAACAAACTCTTGTTGAGACTGTCTGGATTGATGGTAGGCTATTCCAGGAACCTGGCATCTGCCCCAGTTTTGCAGCAGTCTTCCAAGGATCCTTGGTGTCTCCATTTAGCCTGCATGGTTGCCTGAGGAGGATGGAAGGCCCGTGTCATGGCACAAACTCTCTGCTGCAGAGCGAAAAAAATGCTCTTATTCCAGGATCTGAAGATAAGGATAGGCGACTGTATTTCAGGGATAGGACCCCTCAGCTTTAACTTACATTTGAACCAGGAGACTGGAAGTCCCAAAAATCCCAAGTGCAGTCTAGCTTCTCAGAGCCACCACTATTATTTTTCTAAATTTTCTATTAGTAAGATTTAAAAAAAAAAGTCAGTAGAAAAACAATTTTAGAAAAGACAAACCTGCCTGTGAGCCATTTTTTTTGGCAAGAATATGTGTAGCTGACTAAGTTATGCTTACGGTGTCAGGAGAAAATAAGAGAAAGTGCTGAAGCAAGGCAGGTGGCTGGTTGCATGTCTGACAGCTGAATGTATCAGTAAAAGGCCCCAGAGTCTCTGCCATGTGACAATCATTGTTAGTTCCCATGATTTCATCACAGATCTCATGATATTCAGTGTTCACTTGAAGCCAAAACCCCTTTAAGCATGTTATCATGTGCCAATGTGAGCTTTCTTTTTTTTTTTTTTAAACAAACATTTGACAGTGTGGCACAAATGCACCACAAGCAAGAAGAAAACAACTTTCTTCCTCAAATGTAATATAACACCTATTATATACTACATATTTCTATTATTCAAGCATGTGATAACTGGTTTGCAAATGAATCTGATCTTTATGGAGGGGCTGGTCCATAACTTGTAAACACCTGGCAGCCCTGCGTTTGTAACTTCTGACATACAGAGCTCATATTTGTGATATACAGAGCATCAGGATACAGTCACACTCCTTTGCATCATATTTTTTAGCACGAGAAGGAACGACTGCTTTTAGCACTCTAACAATTGCATCACAGGACAATGTGGGAACACTCTGCAATAGAAATCTTTGCACTCTCTTGGTTAGGGAGTGATAACACTCCATTCTACAAATAAAGAATTGTCTGTAAGATAAAACTGCCGCTTTATGGGTCTTTTATTTCAACATGAGAAAGCAGACTGAGTGGCTAGCATGGTGTTGCTCTTACAGGCAACGGTCAGAGGTGGATCAATAATTGGCAGTGCCCAAACTCTTAACAGTGCTGTGCATATCTCGTGCCTCTTTGGGTTATGGGCAGATTTTGATCTTTGGTGGTTATCTTGATGCTTGAATAAACTTCCCAAGGCACCTTCCAAGATGCATGCTCCATTGTGTGTGCACAGGTGTTACATCATAGGCTTATTTGGATTCCTTTCTTTTGGAGTGTTCTATTTTTGCAAATGCTGCTATAGTTATATGTGTTTATTTCTTGTAGCCTCCCTTGATGTAACTGAAATGTACATCACAAAATATAACATAAAACTTCAAAGTTTTGCAAGGTTTTTTTTACAAGTCAAAGTAACCCACTGCCAGGCAACTTAAAAGTTCCAATCATTCCCTTCTCCTGCCTTTATTTGCACATTTCCAAAGGCAGGAGATGAGCTTGCTTGATCCCAGAAGGTTCAAGCTATTTTAGATCCCTAGTAGAATATGTGGAATATTTTTAAAGAAACAAAGAGCATCTAGTTTTCTAATTACTTTAGTTGTAATGAGTAGATGTAAAAAAAAAAAAATAAAAAATTGATTGTATTATTGTCTTCCATGGCCACCTCAATGGCCACACTGAAAGTTACACTAATGCATCTCCCAGCTGTGAGAACTGTGTGCTTTAATTCACTGGTATCTTATAAGAAATGAAGAATTGCTGCAGAATTGCAGCACTGGCACTTTGAGAACCAAGAAGTACAGAAAAGGTGTCAGAACTGGAACAAACACCAAGTAAAATTGCTGAGGAGGAGAGAAAAGGAGAATGAGAAGAGACCAGAATCACCAAGGTCAGCCGGGTAACATGCAGTACGTCGCAGACGTTTAACAAAAAGTAGCGACTATTGCTTAGGTGCATCTTGGCTAGAGCCCAGCTGACGCTTGTTACTTTTACTAGGCTTGAGTGACCAATGATCATAAGGTTAGTAAAAGCTGTCAAAGGTTTACTTGTAACAGACTCAGAAAACAGGATGAAAACATCAAGTCCTCAACCCATTAGCCTTGTTTTGTCAATTTTGTTTACCTTTAACACAGCCTGGAAAAACAAGGCAGCCTGGGAACATGAAACATTATCATGAGAAAGGACCCCTCCCTTTTCTCACTTCTGCTTCTGCAAAATTAACAGAAAACCAAAAACATATCCCTAGTGCCCACGGAGCTAAGAAAGGGAAGGAAGTAAGGCAGTCATGCAGCTTTGAACATTGCTTTGTTAACAGTGCTAGAGGATAATCAGGGAAACACAGTTGTACCTCCTCCCGTTAGAGGGATGCTCTTGTGGTCTGCCTGGCTGCCTCCCTTGCTATGAAGGGCAGCTCTGTCTCCTTAAAAGGTGATTAACTTTGTGTAATGGGCATGCTGTATGACAGATAATAAAACTTTAATCCTTCTTCATAGTTGGGTAGCATATATGTCTGTCAAAACAAAATACTCTGGGATTATGTCTCTTACTATCAGACAACCCCTCAGACAAACAAATGAGTGATAAGATTAAGATTTAGACAGGAGAAAGCAGAAAGACAAATTGAGTCATAATTTAAACTTAATTTTTAAATAAGTATTTTTATATTCTCCCATATGATGTAGATTTTCAGTTGATTCTTCTTTAAGAAACACTACAGTTTTGTATGTCTAAACACAAGAGATTATTTCTGTGGAATGGAAATTAAGTTATGACTTAATGTTTGGGTTAGCCATGCATGTTATAAAGTAATTAATTTTTTCCCTAATTTTTTTCATAATGTGACAAACTTCTGGCAGTTTTACCACTCATCTGTTAACACTCAGGAACAGCTGACTTTTCCACAAAAGCTTTCCATCAGTTGTAAGAAAGAAAACATAGGGAGGCATGTAGATTGAACAAAAGGTACATGCTATTCTGGGGCAATTGGCCAAATCAGAGAGCTTGTGCAGAAGGCACTGAGGCTCCTTTCTAGCTCCTTTTACCTGAGTTTCTTTCCCAGGGAAACCAGGGCAGTATGGGGAGGGCTGGTGTGTGACTTTATTATGTCCTGATGGGCGGTAGGAGCATCTAGGTGCTCAGAAGTTCTCCTGGCTCCACCGGTTGTGATGCAACCGTAATCAGACTTCTTGTTTCATCTTGTCTGTTGCTTTTGCTGCCACTTGCATTGATGTCTTTTGGTGAGCACGGGTGAGCAAGGTTAGCTGCACTTGTCTTTTCTTGTTGGTCAGCCCTGAGTGCATCAGTCTGGGGAACGTTCCAGTTAATATCCCTTTTTTCAGTCTGGCAGCCTGATTTGCCATCTGTGTTTCTTCCCTTTGGAAAACCACCACCAGTAAAATACTAAGAGCCTCATCAAAACAAATCTGATTATCAAGAAGTGGAATGAATTGCAGTTCACAGTATTTAGCTCCTTCATCAATATCTTTCTATTTTCATCCTTATCAACACAGGTTACTAGAGAACCACATCAGAGCTGTTCTGTGCTTGACATGGGCCTCTTATGCAATGAAAAGATGAACAAAGTCCATGGTCTGGGTCCCTAAGCTCAAGGTATTCCATACTATGTATTCCATACTATGCCCCTGGATATACTAAAGCCATGTAAATTCCTAATTGAAACTGCTGCTTGACTAGAATAGAAGAAAATGTCTGAAAGGCTGACATGAAGTTAGTCCTTGATTTGTAGATGAACATCCTAGAAAAGATCCATCCTGATCTCATCATCTTCTGCTCCGTTATTTTTTCCTCAGCCAAAACACAAGCAGCATGAGTATAACAACAAGAAACCTACCAAAAGAATCTGTTCTTTCTCTCTCACTGGCATCCTTCTGCACACACCCACACACACCCCTAGAAGAACGAGAAAGGATGAGAAAACAGATATGTTATAGCTTTCAATCTTTTCATTACTGGCAGGTGCTCAGCTACTAGGGCAGCAAGTAATATGCAAGAAACTGCATAGAATTAAACAGGATGAAGCAAAAAGAAGAGCAAATCCTATTGTAAATCCTCTGAAACAGACAAAACTGACTGTCCTTTAACTTTTCTTAATGGAATATATGTCAAATATTTAGTTACGGCCTTGAGGCACTCTGATGCTGCTATGCTTGTAAGTCTTCCCTTTATCTACATTAACTGATTTGACATTTGAATGCACATTGCCTATAACTGTGCTTTTAAAAAAAAATCTGTTAACATTATAGTCTTCATGGGTTGCAATGGTATACTCTGCATATCTCATGCCATTTGAATTGATGAAGGCTGAATGTCAGAGCTGACAAGGAATTTTCAAGGAATTTTTTTTTTTTTTTTTGCTTTGGAAAGAGGCTATTCTTGTAAAATATAAACTTTTTTTTTTTTTGAGGAGTATACATTTTAACTTTGTGAAAGATTTTAGGAATTTTTGGTCCTCAACAGAAAGAAGTATCCACCCTATAACATGCTGAGGCACCCGAATCCTGAATATGTAATGCTTAGTTTCAAATCTCATCTTAAAAGGACAATGGAAAGGTTCTTGGTATACTTTTTCATTTTGCCTGTAAGTGGCCTGATGACACACTGGCTATTTTACAGTTTTTGAATAATTTCTGACTCCCTGATTTTTTCACTGCAGAAGGTGAAGTCAATATGCTTACTGTATTTCAAAATACAGCACCTAGGGGAAAAATAGTAGCTATTTGGCACTTACAGTACTTCCTATGCATTTATCTGAAAAGGAACAAAAATACCACTTCATTTAGGAAAAAAAAATTATAACCATTTAGAGCAGTCAATGTTGTCCACATTTTAATTCTGGTAGGTCAGTTGCTGTTTTCAAGTTAAAAGGAAGAAAAAGTAGCAAGAGGTGCATGTTTGTACCTTACAGGTATTTTCTTCCTGTATTGACTGACTTCAAATGAAGCTACTAGACCAAATGAGCATGGGGAAGTTTGTCTGCAAGTGATGACTTTCAAAAGAAGGGAACCTTGAGGTCTGAACGGTGTATTTGTTCACAGCAGTTGTCTGAAGATCAACATTTCAATAAGACAACATTGCTTGCCTCTGGCAGCCAGAGAAAGCAACCACAAACTCTTGGATAAATGTCTCTTATGATTAAAAGAAAACTGAGATATCCAAGTGTTTCATAGCATGGTATTTTCTTTCTTCCTTTTTGTCTCAAACACCTTTCCCTGAAGTCCATACTTGAAATCGTTAGAGCTTTTCTTGTCTAACCAACAGAAGACTGCAGAGCGGAAGATAAAAGCCTGTTCCCAGCAACTTGCAGACCTCAAAGTTGTTTGGGAGATTTGTACTGTAGGTTTCTATCGACTTCTGTGCAAAATATAGCAGCATTTCTTATGTCAAGGCTTAGCAGAATTGGCAGCCAAAAATCCTGGTCTGTGGTACTATCAGATTTCAAAAATTAAGCAAGCTGAGACTAG
Organism: Gavia stellata; assembly: GCF_030936135.1. Taxonomy (NCBI): domain Eukaryota; kingdom Metazoa; phylum Chordata; class Aves; order Gaviiformes; family Gaviidae; genus Gavia; species Gavia stellata. Next base: position 73,979,733 of record NC_082594.1, read on the forward strand.
TCACTACTTGTATGGCAGTTTCATCAGGAAAACCGAGGTGTTCCTGTGATTCCAGAATGACAGTCACACTTTTATTTATAATCATGTTCACTGTGATTCACTACAGCCACCAAAGGGTGTCTTCCCACTAGTTTCTTACATAACTGTATGTACCAAAGCAAAACACATTAATGGCCAGTGCATGGTAGTAATCTTTAATGTTTAGATACTATACTGAATTGCATGGTGAAGTAATGTGACAATGGTTCTGACTTGATAGAAGGAAAAGAAAAATCACCAAGGACAGTCAAGCATTGGAGCAGGTTGTCCAGGGACATGGTATAGTCTCTGTCCTTGGAGGTTTTCAAGACACAACTGGTTAAAGCCCTGAGACACCTGGTCTGAATTCAGTATCAACCCTACTTTGAGCAGGAGGTTAAACCAGAGACATCCTGAAGTCCCTTCCAACCTGACTGACTCTATGATAACATCTTTTTCAGATTCAAAACAAGATTTATGCTAAAATATTCAGTTTTCCTTATGGAGTAATTTGTTCATATTCAGAGATAAAAATCTGTATTTGTGAAAACCATCTTTCCCTGGCAACTTTTTTAAGAGAATCAATTTTCAGTGTTGGCTTTCTTAAGGAACTCCCAAAAGGAGGGGGGGGGGGTGTATGTGTGTAAGAACTGAAAGTTGTTGCAGCTTCATCTTCGCAGTTTATTTTTCTGAATGACTGACTATATGTCTGATTAGAAATGGTGATGTTTTTTCTATATATTTTCATTGTACAATGGTTGCTACTACCAGCAATCACTGGCATATTATTTGCAAACAAGGTAAACTTTTGTTGATCAAGACCTGGGGATTTTTCCAAAGACGAATATAGTCAGGCAATATGTTCAGAAGTCAAGCAGGATATAGAATTTATTCTTTTATTTCCCTAGAGCTCTCCTCACTCTGGGCAGATTCCAGGAATTGATTTTCAGGTCCCTGGCACACTGCTGTGAGAGCTCATTTTTTCACCTCTTGGCTATCAGCATTCACACCACAACGGTACGCAAGGACTCTGACACTGACTGACTCCAGCAGCTCCTTACACTCTGCTCAAATTAAACACTAATTTTGGTTCCTGTCACAGGTTAGACACATGAGATCTGTTTCCCCTCTTCTCTGCCACCTAGTCAGTCCCCACAGAATCCTCTTCTACTTTTCACAACTTCCTTCAGACACCTCTTAGGTGTCTCTATCTTCTACAACCTTTTCCTTTTCTCCTTTTTTTTCCACTTTTCTCTATTTTTCTTCTTTCCTTCCCCTCCCTTCCTTTCTTCTCATTTTCCCTTTTTCCCCCTTCATCCTATTGTCTTCCACCCATGACTGTCATGACTATTTCCTTCCTCCATCTACCTGATCTTTCTTTTTAGTCCTCCATGGACTGGCTGTGGCCAGAATTCCCTTCCTCAGATCTGGCAAGAAACAAATGTTCCTTCCAGATTCTTCATTCTTTGGCAAGAAACAGAAAGGAGTTGAGAGGCTGAGCTCCACCTGTGAAACCATAAGGGTAACACCTAGAGAATCTCTCTTGCTTGGAATGTCAGGGTGGCCTCTGCATAGGAGAGACAAGTGACATTCAGCTGGACAATTACATACAATAAGGGAGTGAGAATTAAAGAGCTGAGCGAATGAGCCCAGGGACAAGAATAAGACAATTTAAGGACTAGAGAATCTTCTTGTGATGCAGATGTTGACAGAAGAGGAAAATGGATAGTCATGTCTGTGTTTGAAAAGGCAGAGCCAAAAAATCGATGATACAAGGTAAAACCCACAGAGGAATAGAAAACCCAAGAACTATGACTGAATTTCAGGATAAGATATTCACAGTGACAAGAAGTTTGGAATTAGGAAGTAGAGAGAACATAGGCAGCTAGTATAGAAATTAGGCCAAGACTAAAAAAAAGAGAAAAAAAAAATGTAATTATTTTACTGTTCAGGACTCAAGCATAACAAGACATAAAACAGTGCTGTATACATACCCGTCACACAATTCATATAGTTTCTGTGAATTTGTTTTTCTAAATTCTTTTTCATCAGTCCAAATAATTAACTGATCTGAAATTCTTGTCCATTACTCAAACAAACTGACCAGCTTTTGCAGTTCACTAAAAACCCTCAGTAATTATCTTTCCTGTAATCTTCTCATCACATACTTCTGAATTTTTTTCCTTTTAATCAGAACATGGAGCAGAAGTGCTGAAATACTGTAAAAAATATTCTCATAGTATTCCTCCGACAAAGAAAGGCAGGGCATAGCAGAAATTTCTCACTGGAGGTTTTACCTCTGAAGAATTTCTGGACAACTGCAATAACTGAAAGTGAGACTGAAATATTGTTCAGACAGACCTATACACTTCTTAGTGGTGGTCAGAACAAAACCTTTTGAAGTTCTGGAAAGAACTCATCATACAAATACTATCATCAATAACTGACGGCAGTTCCAAATCTGCTTCATCATTTTCATCTTTACTTCAGTTTAAAACTATTATCCATCTGAAGCTTAAAACACTTTTGAACCATAGGAACAGCTAATACCTGTAATAGTCAGAAAGTTCATAATGACTGTTAAAGTTAGAGAAACAAGGTTTTAGAAAACTCTCAAGCAGATTTTTGAATGGTCATTGAAATAGCATTTAGTTTCTTCTCAGCTCTCAACTCTGGTGTATAAATTACTACTTTTTCAACTATATAAGGCCTTGAGAAACTGAAGAGGCCTTCGTTAACTGACCTAAAGTACTTATGTACTCCACTAAAGTGTCAGTATTTTTAAGGTCTTTTATTAAGCCATTCTGTCTGTAGAATATGACTTTCTTTTCCAGCCTTGGAGGATTTTAAGATGCTCAATATTTTATACGTAGCAAGATTATTAGAATTGCAAGAATTAACTTATACTATATCAGTATTACTGTGTGCATAGGATATACCGCAATCACATTTATAGAACAGTAACATATGAATTGAATATTGTTGATCTATCTCAATGAAGAGAGAAACAACGGAAGTTTTTTTTCACAATTCCTTGTCTTTAATTTTTAAAGAATAAGTAAATTTAAAGACAGTTTTGTTTTGCTTTTAATGCAGAGCCAGAAATTGGACAGTTGGAGCGACTTTCCTCATATATCTGATTAACTTCTCAGATGATGACTGACATATAGTAGATTTTGACCTAGATTAGACTTTGATGTCACTTTTGGGGCCTTTTTTTCTACTTTCTTAAATGTTACCTGTTCTTTTGTTCTTACATCATTAACAATGGCATATGATCTTATAAAAGTACAACAAACCTACTAAAAAAGACTGAACAGAGATCTAACAAAATGCATATGAACAAATTGAGGTTTTGTAGGTGATATTACCTGCATATTTATTTTTAGTAAAGATGACTTGGATTTCCTACGTTTTATTTTTAAATTTGTTCTCATGAAAACAGTACCTGAGCATTAACATCAGATACATTTAGCCTTACCTGAGGTTGGATATGCTCAGGGTTTGTACAAAAGTAAATAAATCTCTAATATCTTTGCTGTGTTTATAAGCTGTCGGTGTGTTAGTTTGGACATCTGTGTTACACTTCAATAGTGTAAGGCATCTACAGGTGTCTGTAACGCTAATAGTCTGATGCCAGAAAGACTTCAGGTTATTAAATTGGAGGAGATGTCATGCTGTGTTGCAAATCAACCCAAAACTCACGTGCTGGGATGGTGTAGAGACACAAAATTCACATGCTGTTATTGCATAGAGGTGAATCTTAAGAAGTTTAGTGCTGTGGATATCTTCTTGGCTGTATGGCATAGGAGATGTCCTAAAAATCTTTGAATGCCAAACTAGCTGGTCCATGAATCCATGCAGGGTTGTCACCAAAACCTCAGCGCCTTTCCTCTTGATGCTGTAGGCATTGACTCATTAGTTTACTGTGAACTGCCAACACCAAACGTAAGAAAATTGTGCCGGGTATGTAAGCTATCAGATGAGAGGGAACGTTCCAGAGGATTTCTGTAATCACTGAGTCTTATTTTCAGTTGACTTCCTGTAACTGTGAGACTTAGAAACTTAATTTTAAAATGGCAACCTGGGAATGTGCATGTTCTTGTTTCCAGGAGCTAGGTTTTTAAGTGAAATAGCAACTCTACCAAGAGGGTTTTTATACAGTATGCAGTTGGAGTTGCCAGATAGTAAAGGAAAAGCATGGGACTTCTTCAATCACTGGCTTTGGTATTTTTATTTCCTTAATGTATTGAGTTTTCTAGTTATTAGGAAAGGGAATCTGTTTTTTAATTGGAAGAAAAACATCTCAGCCAATTACCATTTCTCTTCTGTGTTGTCCCAGCCTAGGATTCCTCTCAATTTTGCCTCTGTGCAGGTGACGTAGAGTATCAAGTGATTCCTAAGTATAACATTGTAAAACTTCATATGAACTACTGGCCTGTACATTAAGGAATGACATTTTTAAACTCATCATTAAATATTTAAAGGCTGATGGTGGCCTGAAATAAATCTGGGGGTCTGGCTGTGGGTCAAACCATTTGTGAACTGTTAAGGTGGAATAACTTATAAATAGGTACCACAATCAGTACCCTATGAGAACAAAACACGTGTTCATCCAAAATATTGAGGCTATATCTGTACCAGTAAACTAAACAAAACCAGAGTATATTCTTAGGTGCTGGAACCAGATGGCATGACTGGATTGTTGGAGCAGCCCCTTGACAGGGTCCTGTTCCTTGCTTATTGACTTTCTGCTGTTTACCAGGCAAGAATTTGGGAAGGTGAGGAGGAGGGGTTGCACTTTGTGTAAAGGAATAGCTTAAATGCATGAAACTCTGCTAGGGAATGAGGGACAAGCACCTTGAGAGCTTACAGCTAAAGATCAGAAGACAGACCAATATGGGTGACATAATGTCAGGTATCTGATGCAGATGACCTGATGAAGACTTCTTTAGGTAGCTGGGAGAAGCTGCCTGATCACAAGCCCAGGCACTCCTGGAGAACTTGAAGCACCTCTGATGTCTGTTGTAAGGGCAGTTTGGTTAGACATTAGCAATCCAAAAGGTTTCTGCAGTGTGTTTATGACAGTTTCTTAACACAGGTGAATGACATACAGACTAGGACATCAGTTTCTGGTGTATTTATTAGATGTGAATAAGGAAGAACTGTCTGGGGATGTGGGAGTCAAAGACAGCCTTAGCTGAAGCTACCATGAGGTGACACAGTTACAATCCTACGAGAAGTGAGCAAGACAAATAGAGGAATCACAGCTCTGGAGTTTAGGAGAGCAGACTTCAGGTTGTTCAGAGATCTGCCTCGCACAGTCCCATGAGAGACTGCCCTGGAGGGCAAAGGGGCTGAGGAGAGCTCATTGACCTTCAAGGACAGCCTCTTCAGGTGTGACTGATCAACAAAACTCTACAGTGGCAGAAGATTTAGAGAAGACAGGCAAGACTGATGAGCTCAGGGAAGGATGTGAAGAATGAACACCAATTATCGTCAAGATATCTCAATTTATTTCGACACAAAGGGGATTGGAGGGTAACCTTTGTCTTAGATATACAGCTGTACCAGTGGAACATTGGCTTGTGGTTTTGTAAACAGCCTTCCCTAAGATAGTTAGTAGAGAGTAATGTTTTCCTGAGCTAGCCAGACCAGCATGGAGGGCAGAGAATTGCATACGTGACTCAGCCCAACGTAAAGTGTAGAAACTGAACAACTGAAAAACTGTACTTTGAAGAGAACAAAGGGCTTGAGCTGACTTTAACACACATATTCCTTTCCAGCAACTTGGGAAGTCCAGCATCATGATGGTGGAGCATATGGAGACTTGTAATAGGAATCACATTTTAATTGTGATTCAACTGCATATTGCAATTGCTATATTGTGCTTGCGTTGTCACTTCAGTACATTGCTGTAGCACTCTTCTAAATCAAAATCCCATGTAATGTCAAATACCTACAAATAAGTAAGTCTGATATTAAGCATTAAGCCCTCCTCATGTGGAGTATCTAGAAGAACCTATTCAAAGACTAATGGGCTCTGGCATCAGGGCAAAAGAATAGTCTGCTCCAGCATGCAGGAAGTCAAACAAACATGACAGAAGGCCAGCACGGATGAATGGGGAACCCCCAATGGAGCTCAAACACAAAAACAAAGTACACAGAACGTGGAAGTAGGAAGAAGCTACCTGGGAAGAGCATAGAGACATTGCTGAAGCATGCAGAAGTAGTTAGGAAAGCCAAAGAGCAGCTAGAGTTGAAACTTGCAAGTGATGCAATAGCAACAGGAAGAGTTGCTACAAGCACACTGGCAGCAAAGTGAAGGCTGAGGCAAATGTGGGCCTGCTACTCAATAGGGCAGTGTTCCTAGTGACAAAGGACATCATTGAAAAAGTTGAGGTAGTTAATGCCTTTTTTCCTCACTTTTTTACTGGTAAGGACTGCTCCCTTGTCCACAAGCCCATTGGCAGGGGCTGTGGAAGACAGAACTAGGAAGCACTTACACCAGTTGAATATACACATATCCATGGGACCAGGTGGAGTGCGTCCAATGGCCAATGTCATTGCAAAGACACTTTCTATCACATTTGAGGGATCACGGTGATTGAGGCAGATTACTGATGGCTGTAAAATGCAACATCACACCTGTCTTCAAGAAGGAGGATCCAGGTAACTACAGGCCACTCAGCATAACCTCAGTCCCGTGGAAGGTTATGAAGCAAATCCTTCTTGAAGACATCTCACAGAATCACAGAATCACAGAATCATTAAGGTTGGAAAAGACCTTTAAGATCATCAAGTCCAACCCAAGTCAACCCAACACCACCATGCACACTAAACCATGTCCCGAAGTGCCATGTCTACACATTTTTTGAACACCTCCAGTGATGTTGACTCCACCATCTCCCTGGGCAGCCTGTTCCAATGTTTGATCACTCTCTCAGTAAAGAAGTTTTTCCTAATATCCAGCCTAAACCTCCCCTGGCGCAACTTGAGGCCATTTCCTCTCGTTCTATTGCTAGTTACATGGGAGAAGAGACCAACACCCACCTCACCACAACCCCCTTTCAGGTAGTTGTAGAGAGCGATGAGGTCTCCCCTCAGCCTCCTCTTCTCCAGGCTAAACAACCCCAGTTCCCTCGGCCACTTGTGCTCCAGACCCCTCACCAGCTTCGTCGCCCTTCTCTGGACACGCTCCAGCAACTCAGTGTCCTTTTCCAAGCAGAGGAGGGACAAAAAGTTGATTGGCAGCATACAGCCAATGAGCACATCATGCCTGACCAAACTGATTGCCTTCTGTGATGAGATGATTGACTTTGTGGATAAGGGGAGAATAGTGGATGTTGTATGGACCTTCGACACAGTCTCCCATAGCGTCCTTGTAGCCAAATTTGTCAGCTATGAATTGGATAAATGGATTGTAAATTGTGTGGAAAATTATCTGTGCTATTGACTCAAAGGATCCGTGGTACAAAATCTACCTGTGGCAAGTTACTAGCAGTGTCCCTCAGGGATCAATACTGTTTAATACCATTATTAATGATCTGGATGATGACACAGCATGACCCCTCAGCAAGCTTGAGGATGATACCAAATTTAAAGAGGGGGAAGCTAGTACACTGGAGGCCAAGGCTGCCACACAAAGGGACCTTATACAAGCTGGAGAAATGGGATGACAGGAACCTTAAGTGATGTTTAATACAGGGAAATGCAAATTGCTGTATCTGGGATGGAATAATCCCACATAACAGGGGGTTACTGGCTTGGGGTTGACTGGCTAGAAAGCAGCTCTGCAAAAAAAGGATCTGGGTGTCCTCGGTTACTTTCTATAGTTGAGAAACTGTCAGTAAAAGACATCATGTGTCAGTGGGAACACACAGATGAAATAATTTGAAAAAATATTGCAGAGTGGGGAAAAAGCCATAATTCTCAGATTTTTTTTTTATTAAAGCATTTATTAGCAAACTAAAATCAAGCAAAGTTATTTTGAGTGCCAGCATATGAATGAAATATTTGACAAGTAATACCAGTGAAACAGAGAGGGGTGGGCAATGCAATGATTTTTTTTGGAAAGTGGCAAAAGTAAGTGTAATCTTGGTATCTAGATTCAAGTTCATTTGCAAATCAAATACTCCTCATGAAAGCACACAGTATTCAAAAGAGGATTTGAAAACCAGAAATTGCTTTTTTTATTTCTTTTTGGCTAGCTTGAATAATGTACATCAAAAGCTTACACCAACTATTATTTTTATGGTCTGTATTGAAATTAGATTCCCTATATCTATTCAACAAATTCATTCAGCTATTCAGTCTTCATCAGTTGTGTTATCCTCCACCTCATTAACCAAACAAGAGTGTAAAGGAGGGAATCGGGAAAGAAAAATCTTCAAAATTTATTCTGTTATTTCTATAGCAAAAAATATTCTTCAGTTTTTCACAATTTCAGTAATGATAGTATTGAAAAAGAAATTGAGAAAAATACCGGATAGTTAGCAAATACAATAGAGAATGTCAAGATTCACAGAAGTCTTTGCTTCAAGTTTAAAGGGGATTTTGCATAATATATTTTTTCCTCTTTACTGAGAACATTCTATAACGGTGTACAGCCCAGATAATTGTTGACAAGGTAAGAATGGCAGGAGTTCTGGAAAAAAAAAGGAAGACAAACTTGCAAAAAAATTGCTACCCCTGAAAAAGTCTGGTGGAAATTTTTCCCCAGTTCTGTCCCTGGGGAATGTAGACTTTCCCTCAAGATCACATTATTACTCTCATTAGGACCACAGCAACACTTATTCTTCCCTCTTTCTCATTTTCCATGGGTCCTATGTCATGCATTTACTGCCATCTCTCCCTCTTTGTTTATTTGCCTTCTTTGCATCTGCTTCCTCTTTGTTTTCTCAGTTACCCTGTGGTCAGTTTGATATTACCAAGTAATACTTTCAGGCTGCTGCCTGGATGTTTCTGGTTATGCCACCTCCGCTCTGTTTTCCTATGGACTCAATTCTTTTCGCAGGTGAAACATTCTGCCTACAAAATCAAAATCAGCATAGCAAGCAAATTTGGGAGTGTGGGACCATCAGTCTCCATAGTAATTGCCACCTGTTGCCATGGAGGAAGCACCGGCTGCCTTCCCACTCTGAATACGGTGCTTTTCTGTGATAAGGTGGGCATCAGAGATTGGTGCTGTCTATGTGTACATTAAATATAGACCTACAGTGCTCTACAGCTGCTACTTGTCTTCCCTGTAATGAAATTCTTGGATATCTTGCATAGGTTTTGCTCTAGGGTGTAGTTATTTTTCACTCTTTTTGTTGTTGTTGTTGAGCATTTTCCACAGCAGTCTCTGCGCCCGAGTTAATTTTAGAAAGAGAACTCACAGACACGTAATGTAGTGTTCATGGTTCTCTCAGTGCTTCTGATTTTCCAGATGTCAAATAACCTTGAAGGTTATTCTATCTTCTCTAAGCCAAAAGTCAACATACCAAGAAGCAGCTGGCCAGGTAATACTAGTCACTCAAACACCGTATTGCCAGATGTAATCCTTGTACTTCTGGCATATGTTTCAATATCACTTTCTGTCTGTTGTCTCTTGTATTGGGTGGCAGAAAAAATATTTTTACCTAAACAATATACTTTCTGAACCATGAGTAAGAACTGGTAAGATAAGCAATAGTTCTTTTTGGTAGATACATACTTCCATTTGTATAGTATTCTTCTGAATAGCAAGTAGAGGCAAATCTCTTTTCAAAACACAAACCAGAGGACAAAAACCAGAACAAAAATTGTGTATGCATGTATGTTCAGGGAGAAAAGACTCTCCTGTCCCCAAGTCAGAGAAAGTACTGTCTGGCATCTATTACTTCACCTAACTTTTAAGCAATGTTTTTCTCGTTGTGTTCCATCTTGAGGAGACCTTCAGCCACGGGATCCATGAAGTCAGAGATTCTTCAACCACATTTCTCCTTCAAGTCACTGTTTCCTGGCTAGTACAGTTTCTCTTTCTGCCTTAAAGAAGCCTTAAAGACTTAAGTCAGAAGTTGTGTAGGGGCAAGATATTAATGTATCAAGCACACACCTGGAATTCCACTTGTGTTGTATTTACCCTAAAAGAATTGCTCACTTCATTTCCATTTTTCCATGAGTATTTTCTATGCATTCCATTACTTAAAGCTAAACACGAAGTGGATGCATAGCAAAATAAAAATAAATCTATGTCAGTTTCTTTGACTGTTATAAGGAAGCATAGTCTGGACAAATGTCATTGACCGAATCTTGAATATCAGTGTTTCAACTATCCTTCAACTCTTAGAGTCAACACAGCCCATGATAAAACAGATGACTGCTCTGAAGGGTGCTTACTATGAGTCCTTGGGATCAGTCAGCTGGCTGATGAACTGGACACATTGGCTTGACCTTTACAAGGACCCGTTGTGGCTACACTGTTCTTGATACAGAAACTAGTTTTTTGCAGTGTTTTCAACCCATAGGTATCTATGAATTTTGAACTAGTATATACTCACAGGCCAATCACAATTCATTGCATTGAGTGGGGGTGTAGAAGAAAAAACCTACTTTGATCACAGAGTCACAGAATCACAGGATCACAGAATGGCTGATGTTGAAAGGGATGTATGGAGGTCATCTGGTCCAAGCCCTCTTGGGCCACCTAGAGCTTACTCTATCTGATGTATCAGTTTGCGATTTTCACATTCATTGTTTATGCAAAATGTCAAAGTACTATTCTATATTCAATGCTTTTTAGTATCAGTTACATGATTTTCAGGAAGTTAACCTTATCCCTAACTAATAAGCATATGTGAGATGACCCTGACCGCTTCTTTCCGGTGCTGAGAGAAAAAGCTATATGCAGAAACCTCCATCTTCTCCTGACAGGTGCAGCCGGTCAGCCACATAGGTGATTAGTAACACAGAAATCTGTGCTTTCCATTCTTCTTCATAGATATGGAACTTAACTGTTTAAAATATATATACTGTTGCTACATATTATATATTTGCTTAAAATATGCACTGTTTTTCTGATTTGTGCTCTTTTTGTGAGTCTTAAAGTCCCTAAGGTTGTTAAGACTAGGAAAGAATCCACATCTGTTCTTCACCAATAATATTGTTTTTCCTTTCTTTGCATTTCTGCCACTTTGGAGAATGAAAATAGCCTCCTCAGTTTTCAGTTCTGTTTACATTAGATTCTTTTTTCCATCTGTCATGAACTATGACAATGGTACGAAGCTTTGCAAATAGGGAAGTATAGAGAAATTCTCTCCTAAAATGCTCGACCATGGGAGCTTCCACAGAAATTTTCAAGATTTTGGAAACATTGCGATTTTCTTGGCTTTCTGGGTTTCTTTTGTCAAATCTTATTTTAGTAAACTCAAGTCTTTGATCTAATTTTTTTTTAGGTGTCTCATAGCTGGCATTTTATTTAGTTTAATGGGATGCAGTAATTGAAACACTTGAGTAGTGGTGCTTTGTTCACATTGTTTTGTGTCAACCATATGCTGTGGCTTAATCTAGCCTTGGAGAATACTATGTACTGATCTGATGTAGAGGTGTTGCTTTTAGAAGGGCACCTTCCCACACACACCAGCAAGCATAAAAGAGGTAGCAGCAGTTCTTCAGGAAGCTGTGAGGAGTGAAAAATAATGCCTGTTTGTCTACACGTAGTGGTGATCTGGTGATAACCACCTGTGACTAACAGGGACAAATCAGCCCAAGTCTCATAAACCTTACTCTCTGGTAGTTTGTGGATGAAGAAAATAAAGTAAGGCAGTCTTTGATCAGGCTATATGAAAGTCAGAAAACTGGCTGCACATTTAGGTTACTAATAGAAAATACTTTCCCTGTAAATCAGTATTTTTTATAAAAAAAGCTTCGTGTGGATTCCATTAGAGGTGTTTGAATAGTATTCAACTGTGTATTAATTAAACTGTCTCAGAAGACTTCTCTCTTTTCTCTGTTAAAATTAGACAAGGATTCCAATTACATCTTTCTTAGGCATTAGCTAGCTAATCACAGCCTTAAATTGCACTGTCCAGAAGGACAGTGAGGATGGATAACAGTCTAAAACTAGGTGAAATCTAATCTAAACTAGTTTGTTTAGACTACCTGTTTCCAGAGGGCAGCTCATCCAAAAAATAGGATAAACTGCTTTAGGGCTGAAGTGAAGTATTTTGTATTAATTTAAAAAAAATCTGTATATGGAAAATGTATTTTTTAAATATCCTGGTAGGCAGAGGATTTTCTCAAACTATATAATGTCATCTTACTCAGCAGTAATCTATTCAGATTTCAAGATGCGGGCAATTGGCAAACCTTTTGTCTTACTGTGTTCTAATTCAGAGCGAATTTATCAGGCAGTGAACGTGATTCTACTTAATGTAAACAAAATGATATACTGGTATGAAAAATAATTCACAGAGTCATCAGGGTCCTTTGCTCATTCTTTGAACTCTAAATTTTACAGATTTAATAACTTAAATAATAGGGGCTTTTTTAGATTGTTTTTAACTTTCTCTTGGTATCTCACTGCAATATCCTCCCTTGCCCTCAGCGAGACATCAGATTCTGCATTCATAGAGGGACTGGAGAAATCCTGACCTTCATCGGCAATAGGAAGAAACCTCAGGAGTGAGCATGGCTGTTAAACCATTGTTCTGCTTACTTTGACAATTGAATTTTCTGGAGTGAACTGGGATTTTTTCTGCTTTTCCACATCTAACCTGTACCTACATGCTTCAGACTGGGAACTTCACTTTTTGCCTGAGTGAACTGCATACTTTTTCATGTGTGACAGTATGCTGAAGGACACTGGCTCTGTTCGTTACAGGGACCAGGCAGATTTGCAGAAGGGAAAAAAAATGACAAAGGATTTGAAGCTCTGTTCTGTCCTCACTCCTGTGTCACTGGACATTTTGTGTCATGCTGCTGAAACAGTCTGAGTAAGGTCAAACTTTGCCAGGCACAAGGCCACCTTCTTCTTTAAAAGGTTATTTCAATACATCAGCATGAGGATTTTAATAACCCAGTAGATAAAGGAAAAGTAGTCCTGCTACAAATCAAAACACTGTCAGCCTATTCCCATTTAGCCATTTATCAAGGGGGTTTTTTGCCTGTGGCTCTCAGTTTGATATCATCTCTGGATAGCACAGATTTAATGGCTTTTTTGTTAATAAAGCACATAAATTTGAGGATTGCAATCTGGCTGATTTAGGACTTTACAGTAAAAATCCAAAGTTAGAGGCAAATGAAAATGGTATTGGCTACACTTCAAGCAAATTTTTATCATCTGCATCTTGTGATTATTTTTTCCTTTTGTTGAGGTTTCATTTTTGTATTATCCTGATTAGACTACTTGTAATTTCAGATTAGGAGTAGAAAAATCTCATTTAAGTATTTGTGATTAGATTTTTCAATTTGAAAAAAAGAAGTGTATATGTGAAAGAAACCTTTTGTGACCTCTTTTTGGGACAACATCTTCTGTTTACCAAACTCTGTCTGATAATAACTTTTTAATACTTTTCCCCAATATATACCTGTCCATATCTTCTAAAAGCTTCTCTTCTAGGGCTGCTTCCTACTTTCAGTTTCATTTAAAAAAAACCCTTAAGATTCTTGCTAGTGATGTTATTGTTATTTGCAAAGTATGTATTTTCTAGTGACGCTGTCCTCCTAACTCCATTTTGCTCAGTTTATGCCCTGTATATAAGAACAGTGATGTCTTCTCGTACTCAAGACAGGCACAATCCATGGCAGGTGTCACAGCGGCAGTGATTCCTCAAATGACTCACATAGTTCAAAAAGTTTTCCAACAACATACAAACAAAATAATGAGATTATCTCTTCTTATGTTATTCTGAGCATGGATACCCACAGTATCGTGCTGTGCCTTAACTATACGTAGGCGTATGCGTGTCTTTTGATGATTTAATTATTGATGGCAATATCTCTATGTTTTGAATAGAGATTTTTTCCAAACCCAACTCACATCTAGAATTTCTAGAAGAAAAGCAAATGATTAGTTAAAATGGGTTATCAGGATATTCCCAGGAATTTTTTTTTTTTTTTTTGAGAGAGAGGAAACCAAAGGTATGATCTCTGTAAAGTTGAAGAGTGTGGGCAGAGAACGCTGAAAAAAGAACAGGTCTTCTTCAGGGTTTGCCCAACAGAACATTTTAACACCGAAATCTACCAGCACTAAGGCTGGTATTTACTGTAACTCTCAGGGGGTGCTTGGGATTGAATGAGTCTGTGGAAGTGCCACTGCGGTGTAAGGTGAATTTATGGGAAGTTGCTTACCCACTTGTATTGGAGGTACACCGCAAACTGGAGGATGAACTCCAGAGCAGCTTCAGCTAGCCTGGCGCATAGGCAAGATATCTCAGCTAGGAAAATGACCTGTAGTTTCATGCTCATGAAAATCGAGAGGTCAGGAATCCCTTTCCCATTTTTCCTGACTCCTGGGTTAGCACAGCAGTCCACTGATTGTTCCTTTCTGCTTTGTCTCTACATCTCTAGACTATGGATGCACATTCCTAACTCCTCTTTACTTCCCATCACAAAGCTTACTTACATAGATAGTGTGCAATATGTACTGTACTAGTTGCATAAATGAAGACTTCAGTTGGAAACAAGGAGCAAAGATTAATATTGTTTCCATTTAGCGTGGGTGGAAAGAGCCATTAAAGGTTATTTTTAGCCTAATTTTAATTCTGGAACTTTCAAATAACAAAGTTTAAATTCTTCACAATGATCACTTTCCTTTTACCATGGCCTCTATACTTATTATTAAACTAGTTACAATAATATAAGTACCCCCAACTATTTTTCCTTTTTAAGCCCAGCCACAGAGAGATAAAAGGTGGATAGTCTGATTGTTTCAAATCACAAGCATGAGGGAACAATTATATGTCTGTTAAAATACTGTAGCAATCCTTTAATTAAATTATAGTTTTCTTTCCTGTGCTTCAGTGCTGCATTGAGTGTTTAATATTGTATCTAACCATTGGGTGATATCTGGAGAGAAAGGAGAGAGTGAAAGTAGGTATGCTCATTGGCTTCCTGAATTAAAGATGGTTTGATTAGTTCAAGGTACAATGACATTTTCACTATAAATTAAATGTATGACAAGTCAGAAATAGTTTATTTCTAAGTTAGAAAATAAATGAGTAGAGAATACTTTTCACCGCTTTGGAGGAATTAATTGGAGAATGTAATCTGAGGTAGAATAAAGAAAATCCCACTGCACAGTAGATGACTGTGTGTGTGGTGCAATGAAAACACAGGTTGTGTCTACCTGAGAAACATAAAGCACATTCAGCAGTACCTCGAGTATTGTGTCATGAGTATTGCCACTAGTAATAGAAGGTCATCTACTCTGAATGTAAACACACCCTTCCTCTTCTCGTATCTCTAATAAGACTACATTTCCCATTTATTTACTTTCATCCCAGCCTCCACTAACATGTTAATTGTAACTAGGGCATTTTATGACTCTGTTTAGGCTGGACAGTGATAATGGGAGGAAGGAATCACAGGATGGCTGAGCCTGGAAGGCACCTCTGGAGATCATCCAGTCTCATCCCCTGCTCAGAGCAGGGTCAGATACAGCAGGTTGCTCAGCGCTGTCTCCAGTCATGTCTTGAATATCTCCACAGATGGAGAAGCCACAGTGTCTCTGGACAATCTATTCCACTGTTTGATCATGGCCACGGTGAAAAAAATGTTTTCTTATGTTAAAGTGGAATTTTCTGTATTTCAGTTTGTGCCTGTTGCCTTTCATCTGTTCATTGGGCACCACTAAGAAGAGTCTGTCTTCACTTTCTTTACGCCCCCCATCAGGTATTTATATGGATGGATAAGATCCCCATGAGCCTTCTCTTTGCAGTCTGAACAGTTCCAGCTCTCTCAGCCTCCCCTCGTATGTTAGAAAGCTGGTGGCTTGTCTGGATGAAGCTGAATCAAATAGGCTGGAAACTGTATGTTGCAGTGGCTTGTAAGTAAATGCATCACAGTGCAGATGATAGCCACTCATACACTGACTCCTGAAATCAAATTTGTCCTCACACTTCCCCTCTGCTGGGACTGGCCTTTTTTTGCCTTTTCTGGGCAAAACTACCACAGACGCCACCTGTCTGATGCATTTGGTAAGTAATTTCTTTCACCTAATCAACATCTATGTCTTGAGCATAACATCACAGAGCAAAATATTAGCTACATCGCTATACAACAGGCAGGGTCCTCTGGCAGGATCATGTGTGAGATACACAAAAGAAGATGAAATTTCCACCTTTCACAGTTCAGAATCACTAAGGTTGGAAAAGACCTGTAAGATCATCAAGTCCAGTTGCTCTAACCTCCATCCGTTCCATTGTCTCATATACTGATGTCTCAATGACTGAAGCAGAGGAAACAGAGGGATGTCTGTGTTGCCTTTAGGCAAAACAATGTTGCCAACTATGCTAGAATGACCCCTCTGTACTTTCGGATACCTGCCATTATAATGGCATCCCTTGCATAGAAGCAGGAGGATCCAGGAGGACATCTCTGAGCACCCAGTGTACCCCCAGAGTGCTTCTGTTATAAAGGAGGCCTTTATTCATGCTTGGAACTAACATGCTTTTGTAGCTACACAAGTAATGTAAAAGTAATTACCATTTAGCATCTCAAAAATGCATTAACAAAGTGAGGAGAAGGAAGGAGGCATGTTGCAGCAAATCCTTCTCCCAGATCATGTACTGTCCATTATTTTATGGTATGCAGGTGATTCTGACCACAACTCTTCCTTGTCACACGTGCTTAGCTCACCATTCCTACTTGCATTCACTTGGAACAAAGTCAGAGCTTGCTCTTCTGAAGGCAATGGCAAACTCTCTTTGGCATCAGTATTGTAAAAAAAAGATTCTCTCTCCTGAAGTCCTCTGATGTTTTATGAGTTTGGAGGGAGAAAAAGCATTGTATCTCTGGCTTTGTTCATTATTGGGGCAGTGTAAAATGTCAGTTGTATGCAAGTTGCATTCAGATTTGCATGCTACGGTCAAATGGTCTAAAAGTATTAGATATTGTAACATTACATAAAGAAAATATGTTTTGTGGTCTCAGTCTGAATTCAAACATATATATTACAGGTCAGTTGCAGCCTTTGGTAGAACTGTGCAAGAGCCAACATTTTTCCTTTGAAGGAAATTCATGACTGACTTTTAAGTTTGTGTTGCTGTGGAAATCAGTGTGTTCCTGCAGGGAAGTTTAGTTCACTGACACTGTCTTTTCTAACAGAAAAATGCTCAGGTAGAAAATTTTCAGTTAGTTCAAGTATTACGACTACAGAGAGCATTTTTACGAGCAAGCCCCAAATCTTATTTTAGCCTGAATCAGTATCTTAGCTGTGTCTAGATTTTAGGGTAGGTGCTTTCTGTAATTTGACCCCTAATGGCATCCCACCTGAGGGTATTTATTGGCCTCATTCTCTGTGCACCCAGGCACATTGCTTCCTTCCGACCGGCACAGGCAGAGGTAGATGACATCCCCGTGGCTAGGCCACACAGCAGGGTGAGGGAAGGGAGAAGTGTACGTGGCTCCCCCGTTTACTTTTTATACCTACAAGTATTTGAGTTATCTTACTGCATTTCAACCTCTCCAAGGATAACCATGCAGTTTGACAGGTGGTGCCCCTCCAGGCGAAGGGCTCCGGAGCAGACGATCGCGCTGGGGGACCCTTCCTAAAGCGGCAAACCGCGAAGGCGAAAGCGCAGGGAGAGAGAGAGAGGGTGCCCCAGCCCGCCCCCCACACCCCCCCGAGCCGGCAGCGGCAGGTCTGACTCACCGTGGGCAGGGACGAGAGCGGCGGTGGCCTGAGCCCCTCACTACAAGAGCAGCCCCCAGGGAGCGCGAGCAGTTTGTGCAGGGAAGGCGTGCGGGCAGGGCGCAATCCTCCCTTCCTGGCTCTAGAGGCTCTCTTGATGAGTGGTCATCGCCCTCCCAGAAGAGGCCCAGCTATGGTCTCCACTCGGCCGAAAGCCATTGCCGGAAGGAATGTGGCAACCCAGATGGAGCCCCTGCTCAAGCACGCAGCTGTCTGGGTCTCTGGCTGCCAGGAATGCCTGAGCCTGTCGCTCGTGCCAGAGGCTGGGAGAGACAACACCTGTGTGCGGTGCGACCAGATGAACGACCTGCTCAGCCTGGTGGCAGAGCTGAAAGAGGAAGCGGAGAGGCTGAGGAGTATCAGGGGGTGCGAGGGGGAGATAGACTGGTGGAGCCGCACCCTACCGTCCCTGAGGCAAAGGCAGCAGAGGGAGGCTCCACAAGAGGCGGAGGATCCCTTACCCTCTTGCCGCCAGGCAGAAGGAGGGGACCTAAGAGATGAAGGGGAATGGAAACAGGTCCCTGCTTGGGGCAGCAGGCGAATCCCCTCCCGGCCTCCCTCACCTTCCCAGCTGCCCCTACACAGCAGATATGGGGCTCTGGAGGGCCAGGGTAATGAGGATATAGACAAAAGTCCATCCAGGGGGTTGCCTAGGGTGAGTCAGCCAGCCCCGTGTATTACAATCACCTCCGTTTAGACAAAAAGGGGGGTAATCGTTGTAGGCGATTCCCTTCTGAGGGGAACAGAGGGCCCAATATGCCGACCAGACCCAACCCACAGGGAAGTCCGCTGCCTCCCTGGGGCCCAGGTGAGAGAGGTTACTAGGAAATTCCCTGGTCTGGTACGGCCCACTGATTACTATCCACTGTTGGTTTTGCAGGTTGGCAGCGACGAGGTTGAGCAAAGAAGCCTAAAAGTGATCAAGAGAGACTTCAGAGCACTGGGGAGACTGGTTGAGGGATCAGGAGCACAGGTAGTGTTTTCCTCAATCCCTTTAGTGGCAGAGAGGAACACTGAAAGGAACGGGAAAGCACACCTAGTTAACACATGCCTCAGAGGCTGGTGTCGTCAGCAGAATTTTGGGTTTTTTGACCATGGGGTGGTTTACACGGCACTGGGCCTGATGGCAGCAGACAGAGTTCAGCTGTCCTCGAGGGGGAAAAGGATTCTTGCTTATGAGTTGGCGAGCCTCATCGAGAGGGCTTTAAACTAGATTCAAAGGGGGAAGGGGATGAAACCAGGCTGCCTAGAGATGAGCCTAGGGGTGGCATGCCGATGTTGGGCGCAAAATTGATAGCCCAGCTCAAGTGCGTCTACTCCAATGCCTGCAGCATGGGCAGCAAACAGGAGGAGCTGGAAGCCATTGTGCAGCATGGCAGCTCTGACGTAGTCGCCATCACAGAAACATGGTGGGACGACTCGCATGACTGGAGTGCTGCAATGGATGGTTATAAGCTCTTCAGGAGGGATAGGCAAGGAAGGAGAGGCAGTGGGGTGGCTCTGTATCTTAGGGAGTGTTTCGATTGTATAGAGCTCAACAATTGTGACGACAAGGTTGAGTGCTTATGAGTAAGGATGAAGGGGAAGGCTAACAAGGCAGATATCCTGCTGGGTGTCTGTTATGGACCACCCAACCAGGATGAAGAAGCTGATGAAGCGTTCTACAAGCGACTGGCAGAAGTCTCACAGTCGCAAGCCCTTGTTCTTGTGGAGGACTTCAACTTACTGGACGTCTGCTGGAAATATAACACAGCAGAGAGGAAACAGTCTAGGAGGTTCCTCGAGTGTGTGGAAGATAACTTCCTGACACAGCTGGTAAGGGAGCCTACCAGGGGAGTTGCCTCGCTTGACCTGCTGTTTACAAACAGAGAGGGACTGGTGGGAGAAGTGAAGTTCGGAGGCTGTCTTGGGCTTAGCGACCATTCTCAATTCTTGGCCAAGTAAGGAGGGGGTCAGCAAAACCACTACCATGGAATTCCAGAGGGCAGACTTCAGCCTGTTCAGGACACCGGTTGAGAGAGTCCCTTGGGAGATGGTCCTGAAGGGCAAAAGGGTCCAGGAAGGCTGGGCCTTCTTCAAGAAGGAAATCTTAAAGGCGCAGGAGCAGGCAGTCCCATGTGCCGTAAGAAGAGCCGGCGGGGAAGATGACCGGCCTGGCTGAACAAGGAGCTTTTGCTGAGACTCAGGAAAAAAAGGAGAGTTTGTCACCTTTGGAAGAAGGGGCAGGCAACTGAAGAAGAGTACAAAGATCTCATTAGGTCATGCAGAGAGGGAATTAGAAAGGCAAAAGCCCAGCTAGAGCTCAGTCTGGCCAGGGTCATAAGGGATAACAAAAAAATGCTTCTAGAAATACATTAACAACAAAAAGAGAGCCAAGGAGAATCTCCATCCTTTACTGGATGCGGCGGGGAACATTGTCACCAAGGATGAAGAAATGGCTGAGGTACTTAATGCCTTCTTTGCCTCAGTCTTTACTAGCCACACCAGGTATCCCCAGGGTATTCAGCTCCCTGAGCTGGAAGACAAGGACGGAGAGCAAAATAAACTCCCCATGATCCAGGAGGAAGCAGTTAACGACCTGCTATGCCACCTGGACACTCACAAGTCTGTGGGGCCTGATGGCATCCACCCAAGGGATGCTGAGGCAGCTGGCGGAGGAGCTTGCCAAGCCACTCTCCATCATGTATCAACAGTCCTGGTTAACAGGGGAGGTCCCGGACGACTGGAGGCTTGCCAATGTGACGCCCATCTGCAAGAAGGGCCGGAAGGAGGATCCGGGGAACTACAGGCCTGACAGCCTGACCTTGGTGCCGGGGAAGAGTA
Source organism: Gavia stellata (assembly GCF_030936135.1). Taxonomy (NCBI): domain Eukaryota; kingdom Metazoa; phylum Chordata; class Aves; order Gaviiformes; family Gaviidae; genus Gavia; species Gavia stellata. The sequence continues at coordinate 74,000,449 of NC_082594.1, forward strand.
TGGAGATGTTCATCTTGAGGACGCTCACAGGGCACGTGCAGGACAACCAAGGGATCAGGCCCAGCCAGCACGGGTTCATGAAGGGCAGGTCCTGCTTGACCAACCTGATCTCCTTCTATGACCAGGTGACCTGCCTAGTGGATGAGGGAAAGGCTGTGGATGTTGTCTACCTGGACTTTAGTCAAGCCTTCGACACTGTCTCCCATACTATTCTCCTGGAGAAGGTGGCGAATCATGGCTTAGACAGGTGCACTCTTCGCTGGGTAAAAAAATGGCTGGATGGCCGAGCCCAGATAGTTATGGTGAATCTAGTCAAACCCAGTTGGCAGTCGGTCACAAGTGGTGTCCCCCAGGGCTCAGTTTTGGGACTGGTCTTGTTTAATATATTTATCGATGATCTGGATGAGGGGATCGAGTGCACCCTCAGCAAGTTTGCAGACGACACCAAGTTGGGTGGGAGTGTTGATCTGCTCGAGGGTCGGAAGGTGACACGCAGAAACAAACTTCACAACTCACAAAGAGTTATAAAGCACGTATGTTTATTGCGGCGCTGGGTGCAAGGGGGTTTCTCCTCAAGGCTTGCACACCGGATTAAAATCATGACAGGTATTTAATACAATTAACAAAGTTAGTTACGCCTACTGGTTCTACCCCTTAATTAACTATTGTTTAATATTTTTCTTACTTCATCTTAAAGTTACAGTTCTCTTTTAATTCACCATGCATGCTCAGAGAGTAGGGGGCTTAATTGGGTTGGGGCTTTTCTAGCTAGGAGGTGTGTTTCTTAGTATTATAATGAGATTATAATGAGACAAGTTAACTCTAGGGCACTATTTTGGCAGTCTATTCTATTTTTATACTATTCGTCCTTGTGCTAATCGTTATTTCTAGTTAGCAGAGAGTCAGTGAAGACAGTCTTTATCTCTAATATGTCTAAGTCCCAGGTGCAGTTGTTATAAAGTATCTTCTTTACATTCTTCTTTCTCACTTTTAACCCTTGTTTTTCAAGATGCCCTGTAACAAAGGCTCTGCAGAGGTATCTGGACAGGCTGGATCGATGGGCCCAGGCCAATTATATGCAGTTCAACAAGGCCAAGTGCTGAGTCCTGCACTTGGATCACAACAACCCCATGCAACGCTACAGGCTTGGGGACGAGTGGCTGGAAAGCTGCCCTGCAGAAAAGGACCTGGGGGTGTTGATTGACAGCCGGCGGAATATGAGCCAGCAGTGTGCCCAGGTGGCCAAGAAGGCCAACAGCATCCTGGCCTGTATCAGAAATAGTGTGGCCAGCAGGACTAGGGAGGTGATCATGCCTCTGTACTTGGCTCTGGTGAGGCCGCACCTCAAATCCTGTGTTCAGTTTTGGGCCCCTCACTACAAGAAGGACATTGAGGTGCTGGAGCGTGTCCAGAGAAGGGCGATGAAGCTGGTGAGGGGTCTGGAGCACAAGTCTTATGAGGAGCGGCTGAGGGAAGTGGGGTTGTTCAGCCTGGAGAAGAGGAGGCTGAGGGGAGACCTTATCGCTCTCTACAATTACCTGAAAGGGGGTTGCAGAGAGGTGGGTGTTGGCCTCTTCTCCCAAGTGACGAGTGACAGGACAAGAGGAAATGGCCTCAAGTTGCGCCAGGGGAGGTTTAGATTGGATATTAGGAAAAATTTCTTTACGGAGAGAGTGGTGAAGCATTGGAACAGGCTGCCCAGGGAGGTGGTGGAGTCACCCTCACTGGAGGTGTTCAAGGAACGTGTGGACGTGGCATTGTGGGACATGGTTTAGTGTGCATGGTGGTGTTGGATTGATGGTTGGACTTGATGATCTTACAGTTCTTTTCCAACCTTAATGATTCTGTGATTCTGTGATCTTTCCTACCTCCACTTACTAAGGGAAGAAAGTGTTGTTCAACAGAACTAGAAGCATAATGTAACAAAGTATGAATTATGTTTTTATTTGAAATTATTTAAAGTATACCAGAGGTCTAACAAACCTTTTCCAACTAGGTATTTATAATATAATTCACTGATGTGCTTAAAATGCTGAAGTTTCCTTTGGAAAATGATACTTAAAAGCAGTGGCATTGAATATGTGAAGACATCAGTGGCTTTAATTCTTTGGGAAACCAGCAATAAGGCTAGGTCACTGCAGATTTACAAAGTGAATTCTTTACTAAGATTGATTATAAACATGAGAATTATTAGAAGGGATTATTTGACAGTCACAAGAGTAGACATCTTTTGCAATGTTTTAAAGGCCAGGTTCTGATTTGTAGGACTCTGAAGAAAAGAGCTTTTTCAAGTGTTAGGCACTGAAATGGAACAATAAAAACAATATAAAAGTGCATGCTCTCAAATTAATTTGAGATTAATGATTTCTTTTGTAGGACTCTTTGGAAAAGGTAATTTTCTAATTCTACAAAATTGCTCACCTCATTTATTTATACTTCTTTCTTTAAGAAAGTGCCTTTAATACTGTTCCGCATACCCCAGTATTATATGTCTCACCCTTATGGTGTTCAGTTCTGTGCCCTAGACTTTCATGCATAGGAGTAAAAAGGCACAAGTGGAGAATGCATTTTTTCCCTTAATTATTCTGCTTAAAATACTGTCCTTATTCATTCCACATCCCTCAGAGTTCTGGGTGAGAGAGTCGATTATTTTACTTAGCTTCCATTCAGTTATTAAACTATATTGTGTCATTTATTAATAATGACAATGTAGATGAAGCAGTAAACATTGAAAATGTCCTGTGGGCCCTACACAGCATTAGTCTGCTGTTCTTCCATCACTGCACCCTCTCTAAAATTTCTTAGGTATGAGCTATATGTATATATGTGTGTGGGACAGATGGAGGAGGAGAATGGAGAGATTTGCATAATCTGATTGAACCACCAGACATCTGAGCCAAGACTCCCAAGGCAGTCAATGGAGAGAGTTTGGCTCTTCAACAGGGTGATTCAGAGCACTTGAGCTATACAGGCTGCTTAGAGAGACTACAAATCAGACGTTTTAAGTTATATGGTATAAATAATCATTCCTCCACCCCCATGTGTTGAATTTGCCATATGGCCAAATGTAGATTCATGTCTGGATAGTTGTAAACTAAACTTCTATCATAATCTTAATGTATTGCAACCGATTAAGTATTGTTGAGATAGCAACTCAAGTAGTTACTAGTCATCTGTTAACCTCCACCCATATATATTTATCTATTTATCCCTTTGTCTCGCAGAATGCAAAGAGGCAGAGGTATTGTTAAAAACAAAACAAATGTTAATAGAATTTTTATCAATTTACCTAAAAAGTGACATACTCCCCTGAGATATTACGGAACTGAACTGAACCCTGTGGAACACTCTGGAACGTACTGTTCTACCAAATCCTATGGTCACATCATGCCCTTAGTTGAACCTGTTCAGTGTTTTCCATGTGCAATTCTCAACGGAACTCAGTCTTGATAATATCAGTGGCAATTTTCTCTGTCTCCTTATTACTGCAATTATGCACATACTTTAATTGACAAAAATCTGCTGGAAACAAATAAGCTGCATTTCTCTGCTAAGGTTCTTTTCCTGGGAGTGATGGAGCATTTAGTCTCTCACTGAAGAAGCAAGAAGAACTACCACTACATTCATCAGGACCTTGACTTTATTTTCAAAAGGAAGTGTATGGGCCATTATAACACTCTGGTGTTGTTTAGCCTGGAGAAGAGGAGGCTGAGGGGAGACCTTACTGGTCTCTCCAATTACCTGAAAGGAGGTTGCAGAGATGTGGGTGTCGGTCTCTTCTCCCAAGTGACGAGTGACAGGACAAGAGGAAATGGCCTCAAGTTGAGCCAGGGGATGTTTAGACTGGATATTAGGAAAAAGTTCTTTACTGAGTGGTGAGACACTGGAATAAGCTGCCCAGGGAAGTGGTGGAGTCACCCTCACTGGAGGTGTTCAAGGAAGGTGTGGACGTGGCATTGTGGGACATGGTTTAATGGGCATGGTGGTGTTAGTTGATGGTTGGACTTGATGATCTTACAGGTCTTTTCCAACCTTAGTGATTCTGTGATTCTGCGAATGTTGGACATACTGCAGGTCTTCCATAAAAAATTCTTAATGGAGTATATCAGATGCGATCTAAAAAATGATACACTTTCTTATGTTGCATTGTAAGTTTCTTTCAAGCTGTTGTATAAGTATAGATAGATATAGTTTCCAAGATTTGAATGATATTTACTCTTCATATGCTAGAATATTTTGGCAAAAAAGTCCAAATTCGAGGAAACTGCTTCATCACTTAAATCCCAAGATATTATTTTCAAAATGACAGAACAAAGTATTCCTTGCAGTTCAGTATGGCATAGAAATTCAGTTTTACAGTTTTACACTGTTGTTATATACATGATACATCCCAGGTAGCTTAGCTTATGTCCTGAAAAGTTTGTGAAGAAATTTCAGATATAACACATGATGATTCTGGCATCCATTGAAAGAAAGACAGGGGCAAGAGCAAGCAGTTACGTGGCAATTTAGAGAGGAATATTTCACTATATGTTCTAGAAAAGAATAAGTATGTATATATGTAAATATCATACACTAAGCAGTTATCAAAAGAAAAAGATAAAAATTGTTTTGACAAGCTAAATATTTAAAGAATATTTAAATTATAGTAGTTTATTTTATTTGCCACTGGGTTGTTAATATAAAATACAATGCCCAAGGAAAATATGTTCCAGTATTTGCAAGCAAAACAAAAAAATGTAAAATTTTGTTAACAGGGATGTGTTAGAGAAATTAACCACAACAATGTATTTAGTGATAGAAATACCTCCTCTTTTGGATTAACTTTTGCTACGTTGAGTGATGATTGTTACAGGGAGAAGTCCTTAGCAAGACTAACTGGATGAGTTAAAGTGAATCAGACACAGATTTCTAGTCTTGATTTCTGGCTTGGGAGTTTGGCATTTTGGTCATGCCTTTCTTAGCTGTACCACTATCCCATCATATATGCACCATCAACTCATATTAACAATGGGGCACAAGTAAAACTAGATTACTTGTAGTATAAAATAGTTTGTAGCTCTCTATTAAAAAAACCCAAACATATTTACAAATGTTTACAGAACAAAATATCATTGCTGTATTTCATCTGCAGGCATATTTTTGCTAGGAGTTTGACATAATTTATTTAGATTTAGTAAATTTTCAGCATCTTTGGAGCAGAATATTTCTCACAGTAAGGCTGTTGGTAAATGCTGTGGAAATTGGATTTTAAGTGGTTCTTTTGTGACAAAGCAGAATATTTCATAAGAAAAATTTCTGAACATCATCCACCCATTTGGCCACCGATTACACAGTAATACGCATATTAACTGAAAATTAAAGCATGTATATTTACAGAAAGCTAAAATAAGAATTTTCCCCAAATTGTTGTAAAATTTCATTGAAACTGTGCCAAGTCATAAATTAATATTTTAAAGATTAGGAAAAGCACAATAAGCATAACTACAAAAAATAAACAAGGATAAATCTAACTGGTTTTCTGTGTAACTGAGGATTTTGTAGACTAAGGTGATGTAACTCGGAGCATATTTCTTAAGTATAATTGTAATAGCTGTATTAGGTTTATTTAAAACCTATTGTTTTTAATTCCCGCATGTTCTTAAGGAAAAATGACAAACATAGAGGATTACTCCAAGCATGATTTTAAGCTGGCTATGAAATGCAATCAAAATGCTTGGATAAGGGTTTATGCAATATTTAAACAAATCTAAAATGAAAACCTAATTTCTCCAGTGCACGACTTTGAAAGTTTCAAGGAAAGGAGACAACGTATTATTGGTTAATCTTTGCAAGAAGACGTTTCAAACGTAATGCTTCAGTCAAATTATTTGTAAGTAGCCCTTAAAAACTTGTATCTTTTGTGAATTCAGTACCTCTATCATGTCCCTGGAACTGTGGTAGTAACCAATGCTGTCAGTAGGTTTCTCAGGCTACAGAATCAGAATTCCACGGAGCTCATGATCCAGTCATATTGTGGAACTATTCTGAGCATATCTAGTCTCGGGACAAAAAAACGTAATTTGTGATCTTTGCGTGTAGAGTATATTTAGCTGCGTGCTTCCTGGGTTAGTGTTCTTCTAACCTCACTGCAACCCCTTCCATTCTCAATGAGCTAAGAAGGTGGGAAGAGCAATTAAGAATAGACCAGTCTGACCATAACTTTTATTTTCCCACAGACTTTCATCTTTGCAGCCAAAAAATATGTGGTTATGATGGTCGAGTGAGTGCTTATTTGCATAATACACTTCTGATCAAAAGAATAAAGCACTTTAGTTCCTCATCATACAGAATGTGTCCCTAGATTTATTTTTTTTGTGTGTGTGTATTTTGTGTGGTATCTGGTAGGAATTTAATAACCGCTTTAGTGGATTTTCCTACTGAATGTAATACTTGTGCAAGGCAAATATTCTTTGATATTTTATCAGCTGCCTCAGAGAAAGATCTTTCATAGAACTAGAATGTCAATTCTAATGTGTGATTTTAAAAGAAGCTTTTTTAGCTTTACATCTATTGCTAGACAAATTGTAAGTTCCCCAAGCATACAGATTGGTACAACAAAATGCATTTATCACAGCTTTTTGAGTGTTCTAATCATCAATCCATGCTTAATATACAAATTTGCAGAAAGACAATTAGATAACTAATTTCAGTTCCTGTGCCAAAGGATGAACTACAATAAGCTTTAAGTAAATATTAAGTGGAAAAAATTAACACTTCATGAAGCTGAGCCTTAAGCAATTAAAACTCGGTTAAAGATTGTTGAATTTATACCAGTAGTCTAATCACTTACCCAAAAGTATGTCATCACTGTGACAAGAGAGTAGAACAAAGATAGGGGTCAGGTTTTTTTCTGCTGTCTTAGTTTATTTGATGTCACGAAGTGGCAGTGTGTCCCCTATTGCACGTGGGCTGGAAATTCATAAGGCAAGCGATGGTGGCAGGGCATTCGTATAGTACTACATCACTGTGTCACAATACAGTGTTCTGAGCTCCTAAAAGCACAGCTTCTTGGTGTATAAATGTTACAAAACGAACAGTACAACATTTTATCCAGGGATGTCAGAATGGTTATAAGTGCATTTACTAAAATAATTATGCAGTGTTCAGGAACAACAATGGTAAAAATATTATGCTATTTTCATAACTGTAACCAAGAACTCCCTTGCATTTTTCTGTCTGTTTCATGACCTAAATGTTAGTTTGCTAGTGGGAGGGGAGTATATTCAAAGTATATGCAAAGGTGTTATGTAAATGCAAAATCAACCTTCTCAGGACAACTGACATGTGAAAAAGTTACACTTCAGAGGGTGGTAAAGAAAGAACTAAAAAACAAACATTTTTTTTCTATACGTAAACAAAATCTGACAATCAGAAAAGTGACCGTTTCTGAGTGACAGCAAAGTGTGTGTCAAGTTTTCATGAACTGTAACTCAACCATAGCTTAAGACAGGAGATGAGAGAAGTTTAGATCCTAGCACAGGATTGCTTATACTGAATTTTGGAGATTATATAAAAGTTTCTGGATTCAGCTGTCACAGTGCTGTCAGAGCGGCTACCTGCTGGTTAAGGAAGAGTGAAAGGTGGCATCTCATCAGAAGGGCCTTTATTCACTGCAAATAATGAAAAACATGCACACGAATTCACCATAACCTTCCAGCTGACAAGTGCGACTTGTGCTTTATTCATACATTTATACTGGAAGGTTCTGAAAGGGCAGTGTCCTTCCCACCCTCTCTCAGAGAATTTGGTCAAAGGAAAAGCTACAGAAAGACTGAAGGAGCACCAAATATAAAGCTGAGATATTAAAAAAAATACAGTTCTGTGAATATAACTGTTTCTTCTACAGTGATGACATGTCTGTTGTCACTGTCTCCCAAGAAAATAATTGAATGGGTCAAATTGTGCCCTCCTGTGTTCATATGGCTCCTCTTGACCTCAGTAAGAGACGTGTTATCACACAGATGCATTATCTGAGGCTAATAACTCAGTGAACGATTCCCTGCCTCTCCCACCGGGCGAAATGGAAAGTTCTCTGAAGTTGGTATCAGGCATGGGTAAAATATATGAGTGTGCACATGTGTGCCAGAGGTAGTTCTGCTGGTGGAGCAAAACGTCTTGCTGCTTTATGTAATGGTGTGTTAAGATACTTTGTGAAATACTATTAATAAAATATTAAGCCTTTTAGTAGTGTATTCAGTACAGTGATGGAAGATAAATGTTAAGGTTCCCGAGGGGGCATGCCTCCAGCCTAATATGAGTCTAATACAGCCTCACTGACTTCATCTGAGCACCGACTTTGGCAGTACTCGAGGGCCTGCTGCTTTTAGCTTATTATGTCCCACATTTCTAGTTAGAACTGAGATTAAAATAAATAAATAAATAAATGGGGATAGTTGCTTCACCCAAAGTATCTTGGCAGCTTACAGAGAGGGCAGAACAGAGTACGGAGCAGACACATCATGGTCACACTTTGTGCTGTGTGATGCAGAGGGTGTGAACAGCCAGTCTTTTGGAAAGGGGCATAATAATTAACTCAGAAAATCAGGTTGGTTTTCCTGTAATGCTATGGTGCCTGCGGTGATGTATATCAGCAGCACCTGGCTCACGTGCCTGTGCATATATCCTGTAGGTGAGATAGGCGACACTTTGACGCAGTGAGACCTTGAGCAGACCAAACCAGGGTAAGAATTTCCACCCTCTCCCACTTCTAAGCTACCTGTCACTTCTCCCTTTCTCTGACACAGCTTACAGATCTCTCTGCTGGTGCACAGGTTCAGGTTCACCTCACTGATCAGGTTCGAAGTGCAGACTTGCTCAACAGGGGAGTTGTAAACCATGAGGAGGGTATGAGAGCAGAGGGAAGAAATAGGCTTTGTCTGTATGGGAGAAATTGAAGCATACCCACAGTCATAGACATTTTCTGCAACTGTTTCTCTGGTACTCCACTGAAGATTAGTCTATGGAAGCAGCCTAAATAAATAGTGTGTGATTGATTTAAATGATGCCTTTTTATTTGAGGAAATATTCTATTTATTTCTGGGTTTGAAGATATTTGAATCATTTTTGTGCCAGTCAGTGTTATGTGTACTGGAAGGCAGCAAAATGCTTTGGCAGTTAAGCAGAGAGGATGAGTTTTGAAGAAGATCAAATCATACTGGCATTAGTTTCACTAACAGGGAACTTTTAGTTTTGTTGAAGTTTTGTAGGTGGTCAAAACTTAACCCTTGTCAGGTATAGCTGCTCCCTTAACTTCGGAAACAAGGTTCTCTGCTCTCCAGGTTATCCATCTTGTTCAATTCAAAACATGCTTCATTTCTAGACAAACTGAATAGAAGCTGAAAAAAAGAGGAATGTTTATTTTCATCTAGTAATGCAGTATTTTAATTTGAGGTACAAGGAGATCAGAATTAGTTGCCCTAAAATTTTTGGCTAGGATGATATGATATGATATGATATAAATTGTTCAATTAGCTAAGTGCAAGTAATACTTCATTTCTTCAACAAAAGGCTTATGATTAGATTTAGAACATGTTTTAATAAAGCTTTTTTTCAATATACAACCTATTTGAGGTATTTTTATTTATTTAAACAACTGTAAATTACAGTTTTGTTTACTTAAAATTGGATCGAATCTCCCTTTAAACACAGCTTGATGCAAATCACAAGTAAAAGATGAAGTGTGCCCAGTAAACTGTTTTCAGAAGCTTTATGTTTAGGATGCTATAGCACACAGCAAAAGGGAATCCCTGCCAATGTATCCAGACCCTTAAAGTCAGCAGCTTGGAGTCAAATTCGGTCTGGCCTACGCAAACAGTGAAGAGGGAAAAGTGTAAGGAAGGATCTTTTCTTCCTTTGTCCCATGTCTGTTGCATAAAAACCCCACACAGATCTGGACTTTATACATGCTGCAGAGCGATTGCTACCCACTCTTTGCTGGTCTGAAGTGCTCTGTCCTCAGTTCAGTTATGTTGCAGCTTGTCCAGGTGTGGATACAAGTACAACAAAGAAATAATCATAATGACACTATTTGATGACTTCTGCTTTTACTAAGCTCTGGAAATTCCAAAAGAGTCCTCGTCTCTGACCCGTGGTCTCTTGGTATCTTTTCATTCACAGTGTATTGGGGCACCTCACAAATTCCATGACAACAACGTTAAATACTGTCACCAAACATAAAATATGCAAAGCTGAAATATTGAATGCTCAGGTTTCCTTTTTTAAAGTCCTTAGCTTTAATATTTGTTTGAAAAGCCATGTTCAGTCTCCCAAGTATTGATCTAAAAGCAATGTCAGCGCTAAATCATGAGTGGTGTGTGAGCTCTTATGCCTTAACGTTTTCAGCATGTGGAAAAGTGTCATGTCTCCACCTCAGGTGTGCTTCTCATGTCTCTAGAAGGGTTTCAGCCTCTCTGGTATGTGGGAAAGATTGGGCTAAAAACACGATAATGTTTGTACTTTTAATGCTGGTGTGTTGCTCCATGCAGAGTCCAGGTTTACAAGTAAATTGGTGATAGTGGAGAGGCTGGCTATGGTCCTTACTGTCACCCTGTTCCTTCTGGGGGCAGAAGGGAAGAGCAAATGAGCTTTTTTTAGTCCTGGTTTTGAAGGAAGGAAAGCCAGGCGTTGGGACTGGAGAGGAGCCATGTCATGCCTCCGTAGGTCTGTACATCCAGAGGGTGGGCAATGCCTGTGCACCTCACGCCCACCCAGCGCTCAGATGCAGATATGTTTATCACTGCTTTCTCCAGGACTCAGCCCACGTGTAGGCCTCAGAAGGGGGGTGTTTGTCTCTCCAGTGTGTAAGGACTCAGTGGTAACATCTGAAAAATAATAAGAATAGCACTCTGGAGGCTTCACAGTATGTTGGAGTGTGAAGTGCCAATTCATTTTCTGTTACTGTAGCTGTCTTAAACTTAGGCCTTTCAACAAAGAGCTGACAAGAACAATTCATCAGTTTGTTCCCCCCCTTTATATTATAACGAGTTTGGCTTTTTTTGTTTGTTTGTTTTGTTCAAAGTCACTTTGTTTTTGTTTTCAAGTACTTATTTCTTAAACTTGTGAAACAGGCTTCCAGTAATGGAGGCTGGAACTAGCCTGCCCAGGCGGCTGTATCTGTGGCTTTCTGTCCTTACCATTAGGTTTTGTGGGGTATTTTCTTGATAACTGATTGAACTCTTCTAGTGCTATTTAATGCCATTACTCTTTGTTCTCTCCATACAGGAGATTAATTTTATACTTGTCTTTTTACGAAGTTGAAAGAATTACCTAGCTTTCTTATGCGCTCCATAATCTCCTCTAAACAGCCTTTTCTAGTTCACATACTTTAGACTGTTCTTGTCATTCCCCTGTCTCTAATTACTTCACACATTTTTAAAAGTTCAAGAAAAACACAGTTTTCCAACTAGCTGAGTGGAACATCACAGGTTCAGCATCTGTGTTGCTGCCTGTTGAATTATGACCTGTTTTCCTCAAACCATTTCCCCAGTTTGTTCAGTTTTCTTTGAATTTGATGCCATCTGAAAGTTTAATTTAGGTTTATTTCTTTTCTGCTATTAAAAATACTGAGTAACACTGGATACAGGATATATTCCTGTGGAACCCTACCTCCTGTTTTGGCAGCAAAACACTGATAAGTGCCATTGAAAGATGCGGTGTGTACTGCCCTTGCACTCACTCTTCTGTTGGAGAACCAGCACATTAGCACATTGCTGGCCTAAAACTATTTCAATTCCCAAGCTTTGCACAGGCAAGCATCGTGCCGTATTGCAGTGCCTGCTATGTGATTGTACCAGCTCAAACTGCTGCTACTTTAGGGTGCTGTTATATACGATTTTGTAAAGGAAAGTAGATCAGAAAGAAATAGTATTATTTTGCAAAATTCTTTGAACAAAAATTCTGTGCTAGGACTCAAACATTTTTTCATGACTGCTACAATAGATGAAAACATGCATGAGCTAAGACTAGAATTAATGTAGTTATAATTAAGCTGCTCTCAAAGTCATTAGGTATTTTAAGCTGTTGAGCCATTTTTCCAGCCCATTAACTTTATTTAGAGATAATTACATTTTTTAACATGTTAGTCCAGATAACGCCTTGATCATGGTTTTATATATGCTACACTGCAGTAGACATACTGCACAACAATGTATCTTTGTTTTGGGTCTCTTGTATGGCCCCAGGTATCTGATGATGAGTTATTGTTGGTTGTTTGTTTGGTTGTTTTTTTTTTTTTTGGGGGGGGGGTGGGGTGGCGGGAAAATGCTTCAAGGTGGTGGTAGGTTTCTGTTTTGTTTCCTATTTGTGTTTTTCTCTGGAGTTTTTACTTTATTTGTCAAGGCTCTGATTGTGTCTCAGATTGTTGCTCATTTTCCTTTCATGACTACTGTAATTACACCCCAGCTCTTGTTTCACAGTCGGCATCCTGTTTGCCAAAGATGATGGTATTACATGGCACCATTCCAGAATTAAGAGAATCCCTATTTTACTAAGTTTGTGGAATTGTTGTGGGTTTTAAAGCTTCATGTACTACTTGGCTTCTGGTGTCCTGAAAAGTATTAAACAAGAAGTAAGAAATCGGCCAAGAATTTCTCCCTGCGCGGAGGGAACCCTCAAACTTTCAACCAGGAGCACCCTTGTTTGATGGATGGAGATTGATTTGTGATTTTGAAATACATGCATCACACTTTAAGGAAAAGCAACACATTTTGTCTGTTAGGAGGATGTTAGGAAACCTCTGCCTGTGGACAGGAGTCTCTGAGGAAGGTTGAGGTGCTATATTTGGAGAGTTTCAGGGAGATGATGATTCAGGGAAAGTTTAATTAATTCCCTTTTGCTTAGTGAACGTTTTTACTTAGCATAGAGAGGAGCGTTCCCAGTCCTTACTGATACTATGCTCTGTTATGTAGGCATCTCCACAGCAGTTAACAAGGCATCTCAAATCAAGCAGAGAGGCTGCATTAGGTCCAGCCATGTGCTTCTGACTTTAAACTGAGACAGCTTATCCCCACAGTGCAGTCCAGAGCACGTCCAGGCTGTCTGGTCATTTTGGAGAGATGAGAGTCTGTCCATGTAACCATGCTGACCATCCTGTGTAAGATGTACTCAGGAATGCTGAACAGGTAGGTTTAATTGCAGAGATATTAGTCTGCATTGCTAATTCCACACATTTGAGAGAATATGACAGATTAAACAACACTTGCTGTTGACTAGTATTTTTAATTATGTAAGGACCGGTATTGAAGATGTAAGGAGTTAGACTGAGTTGATACATTTTCAGAGATTTGTGGGGACAAAGGTTTCTTATCCTTTATAAGTGGCACAGATGTTGATGTATCAATCATAAATTCAAATAATAATTCTGTGTCTCTGTAGTTCCAAATACAGTATACAATTATAGGTTTGGTGAAGGTGAAATTATACCAGCAACCTGAATTTGGTTTGGTTATTTTGTAACACGCAGTATTATAGTTGTCCGGTCTGGAAGAGTCCGCATAAATTGGTTTAATTTTAATTAATTAATTAATTTTTATTTTTAATTTAAGTCATTAATTGCATTTTAAGATTATCTTCAATGGTCCTTTAATTCATCTGTTCATGTGCAGTTCATTCAGGATTCCTGTGAACACAAGAAAACAGAAGTGTGCTCGGTCATATTCAACCGGCAGGGTTAAAAGAGGATGAGATCCACCGGGTGTTAATCCAGTGTACCTTTCCTGATTTGTTATATACCGTGCTGTCAGGTGGAACAGGAATCTCTGCTAGGACCTTAGCCAAAGCTTTGTGAGCAATAGCGGGGGAATGCTTGGAACTACAGCAGTTAAAAGTGCAGTATCAGCATTTAACTGTCGATAATCTGCTGTAAAACACCACTGTCCGGTTGGTTTCCTTACTGGCCACACCAGTGAATTGTAAGGTGAATGAGCCCTTTTAACGATACCTCTTTTCTCCAGTTCAGTCACCACCCCGTCAGCCCCCGTAAGGGCTGTTGCTGGCAATGAATATTGCCGAACATTGGTGATTTTAGAGGGGGGTAAGGGTATAGATGTTTCTGACAGACTCAATTTTATTGTGCCTGATTCCTTATCAGGTTTGAACCTCCCATTAGATTTAAGGGTTTGGGTGTGAACTTGGTGAACTTGCCGAGCATGGTCTGGGGGCTTTCCACTGGACAAACTGACCCAGCCCATTCGGCATCTATACCTATCTATTTCTTGTACAAATTTGCTGCAGGTAGGTATGGGGGTGCGCTGACCTCGACTATGACCACGATCAGCATCTGCGCAAGCAGCTTGTAAGCGATATTGAGTACTTGCTACAAACATCTTGAGACAATCAGGGAGTCTGCAAATAAGAGGGGTTAATCGTGCTGGGTCGATAGGAGCTAACATCGGGGATTTCCTTAACTCGTCTCTCTCATATGTTGCTTGTATGCAGGCGTCTTTCTGTGCTGCCACAGACAGGTCAGAGTAGCCTGTGGCTTTAATCTCCAGTGGTTCCCCTCTCTCCTGAGGGTCTATACCACCTGCCCAGTATGCAGCTCGTGCAGTTAAGGAATAATTATGGTCCCCTGGTATGGTAGTTAAAAATACTCCTGGTCCCCAAAAGCCCCCTGCTTCTTCCTCACTTAACATAATTCGGTCTCCCCCCTCAAGAGAAACTCACCAGCAATTATTCCACAATCCCTAGCATGTAACAGCTTTTGCCCTAGATATGAGAAAACTGGGTTCACCTGCTTCTTCAGCTTCAAGGGCTTTAAATCCCCACACACCATATAACGCTGACAGTAGAAAAATACAAAAACAGATGTGGGAACAAAGACCAAGACGTTCCTAACCACAGGCCATGCTCTTGACTGATCCAATGAATCTTGGGTATATTTGGCCTGTCCTTGCCGGAGGACATGGAAGTCCGAGTCCGTCTAACCCTGACTACACCATGGGGCAATCCTGCATTTAGTGGATTGTGTGGATTCGGATCCCCAGAAACTGAAGGAGGAGTTTTCTCACAATTTTTCTTATCTTCTAGACTAATATTAAATGAATATCACCTCCCTCTTGTCTCAGCTAAATGCCATGCGTATCTGACAGTTTCAGCTGGTACTGTTTAGGTGTGATCTGAAAATGTCCACCAAAATTAGCTCTGAGAGGCAAGGTATTTCCCCACAGAGATTTTGGGCTCTAATCAGGTTTAGGTGTTCTTAGTCCAGGCCGCCTTTTGATCACAGGCAGCTTCGTAATGTGGATAAAAGTCAAGCAGAGAAGCACTTCATGAATTCAGGCACTTCTCACATTACACAGGAATAAGAGAAGGCTTTGAAGGGGTAGGAGTGGAACTGATGCACTTCCATTCCTCTTAGCACTTTGGTGGATTTCACTATTTATGACTAAAGTGAAACAAATCATCTCAATTATAAGGATTGTATGAAGAGATGAAACTCACGGATGAAAAGTAGGTAAGCTATGGTATTTAATTAATGGGTTTAATTACTGCATCTAATCATTGTGTTTAATTAATTACTGTGTCTAAGGAAGATAACATTAGCTATGAATAAACTTTGTTGGTTCAATGGAAAACCACCTCTCCACTACCAGTCTCCCAGGGGGAACCTACCATTACACATTGAATTGATACTTTGGACATTGCAGTCTTCCTCCTGTGCGAAGCAAGGAGGGGCATGCTTGGAGGGTGAGCCAGAGCTTTACACTACATAAGGCTTGTGCTACTTTACACCTTTGTGGCTGTCATGGTTTAACTCCAGCCGGCAACTAAGCCCCACCCAGCTGCTCATTCACCCCCCCCCCCCAGGTGGGATGGGGCAGAGAATCAGAAGAGTAGAAGTGAGAAAACTCATGGGTCGAGATAAAGACAGTTTAATAGGTAAAGTAAAAGCCGCGCAGGCAAGCAAAGCAAAACAAGGAGTTCATTCACTACTTCCCATCAGCAGGCAGGTGTTCAGCCATCTCCAGGAAAGCAGGGCTCCATCATGTGTAACAGTTACTTGGGAAGACAAATTCCATCACTCCAAACGTGTCCCCCCCCTTCCTTCTTCTTCCCCCAGCTTTTATTGCTGAGCATGATGTCATATGGTATAGAATATCCCTTTGGTCAGTTGGGGTCAGCTGTCCCAGCTGTGCCCCCTCCCAACTTCCTGTGCACAAATATATATGCAGTTTTAGTAACTCCATCATCTATGGAAGTACACTGCTTTTACAGTTACAACACTCATCTCCCCTTTTGAATCCCTAGGAAGACCATGAGAGTTATGACAGTCTGGAGCTCGGGTAAAGTCAGAAATATACATCTCTGTGGTTCTTGTAATGAATGAATAAGCTGTATTTGGACTCACTTTTCCATAAGACTGAATTATGCATCCTTCAGCCATTAGTCTTCAGAAGGCAAGGGTATTATTTTCTGCTTTTGTTCCTGGAAAACAAAGATTATGTCGAGTGACAAGAGGTCATTAGTTTTCAGAGGAAATGATGTTTCCTCTGGTATTTCACTAAAGTTTAAAGACTGCCATGTTTGTCAGAAGGTACTCAGGTGAAGAACAGCTGAATGAAGGAAGTTGGCAGCTGTTATTTGGTGAAATTCTATAGTGTTTCTGCAGTAGATTCTCTTACTCAGTTATTTGTTGTAAAGTCTAGGATACAGCTGAGCAAATAATGTGAAGAAGAAAGATGTGTAGAATCTGAGTTTCTCTCAAAAGTTCCCAGGGGAATCGCAAGCTTTGAATAGAACAGGTATAAAGAACGCTGAAAAGACTATGGTTCATTTCTTCTGACTTGTCTCTGAACAAAGAAAAAAAAAAAAAAAAGGTTTTGCAATGATTTAGTCTAATAACTGGAACTAGTAAAATTGGTCTGTCACTTATTTCTATAATGACTTGCAGTTTTCACTTACAGCCCTGCAAGTATAAAGTCACTCTTTCAGTTCATAATATTGTTTATAGTGGTTTATTTCTTTTTTAAATATCTAAAGGATTACTTATATTAAATTCTTAGGGAAATAAATTAACAGTTCCAGTGGTATTATACCTCTCAGCTTTTCTTGGCTGATTTGCATCCCAAACAAATGCAAAACTTCTTCCTGAAAGCAATTTGCAGGAACACCGTGCACAAAACATTCATTAAGAGTCACAGTAGTGACAGGAACCAAATAAGAAGAAGAACATTGCCATTACTATGCATGTCCAAACTTGACAGGCAATGAGAATAAACACAAACACAAATACAATTTCAGTGAATGTCTTTACTTGCAGAGAAATAGCTAAAACATAGAAATCACATTTCATTCCCTTGTATTTACAGCTAGGAGAGCACAGTCACTGTCTCTCAGACTTTATAGTCAACTGTGCTTTAAGGTGAACCACTACTGATATCGATTGTAACATAAGGTCAGAGATATAGCCGAGGCTATTCCCCTTTTAAGTGGACAGGAAGGATAAGAAATAGCTTCAGCAGCACAGTCATTTGCTGACTGTTGGAGGTGAGGGAGGTGGAGGGCAGGCAGACAACATAACCATCCAGTTGATACCAGCACAGAGATACTGAATACTTACAGCTGTATATTTGGGGCTTGTGTCTTGCATTTCTGTGCTTCTTCTCAAATTAACTTTGAATTTCCAGCTGAAGTCTTAGTTCACCACTGCTGCCGTGCAGAGGCATAGGTATCTAAGGATCTGGTGGATCAGCTTTCAGGAGGGTGAGGCAGAAATTTTGTTAATACAGAAATTATGTATGGATTCCTTGAAAATTTCCTTTTATGTTATTTGCATGCTTTTACCCCTAGGCACTTGCATCAAGTCTTCCTCACTGGGAAAAGCTGCAGTGCCTCCAGGATTTTGGTTGCTCAGTCATCCAGGAGACTTGCTCACAGCACCTCAGAGTCTTCTCTATACGCATGGGTTTTCTTTCTGTGAAAACCTGAGTGCAAGTGGGGCTGGTGAGCACCCAGATCTTGGCCTAGTATGAAGATGTCACACAGTGGGAGCACAAATGTAGATCTGGAAACCTGAAAGCATCCCAGAGTCAAGCATATACATAACTTCATGGCTGTGAGGAACTCAGCTGTTACCCCAGGGAGTTGCTCATAGATTAGGCACCAGAAAGCCTCCAGGTGTGGGGTTAGTCCTTTTTCCCACAGAACCTTGTGAGAGAACCATTGCTCCTTACTGTCAGAAGACACAGGCCACCTTGACACTGTCCTGCTCCTTGCAGTGCTGTGCACCTGCCTTTCTGCTGGCAAAGTCCAACTCCTTTTAGACAGGCAGTGACTGCTGGAAAGCATCTCCAGCCTGGTTTGAGAATCCCCCACCAGCATCTTTGTGTTCTGTCTCACAGATGAACAACTATATTTTTTTTTTATTTGAAAGACAGAATAAGTGAGTACAGTTACAATTTCTCTTATGCGCTGTTATTAAATAAGACTGACAGGTTTTTGTTGTTTGGATTTCTCATCCTTCCCCAGATTCAGACACCTGGACTCAGGTAAGAATTACGGTTTAATTTATTTTGAGTAGAGATGTTCTGTTTTCAATTATTTTCTGTTACCTCCCAAAGGACTGTTCTATCTGGGTATTTATTTTTCAGCTGGAGATTACTGTTACCATCTTTGGAAGATTTATTAGCTGATGACGTTTTTGCTGACTTGGTGGAGAGATTGCCGAGGAAAGCTAATAGCCTTCCTACTATATTAAGGACAGAATCACAGAATCACTAAGGTTGGAAAAGACCTGTAAGATCATCAAGTCCAACCTTAAAGACTTCAAGTTGTTTTTAACAGAAATAAGGGAAAGAGGGTTTTTGCCTTCACATTTTAGCAGAGATCAAAACTGAATCATTTGTTTCCTCCTGAAATTGAAAGCAACATCTCTTAAAGTTTAAGTGGAAAAAACCTGCTGTACTGTGTTTCCTGTTCTTGCTCTAAAAAAACAGCACACTATATCCGATTTTCATTTCCATATCCGTTATCTAAGGAATATTATTTGAATATATCTGACAGACATTTTTTCTGTCACATTTCATTATTGGAGATACTGTGTAGATTTTGTAAAGCCAGTCTAACAACTCAGTGATCGTTTAATTGTTGCATCAGCCTGGTGAATGTGTTGCTTATTT
Source organism: Gavia stellata (assembly GCF_030936135.1). Classification (NCBI taxonomy): domain Eukaryota; kingdom Metazoa; phylum Chordata; class Aves; order Gaviiformes; family Gaviidae; genus Gavia; species Gavia stellata. The sequence goes on from NC_082594.1 coordinate 74,019,606, forward strand.
GTTAAAGCATGTAGTGAAGGAAGCATAATAAAGTACTTGAGCCACTTTGAGGTGAAAATAAATTGAGGAGATAATTCCCATCATTTTAGCAAGTTTACTTTTTTTTTCCCCGAGACCTTAAGTACTTTATGATTACAGCAGAGTAATATGTATACCAAACTGTTGCTTTCAGGAACGGTAGCTACTAGTCTGTTTATCAGCATGGCATATATCTGTGTTGGGATATCCCCTTATCTTTTGGCAGCCCTATTTGTATTGTTCTTAAATGACATTTCAGCTGAAAGCTTTCGAGCAAGCTGTGCCTCACAGATGCAAAGGAAGAGACACCTTAGTTTTCATTTAGTCCCATCCTCTTCCATTTTCCCCACTTTCCTCTCTGTATGAATGTGTGTGTTTTATTAAAAAAAAAAAAAAAAAGAAAAAAAACCCTAACCAAGCAACAAACTACCAAGAAAGAAACCATTATTATTTTTTAAAGAGACCTTTTTTTTTATGCTTTTGACCATACCTTCTCTGTATTTCTTCTAATAACTTTTATGTAGTTAGAACTATGGACACCGTTTGACAGTCTGTGTTCTATCCTTTTTATTGCCAGAATTTCAGTGTCAAGAGGACTCTCACCACTGGCTAGCGCAGATTTGGCAATACAGCCCTGACAGCCTGACTGGTCTTGAATTTAGTCACAAGAGGAGCTGCCTAACAGATATCGAGTGTTGTAAATGGGCTGTCAAAGGAATTCCTTATTTTCTCCATCCCCCAGCACTGTGCAAGCATAAATAATAACCGTAAAGCTTTCCCTGTAGGGCTTTTTTGGTTAGAGTTCCTCAGCAGTCACACAATCTGACAGAGTGCAGGAGTAGAATTTGTGGATTAGAGTGATTTTTTAACATTAAAGACATTTTTTAATACAAATATAAAAGCATATGTGCATGCATATGTCTACTGTGGGGTTACCATCTGCCTATGGCATATACATGCTAGCTGGCATTTTGGGAAAAGCTGAATAATCTTTTTTTTTAATTAAAATAACATCTATCCCTGTGTACATACCCCAACTCAACAGGTGTCTACTGGCCAATTCTTAAGATAGTGAATGAATGTAGTCTCTGTCTCCTTCATAATACATTAATCTTTTAGGTATAATTTAATGACAGACAATTGCTTGATTGCTGTTTCTCTCTATAGAATTCCTCAAGGATGTTAATCTGCAGTGTGATAATGAGCAAATATTTTTTAATGTCTGGTATTAGTGTTCCACAGGGTAATACCACAAGAGGTGATTTCCAAGTAAGGTATTCCTGCTGAATAACCAAAGTAGCCAGAATAATAGAATTCACTAAATAGCTACATTAAACAGGTTTTTCTGTTTGGTTTTTTGTTGTTGTTGTTGTTGTTGTTGTTGTTTGTTTGTTTGTTTTGTTGTTGTTTTTTTCTGAGCTAGAACTATGAGCTGGTACACTTGCTTTCAAAGAGCAAATACTGTTAGTATGTGTATTTGTGATACAGATTAGCTGTGAATGACTGCACTGGAAGCAGAGGACACTTACCACCACTACATTAGATAAAGCATTAGAAAGCGCTAATTCACTACCACCGTAGACTAGACCATATAATGGTACTGCTCAATCTTCCACCGCAAAGAATCACAGGGAACCAGGAGAGTTACAGGATCTTACAACATCAAATAAGCATGTCTTCTGTAAGTCACTTTTCCAGTGTGGCTAACTCACTGCCAAAATTGACTGAATGCCAGGTTCATGACAGGTTTCTTTTAGCTGGAATAGAAAAATATTTATCTAAAACCCTAAAGTAGCTTCTACTCAGAGAAATTGTGTTGCTGTCTCTGAAGTCCTGTTATTATTTAGGAAAAATAATAATTAAAAAGCAAGTGGTTTAAATAGCAATCTATCACTCCCTGTAACAAATGTGCAGAACTTGGATTGCTAGCTTTATTTTAGCAACTGCCCATGCTGTTTAAGCGCAGCCTGTTCTGAGAGCTATGATAAAAAATTGTTCCAGTGAGCCATGGAGCTAATAAAACCCCATTTCCAACAGACTTTGTCCTTTGTCCCCAACACCTACAGTAACTTCAGCTCATGCCCCAAATCCTAGGGCACACTCACAATAGCAGACACAATCTTACTTTGTCTGGCTGCACAGGGCTCAGCCAGCCACGGACTTGTAGTTGCTACTGGCTCGTGAAACCTGTGAAAGCTTCATATGTTTGAGCTTCCTTCTTGCTTTTTTACATTTGATTGAAACTGGCCTGTGGATCCATAAAGCAGTGGGGAAGGAGATCACAGAACAGCTGATATGCTTGGAAATCAGACTAACACATTAGCCCCATGAAGTTCTCACCTATTTTATGTCTCAGTAAAGCCATATTACCCCTCCATAGTTTTAAAGTAAAAAGATTGAGTTCTCAGATATGTTTTCTCCTGCATTTGTATGTCTTTACAACACAGACATGAACTCTGTTCTTCTGCTTAATCTGGTTCTAGCTTAATCAAAGATCCGACCTTACATAGGTTGTTTATCCACAAATTCAGAGACTTCATCAAAGTGCTTAAGTATGTGCTTGTATTAAGCAGCTGAGTAGCCCAGCCAACTCCAGTTGTACATGCTTAAGGACCTGGACGAGGAAGTTTCTGAATATGTGGATAAAGACCTGGTGCTTTCCCAAAGTGAATGAAGGGATGAGCTGAGAAATATAAATATAAAAAACAAAAACAAAGGGGAAAAAAAAAGAGCTGGGTATACTGAAATGACAAATTTTGCAGTGAGGGTAGCTGGGAATAATTAGCTGTTTGTTAGCTCATTAGCTGATCTCACATGGACTCTGAGGGCTTTGGCAAAAATGTCAGTGGCAAGTCAATATCAGATGGCTGAAACTGCTAGTGCCCCTCATCAACCATCCCACCACACCTTTGATGTCCTGAGTTAAGGCAATCTGAGCCACATGTGAATCAGCTCCAGCACCAATTATCTTTTCATCCGAGTATATTAAGATGAATCTAAATCAAGGACAGAAACAGCAATAGGAACATCAGAATGTTTCAAAACTGGGAGTGAGCTTTATTCTCTATTTTATAACAGATGATTGCCACTCATAGTCTAGGATAGATTGTACTTTGACTGCTAAACATATAATCCCATTGCCTTTTGATTAAGTGCCTTGCAAACCTCGCTGTCTTCAGTGGGGCTTCATTTTTGAAACTAACGGCAACATTAATCTCAGAGGGATGATTCGGAGAGGAAGATAGTGCTCAACATGAACAAGTTTGTGCATTAAGGGAAAACTGGTCCTACAGGGGGGTTAGGCTTAGCTCCCTCTGTGATTAATCATCTGCCTCCCAGCTGCTGCTCTGATTCTTTTTTCAATACACTCCAAATGCAAACAAAGGCACAAATATACCTGGAGCCAAAACTTGTTCACAGCTTTCAAAGTTGTTTTTCAAACACAAAATCAGACACAATTCTTAAACAGAGAAATTCCTACTGGTTTTTGCCTCAATATCACTCAAACCTTGCCCTGTTAGGTAACCAACTCACTCACAGGCCAAATTCATTCCTTTATCACATAGGTAATAGGCTGTTTCACTCACCTCAGTGGACCTTGTCAGTGCAGCACTTATACACCTGCAATTAGAAAAAAAGAGACTTAGGTACATGAAACATAAAATATTACTCCATTGCAAGTTCCCTCTCCCATTCCCTCTTACAGTCACAAGGCATATTAGCAAAAAACCTTGTGGATATATTTAGGTAAAAGATTCTAGAAGTGTTTCCTGGAAATCATTCTTTGACTAAACAGAAGTATGGAGGGGAAGCCAGAAATGTGGCCATTGTTGAGGCTAAGAAGTCGGAAACAAAGAAAAACATATTGCGAGGTCTCACAACAGGAGACATTAGCAGTGGGGTCTCAGAGGGAGATCTACTGTTAAATGTATTCATAGATGACCTGGAAAGGGAGATTAATAATAAGGTTAGAGAATTTGTGGAAGCTACCAAATTATTCAGGTTTATTAAAAAAAAAGATCGCAAAGAGTTGTGGAAAGATGTCATGACAGTTTTGGATAGATAATGCACAGCATATTAAATTATCAGTGACCCAGAGAAAAGGAATGATTACTCTGTGTTTCTTCTAATGTAAGAACTCAGGAGCATCAAGTGAAGCAATTGGGAGGCAGGTTTTCAACAAACAGATAGATTTAATTTCCTTTATATGCCATGCAATTTGATTTTTAAACTCTCTGTCATAGGTGTACTGGAGACTAAAAATATAAATGGTTCAAAAAACACTTAGCCATGCATCTAGACACTGAGAAAAACACATCAAGAGTTATTAAACATCAAAATAAAGGATATAAAAATAGCTGCTCTAGGGAATTGCTCCCACAGCAGAAGACAGTCCCCCAAATTCCAAAAAAGTTGAAGTCTAAAAGAGAGAAGAAACCATTTGTTAGGAAGAAGAAAGGAGCTTGCTATTCTTTTGCCAAGTTATTCTTCTTTCTCTCTGCTATCTTTTGCCAGTTCCAGCTCCAAGTTGAACCTCCATTACTGATAAAGCCCTGGTGTTTTACACTTCCTTTCTTCATGGTTGTTTCACTGGTCTTCTGAACAGGGAGGTGTTAGTCTGCTATTGGGACCTGGCTGCATCCCCTTATGGCCTGTTGTGGGCTGAATTTCTTGGCAACCTCACAACAGAAATAGCCATAGCAATGTCATTAAATGGTGAGAAGAGGATCTTGTTACCATTAGCCTCAATGTGATGATCATCCAACTGACAGCCGAGCCAGAGGAGCCACAGTAAAGACACATCTTACACCTGCACGCGGAGAACCATTAGCCCTGTCTCTGCACTAATCCCTGCATGAACAACTCCTTTTGAATCCAGAATTTGCCATGGTGGATGAAACTATCTGAACTCCATGTTTGCGGTGTAAGATTAATTAATATTCATGTGTTTAAAGAACAAAAGCTTTTCTTTAATCTGCAAAATACTAAAACTTCCTGATAAATTTTCCAGCCCAAGATTCAGGTATGTTGCAGCAGAGGTGCCAACAAGTATGAAATGAGTCTGCCCTTCATTATGCTCTGCAAAGCAAGCACTGTTCAAGTCAGCATTGATAACAACTTCCTTAACGTAATTTAGCTAGAGAAGGGGCTCTTAGTTGGGCAAGGATGTGTTTTATACCTGTCTTTCTAAACAAGATGGTAATCCCTTTTGTAGGGAGCATCACACACACTGTTTGTTAAATACTCTAGCAAACAGTTTTGGAAAAGGTCACTGTCATAGACTTTCTCAGTCCAGATAAACTTCTCTGCTCACAATATTGCTTCTCCCAGTTGTGATGAGACAGTGACCCTCAGACCCTGTAGTGTCCCTAGTACTGTGGTGGCCAGGTTCTGCACCTTTCATACTTTCAATAATTCTTGGGGAAGAGATTTAATACTCCTCTCATCTGCTGGGTAGGCTTCTCCCAAGTCCACCAGCAAGAAGCAGTGCAGCATCCTTAGTCACTACCTCATTCGTCAAAGTGATCTGGAGAATAGAAGGGCCCTGAAAGAAGTCCCTTTTCTGTTTAGGAGTTTCCTAGACCCTGCCTACTAGAGGGGCAGTTGAGTAAACTATTCCAGGGACTTTCGGTATCTTGACTGGCATTCTTCCATTTTCCCCCTCTTAGTCCAACATTATTGTGAGTGGGGAAAGAAAAATGTAATACTGTAGATGTAAACTTCCATTTCCAAAAGTTCCATTAGGAAAGTTAAAGAGTCAAGTAAATTCCTATATTTGTTCAGGTTTTGTTACTTGGTGAATATGGCATTGGTCTAGAGAACAAAGAATAACTTCATCAGCCTACCACAGAGGATGTTAACTTGGATCTGTCCAGCCAGGCAGATAAACCCACGTTTCCCACATCTTCATGGAATAATAGCCCCAGAATAGCCAGTGAGCAGAAGCTTCCTTCCAGAAAGCTTTTGTAAAAAGGATTGTTTATCTTAGTTTTAAAGGAAAAAAAGGTGTGAGGACTTTTAGCCCTTTAGAGAACACTAAGTGAAAGGAGGTGTGTTTTCTCATACCAGAGAAAACTGCCTAAATCCAGGAAGACAGGGCTGAAAATGCATGTCTTCTCACAGGGTTTCTCATTGTGACTCTCCACTCACTATTTTCCTATCACCCTGTGACAGGATCCCTAGCTGCATCCCTAGAGGTCATCTTGGACTGTGGTTCCTATTGGGTTGGCAAAAAATTTCTTTGTGAACTCAGGCCTGTTTGTTCTCTCAACTGAAAGACTGACACATTGAGGATAAATATCTTTTCCTACCCAGTATACTGCTCTAGATGGACCAAAATGAAATGTAGCCATTAGAGACCTATGCTATGGCACTGAATTATTACAAAATCCAGGAGCCTTTGAAACTCACCTGATAATACTTATTTTAAATTATTCCATATTAATGTACTTGTAAGGTCATAGTGTCAGAAAGATTAAATTATAGATTTTATTACTCATGTTTGTTTTATATATATTACTTGCATACAAAACAAAAAGAAAACAAACAGAAACAAAACCCAAATAAGAGAGGTTCTTGGAGACTTACCTTTAGCTAAAGTAGACAGGTTTAAGTAGGACTGAAGAGGCTTATTAACATTCAGTGGAGAAATCAAAGCATTTCCAAAGTATGTCTGTATTTTTTCCTGGATGTGCTTCAAAGGCAAAGGATAGCCTATGGAAGAAAAGCTGAAAGTGCAAGGTAGAGAGCTGCACATGCAGTCCTTTGTGAAAGGGCAAATATTTTATGTAATAGGGAAGACAATACAGTGTGTTCTTCATTGTGATGTTAAGCCTTATCAGAAATATTCAGTTCATTTTTGGTAATCTGTAGTGAAAGTGTTGAAAAAAATGTGTGATATAACACTAAAATTGGTCACTGACTTCGGTGTTATAGGAAGAAATCCAGTTTTATAATGCACAAAATTTGAAGTGTATAACCAAGAAAGTCTACACTCTGTTTATGTTGCAAAGACGTCCCTCAGACTCGGTGTTAGAAGTTCCTGCTGACTTATTGCAGGTGGCTAGAGACAGGCTGCTCCTCCTTTCCTTCTCAGAAAGCCTTTTTCATTGTGTATACAGTTATCCAGTTTATCATAAGACTTTTGTAACCTCTGCTAAAGTCTGGAGTTGTTGATTTTGATGCGCTGCTGCTCTTAAGATGCTGCATGCTCTTTGTTTAATCACTGTGGTAAGCAGTTTTATCATTCAGCTGAATTGCTGTCTTAGCTTTAAAAAAATTGATTACAGGGTATGCAATGACACAGCACTCTTTTTTAGATTTCAAAGCTGCAGATAAGCCCCCTCAAGTATCTGGCTTCTTCTTTAACCTTTTCCTCCAAAAACATGCCGTGAACAAATGTATTGCATCCGGGGGCCCAATGCATTTAATGTGGATCCTGAACTGCAAAACTTCCAAAATCATCTTGTGAATTCTTAGCCTTTTTTCAGTTAATTCTCATCCTTCGGGTATGTTTGATGAGCTTTGACACTCTACCATTGGCACAGCATGTATTCTACTGCTGTCTTGCATTTTCAGTGCAAGGAGAGATGAGGGAATGCAACTTGGAGAGATGAGGAAACATGGCAGACCCCAAATGCTGTGGGGTCTACCAACGCAATGCCAAGAGCTGGACCAGCTCAAACACCTGCACAAGTAGAAAGCGTGAGAAGCAACCAAGACAATGACTTCAGGACATCCTAGAATGTATGGTGACTTGCTGAAAGAGCTTGTAACTACAATGGGAAGGTGAAATTCATTCAATCATTTGCTATTAATTATTCACTGAGCTCTCATCTCCACTTAATGGGAAATTGAACTAAACCTAGTGACCTTTGGAACAATTTCATTAATGCCTAAATGCTTTGCAAAACGGTTTCAAACCTGATTTACTGAAGTAATATTCTCTCTTCTTGTTTAAAGAGCGTCTCTGAGGTCTTTTTTTAATAAAGGGTTATGGAGCTCTTGGAGATACAACTGGAACGTGCAGTATGTGAAGAACTTTCACAGGGAATATTTAGAGTAATTGTGTCATGTAGTTGTGTTTATAGAAAGTTGTCAGTTGATTGCAGTGGTTCTCACTAGACTTTCGCTTACGATCTTTGTTGGGAAGGACGACAACCTTTCACCCTTATGTAGGGATATTCCACACAATTTGAAGCTCCTTTTCAAGGGGTATATGCAGTCATAATGGGTGCCATTCTCCAGTTTGCTTCCCAGACATTATGTACTAGATGTGTTTAGAAACAAATGTGCCTAACAAATTCAAACACAGGAGATCACAAATTAATCTGGTACCAAACAAAAGAACAAAAAATAAAAGTGTATTCTGTCATTTCTATGGCCAAACTGTGACGTTAAATAGACAATACAAATTAAGACTCTTCACAGGAACGAGCAAAATTGTAGATTGGGGGATTATGCCCAGTTTAGGCCTGTCTGCTCTGTATTATTCCAGTTTTATGCTTCTGTAAAGTGATTAAAATTAGCAGGGTTAAACTGGTTTCAAAATCAAAGTATAAACGTATCCATGAGGCTCCAAACTGGTTTCCAGGAGTAAAATTTCTGTACTGATACATATTTTTTCTGAAAATACACCAGTTAAATCTGCTTAACAATGACACTAAAGCTCAGCTAGAGACCTTGCAGGCTGAATAACATCAACATGTTTATGAGACATGAAATACTTAACAAATGAGACCGCAGTACCACTGGATACTGGAGATAAAAAGGTAAATAGTTCCCAAAGTATTATTAGAGCTTTTGTTTATGTGGCTGATGTTTCGCCACCATGTTTTCCAGTTACCATAGCAACTCTGCCTGACTGCCAGAGCCCTATAAGCCATTTTTACTCCGCAAACACAAAACCTGGTCAGCTGGCTACAGGGATGTGGGCACACCGGGGCACGCTGTTAAATAGCACAGCCTGAATATCCCTCCAGAGATTAGTAACCAGAATGGCATCAAACAGTCATCCTTGCCTTGACTGCGATTACATCACATCTCTTATGAAAAGGGAGTTATCCCTAAGACATTTTGTCCAGGAAAGAAAGGTTTCAATGCAGAGATAGAGAGGGAAAAATACTTTCTTAAAGTCATAACTTTCCTGAGCTTTTCCCCATTGCAAATTCTTACAGTTTTAATACTCAAACAGTGAATGGCTAGGTAAGAATAAAAAAGATATTAAGAAAAAAAAAGCAGAAAAAAATTTCTCTGACTACTTATGAAAGAGAAAATTATTTACCTGTAATTTCAGTAATGAAGCTGATTCAAATGACAAAGATCTGCTAACAGAAGACCACTGATAACCACCCTCCAACTAAATATTCTCTTCTGACTCATATCTTATGAATTGTGTTGATACTTAAAAACTTTTTGTTCTCCCTGGAAAAGCCTGTATCAGCTTGATTACACTCAAATGCACACCTGGAAAGAAAGATTTTTCTCTCACCATTGCTGTGAATGAACTTACTTCTGAGGAGGAGTAAAAAGCTGGCATCTATTAAGTGGCTACTTCTACAGGGACTTTAACAGCTCCAGATGTCTATGTCCCAGGAATGTCACCTTTTCATAGCTGGAGAAGAGTGCTTCTGATGGCATGGAGACTTTGAGAGTGCATTCTCTTTATAAAAGCCAGTGGTGCTTCACATCACTAAAGCATAGAAATGTAAAGCTGGAGAAAATTTCAAGAGGCCATCCAGTACCCTTTGCATTGAAATAGGGTCAAGGACACCTACCTCAACCTTAACAGAAGTTCATTTGATCAGCTGTTAAAAAAAAACTTGAAGAGGAAATTCTACTGTCTACATAACTTTTACTAAAACTTTACTGTCTTTTTTCCCAAAACCAAACAAATCAAATTCTTCCATCCTTTCCCCATGCTTCTTGAACCTGTTTTTACTCTGCTTTTCTGAAGGACTCTCTGCAGCTTGACTGCATTTCTCAGAAAGGGGGTTACACTGAATAAATAGATATAGGCCTTGAATGGTGTTCATGTCTTTTTCTGCAAAGCTGCTGAACAGCCATTGCACAGATACCCAGTTAATACATTTACTTTTAGCAAGTTGCATCTTGTTGATTTTGGACTCTACTGACCCTACCTCCAATTTATCCATATAATTTGAACTCTGTTCCAATCCAGAGTGTTTGCAGCTCTTTTGAAAGCTCATGTAATTTACAGAATTTGAGAGTGTTTTTTTCTTCCATAATTCAGGTCATTACTGAAAACAGATTTATAAAACAATTATATCAGATCTCATTTGAGATTTCTCCCAGTGATACTTACAGGCATGGATTAGAGTAAACCCTTTTTTTAACAATACTTTACAATGGGCTGTGCTGGCACATCTAGTCACAAGACAGTAAAGGGTACTGAGGGAGCTGGCAGAAGTGCTCACCAAGACACTTTCCATCATCTACCAGCAGTCCTGGCTAACTGGGGAGGTCCCAGCAGACTGGAGGTTAGCGAATGTGACACCCATCTTCAAGAAGGGCCAAAGGAGGATGCAGGGAACTGTAAGCCTGTCAGCCTGACCTCGGTGCCGGGGAAGATTATGGAGCAGATCACCTTGAGTGCCATCACACGGCATGTATGGGACAACCAGGCGATCAGGCCCAGTCAGCATGGGTTTAGGGAAGGCAGGTCCTGCCTGACTAACCTGATCTCCTTCTATGACTAGGGGACCCGTTTAGTGGATGAGGGAAAGGCTGTGAATATAGACGACCTAGACTTTAGTAAAGCTTTTGAAACCATTTCCCACAGCATTCTCCCGGAGAAATTGATTGCTCATGCTTTGGACAGGTATACTCTTTGCTGGGTAGAAAACTGGCTGGATGGCCAGGCCCAAAGGGTTGTGGTGGATGGAGCTAAATCTAGTTGGCGGCCGGTCACAACTGCTGTTCCCCAGGGCTCGGTACTGGGGCCAGTTTTGTTTAATATCTTTATCAATGATCTGGATGAGGGGATTGAGTGCTCCCTCAGCAAGTTTGCAGACGACACCAAGTTGGGTGGGTGCGTTGATCTGCTTGAGGGTCGGAAGGCTCTACAGAGGGATCTGGACAGGCTGGATCAATGGGCCCAGGCCAATTGTATGAGGTTCAACAAGGCCAAGTGCCGGGTCCTGCACTTCTTTGACAACAACACCGTGCCACACTACCGGCTTGGGGACGAGTGGCTGGAAAGCTGCTCAGCGGAAAAGGACCTGGGGGAGGGTGATTGACAGCCGGCTGAATATGAGCCAGCAGTGTGCCCAGGTGGCCAAGAAGGCCAACAGCATCCTGGCCTGCATCAGAAATAGTGTGGCCAGCAGGAGCAGGGAGGTGATTGTACCTTTGTACTCGGCAGTGGTGAGGCTGCACCTCGAATCCTGTGTTCAGTTTTGGGCCTCTCCCTACAAGAAGGACATTGAGGTGCTGGAGCGTGTCCAGAGAAGGGCGACGAAGCTGGTGAGGGGTCTGGAGCACAAGTCTTATGAGGAGCGGCTGAGGGAAGTGGGGTTGTTCAGTCTGGAGAAGAGGAGGCTGAGGGGAGACCTTATCTCTCTCTCCAATTACCTGAAAGGGGGTTGCAGAGAGGTGGGTGTTGGCCTCTTCTCCCAAGTGACGAGTGACCGGACAAGAGGAAATGGCCTCAAGTTGCACCAGGGGGGGTTTATATTGGATATTAGGAAAAAATTCTTCACTGAAAGGGTTGTCAGGTTTTGGAACGTGCTGCCCGGGGAGGTGGTTGAGTCCCCATCCGTGGAGGTGTTTAAAAGACGTGTGGATGAGGCGCTTAGGGACATGGTTTAGTGATGGACTTACTTAGCAGTGTTAGGTTAATGGTTGGACTTGATGATGCTCCTTTGCTGCACACAGAGCACGTGTATGTAGCAGAAGCAGAAGAAGCGAAGCTCCCCTACCCAGGTTTCCAAGGTGGCCACCTTTGGTATGCAAACTGGACACCTGAGCAGTGCAACATACATCTGCTAACACAGGCTACTTTCCTGCTCAGGTACTGCGCTACAGTAAGCATTTATGGCTGCACCTACATTAGTGTTGTGGTTCATATCAGCTGAGCTTTCGCTTTTGAAGTGGATCTCTCAACTGCCTTCCCTTACTCTGCTTTGGTGACACCATGGAGTGATCTCAGTGCTCACAAACCAGATGGCTTCTAGATGAAGATGACCTGGTAGCTGTGCTCCAGCAGTACACTGGAGCAAGACACTCCAACTCCAGAAGGGCACTTAGTCCTTGCACCAGACTAACATCAGCCTAAAGGAAAAATTGTGGAAATGTTCAGACAACACCAAGAGCTTTTTACTGTTATCCTCAGCACTGCTGTAGCTCCTTGACCTTTCTTGTAGTTGAGGGGAAGTCCTACTCTATGTCATGGCTTTCTGCAGCAAACTAAATTGTCAGAGGGCGGACTGTTTGTCTGGTACAGAAAAAATAGAGTAGGGCATTCTAGCAGGTTATGAAAAAGTCTTTTTTTCTGAAATGCCTGTCTTAAGAAGGATCAGCTTATACAAGAAATCCCTAAATTGCATCTAGTCAAGTCATCCTCTTGTCACAGAATGGGACCAAAGAGCAGCTAAAACCCAGATTGAGTGAAAAGCTCAGAAGTACTTTGGCGGGCTACTGTTGAATCCACTGGATTGAGATTCTTGATCCTGCATAATCTGGGCACTCAGATAACTGAACTATGGGATTTTTCTTTTTAGCAAGTAGGCTTTTTTTTTTTTTTTTTTCATAAAATACAAAACTACAGACGAAATGCCAATGCTTTATGAAGCACTTACAAACACCCACAAAGATGGGATATTGAAGCTAGCATGTAATAAGAATTTACATAATAAATAATGCATTAGTGGCTAGTCTATCAGCAGTTATGTATTAAATGGAGATTTCTAAAGCCAGTAGGAGGCTTTTTGAAAGCAAAGTTTTGAAAGAAATGGAGGGAAAAGCAAAATAAAATTGATGTGAAACAATGTTACCTGTGCAGATTTCAAAGATAAAATACCCAGGAGCACAAGAAAAGTTTTGTTATTCTTGTAAAATAAGACTTATTTGAAGTGAAAGATTGACCAAGACTCAAGGAATTTGTGATTCCTTAGTACACATATAATACTGGGAAGGATTGCCATGTTATCCTGTAAACACTTGCAAGCATAAATCAATTTCAGTTTTTTTCAGGAAAGCTTTGCTATTTCCAGCCCATACTCCCCATAAACAAGGAAATCAATTAATTTTCCTAAATTATGTATGGCTTTCTTTTATAACTCTGTAATAGTGGATACTTTTTTTTGGTCAGAATCATTCCTTAAGAATCTTCTTTTTATAGATCTTCCTGAGTAAAATATGTTTATACTAAAATAAGCACACGGTGATTGCACCATGTGCCAACACACCCTACTCAGCAGTGAAAGTTACTGTAGGGCTCTTATTTGGTACCTATGTTATCCAACAGGATGAATGGCCATTTGACATAGGTGAATGACTCTATAAAGGTGGAAGAAGATTCAGAACTAAAGATTTAGTGCTGGATCTTAAATTTCACAGATTTGCTGTTCATGACATATAGATGATGTGTAGAGGATTGGCCATAAAATATGACATGCACAGGGGCTGGAATATCTTTCCAAATAGTTTGAGCTCTAGAAATACATCTTTGTTGTATCTGGTTTTGGTGCCGTACTGTAGTTAGCAACTGGCATGAGACAGTAAGAAAGGCCATACAGGGCCAGTCTGGAGTTCTAGCTCTGTATCCTGTTTCTAACTGTAGCCAAGAGCAGATGCTCAGAAAAAAGTATAAAACCAGAAAGTTTATAACAGTTCCTCTTCTGTGCATTCTCCTGTCCTCTATATATCTTCACCCAAGGACATCTTGAGCTAAAGATGATATCATTGTGTTTAATAGCTTTTATGCATTTTCCTTCCATATTTTTTCTTGTGGCTTTTTAAACTTTATGTAACCTTTTAGCATCTACAGCATCCTGTACCAATGAATTCCCTAGTTTAACCATGTTTTGGGGAAGAAATACAACCTTCAGTTTGTTTTGGAACTGCTAGTTTAGTCTAAAGCCTCCCTATATATATGTGTAAGATCTATATGTGGGATGGCAATCAGATAAACAATCAGCAAACACTCGCTCCAGCTGCTCTTAGAAAATACTTTGAAACCTTGCTGAATCTCATTGACAGCTGAGTGCTTGAAGTTGCTGTTGAAAAAGTGTATCTTGATTCTGTCAGCATACATATAAAGGAGGCTTTAGCTACCACTTAGGGAAAAATGAGTCATGATGCAAAAGCAACATAACCCTGGTTCTTCCTGAAACAGAACTAAGACAAAGTTAAGGCAGCACAGACAACTAAGTACTAAAGGTACCAGGATTCAGACAGCCCAAAATTACAAGATCTTAGACAAATGTCGTCTTGTGAATACTGGCGAGATTGGTTTTATCTCAATGTCTGCCCCTCTAATAGCAGTTTAAGCAAATATATTACTTACTTAAGCTAGGTGGCTGAGAAATTCAACTTCCTTTTACTTCCCTGTTTCAGATGTGGCAATATCCATGAGAGAGATGATATGGGCAGGCATGGGGAGAAATGTCTTCAGCTCCCTCACTTTGATTCTCCAGTAGATATCTCTGAGTATCTTTGGAGACTGGAGTTACAGGGTGGCAAGAAATCTTGCACAGGCAGGAAGTCTTTAAGAGATTTCAGGAAGAACCCTGTTGCTCAGCCTGTGTCCCCATTCCTGTGGTCTTGGTTATCCCTGGCTTTGCAGGCTTCAGGCCCAACAACACTTCTTATGGGGTTTGTTTGCAGTTTAACTCTAGCAATACCTCGTACTGATAGGTGCAGATGGCAGTTTCCCCAGACAGTGGCTTGTTTGGTCTTCCCCACAGCTTAAGGAATATCTGGTCCTATACAGAATACATTTGAATGTGGAGAGCACATTGATTAAACCTGTTCTGACATTGATGGTATGGTGGAAGATTAAGGGACATCCAGGAGCATTCAGGCTGGACACAGACTGATTAAGTTGTAGCTCTGCAGAGAAGATCTGCGTATCTTGGTGGACGGCAAGTTGAACATGAGTTGTCAGTGCACTCTTGTGATAACTGCACATGGGGCTGTACTGAGAAAGCAGAGCCAGCAGATAAAAAGAAGTGATTATTCCTCTCTCTTTCTCACTGGTCAGGCCAGTTCTGGACACGTCAGTACAAGGCAGATGTCAGCAAACTGGACAGAGTCCAGCTGAAGGCCACTAAGGTGCTTGGAGAGAAGCTGAGGGAGCTGGGTTCATTCAGCTTGGAAAAGGGAAGACTAAGGGGGAATGTTGTTGCTGGGGCCAAACTCTTCTCAGAAACACACAGCAAAAGGACCAAAGAGATGATTATAAGTTGCAGCAAAGGAAATCCTGGCTAGGCATAAAAGCAAAAAAATCCCTGTCAGAGTAGCTAAATACAGGCACAAATGCTGTGGGAGAGGCTGTGGGATCTCAGTTCTTGGAGATTTTCAAAACTCAGCTGAACCTAGCCTCATCTAACTTTGAAGCTAGCAATGCTTTGAACAAGGGGCTTGAACTGAAGGACCTGCAGAGGTCCCTTCCTATATTAATATTTCTACGACTCTATGAATTTGACTTCTTTGAAGTCATAGTTTCTTCTCTTCATTGTATGGCCTGCAGTCAGGTTGCTCTATTAATATTTAAAGACATTAAAGAAAAAGGCAATAGTCTTCATTCTTAACACCCAAGAATCCCACTGCAGTTAATATGAGCTGAGGGAAAATTTCAGAACACTCTAAGTAAGGAATCCCAGCCACCAATATGGAAGATTTTCCACATAAAAATGAAACTCTTTTTCTTTTAGCAAAAACTTTTGTGGGTTTTTTGTCCTTCAGTATGATGTAACATATACCACATATGTCAATATATATGACAAAGGAGAAAAGTATTTGTATGTATAGCTCATGAACCAAAAACCAAATGGCATATGCATTTGCTCTGAGACTCCAGCCCAGTTTCATAACCAAAGCCCTACCATCTCAACAAGTTTTGCTTTTTTTTTTTCTTGTAAGCATTTGAAGCATTTTTTTAATACAAAGATAAGAGAAAATAAGGTCTCTTCACAAGCAGTACCTCTTCACTACTTCATTCCATTATGTGAAGCAACACAGTCGTCTGTTGTAAAAATGACTTCTCTGTTGTCAAAGAGATGTTAGGAATGTGACATAACTCCAAACAAAATCCTTGTCTTCTTTTTCCCAGTGCAAGTTAAAAGTATGATTAACTGTACAGGTATGAATGCCTCCACAAGTGTTGACCAGATTGACAGGCCTCCTAGCTTGACAATGTACTGAGTTCCTCATGCCATTAACATCAAGGATTTAAAACAGGATTTTGTCTGGAGAAATGTCCAGACAAAAATGTTGTGAGAGGTTGTAAAGTGTATTACAATGGTGGTAATAATACACAAGTTTCAAATTACAATATATTTCCTTTCCATTTCAAAGCCTGCAATTTCATCTTGGCATCAGATCCAAATTACTTATCTCCTGCCTTTCTTCTTCTTTCCAGAAATGGATTCTTCAAAAATTCTGTTTTTCAGTATGATTGAGGAATGGAGTTGGAAACTGCTAAATTATTCTGTTGCTCATGGTAGAAAGCCCAGCTTTATCTTTCCTTTCTGTGTGAGCTTTACTGTGCTATCAGGAACATACATTATTAAGAAGTTATTTGTCAGTGAAGCCAATGGAAATGAGTTTGAATTCTCGTGAGGACTATACCTGTTAAGCAATAAAGGCCTTTTCTTATCTGGTCTTTTTGCACAGTAACATCACACACTGAAAGCAGTGAAAAGTGCTACTTACTGTTTTTTAACATAGGAGAGTGCTGTTTGTCAGAGGTAACTGTGTACTTCATGCAAGGAGAGCCTCAGATCTACGCTTAGATGATGTTCATTTATGAACAAGGCACTCTGGAGCTTGTTATACAATGAGTCCAGATGCTTCGAAATATTACTTCTAAACACCAGTGCACTGACCGACATCCAAACCTCCGCAGTCTTTGGAGTGACTGCTCAAGCTTCCATTTTCGTTTTGAATTCACCAAAGAAGCTCATTTCATGTGAAAGAGCAATCTTTTCTTTCAACTTGCATATTCCCTTCTCAGAGTACAGCTGAAGGAGTGTGTTTTCTATCTGACGGCTATGAAAAACACTGCCATGACAACATTTGTGCACCGTGACCTTCCCTTCTCCCACCAAGCACACACAGTTCAATGAATATCTGAGTGTTCTATAAAAATGGTGTCATTTTCCTGAAACATCCCTTAGCTGGTATTTAAGTCATTAATGGAGATGGCTTGTTCCCTTAAACAGTTACCAAGAGATGGCAGACAATATCTGAAAAATACTGTAACTTTATTGGGTGGACTGATCAAAAATGTCCCCAGAAGAAGAAAAATCTGAGAGAAATTTCTGTATGAATTTTGTGAAGAAAGCTTGAGCTGTAATTAAGGGTTAGTTGTAGAAAACTTTAACTGAGGCTTTTTTCCCCCTCGGTATAAGAGTCTAAAACAGTTAATGAAGAAATAAATGCAGTCAGAGATCTTACAGGATATTTTGTGTAGCATATTGGTAGATTTAATTTATTTTTTATTTTACACTGTAAAAAATTCATATGTATTAAAACACTGACAGTGATAGTACTTTTCATATTGTCTATATATTTGTAGTAGTTGGTATATTAAAAGGTAATTTATTGCAGACACACATACATTTAGGCATGTAACTGAAACTTTTAACATCTTCGTCGAATGCAAATATGAAATCTGTAACAGATTTTACAAAGTCAAATTCCATAAAACTCGGGGCTCAGGTTTAGTTTGGAGTTTGACGTCTTTAAGTTGACCATTTAGCATTATCACATTTAACTTAGTATAACTTTGTTTTGTAAGTGTTTTTGACTTTTTCCCTCCTTTTGGGTTATAAAAAAAAGAGAAAATGATCGTACACAATCTAGAAGCACTTTGCTTGATATTTCATCAACCCTGATCATGTTCACCAAGAAATGCAATGCAAGCAGGAAATTACTACTTTTAATCTTTCGACAGCTTATATATCAAAATACTAACACTTAGGATTGTGACAGATCATTAGCTTAGCATAAGCTCAGTTGATTCCAGTGCTAAATTTGGCTGAATATTTATACTGATCAAAGAGCAATTATTCTGATCAGTTTAAATTTCCTAGATCAATATGGCCCAATAAAATGTGACCTGAGGAGTCACGTTCATCAGAAACGTATTGCAGACTGGCATTTTTTTTATATCTGACATTTTTAAGCTCCAGCTGCCTGACAGTACTCAATTATATGAGGTGTCAAAAATGATGTCTGACGTATATGTTGGTTAATAGATTTTGTAGCATTCACAACAGGGAGGTTTATCAGTGTTTCTCCACAGTTACCTTCTTTGAATACAATATATCTGCAGTGTGACTGAAAGCCAGATTGGCTTCTTGATCTGATACAGAGCAGAAAAAAATTAAGATTTTGACTTGGTGAACAAGAAGCCATCCCCCTACACCAAGCCATGTTTCTTGGTACTGTACCTGGTTTAAATTTAAGTTGAAATCAGATTGTCTTTCACCAGTGTCAACCTCTGCCAACATTCTTCCTTTTCCAACCTTTCTTCCCATATCTTCTCCTCTGCAGACTGAAAATCTCACATCCTGCTTTCTGATAGTAAATATATTGAATGTCTTTCTCCAGCATGGCATTCCAGTTCTGTACACCATAGCAGATCATGTAATCATAACAGATTAGATACTGTGCAAACGTTGGCTAATCAGCAGTGGGAGAAATTGTAGATATTTCTGACCAAAATGTAGACTAATTGGCTTAAAGAAAGAAATACAATGCAGTGCTGTTGCAGATATCTATATCTATGTAACAGTAGATAGGCAGATGGATGGTTGGATGGATGGCAAAATGGATGGATGGACATGTGTCATCCAAACAAAGTAAAGCCATCCACACTGCAAATGCCATTTCATCCTACCTATTATACAGTAATGCTACTACTCCCTCTACAATGGCAATGATACATGAAGGCAAGTGATTGTAAGCAGGATTACTGAAATAGAGCATTAAATGATGTATTGCAGAGCTGAGTATAAAAGGGATTTATTCTACATACAGATTGTTGTTCTTTGGCTTTTCTACTAAAACCAGACATAGCACTAATGAAAAAAAAAAAAAAGTAGTTGCAGGCAGATTGATTGTTAACAAAATAAATAGCCAGGGAATAAAGACAGCAGGAACAAAGAGATAACAGAAAACCCACTGCAAAAGGTGACACAGTACATCCACCTTCTGTCCCTTCTGTTCTCCCTCTAATTAAAAACAGAAGCAGGAAACAAATTAAGTGTACCAAGCCTCTGCTATGTGCAATTCTCAGACCAGACAAGGCATGCATACCTCCTGCAAAAAGGTACACGTGATGGGTGGCACCTGATGGGACTTTAGGACCTTTTTCATCCCATTGCTATAGGACTGTGGGGCAATGCAATACTGAACAAGTAGGCATGCTTATACTGTCAGCTTGGTTTGGCCCCTGTTTTGCTCCTGGCCCTGATTTCCACCAGCCTATATTTACATACATCAGACTTTGCCTGTAGGCTTCAGCCTGGAGTGCACCAAGTTTCTATAGAGGTGTGAGAAATCCAACAAAAAACAGGTGATTATTTGCTCTAAGGTCTCTTCTCCCTATCTGCAGTATTGAACATGAGAAAGTCCACACCAGTTAATCCGTAGAGCAAGCCCCACTCCTTGGCACCAAAACCAGGTCTCCTTACCAGTATAGATGTACAGAAATGCACCCAAATCACTTTGTATCCAGCACTGTCTCCTGTTCTAAGAATTTATAGCACAGGTAGGCCTAGCATGAGAATAAAATGACTAATGTATTTTAAACATACAATTTTTTACCGTCTTTGAATTTTTGGATGCTGAGGATGGGGTCCACCTCCCCTATTCATAAATGGAGGAAAATATGCACCTCCAGAATATGATTCGTGTGATGTGTGTTAGAAAAATCCTAGGACATGCTGAATCACCTTCTAAAAGCACACACAGAAATATTGTCTGGATGTCTGAGATGACTAGCTGAGAATTTGCTCTCTAAATTTTGGATACCTAAATTGGGGCAGATGAATCATAATCATATTATATTGGGAGATCCTAGAATTTACACTTTCATATATTTATTTGCTTTTTTTTTAAAGGTGGAAGTTGTTAATTTAATATATGTTAGTGCTAATTCCTTTCTGAAGATCATATTCTGAAAGCAGACACATGGACCCATGTCAAAGTTACTTTCTGCAATGTGTATGGGAACTAAACATGTCCTAACTGATCTACATTCATACTTATTTCTGAAAAGATCAGCTCACAATGAAGGGACAACAGCAGCAAGGTTAAGATGCCTCCAGATCTGGTAAAATTATATAAACACACAAAAAAGTAGAAAAGTCATTTGGGGATATTTTATTATTTCCTACAATATACTGAAATAATGCAAAAAAATGGGATTTTCAGCGGGGAAAAAAATCCTTTAAATTTGAAGTTATATTTTAAGAAAACTGAAAAAAGTTCTGTTTGTAACAAATGACTGTCAGAATTCCCAACATGTCACTGGCTGAACAGGAGACCTGCAGTTGGAAGCATGAGCTACTGCACTTCAGACTACACCTCGCTTTGCACTGGAAGAAGGTGTTGTTGCCCCTTTGGCTGTTGGCACTTTGGTAAACTCTGCACCGATGAGAACGTTTAATGTACCCATATTCCAGGTTACATGAACAGTCATCGTTAGTGTTATTAGAAGTTAATTTTCCATTATATAGATGAACATTAAAATCTGTTACTTGCTCATAGTTAGAGACTCGATATATCTTCCTAGAGTTTCCCAGATAGAAGTGCATCCACATGCCCTGAATGACCCATGCCCTTCTCCAGCACACTATGATACAAACACAAACACACACTTTTCTCCTGCTCTCTAGTGAGATCAAAAGATGAAATCCTTAATACTTAAATATGAAATGCTCCTCTGTTGTTTTGACTGATTCTTAGCTTTAAAAGGTTAGCACTTTTTAAAGAGTAAAAGCTGAGATTTCTCTTCAGTTTTCACCTGGACCAATTCCAGGTAAGTTCCAGGAAAAAGGTAGATCACAAAATGAAAAGCATAAAACTTTGGTAGATCCTGAAGGCTAGATCTTGTCAGACCTTCTGCAGGTACAAAAGCTTGCTGTGTTACAGCAGACCATGTTAGGGCAAGGTAAAGCTGTAGCTCTGACTTTTCAATGCAAAGTGGAACTAGCTGCCTCTCTGCTTCCATAAGGTACAGGTATCAAACCCAGTGAGGGGAGGAAAGCAGACCTTTGACGAGGAAGACTATTGAAAGAGGTTGTCTGATACTAGTGAGGAAGATACACCACACCTTCCAGCAATGTGCAGAAGCAAGCTCATTTCTCCGCATGCTTGGAGAACCCTCTCTGCAGTTGCAGGAGCCCCTTACTACAAGCCAGGCATTTATAGCATAGCTGAATCATAGGCTAAAGACCTTAGTACAAAGCCTGCAATACTGTAGAATTTAGACTTATGTATGGAGCATGTTAATCCATAGAGTATTTCCTCTCTGACTTTCCTGATGTTCTTCCAAATTGCAAATGCAAATAGGGTGCATAATACATTGTTCTCTGAATGTCTACAGTCATGATAATCTTGTCATCTGATGGTGTGTGTATCTTTCTCGGTCAGTTGAAGTCAAATATAAAAAACAGTTAATGGGTTGGCCACTATCATTATCACTGTGTTACTGATGTAGTCTTTGTAGATTACAGTGTTCTGGAAAGGAGAACACGTTGCTCTGGAATAACAGTAAAAAAAGGAATCTCATCTGCAGGAGAGTGTTAATGACCAGTATGCACACAGAAGTTCCGGAGCCAATCCAAAGAACTGGAGAAACTAAAAGCTGTAGAAAACTCGGTGTGCCTGGCGTGCATATTGAGGAAGCACCTCTGTCCTTGGTTAAATACTAAATAAAATAGGAAGCTAGAGGCATTCACAGTTTGAAAGAATCTGTTTCATAGCCTTACAATGTGTGGCAGCTTCTATTTTTTACTGTGCTGTTTTCAGGCTTCTCTCAGGGATGTTGTTGCACATCAGAAAAGTATTAGAGTGTAAGTCCTCAGGTATTTCATTCTGTTGTGATATGGGTTATTATCAGTCTTCAGAATATTTGGCCCAGGAAATTATTTGAAGCGGTTGCACAGCAAGAAATGTGCTAGGGATGCTGCTGTCTGGGAGCACTCAGTTTTAGGTAAGAAATGGAAAGATACAGAAATTTTTAGTATACGCTGGAAGCTAATCCTCAATAGATTATTTTTGCATTTAAAAAAAAGAAATTTTATGGCTGCAAAAATAATCTCATAGGAATATTTGGTGATCAGGACTGGGAGGATTTGCAGAACAGTGGACTGGAAGTTTATGAAAGTCCTCAATCCCCTTTCAAGTGCACTGTTCACCACACTGCGTAATTTACTTTTGTGATTTGGTGAGACCAGATTATATATATACATTAAACAAAAAGAGGTTATATATGTTTCCTTATGGCACAGGGATATAGTCCTGTCACTGAACACCTCCCAGGGTGAGGAGTGTGTACCCAAGTCTGTACAGTTGCTGAGCAATTCCATTCAGACTGTAGTTATGTCTGCTCCAAATATTGCCTTCTGGGGTGTTTTTTTTTTGGAGTTCAGCTCTTGGGATTCAGAGGGTCCCCTTTCAGTGCTAAGATGGAACTTCGAAAAAAAGATTCCATAAAGTACGAATAATCGTTTTTATATTGCTGTTTTTCTCTTTGTATGAAGTCCTCTGTATCTCAGTTTCTCAAGCCACCTAAACCCAACCCAACACAGATTCTGGAGTGTCAGTTTAAAAGTACACTTTCCTAATTACTTTTCCCGCACTAACAATTGATTCCCCACATTATTTTTTTTTTTCTCCTGCAGCAGGTGTCATCTTACAAAAGTCTCTGCAGCAGTTAATGAAAAAGTGGAATATTCTGGGAGTTGTAGTCTTTCAAACAGAGCTTCGCAAGGACATACCTGTATTGGAACACTACAGCTCCCTGAACTTCCTCGCATCACTGCCTATGAAACGTCCTGCAACGTGACTAGTTTGAGGGGGTGATACTCATGGACTTCCAGCACCACAAATCAGACAGCACCTTGCATCTGTATGGGGCAATTGGGAGCTGGAATGGACACACCTGTGAACCAGTGCATGCTTAGGGTGGGGAACAAATAAAGAAGTCTGGTATGAGGTGACATTGTCGTTTGAAGTATTTCACTTTAGAAAAATATTCAATCCCCTTTGTGCCTTTACCACAGAGGTCTGCAGGAGCCCTGCCACATGGACACTCTCCAGACACCTACATTCTGGTCGAATCATGTTGCACTTAGCTGCTTTTAGACTTTCCTTTGATTTAAATGGTTTCCAGCGCTGGCTGTTTTCTTCATCTCCTCTGGCCTGTGCCCTGGGAACAGGTTGTCTGTCTGCAGCCCTTGAATAGAAGAAAGCCTCCGGGGCCACTGCTGCACTCCCATCCCCAACTCCTCTGTTGCTTAAAAACTTTCTAACCCTCTGAGAACTACTTTTTGGTTTTTTGTTTTGCAGCTTAACTCTCCACGCTAGTTCATTCAGACAGACGCAGGTTTCGGAGGAATTACAAAAGCAATGACTCTACAATACTAGAGACCTGGACATATTTCTTACCTCTGTTTCTTTTGGCAGTTCCTTGGCCTTATCTCCAACTTTCCTAAGGAGCCCTCATTTAATCAGATGCACGTTATTCCTGATTTGAGAACTTAGGTACAAGTTACATATTCCCTGACAGCATATGGCTGGCTCCAGGTGTAGACTATATTCATTGACAGAGCAACTGGAGAGCTTTACTAGAATTTATCAAGTTATTATAAAACAAGAGTCCCCCAAACATCATGCTCATCAATTTGCAAACCTGTGCTGAAATTCCTACAGCAGCCGCTGTGCTTGTGCTGTGAGTATTGTTGGTTTCTGCTTCTGAGCAGGTGGTGTTAGAATAGCCTCTTTCACTGTCTTTTTGCATTCATGATCCTAGCTGGAGACCAGAAGGTGGGAAAAAGTATAAAACTGTAAAATAACGAGATAGAGATATTGATACTTTCTTTCTCCCCAAGGGTTCAATTTTAGTTTAACTTCTGAGCAATTGCTCTGGGAAATCTTATTTTAGCTAACCAGCCTGACTCTCCATCTAAGTCACAGTTTTAGTTTATCTGTACTAACACAAACTTTCAGCAGCTCTGCTGTAGAAAACCTCACTTTCAAGTCACAATATTCATTCAGACTGTTATATTATTTAAATTCCATGGAATAACTATATGCATGCATTTATATAAGCACTGAAATATTTGGAAGAAAAATGGGATTTTAATTTGCAAAAGAAGTATACAAGCCCTGAGGAGAGAGGGAAGAGAAATGGATGCTGAAGGAATCAGCTTCCACACAGATCATTCACTTCATAAGAAAGAACTTTTTTTTAATTGAAAACTGAACTTGAAATTGAAAAAAGAACTTTTTAATTAATTGAAAAATGTTAGGAAATCCATGAGAAAAGTACATACTATTCAAGTTAATGACTAGTTTTATGCTTTACGGCCTTTGCCCTACGTGCACAAATAAATTCCAATATTCAGATCTGGCAGAAGATGTATTTATAATTAATGTCTTGTTGGATTGTGTGATGCTTATTTGCAGATTTCACTAATAAACAGCATGTTTAACACATCCCTAAAGAATGCCAAGAAATTCATGTGAGGTAAAAATTTGACTGTATCTTGGCTGCTTTAGGGAGAGTCCAAATGCAAAGTGTTCTTGGATGCTCTCTTTTACCAGACAGATTTCTGATTTTGAATATATGCTACCATCTGGTCCCTAACGGTGAAAAAAGACAAAAGGATTTTTCTGAAGGGGCAGGCATGCAAAGCAAAACAAACAAACAAAGGAAAAAAACAGGGAAAAGATAGTGGTAGAATAATTTTTTATATAATAAATTCCTGCAGAGGACAAAGATGTTCCATTATCTTTATTTTAAAATAATTTCCTAATGTGGCTTGCTATTCTTCAAAAAGCTAATCTTTGTTATTATAATCCCCACCAACACATAAAAAAGAACAGATATATTTTGTCTTCAATCAAAACGTAATTCTTTTAAAGTCTTCTGCAATAAAGAACACTTGCATGAGCCCAGATGCTTCTGAAGATTAATACACATGTTAAATTCAAGATAATTCATTCAATTAATTAATTTGATTTATTCAATTATTTGTTCTAATAATTTATTCAATGAATAATTAATTAGTTGCTGTTTACTTTAAAAGGTTCAAGACGTCCTTGAGCAATTCATGGACCAATACATCAGTGTAATTAACCACAGGCTGCACTAGAAATGCGGTGAAAATTTTTCATCTGCTACTTGCAGTGGATGGAGGTGCTGGCTCTTAATGGGCTGTAACAGACCTCTTTGTAGAGCACTGCTATCGCTCTCTACTGCTTGCTGCCTAAACACACAGAGAAGAAGAAAAGGCATAATCATAATAACAGCCCCTCCTTCCATTTTAGGGCAATACTGAACAACAAAAAATGAATGCCACGATTCAAACACTTGACACTGCATGCTAGATCTTCTCAATCTGTCCTTGTTCCCAACCAAGGGAGCTACTTGTAAGGTCAAACATTGCTCATCAGGAACAGCATCGGGTAATGATCAGTGTTCCAGGAGCACTAGGCTCCAAATTTGTCCTGATTCATACCTATGTGGCGGGGACTTCAGGACCAAATTTAACCATTATAGTGAAGGAAGGCATATATTTACCCAGTAAAATTTGGTGTTAACCTAGAGACATTAATTAGACTGTGTTAATATTACCACACATTACGCAACTCTGAGTCTGCTGCTGTCCTTTAAGGTACCCTGGATTGATACAGCAAATTTGCCTGAGTGTTTGTGTCAATAACACAGCATTTATTTACATTCATTATATTTTTGGATAGTACAGCAAGCAAATAATCAGTAAATGCTATTAGCTGTTTAGGCAGCAGACCAGGAAAATGGATATCCCTCAACAAAATTAGCTTAAAGCATTTATTAGGAGATAGACCTAGAATCGTGAACTAAGGGTAAACCAAGATATTAGCTGTTGAACTAAAGACTCACATTGGCCTTTTGAAGTTATAGATTGGGGATTTTTTTGTTTGTTTTTGGCTACCTCACTGAAGAACTGGACACATGATGATTAATGTACAAGAGATTCCCTACATTTCAACATGGCTTTTACTTTTTAAAATAGTTCATTAATATATTTTCATTTTTATCAGTATGCTGCTTGTAATAGTTGATGAATCCTTTGTGCTAATGTACATAAAAGAAAACTTTTACTTGGAAAAAACTAACTGCATACCTTTTTTTGTACATAGCCATCTCAGCATTGCTTTTTCTTTCTGACTGGATGCCTGAAAATCAAATAATAAGTGAGAAATCTAATGTCTCAGCTGCAACCCTTCCCATTTGCATGTTCATCAGCATTAAACTTTTATTGTTATATAAACAATATTTGAATATAAAGAGGTTATTCATGTTGGTATTTCTGGGAAGCAAACAGATTTTGTTAGAAAAATCATGGAAGAAAATCTTTTGAAGTAAATTTCCAAACCTGTTTTGTGCTTTATTTTGAAATGCTGATTAAATGTACTGGTTGATGTCATTAGGCTGAAAGTTTCCTGATAATCAAGAATAATATATTAATCATAACATATTAAAATATGTTAAGATGTTTTTCAAGTATTTCTATAAATTTGCATAATTCTTATTTATTCATATAAGTGAATTTGAAACTGATTATATATATGTAGGAAGCATTGTGAGCGTGATCAGTTGAGTTCAGTGATATCTCTGATCAGTGATCCCACTGATTTCTGTGTGGTGGGGAAAAGACCACATCCTGCTGAAGTCGGTCTTTCTCTTACCAAGAGAAAGTTCTAGCTTTAATTATTCCACAGCTGTACCTTTACAAATCTTACTTTATGACCCAGACAAATGTGTTGCGAAGTCTTTTGGACTTCTGATTAACTTTGAGGTATTCCAGGGACCTCATCTGCTGAAAATCAGGTATATGCTGAAGTTTGTCTTTCCTGGAAAGTGTACACATGCATATACTTTAGCATGTGAGCATTTGTTTTTTGTCTTTATTTTTAATTAAATTTAGAACAAGTACTGATCAAAATTATTTGATTGAAAAGCAATCATGTTTACATGTTTTTTTTCTAAATAGCTTTCAATGAATTTAAAATTTTTAAAAAAATATATAATCTCCCCAAATCTTTTAAGGGGTGCCTTTAATATTTGTTTTGCATTAAAACTAAGAAACACCCTAAGCCTAAATGTAGTTGCTGTGGAAATAATTTTAAATTAATATTACCTGAAAAATAAGCAACCATTTTCTACAGACTGTAGTAAGTATTTCTCATTTATTACAGCCTTTTCCTCCTGGAACTCCATAGGATGTTTGATCTCTCTAAACCCTGTGACGTTGGTTACAACTGTTCTGGTTAACTGTTTTGGCATAGTTTTCTATGTAAAATTAAGCTTATCCAGAGAGATACTAAATGCCCTTTAATTTTTTTCTTGCAAACAGAGTAGATGTTTTGTATCTGTAGACAGTAGGAGAGGTAGAAAATGATAGCATTGCTGTGTTTCAGGCAATTCCACTTGCTAAAACTACAGTTTTAATGTTGTTGTTGTAGTTGATGTATCATGCTGATAAGATAAAAGAAGCAGACCGAAATGCTGATATGGTCCACAAGAAGTAGAAAGCCAATCATTAATATAGCCAACATTACTGGCAACTGTAAATTTAGGCCATAGCAATGTGATTTTGACTTCATGTTGATCTATGCAAAGTTGTAGTACCACAGAGAGCTATAGTTTGGAGATCTTATAGGTCGGATGTGAAAAACATAGAAGGTAGTAAAAAACTCCTGCACCAAGGTGTTGTGCATACACTCAGTGAGATGGTAACGTGGGCAGCAGGCTCTGCGGGATGGCAGATTCAGCTCAGGGTGAGGGCACGGAAGGAGATGAGGATATATGTCATCCTTCCTCTATTTCTGCCTTTTCTTTTAGTGTCAAATCTCATTTTGCCTCCTTAAGAAGATACACGGCAAACACTCAAAGACTTAAATTGCATTTTATTTTCCCTTCATGAAATCAGATTCTGTACAGACCCTCTCACTCTGCACTTCTCATGCCTTTTATATGATGCTGTTCCATAGCATAAAAATACAAACATATAGCATTTACAAAAGTCAGTTTTTTTCTGACTGATAGCAGCACAGTTGAGAAAAGTCGTCTTAACATCATATCCTGCTTCTGATTTTCAAAGAATAGACTTATTTTCCCCCTTCCACATCAGGTCAGTGGCAAATAATCTACAATTCACTGAAATGACTGATTGTCTTTCAAAGACCAGCTCATATAGAGGGAGGTGGAGGTATCTTTAGTCATGGTTTGGGTTGGGGTTTTTTGTATATGTGAAAATATACTATGCATGGGGAGGAGGAAAAAGCATTGGTTTTAAATTGATTTTTAGTCTTTCTGAAAGCTGTTCGGCTGACAACAGTGGAGAATTAAGTTCTTTGCAGCCATAGAAATAGTATAATATGAGCAGTTGAGCTTCGTTACACTGCCAAGTATATAACTTCCACCTTGGTCAGAAAGAAGAAGGCCAAAAATCCAGCAATGACAAAGAAGTCATTGGCCTCCCCGCCGCCACCACTGCCCTCATAGCCCTGCAGTATCTGGCAGATAAAATAGCTGGGACTGTGCCAGCTGTGAGGATGCGGAAAGCAGCTGGGAGGGACTGATTCACGTCACAGACCATATACCCAACAGGCATCAGAGGGGAGCAAAGATCGGTCACAGTTTGACCTCTATTTGAACCAGTGGCTTACAAAGGCAAAAGGCTCTACGCGCCATTATCAGTTCCCAGAGTCATACAGTCCTCTCATGGAAATTAAATTTTTTCTTCAATATGGCATTCCTGAGCCCTAGTCAAGAGAACAGCAGAAATCAAGGCTGTACGGAAGCCTGTCTTTAAATTTATCTATCTGCTGGAATCTGAAGAAAACCATTTATCACTGGGGTTTAAAGACAGAATTAGAATTTGATTTTTCTCTCCAGCTGCTTTATGTGTTTATGTGTATGAAATATTTTATTGAAAAATAATTTAATACTTTTGTAATAACCATGTTTCTCAAGGAATGCAATGTTGCTATGCCACAGTCCCTGCTGTGTTCAGTAAACTTTGAATTCATTACTGAGGAAAGGCTATCAATATTTTTTCATTATTACAGTATCTTTTTTCTCTGAAATTATCACAGAGAAAGAAGCAGGCCAGATGTCATTTGACCTCCCACACATTCAAACGTCTCTCATGAAATTCCCAGAGCGGCCTCTTAGTCCTTGACTGGTTTTCGTTCCTTCTGAACCAAAATGTAGAATTTGCTTCAGCTTCCCAGGAAACATGCAGGGAAAAGGAGCTCTGAGAGGAAATCTTACAGTTTACCCTGCAAAAAAAGTAGTAGCAGTAACTGAGCTCTTCCCTTAAACAACTGTAGGTGGAAACTACAAACCGCCAGCCCCTGACTGGTGAGCAACACCAGTGCTAATGGTGTTTACTAACCTTTCAGTGATGTCTTAAGGCCCGTTCACATTGACGTGATTAGAATTGGGCTGTATCCTAAAGTATTTAGCCACTCTGGAGTAAATGGAGTCATTTAGCTAGGTGTCTGGGAAATAGTATTACCCAGAGACAACATCATAAATGGACCCTCCAGGTGCCTGGGTCTGCTCGAGTGCCGTAGTCCCCTTGTGCTCCTGGCACCAGCTAGGAGGAGGCTGAGAAACGCTCTTTCATGCCTGGTCCCACCTCAAGGACTAGTGGAACATGGCATCTGTTTTTGGCTGTGTTGTTTCATAATAACTTGGGTGGATTGTTAAACAAATGGCTAGAAAAGAATGTGATGAGAAAAAATTAGCCTTCATTTTTTTAATGCTTAATCAGAAAAAAAAAAGTGAGCAAGAAATGCTGAACTGTAGAGGAAGCTACTCTACATGTTTTGTTTAGCCAGATATAGTGTATGTGCTGTGTTATGTGAGGGAAGATAATCGATAACATAATTTATTTATTTTTATTTCTTATGAGTGGAGTTTAATTAACTATGAGTTGGCCTTGGCCCATTAATCTGGTTTCCAGGTCATGTACAGAGAGAACTGTTAGCAAGTTTAAGAATAGCCAAACAAACCAACATTTTCAAGGCTATGAGCCTGAATGTCTAGAGATCAGGATAGTGTACAGACCTTAAAACAAGCTTACCCTAACATCAGGAGCATTTTGAAGTAGCATCTCAAACATGCAGCAGTACATTCAGAAACCCATTGGGATAAGCAGTGCAACATAGCAGATGTGGCTAGAGACACCAAAGCCCTCAGTACTTCTTTTGACTGTTGTTGGGCAGTATGCCTTCTGACTCTGTTGTTGGTCTTGTGGGACGATCTGCAGCTGGTTGCTTCTTCTCCCCATTGCTTCCCCTGCTAGTTTGTGTCCAAAACAGGGAGGAGGTCCCAGGCTGGCCTCCCATGCCACTGGGAGCCAGTGCTTGTCTGCTCTGCCCCTCCGCTCACCTGAGAGCTAGGTTGTGGTGGACGTTACCAGAACAGGAGACAGTGTCAGTCCAGAAACATAGTTAGCTTCTGAAATTTTGAAGTCTTATTCCTCTACTTTGTGCAGCTTTATATTTATAAAGTAAACATTAGACTCCATTCTTCCATAGCAGATAAGGAATTCAGTCTTGGGTTCTAGCCGCAAACACGAAAATGTGCAGTAAGGAGACATTTATTTGCGTTATCTAAGAAGTAAATTTATAAGCCAGGATCAATATTATGTCTGTGAAAGCTTTAATTTTAAAGACTTTTTTTCTGGATACATTTTTGTTTAATATTAATACCAGAGATGAAATCACAGGACAGCTATTCAGTTTTTCCCTCTCTGGGACCATACTGCAGAGTGAACAGTAGACCGGTTAACTACAGTTTTGTCTGGCGCAGAAAATGGGATGGTAGCCACCTCCTGTAGTCAACGCTCAAGGGCACTGTGATTGTCAGCCACTTTATACGTAGCAGCTTTATAGTAATCATCATTTCAGCAGCAGTTGACCTTGCAAATATAAGGTCCTGAGGCAAAGAAATGATTTACAACATAGCTGCTGGAATGGCGTCCAGGGTGGAGAGCTCAGCAGAAGTGTAGCAGTATCTAAGACTGATGACAAAAGGGGCTATATTTGTTTCCCAGACATAAATAAGAAATGCATTATCAGCAAAGTGTGAAGAACACTAAAAGAATGAATGTGTCTCCAAGCTGTTTTGGAAAAGGACTCACCCTTTTAGCTCTACTTAATACTGTGAGGAAGAATATTATTTTGGCTCACACCTCATGAGTGTGCAAAGACAGCAGAAATGGAGCATTTTATTAACATAAGTACTCTGTTGTTAAAAACACAAAAATTTCTGTATCAGGCTGGACCCTACATCTAGTCCAGCATCATGTTCTAGCAACAGGTCATACCTGAAGTTTTTGAGAAACTCTCCAAGAGTTTGGGCTGCCAGGCGGAGCTGCTGTGGCAATGTGACATGTGCCGCCTCCCTTCAGTGGGGTTAAATGCTGGGATACCCCCTGCAGCAGCATCCCACTGCCCAGGGCTTCCCATAGACTCCCTGTGCTCCTTTGCTCTGGGCTGCCAGGCTGGGGCACCTCCAAACCAGGCTGTCCCCAGGACCTGGGTGGCTCTTTGGCATCTGGCTCAGGTATCTCTGCATCATTTCCAGGGCCAGAGAGCACTGCTAGGTTGAGCATCTGTACCTTCCCCAGATTAATCACCCTGCAGCCAGAGACATATCAGAGGCTAACCAGGTGATAAAAGGACAAAAGCATCGATTTCTGCTATTTTATGCACCTCAAGCTGAAAGGCACTGCCAAAACTGGCAATCCAGTGAGGAGGGGAAGACCCTGAGTCTGTCAACACTGGTAGATTTCCTGTCAGCAGCTATGGTAGCCCTTCTGCCTTCCTCTCTCTGTGGGTGACCCCATCACTCCTCCCAAGATGGAAACTTTCTTCCCAATGCTCTTGGGTATAGGTCAAGATGCCCTGAAAGGGAATGAGGGCTTCTCTCTTTCCCAATCCTTATTTCATTTTTTAAATTCCTAATGTATACATCCTGGTGTCTTCACTGTAGCCTTGTTTAGTGTTTTTGGAGGTTTTTTTAATGATAGCTTTGATAATAATCATCAATGGACAATAAATTTTGTTGTCTGATTGTGTACTTCATTGAAAAATAATTCTACCTTTTTTTTTTAATTTTCTGCCCTCTGAATTTAACAGCAAGCTCTCTTTGTATTCTGTGGGGACACATCTAGAAGCACTTGTGCCACCTTCTTGAGGTCATGCATTATTTTGAATGTCATTGTCAACTACTCTTTGTCTTTTTTCCTAAAATAAACAGTCCCAAACTTTTCAGCTTCTCCTCACACAAAGGTGGTTTCTGAATCCAGCAATTCCCATCATTCATCTCTCATCTCCCTCTATTCTCAATTTTTTTAAATAGGACAGCTGGAGAAGAGCACCATGTTTCAGGTGACAGTGTAGATTGTAATGGGATTGTTATATTTTCAGGCTGATTTTCCCGTTCTTGTTGGTTCTAACATTTAATTTGGTTTGTATTTATTTTCTGACTGCTGCAACCCTTTGAACAGCAAGGTTTTCACTGAACTCAACTGGTCTTTTCCTAGAGTTGTTACAGCTTTAATTTAGACCCTGGGAAGCTGTTTGAATAACTCAGAGTCTTCTACCCAGTGTGCATTTTGCCGGTCAGAACCAAAGAATTGACAGGGATCTACCAATTATTAGAGTTGTTGCAAGGAATCACAGGTGCCAAATAACCTTGTGATAAGTGAGATGTTTTAGATTATCACTACTGAGTAGTAGGGTAGGTGTGAGATGGATAAAGGAATTAAGACACCTGGCAACAAGGATTTAAAATGCCTTCCATTTCTGCTGCACACCTGAATCTCCTAGAGGAAAAGGTCTGGAATAGCTGCATATTTTCCTGTGGCTGAACAGCAGCACTCACGTTGGTGGGATCTGTTCTTTCGGGAAGGGGCATAAGAATGTAAACCTTTGTGGAAACTCGGAGAGACACACTGGAGCTGAGTGGGATTGGCATTGTCTTGGAGAGGAGCCATTCTGTCCCAAGGACGATCATATTTAGCCCTGCTGTAACAGGTATGGCATTCTGCTGTGTGACTCCCAGGCTCAGCTATATCTCATCAGTGACTAGATGTGAGACGTCTAGTCTTCTGAGATATCACGTCTCACTAGATGTAAGAAAACTTGAGCAAAATCAGACCTTGAGCCATATGGATTATATGCCCCCCAAAAATATCTGCTTCTCCATTACAGAACTGTGCTGTCTTCTTAAAAAGTGGTTAATCCAATGGCACATTGCAACAGGTGTACAAAAAATCTCTCCCAGATCACCTGGAAACTTTAATACTTGAATCACACCTAGCCATAATGCCAGGCTATTAATTTCAAACACTATCTAACATCTCATTGAAACAAGCTGTTATGCAAGCAATGATAATCCTTTCACATTTAATGGAGTTTCTGAATTTAGTACCATGCTTCTGCATTGCCACCTCCTCTTTTTTTCAAAAGCAAAGACTGACAAAAAAAATACAGGAAGGTGCACCTTTTTGACTCTGAATACTAATCTAGGTGTCAATCTGTTTGAGCAAAGCACTACAGTTTGAAGATTTACAAAAGTGCTATCTTTTATTATTATCTAAAACACAGTAGGCCAGATTGATATCTAGTGAGATGCAAATTAAAGTAAAAAATTAAAGAATTATGTACAGTGGAAGGGCATAAGGATGTAGAAAAATTATTTGAGAAGTCTGTAGTGTAGTCTATGGACTTTTTTGTTGCTATACTAATTTGGTATCATGCATATATTCAGACCTGCTGTTCTACTAACTCCCTTTTCTTGGCAACGTTCATCTTACAAACCCATGGAAGGGAATTCAGAAGCCTGTGCTCATGCTGTGTATGTTATAAATATCAGCTACCATAGTGTTTAACTTCACTGCATTTTTTATATTTCAGCAATCGTAAGGATTATGATGATGTAATTTTGATGAACATGTGGGCTTCCTCTGCATCAAGCATCTGTATCTATGTAGGAGACCTATTGCAGCCCCTGGAAATGGAGGCTGAGTGTATGATTTGCACGGTAATCTAAATTGAGATTGATGTCAGGCTCCCTGTGCTCCTGTGCGAGTTGCCTGCACAAGCAGGGAAGAAGGGAGAGGGAGAGCAAACTCAGTGTAGCTACGTTTCTGTATTCCACGCCAGGGACGGGGAGCGGGTGGGGGCTTTACTTTGCTTTCTTGCCCACCAACAGAACTGGTGTGTCAGAAACAGCAGATTTTAATCAGAAGTACATGTGACTGCCTCCTCAGCAGAGACCGGGGAACGGGATCATGGTGGCTTCCCAGCCCTGGCTGTGGCGTAGCATGGTTGCGCACTTCCTTCCCTGCATGTCATGACAAAGTCATAACTAGGTCTTAAAAATCTCCTGAGAATGAGCTGCATCATCACTGCCAGAGTCCTAACTCTGCCATTAAATACCCTGCGCTCCAGCCTCAGGACAGTTCCAGTTTTGCAGCTGCACTTTCAGGAAAGTGTTCTGATTATATATCGGATTTAGAAAGAATACAAGGAGTACACAAGAAAAACATTTCCTCTGGTACTTAAAAACAGGCAGTCAAGTCAGTCACTGCCTTTAAAGTCGCCAGGGTTTTTTTGTTGTTGTTGGTTTTGGGGTTTTTTTAAATAGAGTTCTAATTGGAAATCTAGCAGCATTCGGCTGACTGGAAAGAATTTCTCCCTTTAGCCCTTATCTCCTCATGTTTTAGACAAACTCTGCTAAAAGCAGTCTACTTTAAGGGTTAGACTTTGAGGTCCCTTTTGTAGTTAAAATGTACTTCACATTACACTTACACATAGCACCTAGCTGAAGCAATCTGCTAGGCAGACAGTAGCATCAACATCTATCACTCCATAGGTCATAACTCAGTTTCAAAACGTAGCCAGTTTTGAAGGGCATTGCTTGGCTTCATTGTAACACAGATGAGCAGCAGGTGCCAGCTCATTATGAGATGCTGAGTCTGAAAAAGTGAATTTTCACTTTTAAAATTCTCTTGACTTCTGTGCAGTTATAAAGAAAACATGCCTTATGGAATGAACTCTTCAAAGCATCTGTAGCCTTTATAACCGCCTATAAATAACTCTCACCAATATCTTAATGTCATCAAAAAGTAAGGAGAAATATAGGCCCAAAGTAACTCCCCAGAGACTGGATGACATTTTTTAAAGAGAAGCACATTAAGGGGTCTCCAAGCACCAGAAGCATCTGCGCCACCAGAAAAAAAAGCTATGACTGCCTTTTCATGTAGAGGGAGGACATTTGCACAGTGTCCTCTCGCATGTGCCATCCTGTTCTGAAGTGAGGAGCACTGCAGCTAATTAGCATCTCTGACATGCTAATTAGCATCTCTGGAAACATGAAAAATATATACTTTTAATAATACAATGGCTTAGAGGCTCAAAATAGTTAAGTATCACAACAGGAAGCATTGTGGAGCAAATGGCAGTGTATATACAGTGATCAGGAAGAGAGGAGGATACTGAAGTTGTATAAAGATGCCAATAAACACTTAAAATACTGGGCACCACTCTCATGTTCTCGCCAAGGTAAATGAAGCATAGTGAGCATCCCACCTTCTCTCTACCACTGCACAGCAGAAGACAGAGGCAATTTCTCTCTCTCATTTAGTTCCTCAGTATGCCAATTCTCTGATTCTTTGCACCCAGATATGGGGGTGGTGAACCGAAGGGTGAGTCAGTATAAGTTATATTTGTCTATTGCTTAAAACAAAACAAGAAAGAGAGATATAAGGTGGAGGTGGTGCTTTCAGGAGATGATACTCTTTCATCCTAGCCTACTGTGGAAAAGTTCTGTGTTTTCTATGCTGGAGCAACTGGTTTCACACACCAGTCAAATTTGCCTAACTGTGCTGCTGGTAGCGAGGTGGATTTCAGTCCCATTTTCACGCCTTACCTAACATACAACCTCATTCATGGAAGTCCACTGAAGCTTTTTCAGTATTACTGATGAGGGGGGTGTTACTTCAATGCTGGGAGGGCTGCAGCATTGTTTGCTTTGCTGTGTGATAGCATTACAGTTACTGTTGTTTCCTTCCTTTGAAAGTTTACTTTGCCAAACCTGAAAAAGCTGAAAAGCCAGGACAGTTATTATTCTGTGCCTGTGTTTATTTAGGCTGCCAAGTTAGCAGACATGGGAGACTTTTTGCAGAAAGGAGCAGGATTTGTCACATACAGACAGATGGTTTCATTACAGATGGTGTAATTTCTGTGCAAGGTGTGGGGACCTTTCTGTGAAAGGTGTGGGGACCCTTGTGCAAGCAGCCCTGGACTTTGGTAACCTCTTTCAAAGGAAACAGGAAACTGTTGGCAATTAGGAGAGGGAGTCTTGTACAACTAGAAACACTGCGTAATGAGTGGGTGGTGGAGCTGCTTCTCCTTTCTTCAGCTGAGAAACATGATTTTTATTGTTACTGGAGTTGAGCCTGAATAACAGATTCTGGCCTATCATTCAAGAAAGGGAGCTCTTACTTCCA
The DNA here is from genome assembly GCF_030936135.1 of Gavia stellata. Classification (NCBI taxonomy): domain Eukaryota; kingdom Metazoa; phylum Chordata; class Aves; order Gaviiformes; family Gaviidae; genus Gavia; species Gavia stellata. The sequence goes on from NC_082594.1 coordinate 74,056,625, forward strand.
CAAAATTTCATCCTTTCTCGATCCAGAAGTCTTGTAATAGATGCCTACAGGTTTTCAACATATTTAGATTCCAGCTTGAACTTTATCCCGTTCCTTTCTCAGTGGGGTTCACTTCCAAAGAGAAAAGAAATGCTGCCCTCTGTGCCCATGTCACCTTACATTCTTCTGGTTGTTCTGCCATGCGAAGTATAAATCAAGGAGCATATTTTGGGCTGTAGGGCTCTTCTTGCTCTTGTCTTTCCCTCGTGCATTAATTCTTGCTATCTCGATTTCCCTGTTTTAAAAGTCTGCTCCTCCCAAGAAAGGAGAGGCAGCACCAAGACAGGCAAAGTCAGCAGCAGTCTGCTGTCTGGGGCAGGAGTGTGCATGTTTCTGCTGACCCTTTTGCCCAAGCCAGAGCCTTGGAAAGCTTGTACAAGACTTAAAGACTTATACCAGACATCTGAGCCCCTTTCATTTGAATTGCTTTACCCTGTGCTTCTGTGAGGGGTCTCTACCCTGGGACACGGACTGTGTGTCTTGGAGCTGGGCTTCCCGTCCTGGTAACATTTTGAATGATAGCTGCCTCTAGCATCTTCAGCAATCTGTCCTCAGTGAATGGGCAAAAGGAATGAAGATCACTTGCAGTGGGGTTTTAAATCACAGAATCACAGAATCACAGAATCACAGAATCACTAAGGTTGGAAAAGACCTGTAAGATCATCAAGTTCAACCATTACACACACACACAACAACAACAAAAAAAACCCTCAAAAAACAAACACACAAAAAACACCCCCCACAAAAAAAAAACCTCACACACACACAAAAACCACCACACAAAAAAACCCCCAAAAACAAAAACCCCACCCACACCACACAGCACCATGCCCATCAAGCCACGTCCCACGATGCCACATCCACACGCTCCTTGAATACCTCCAGGGAAGGTGACTCCACCACCTCCCTGGGCAGTCTATTCCACTGTGTTACCACTCTCTCAGTAAAGAACTTTTTCCTAATATCCAGCCTGAATCTCCCCTGGCACAACTTGAGGCCATTTCCTCTTGTCCTGTCACTCATCACTTGGGAGAAGAGACCAACACCCACCTCTCTGCAACCCCCTTTCAGGTAGTTGTAGAGAGCGATAAGGTCTCCCCTCAGCCTCCTCTTCTCCAGACTGAAGAGTAGGGGACAGATGGGGAAAAAGGAGATAATTAAAACATATACCCCTTCCAAAATACTTTCAAGGAAAGGCAATGCTATAGGCTGGAAAGAAAATCTAGGACTAAAATTTAAGACAAAGATAGAAGCCCAAAAGGTTTTAGGTAATGTGAATGGAGAAGACTTGGTGTCAGTGGTGATCTGGTTGGGGCACATTTTGAATCATCTTCAAATTAATGTAATTGGCATGAAACAATAGCATGTCACGGCAAAGTCAGCCATTACAGTTGAAAAACCTATGCTTGCTGAGAAGCAGAAAGCAGTGTCCAGGAAGCCTCCTTGATGACAGATTTTTGCCTGCTGGTAGGCTGAAGGGTGAGATCCCCTGCTTGTCAGTGTCCTTGGGCAGAGCCATTTGAGCTGCCTAAGGCCCAATTAAATACAGCATCTGCCAAATCACTGAGTGGTAGTAGGGAAAGGTCTTTTGGGAGGGATGCTAAAATAAGTAGCGCTGCTGGAGAAATATGTGATGAAGGCAACACAAAGGAAATGACATACTACAGACAATGTCAGGAGACCTGTTGATACTCAAAGTTGAGACTTTAAGCTCTGCAATGCATGTGGCGTTAGGACTGGCTGAGCCCACATACCTATTTTTAAGAGCAGGTGCTCTGTTCCCCTCCACTTTTTTGGGGGGACCAGTTCTCTCAACCCATCGGAGTAGTGCAGTGTTCCCAGCATCAGCAGCATTTTTGATTGCAGGAGCAGTGAAGCTAATGCAGGCTGATATCCCAAGAGCATATGACTTAAGGATAAGTGTCTGTGGCCTTTCTCTGATCCTTAATAATGTTGCAGCCTTTTCGTCCTTGGGGGGCATTATTAAGAAATGTCTCCCCTGTTTGGGAGCTTCTTTTTACAGGACAGATAACATATGAGGCTTACCTGCTTCTGTCAAATTTCAATGAAATTGGTGAATGGGTGCAAAAGTTATTGAAGCAAGGACAGGTAACATGCACATAAACATAGACAGTGAATATAATTACATAAGCCTCATTTCCTAAGCAAACCAAGCTAAAAAAGGTTTAATTACTGTAACCTGGCCCAGAGACACATGAAGCAAAAACTGCTGATGTCTGATTTTCTGACTGGGGATTTTTTTTATTTTTTTTTTAAATAGATGTCAGTATGCTTTATACAGGGCCTGGAATAGCTGTGAAATGGCAGCCACACACTTTTCAGGAGAACAGTATTCAGACTGGTGCTGGGATATGAGGAGTAACAAGAGTGCAGAACGATGGGGAACTTGGGAAGAAACTGAAATTTGACCTGTCCCAAATATTCAAAAAAAAGAATTTTCACAGATAGGATTGTGCACAAAGAGTGTCACTATTTTATAATGATTTTTTTTTTCTAAATAGAATCACACAAAAACCACTTTTAAAAAAGGGTTTTCCATGAGCTGGATATACAGATAATATTTTCTTTCAGAAACTTGGGCACACATTTTGCAAGAACAAATGATTCTGACAGAACCTGGCAAGTGCTTTGTGAAACTGGCAGCATTGCCATTTTAACTGCTGCAGGAAAGGCAATTTCTCTCTGAATCAGCCAAGTCTTTGTCTGGGACAGGGCTGCCAGGCTTCCAGGACTCCAGCTTGGAGCACCCTTGTAGCCATGACATTTGGGGTTTTTTGAGCGGTGGCAGCTGCCTGATGCCCTGGAAATACCCCTGGATACCTTGGGGTAACCGTAGCCTCTGGGGGATTCAGAGCTATCGGAGGCAGTTGTGTTGTGTGCTGATGCACAATACTGCTGCTTTAAAGCTTTAGTGAAAAATGAAGCAGCACAAAACTATGTGCAGTTGGTACGTAGGCTTATTTCGGATAGCACCTTGTTCTGAAACAGGGTACTGAACTTGATCATAATACTTCTCAATTAACTACAGGCAAAGCTATCTATGAGTCTAAAAGCTGAGGAGTACTGCACCACAAGGAAAACTGACATGCGTGAAAGAAGTGCAGCTGATAACTTTTTTTTATCAGGTAAAAATTTTGGTGAATTGGCTTCTTCAGCCTTACCTCCACCACAGCTCTTCAATTTTAGAGCAATAGCTGATGATCTGAAAAGATTTAGATCATACTTAGTATCTCAGACCAGAAATTGAGAAAGAAACTACCAGGAGACTCAGAATTCACCCTGTTGTCTACTGTAAGATACTGAGATGTACAGTCACTGTGAGTATCTGAGGAGAACAGTAAAAGAGCATGACTCCTCAGAAGCTTTAGAAAGTATGTTGTAGCTGAGCTAAAGTAAAGCTAATGTTTCATGTGCTTGAAACAACATACCTGCACAAGAGATTAAGGCATTGAAATACACAGACACATCACAGAAAGATCACTGTGATCAATACATGTACCTCAAAAGGTGAGAAAAGGACATGAAGAATACTTGGACTGGTGGACTACACAGGAGCAACAGCTAATTTCCATCAGCAGTATCTTGAGAGCAAATGAGATATAAATACCAGAGTTTTGGGGAAAAAAAGGCTTTAAATGGAGACGCAACAGCCCTGAGATGGTTGGAAAGTAAATGACAAACCAAGGCATTGATAAATGCTTCCAGAGAAGAGGAAGGCTGAATTTAGTGAATGCAAAATTAATGTATTTACCAATTCATCATAACACTGTTGCTGATGTTTAAATGAAAACAGTGCAGTGCTCTCACTAATTTAATTGAGTGTGACTATAAATATATCAGACTCAACAAAGTGTCCTGTTAATCTGAAAGTTCATTTTGTCAGATAATTTCTGATGAGCTGCTGTTAAGAACAAGGAGATTACGTCTTCACCATGACCTTTACAGAAACTACTCTTTTTGTAAGCATGAGATGCAAAAGGTATTTTAACATTTATCTTTGGTTGCCTAGTTTTGCATGCTATGCCAATAAGATGCAGACATGTCCTAGGGAGCTAAAATTGAAAACTAGCAAAATATTACAAAAAATAGAAATCTCTTTGTTTCTTTACTTTACAGAGCTATAAAAACTTTTTTTTTTGTGAATTTTAGTGTGTGTGCAATTGACTATAAATGTGCATAAATGACAATGAATGTACATACAGATTGATAATAACTACATGTGTAAGCAGATACCACTCATTTCTTTGTAAATAGCTGATAGACTGAAAAAACCTGACTAGAAGAATCTAGTTGTAAATAACTAATTTTAATTTTCCAATGTCAGTTCACACGCTAAGTTACACTGTGATGCAAAACAAAGAAATGAGTCTTTCAACCAAAAAATGTTTGCATGGGCTTTTTTTTCAACAGCAGCAACACTATTTCACAAATCTTTTAAAAGCTAACCCTGCTTAATCTCAGGCCTAATGAAATTTTCTGTTTAGTTTTGAGTTTATGCTGCAAATTGTTCTTTTATTCTATGAAATGGCAGTACTCAAATAAGATGCTGTGTTTTCAGTTTTGAGTGTTCTGGTATTTTACCTTTCATTATCCTTTCGTGATGCATTCTGAGAAGACCTAAAGTCATAATAATTTTGTATGGAAATCTTTAATTCATAACTTGCTTCCATTAATGCTATATTGACTGAGCATAGTACATTTCTGATGGCTTCTGTAAATCCACAGGCTTTGCTGGTGTAGCTCCTGTGAAGCCTGAAATGGGTTTCATGGCAATTCACAAAAAGCATTGTTGACACCTAAACTTTCATTTTCATGGGTCTGAAAATGCCATGTTCAGGCTAGTCACAAACCCTATGGACTATGTAAGCTGAGTATATAACTACAATGACTTTTGTAATTGAAATTCGATAGAAAATTTCTGTGCATGGGACAATGTGGATAGGTTGTAGTGTATTTCTAGCCTAAGAAGTTGGGCACTGATAAATAGGTGGATGCTAATACTTCTGTGGATGCTATTACTATTTCATTGTAACAGCTACCTTCAAGTTGTAAATGTATTTTTTTAATCTATGCTTACACAATTATTATTATTATTATTTTGTATGAGAATACAAAGTCTTCTTGTCTGTCTTTAGAAATGCAGGCTATTCCTTGCCAGTTCTTTTTTATATACTTTGTACAACAGATAGCTTATTTACTTATATTTGCATGTTGATAATAGTATACTTCTAATAATAATATTGTATCATTTTACTGCTAATGGATACCCCTTGTTTAGTTTCACTCATACTTGACATATACATACTCATTATTGAAGAGCAGTTGGAAGATAAGGATTAAGCATGTTTGGCATAATCTTTAAATATTGCCATGTCCGTGTGAGAAACACAAAATGAGTTCTCAGTGTTAAAATAATCTTCATATCAAGTGTTGAAATAAAAAGCTTAGATAGATTACTTTTCAATGAAAGGAAGAAACCTGTAAGTAAATTATGTTCTCTCCATTCCTCCCCACTTGCATAAACTAAAAAACATTACAGGTGTATTTTCTTTCATTTCCTGGGCTATTTATGGCTGCATTATTTACTAGAGCTCTGAGACTCCATCAGAATCTCTCCTTGTTCATGATATGTTTTCAGATGAGCCAAAACACATCTTCTCAGCACTTTGTCTAACAAAACAATGGATGAAGTAAACAATATTATCTTTCTCATTAGGATAGTCTTAAGCAAATCTTAGTAGTCATACAGGGAGGATACAGTTAATTATTGCCATTAAATAGGTAAAGGCAAGATTATGTTGTCTTGTAATATCCTGTGCAGTTGAAGTTGATGCTGACCATTTATGGGCTATTTTTAATTCAATTCACATATATTTGTGTTAAAGATCTTTGATGGAATTTACTCCATTTAATTTACACAGCTATTCTGCCCCTAAATTTGAGGTGCCCTACATAGTCAATAGGAAAATAAAAAAGGTGTTTTTGAAGTCCTCTAGAGAAAGGTATTCCAGTCCTGCTGGGGTGTTTGAATTCAGTTCACCAGCATATTTTGGTGGCACTGCTGTCCATCCTAGTCATAAGGAATTTAAGCACTTGCTTTAGAAGGGCTATGTCATTAAACATCTTCAATATAAGTGCAGTTTAAACGAATGGAAGAGGACGGCTGCATCCTGGTTATAGAGAATGTCAGCAGACCGAAGAATTGCAGATTTGACAGACATTCCATTAATAAACTGAGAGGTTTATGCTCCACTTTGGTTATTTTATAGTGCTGTTTTCTAATTTGTCCAAAGCAACCCGAACTAGGTCTGGTTTTAAATTCTGATGCCAGGAGCTTTAATTTGCTCTGGTTTATCCAAATATTTTTCATCTGCTCTATTGTTATGATGTCGGCTTTCCCTTTTCATAAGGCTGAATTTAGAGTCAGCTTCTATACAGAAAATTGTGAGTGATTGCTATCACCTACATCTGCCTGAGATACTACTTAGTATGCAGCCACTCAGACTTCGCACATCTCGGCAAAAATCCTGGGAAGCACCTCAAAATTTGCCCTCAGCACATCCAGCACAAAATTCATGTTTAAATAGACATGAGAAAATCTTGCATGCAGCTTAATATTCTTTGATAGTCAGTTACAAACTGTAGTTTTTCTCTTCTCACTCGAGTTCATGCAGTCAGTCAAACACAAAATTTTAGCTGCTCATATATTCCTTTTGCACTGTTTGTTTTCTGTTACAGAACTCAATGTACATATTTAGCAGTACAATAATGAAGCTGATCTTTCGGCAGTAGTACATAGCTCTTAAATTCTCAGCGTCATTCAGTCATTGTTGTAGGCCACGTGAAGTCCATGTAAAAGAAGAGAGAAGAGACGAGCTTGCTGGCTGATTGAATCTCACCCCAAATTCTCCGAAGAACAGCAAGTGCTCAGGTGAAGCCTCCCATCTCTATGCAGAGCTGGCTGTGGTATATAAGATCCAGGGCAGGGCAAAGCAGCAGCGCAGAATCCCAGCAGACTCTGAAAGGCCATCTCTTTGCCATATGTTTCTGAAAATTTCCTCTTACCTAGAATCACCGTCTGCAGTCTCACAGCTAGTAGAAACATGAGACTTGGTCTATATTATCAAAAATTATCTAAACCACATACAAGTAAAGTCTTGGACTATTCTTTGCCTGTAATGACACACAATTGTGAAGCATCACAAGATCATTATGAAATAGTGATGTTAGCAATGAAAAATCAGTACAGGGAGCTAGAAAATTAAATTCTCTCTCTTACTGGCATCTTTGTTTATAAGCAGAAACATCTAAATATGTGGAGAATAGAATGAGTACATATTCCAGAATCTTTCAGATCAGGAGAGAACCTGAACTAGAAAAAACTATTTTAGGACTTTCATTTTTCTCTGCAAGGCATTGATATTGCAGAAAACTGATGGGAAAATCTTCATGTTGTTCCATACAGAACTGAACAGGAGGTTGGGGTGAAGCATCCATTCTGTAAAAAAACATGAACAAGACTGCATATGGCTAGGCAGGGTTTCAGTATATGTCCTGAGTACACTGATCCACGCAAGAATGTTCCTTAGAGAAGATGCAATTTATATCCAGTAAGCTAGGAGTGAGATGAGTCCGTTTACCATTAATGATGTTAGGAATGGGGATGCAATATAGCTAAACCATAGGAATCTGAACATTTATCAGGTGTTCTAATTACCAGTGGAATAATTTGTGAGATAATTTGCTGGCCAGCAATTGATGGCATGAGAGGCTTCTGAAAATTGTCTTCCAAATAAAACTGTTAGCAAGCAGTAAAAGTAAGTATATAAATAAAAATGCATGGCAAAACATTCAGACAGGCTATGAGACTGGTTTTTTGGGTTTGTTTTGTTTTTGTTTTTTTCCAGAAAAGGCAAAGGTATTTGCAAGACAATAGAGAAGTGTAATTATAGAGACAATATATGATAAAACTAACCATTTTCAAAAAAACAATCACTCTTGGTACCAGTTGCACATGAATCAAAAGGAAAATTTTTTGGTAAGCAGAAAGACAGAGTACAAAGGTATGATTACGCAACAGAATTGACTTAGTTTCTTAATACAATTTCAAGCTATTCCACCTATCCTTTAGAATCCAATACTTGGAACAGGGATTTTTTGCTACTAGGGATGTTTGTGACAAAATCATAACACCCTTATATGAGAAGCATCTGTTAGATTTTAAAAGAAAACTATGATTTTTTTGCAGAAAGTGAGCACATAGAAAAGCCACATCTCAAAACATATTCAAGGGAAAACTTCTGTCTCTTGTTTCAGTCCAAGCCTTTTCCTTCTGCCTTCCTTCTTTCTCCTCTCATTTTCACCTTTCTTTTCTCTGTTTTCTCCAAGACAAGACTACAATTTGTCTATGAGTAGCAAAAAAGCGAGGAAAATGTTTACCTGCTACAAGAGCTGGTTAACAGAAAATCCTTCTTTTGGGACTTGCTTCTCTGACAGCAGCACTTCTCTTTTCCTCCTTTCTATCTTGAAGGCCCGAAAGAGGCATTGATGCTGCAGGTTCCTCCCAAAAGCTAAGCTACTGCATAATGTATCAGTAAATTGTATCAGCGTTCTAGCACTTTTCTCAAAAAACAGAATTAGTCCTAGGTAAAAGGATAATTAAGCATTACTGTTCATGATGGAGACTGGATCCTCTACTTCTTAGCCAAAGTGATATCACAATCATATTAAAGTGCATTTTTAGATAGAAAACCTTCTCTTCAATAAGAGATGTATCTTTAACTTCAGGGCAGTATTCGATTCATTTTTCTGCAGTCAGGTTATGTTTGATTTTTTTTCATGAGCTAATGGACTGTTAATATCATGTCAATTATCAATATAAGCAAACAGGGCAAAGAATAACGTTTATAATCGCTGTAGTTATCACCTAAGTGCAATTATCTATAACTGCTGAAATAAATCACTTCAGGTTTTAAAACGATCTTTAAAGAATTCATGTTTATCTTTTTTTATTATATCTGCCTTTTAAAATACCTCTTTTTTTTTTTTTTTTAAATCAGTGAGAAAAAAGGTAGTCACCTTCATTTGTGGACAGAGAGAACTCAATATGAATTCAAATACGAGTATTGTTTTCCATAGGTCTTAAGTAAACAATTAAACGTCTCCATTCTTTTTCCTTACCTCTGTTTCAGTCTACACTGATGAGTTCCTCCTGAAAAGCCGTAATGAATTTTCTATAATATCCCCTAATTTTTATTTTGTTTTATTTTAAGCTAGTTGAACTGAAACTTTGCTCTGTCTGCCATCTAATTGTGCTTAATAACTGCGTACAATCGTGAAATCTAAGGTAGTATCATTTTTAATAGGGGAACTCCCAGGATTCTCCTAGTTAAGAGCACACCCACCTTCTGAGAGCGAACACAGGACAGATACAGGAATAGAACATTGAGAAACCTCTTCCTCTGAAATGTTTAAAAGTTTGGATTAAAAATGCAGTTTGCTTGCCAACAAAGAAGTATTTATAAAGACTGCTAACAAGAAAAAGAGCCCAAGCAGCTTCTGTGGAAGTATATGATTTATCATCCACTACATGATACCAGAGAAAGGTGCATTTCTGGACTTCATTATCCTCGTCTGTCTGGGGCTGTGTTGACAGGGGTCTTCCCATTACTCTGAAGAAGAGTTTATACTAGGTAGCATTCGAGGAAGCAAAGTGTGTCTGGAGGCAACTGTCTGTAAGGTGTGAAGGGCTGCTCATTGCCTGCCTCTAATTGCGTCAGGGCATCCTCCCTCTGCCAACCACCTTCATCTGCAGCAGTCGTATCTACCACACTCCTTCCATGCCTGTGGTATAAACTCTGACCGCTAGCTGATGGTGATAGCTTGTCTTTCAGATTATGCTTTCTCCTGACTTTGTATATCTAACAGCCCTGGAAAACCAGAACATGCCCAGAATCCAGCTATACCTTTCAAATATATACTGTCACAAGCATCAGACACCTGGCAGATACTTAACTGAACTCTTTCTTGCCTGCTTCCCCCACATTTTCAGCTTTGCTGCTGCTTTATTAACTCATTGCATGGTCTGAGCATACAAATTTTTCCAAGGCTAGGAAGGAGAGGTGAGCTTCCTTGTTGCATTATTCCTTTTGCTACAAGCTGGGTCTGCCTGTGTTATGTTTGAATACAGTGTGGGGAACCAGCAGTAGAATAAAACTGTTTTCACAGAGCGGGGAAAGTATGTCTGAAGAGATGAAAGAGATTGGGTTTTTTTCCATGCCTGTCTGTCTTTCCAAGTGTTGGATACATTTCTAAGAAAAGTTTTTTCGACAGAAACTAGTTCTTCAAGTAGTCTGTGTCCTTTTTGACCTCTGTCCTGCCATCTTCTTCCCATCTCTACCCACTTCCCAAAACAGACACATTATCGTAGAAAAGAAGGTGAAACAAAGAATCAAGCATTGATCTAAGATGCCCAGACCAACAAGGTTAGAGGTATCAAGGTTAGAGGCAGTATGCACTAACATGCATGGGTACATCAATGGTTGCATTATGAAGTTGCTGATTTTCCATCAGTGTTTACTCCTAGAGCAGATGTGCTTCAGGGCCACTCGACACCGATTCTCATGGCTATCTTGTGATTGCATATGTCTCTCATCCAGCCTGGAGATGTTTCTGGCTTTGACCACTTTTCCAGCAGTTTGGTGGAGACTTCTGCACAAATCAGTCTCCATAGAAAGTGAAGGAGTATGAAGATGAAGAATGAAGTTTAAATATATTTAACCTGTCAGTTATAAATTATATGGTGGTTCTGTGAGAAGATGTGGTAACATGAGTTCAATTATTCCAGTAACAAAAAGGAAATAAAACAAAATCCACTCAATCTCACAGGTTGCCATGACAATTTGGCTTTCTGTTATAATTGGCTCACCTCCAAAACGGCAAAAAATGCATTTATCATTTATCCATGTTTGCATTATTGGAGTTAAAGTCAGTGGTACACTTTGAAAATCTTTATGTTCAAGTCTTTGAGTAAAGCAAAAAAGGTACCAATCATTTGTGTTAACTGGAAAAGCCATTAAGTATGTTTGGTGAAAGTAAACAGGGGGTATTACATGGATACTTTCTCCTGGACTCTTAAAGGAATAACTTCAACCAAATTTGTTCTTGACTTGATTTTACAAAGTCACATAGTACCACTTCTACAAAAAGCCAAATGGTCAAGGTGGTCTCTAACAGTCTTTGACACGGTAATATATAAATCTAAAACCTGCAGAAGATGCAAAGAGCTACAGCACAGCCTACAAGATAGTCGTCAGGCCAAAAAATAGCAGAATTTAAAGGCAATCAAATACATTTATGGGAGGGAAAATGAAGGTGTTGACACAGACTTTGGTTGAGAAGCTCCTGAGTTGCAGGTTGCCAGAACTTCGGTGGCTGTAACGCAGAAGACACACTTGGTTGTCTTCTTCCCATGTCATCCCCCTTGCCGTCTTACTGGCACCAGCTGGAAAGCCTCCAGGACCCACTGGAGTCTTGCCCTGCTGCAGTATGGAAATTCTTACATAACTTAAAGCAACTCAACAGGGTAAATAGGCATGATAAGAATTTGTTCAGTGTGGACGGCTTGAAGCCACAAGGTCACGAATTTAGGGTAATTTACTGTCATTTGTCATGCTGGGGAAGTGAAAGAAAACAGATATTTCTATAGATAATGCACGCTTAGTTGTGTTGCGGCCTGAACAGCAAAGGTTGCATTTTCTTGTAGAAGTACTGAAGTCTCCAGTTCTGATATTTTCTAAAATGAAGCATTTAGAGGGCTAGAAGCAATTAGACTGTATACAAGAATTATTGGCTATCACTGAAAGAAGAACCATCATGAATAGTCCATTCTGTAAGTTAAATGAATCCTAGGAGTGATATACTGTCCAAGTAGATGTGTCATTATTGCATAGGAAATATTATATCTTTTAAATGAATTGAAAAGTGAAGTCATCTGTCACTGGAGCAGAACATAATAGCAGTTATTTAACAGATTGAAACAACTCCCATTGAATCACTAGTACTTATCTCCTTTGATGTAAGTAACCCAACCGTTGTAAGAGCAGATGTCAGTGACTGTGGATTAAGGGGACTACTATTGAAAGGGCATGATGGTCTCCTGAAGTCAGTTGCTTACAATTTAATTACGATGAATAATACCAAAAGTAGTTATTCTGAAATTGAATCTGTCTCTTCTTAGTCAAATATATAGGAAAAATCCTGAAGGATGAGAGTCTCATGAGCTTCTTCCTGACTACATACTGCTCATGCCAGGATAAACAGCTATGCCTTGGATAATGTGATAGCAAGCTTTCAAGCTTACTGACAGTGTAATGGATTTCTGGTGGAGTAGCCATGGGGTGAAAAAAAGGCCAAAAATCAGGAAGAAGTTGAATTCAAGACTAATTGACACAACTTTTTCAGTAAAATTTGGAAAAAAAGTATAAAAAGATCATTTAGGATCAATTTGAAATAATGTATTAAAAAAATTTTTGCTACTTCCAGGATATTTGAGACAACTTGCAATGATTGCAGTGAAATTTACTTGAGAAAAGGGGCCCCCACGTACTGCCTGCTACAAAATATGCAAATTTGCACTATGGGCTACAAGTTTGGCAGTGGGAGCTGGTGTAGGGAGTGCAACAGAGCAAGGGTTTCCTTTCCTCCACACAAGGAGGCAAATCAGGAGGTAGCATTAAGACACAGACTGCATGGCAGCCCCCCTTGTCCTGATACTGGCATGTGGGGAATGGGCAGTTCTTCCACTGCCACTCAGCATGAGGGCACAGCAGCCACAGCACGGCAGGGAGGCCGTCTCATGCTTCTTCCCCCCATGAACTGCAGGGAAAAGGTATCAGAGTCTCCATGAATGAAGCAAATCTGAGAAGGCTCTGGAGAGCCAGGTCCTGCTTGACTAACCTGATCTTCTATGACAAGATGACCCACTCAGTGGATGAGGGAAAGGCTGTGGGTATTGTTTACCTGGACATTAGTAAAGCCTTTGACACCATTTCCCACAGCATTCTCCTGGAGAAGCTGGCTGCTCATGGCTTGCATGCGCATATTCTTCGCTGGATAAAAAACTGGCTGGATGGCCGGGCCCAAAGAGTTCTTGTGAATGGAGTGAAATCTAGTGGGCAGCCGGTCACAACTGGTATTCCTCAGGGCTCAGTATTGGTGCCAGTTTTGTTTAATATCTTTATCAATGATCTGGACAAGGGGATTGAGTGCACCCTCAGCAAGTTTGCAGACGACACCAAGTTGGTTGGGTGTGTTCATCTGCTTGAGGGTAGGAAAGCTCTACAGAGGGATCTGGACAGGCTGGATCGATGGACTGAGGCCAATTGGATGAGGTTCAACAAGGCCAAGTGCCGGGTCCTACACTTGGGTCACAACACCCCCAGGCAACGCTACAGGCTTGGAGACGAGTGGCTGGAAAGCTGCCCAGCAGAAAAGGACCTGGGGGTGTTGATCGACAGCCAGTGGAATATGAGCCAGCAGTGTGCCCAGGTGGCCAAGAAGGCCAACAGCATCCTGGCTTGTATCAGGAACAGTGTGGCCAGCAGAAGTGGGGAAGTGATTCTCCCCCTGTACTCAGCACTGGTGAGGCTGCACCTTGAATACTGTGTTCAGTTTTGGGCCCCTCACTACAAGAAGGACATTGAGGTGCTGGAGTGCGTCCAGAGAAGAGCAACGAAGCTGGTGAAAGGTCTTAAGAAAAAGTCTTATGAGGAGCGGTTGAGAGAGCTGGGGTTGTTCAGTCTGGAGAAGAGGAGGCTGAGGGGAGACCTTATCACTCTCTACAACTACCCAAAAGGAGGTTATAGCAAGGTGGGTATTGGTCTGTTTTCCCAAGTAACAAGTGGGAGGATGAGAGGAAATGGCCTCAAGTTGCTCCAGGGGAGGTTTAGATTGAATATTAGGAAAAATTCCTTCACTGCAAGGGTTGTCAGGCATTGGAACAGGCTGCCCCGGGAGGTGGTTGAGTGCCCATCCCGGGAGCTATTTAAAAGATGTGTAGATGCGTTGCTTAGGGTCATGGTTTAGTGGTAGACTTGGCAGCGTCAGGTTTACAGTTGGACTTGATCTTAACAGTCTTTTCCAACCTAAATGATTCTATGATTCTGTGATTAAATGTAGGGCTTTCTGTTAGAGGGAGACATTATTTGATCAGAAATGTGATCAGAGGGCTCAGTCAAATAGGAGCAAGGCTTGAGAAGATTTCAGAAGATGCAGGGCTAAGGCTTGGAGGCCCTACAAAGCTTGACTTCTTTCACTGTAACTCTGCATCCTCTGACATAATCTGCCAGCCAAAAAAAAATTAACCTTTAGATCAATCTCACAGACTGACATAGCAGAATTGGCAGTGAAATCTGCTTGGCAGCAACAGTTCTCATGGAGAGCAGCAGGGCTTGTGCTTGTTACTCAGTCAGGTCCTTCATGGGTTATTTCTTTATTTACATTCACAGAATCACAGAATCACAGAATCACTAAGGTTGGAAAAGACCTGTAAGAACATCAAGTCCAACCATCAACCCAACACCACCACGATGTCCATTAAACCATGTCCCACAATGCCACGTCCACATGTTCCTTGAACAGCTCCAGGGAGGGTGACTCCACCACTTCCCTGGGCAGTTTATTCCAGTGTCTCACCACTCTCTCAGTAAAGAAATTTTTCCTAATATCCAGTCTGAACCTCCCCTGGCGCAACTTGAGGCCATTTCCTCTTGTCCTGTCACTCGTCACTTGGGAGAAGAGGCCAACACCCACCTCTCTGCAACCCCCTTTCAGGTAGTTGTAGAGAGCATTGATGGGAAATATACAAACATGGCATTTTGAATCAATACCTAGTCATTTTCTACACATTAGAACTGAGGGACTGGTGGGTACTTTTCATGCTGTGTTAGTGAGAGGGATAAATGAGGCCATATACACCTTACAGCAGTGCCCCAGTAGGGTGGAACCTTAAACAAGATGAAGATGACACTTATAGGAGGAAAACATCAAGAAAATAACACCATGACCAGAGAAGTTGTGTTGTAACACAAGTATCAAAATTTATCAGTATCCAATGGGAAAAAAAATTACAGCTGAGACAGTTATATTAACTGGCTATTGTAGTTGTTAGGCTTTTAATTTGCCTTGTAATCTACATCTACTATATACATTATTAGATGAATAGGCATTTATTGTATTATACATTAGAGAACAATCTTTTTTTAACTAGCATGGGTGCGCTGTTGTTTTCTGTATGGTCTATTATTATGGTTTGGGCTGGTTGAAGATTTGTTGTTGGACTTCTTTTGGAAAAGGCCATTCTCTAACAAAAAGGAAATTAAGTATTGGCATGAGGATTAATTATGACTACTAAGTGCTAAACTGATAAAGGAAGACTTTCAGAAGCTATTTCATCTGTAGACCTCAGGTGATGTCTCATTAAATGTCACAGCCTTGAGAAGTAATATGATGACATAATCACTTTAACAATCCCATACTAATTAAAAATTTGCTTTTTTGCACTGTATTGAGCTCATTTCAGAAGTACAGTAGCACACACCACATTAGAACTATTGCCACTTTTAAAACAATCTGTCCTTTTCATTTGCTTATATCTTACACTGACACCCTCCTTTTTTTTTTACATTCTATTGGTTTGCACAGCTTATTCAGAGCATATGTAAAGCAGTATAATCCCATGTATGGACCTCAAATTAGTACAATCATCAACTGCGTCTCTGAAGAGATCTGTTTCTGATAGAACCAATCAGAATTTTTCTCCATTGGAAAAGAATAATGATTGTGAAAAATCATAATTTTGCTAGTATAGTATTATGACTCTATTTTTGTGTGCCATACAACTCTTTAGCTGAATTTATACCACCAAACTCACTGGGAAAGCATCGGAGCAGAAATTTAGGTATTCCCAAATAGCTCTAAATCGGTGAACAGATACTGTTTTGCAGTACCCTTTTTATGATATGCCATATATATTTAATATTTTTTTTAATTTCTAGATGGCTATCCTAAAGAGGAAATGATTTACAGATGGAGAAAAAACTCAGTGGAGGCTGCTGACCAGAAATCTTGGAGACTCTATCAGTTTGACTTTATGGGTCTGAGAAATACTTCAGAAATTGTGAAAACCTCTGCAGGTGAGAATGGTATAAATGGCAGTGCTTGTTTTGGAAAACAAATTATTTCAAAATATTTGTTCCAAGTTTGCTTTCATTCAAGTGAAATTTGATTTCAGTGTGTACCTCTGTTCAGATTAAAACCTCTGAAGTGCAGACTTCAAAACTATGGACTTTGTCTAGATTTTGCTAACTTCCTTTTCTTTTTCTCTACTCTTTTTGTAATTTCACAAACTGAGGATTAAATGCTCACTTGACATCATAGTTATTTGTTATATACTTGAAGTTACTATATGATTCTCATTCCTCAGCTAAGTTTATTAAGCCATTCCTGCATTGAGACATATGTCTTCACCATAAATTAAAGAGGAAGATTTTGAGCACAGTGGTAGGGTTAGTGAGTGAAAGTAGACACTTTCAATAGTAGTTAATTATTCAGCCACAAGTTCAGTATTTTTCTTGATATTGCAAAGGCAATCTTTATTAGTCAGCTGATAAATGCCTTTGCTAGTGACCTTACCAATAGATTGTAGTTAAAATCTAATGATGACTATTTTATTTCTTCAGAAATCTTACTGTTTCTTATAATAACAGCAACATAGGGAAATAAGATGTGTAAATAGAATACGTTATTTGAACTGGATACATTCTCATAAAATTTAAACAATGTCTAAACTTTATACATGACTCTGCAGTAAACTGCATGATTACCATTTGGTAAGTCTTCTCCCAGCTGCAGAAGGAGCCTGCTAGAAGAAACCTTCTGCTTAACTAGTGATGAATTTTTGAAAAATCCAATTTATTGATTTTTTTCAAAATGTAACCAGAGCTATGTTTTGTTATTCTTTTTAGAAACACTGTGAATAATAGTAATAATAAAAAATTATTAATCTGTGAAGCTACTGCTGTTGTCATGGCCCACCCACTAGCATCAGTCATGTATTCTCAGGACTGGGTAACAATTTTGATAGCAATGAAGAGCCACTAAAGCTTTAGTGAGTATTTTGGGCTGGTAATTTAGCAGAGCAAAATGTTGCAAACATAACACATGTAAAAGTTCATTTCTGTTATGGATGAACATCCTGTAGTCTGCAAGTTTCTCAGGAATGCAAATTTCTCAGGTGAGTCAGCCATATGTTGAACCAGGAGTTAGCGGGTAACAGTCAAGGACTAAACACCAAATCATTAAAGTATCTGTGTATGCGGGCATGGAGCCCATTGGAAGGGATGGTATGAATAGGAGAGAAAGCCCTGCTCTTTCTGCTTTGCTCACATCTGGAGTGATGCCATCCTGAGTTTGCATCAAGAACTGCTAAATACACATGCAAGAAGAATTACTGAGTCAGCCATATTAAGATGTTGACAGTGTCTTGATAAACAGATCTATTAAACTCTTCCTTTGCGCAGGACAAAGCCATTTTTATAGAGGTCTCATTCAAGTGAGTAAAGGGTTAATGTGAACAAGGAAAAATATATTTCCTATGCTCTTTTTAGTATGTGCCCAGTTCTTATTACGGTGAGTGAGCTGACAGTATGTTTTTCCTATTATTGCTATTGCTGTTTCTGCCCACCCGTGTTTATGAGCGCAAAACTCCATAGTAGTGTTGAACTGAACCTACGGGAGCCATCATGACATTCCTATTCTCCCAAAGGCATCACAGTGGCAGAAAGTTGTTGGCAAACTGGAGTTTATTCAAACACTAAAAAAAACCCCAAACTCAAACCAACCCTATCAGGAGGTTGTGGAAACTAACTTGGAAGAAACAATATAAAAAGTATGGGTCAGATTGTCAGCTGGTGTTACTAGGTAGAAAAATTAATTGTGCGTATGGCCCATATGTTATGGCCAGCAGATGGCTGAGAAGGGCCTCTCATTCAACAAATATAGGAAAGCTGTGAAAAATGAAACCCTGAGTTTGCACATGGACCTGAATTTGCATAGAATAAACTCTCTGGCTGTATTTACACTATAGTTTAAGGTACTTTCAAGGCCTGATTTACTGAACATTGACAGTATTTACCGTCATGAGCAAACCCAGAGCCAGGACTCTGGAAAACTGACTGGTACATCGGAAAACCTTGACTATGCCATATACTATAGAGCAAGGATTCCCAAAATGGAGGGAGGGTAGTGGGATGCAACCCACCTGGAACTATGCAGTATATCTCAGAGAGAAAATTTAAGGTAATTCTGCGATTACCTGCTGTGTGTGTCTAAGTATAGTTGAATGAGTGTAAATATGTAAAGAGGCAGCTGTGCTGTGGTGCATGCCTATTTACTAAAGAAAAGTAGCCCTATCCAAGAAGTTTGAGAATTAGGGAACCCCCAAAGCCACTGTTTCCTACCACGTGGACAATCTTTGGTGAAGGGAGGTGGCAGCTGCTGCCAACAGGCATCCCATCTCCTTTGCAGCAATGTCACGGGGGCTACAGGTGGTCAAAAAAGAGATGCCAGGTTCTTCCATGGAAGATCTGTGCCATATTTGCACTAAAGCTGCCTGGAGAGGGAGACTGCACTGGGTCTGCACCTATGAGGCTATGGGTATAGGACCCCCCTTGGCTTTGAGCTGCTCCCCTGACAGACCAGTTCCCACCAACTAACCTCTGGGACCGTGTGTGGCCCCTCTGAGCTGTGCAGGAGCCCATAAAGGCCCCACCAGCTGCCATCCCTTTGCCAACCCAGGAAAGAAAGGAAGAGCAGCGTTGTTCAGAGTGCTGCGCAGGGAATCATTCAGAGTAATGAGATGGAGTTAGGAAAAGGGGAGCAGGCAGGACACCAACAGCAGCTTCCTGACAAAGAGAGGTACTAAACATCATCTCTTCCTCCCAAAGGAAATTATGGAGAACTACTATTACACAGGGCATTTGAAAGCAGACTAGGCAAAGTATGAGAAAATGTACTGCAGGGAGCAGTCCTCCACTAGCAGGAGATGGTTTCAAAAATCCTAGCATCTTTTTTTGCTTCTGACTTACACCTTTCCGCTGGTTTATGACACTATTACTTCTCACTAAATTGTGTGTTCATCTATAATATGAGAGCTGCTGCAGCATTACCTGCCTGTGTCCAGTTCAGCGATGCCTTTTTAAGCTCCTTTTCAGCAGTGTTCTGGCTATAATGAAGAGAGGCCACATTGACCACATGGCAACATGCTGCTGTTCTTCCAGCATTTGCGTAAGCCCTTTCTTGGTAGTCATTTTCACCACAAAATTACTAGATTTAGCACTCAGCAGAGTTCTGCTATTTGACAGTCTTTCAGTCTTTCCAAACCTTTTTCAGACATCTAAATAACCTTTATGTTAATCTAGGGCAATTTCAGAGGCACACAAGTAGCAAGCCAGCTGTCATAAAGCCTGTATTTCTGAAATCTAAGCAAGGTGAGAAATGTTGACATCTCTTGCCTTGAACCAGCAGTGGCTTAAAGCATTGCCACAGTGGTATGCTTTGCTCTTCCAAGAAGACTATCCTCTTGTACAGTAACCTGGCAGCCAGAGAAAGTTTTCATTGCCATCTGGAAGAAGTGTTCAGCTTTTTCTTGAGGATCTTTTTGAATCTCATGCTAAGATACAAACACAACCAGATAAATATCTACCGCATATGGTGATTACATGGAATACACAGCAGAAATTACTGTGCCAGTGCTGTGGTCATGAACCTTTATCTTACACTCTGAGAAGGCTCTCATTGTCAGGTGATATCAAACTAAGTAAGTAAAAATAAGTAAGTATGGAAGAATTCCCCTGTTGCCATCTGGCAAGATACTCGGATACTACAGTAAGAGCACTTCTCTTGCTACAATGTCAAATAAGGCTGACAAAGATAATTAAAGTAGAGGGAATGCTAAGCCATCTGCCATTGAGCTATGAAAAAAGGAGGAACCGCATGTAAGGACAAGATTCTCAGATTTTAAAACTGCAAATCGGCCAACAGAAGGGTGACCAGGAAAACACGAGAGAGAGGAAGAAAGTCATCCTTAAAAGCACTCTGTGTGTGTTTGCAGTAAACTTCAGGTTTCTGAGTCCTAGGCTTTCCAAGTACACTTGGAGGGGGTGGGGTGGAAGAAAAAAAAAACAAAACAGAATCATGAAGGAATCCACAAGTAAAGCTCATGGAGTGAGCTGCAGTGTTGCTTGCACTTTTCTGATGACATCTCCCCCAGGAAAAGTCTATTCCTTCTTTTTAAACCACTCAGGTTTTTACACTGCTAGATAAACACAAAGACGTTGTAGGTACTGAATCCAATTTTCGTTTACTTGAAAACTTCTTTGCATCATACAAGTTCTATTTCTGTTCTTCCTCAGATGCCTTTAGCCTGAGAGGTTTTTGCAGTCCAAAGGAGCCTTTGCCTAAATAAGTTCAAGATAATTAATCAGAAATAGAAAACACCATAAAATTTAAAAACATTAATAGCTGGTCATTACAAATGAAATGTACAGAACCAGACAGAAAGTATCGTTTCATACATTCTAAATAACCCCCAAGCATCAATACCCAAACCCAATAAATAGCCATAACTACTGCCATAAAAAGGTTCACCTTTGCATACATACAACAGATGGGTGACAATTAGCGGATACTGCCTGTCATACAACTTCTAAATTGTGCTTTATATTTTGAAATTGCTGTTTCATCAAGTATTTCAGCTTACATGATGCTCTCAGCCCTGTATCACAGAGCTGCAAAGCAAGGTTAATATCTGTTGTCACAGATTCAGATAAAGATCTTTGGGATAATGCTAATAACAACACAATTTAAAGTACATACTCTTGAAAGAGACTCAGTTAATGTCAAATAAAAAACTACCATAGAACAAAAATAAGAAAGCTTGCCTTTTAAGAAGATGCAAAGACCTGCATAAACAGCTATTGGCAGAAGAAGGGAGGAATAGACATGTTTTTATAGGGAGGCCAAATTTCACTGGAGGAGCCCCCATCAATTCAAGGGATGGATCAGGTGAAGACAGGCATCAGCTGATGCTCCTCGACTTTGTCAGAAGACAAACACACTCCCAAAGATTTATCCAGAGGAAAAGACGTTTATGTGCCTAGTTCTTTTACTAGGTGAGCAAAGAAGAGCTGGCTTGAGAAACCTTTTCAAAATTAGCACTTCTTACCTTTTGCTGTTAAATGCTCCCAGATCACTTAGCTGTAGGCACACGTACCCACACAAGATGAGCCAAGCTGCCCAGTGGCAGTCCAGGGTTCAGCCAGCAGTCCAGCTATCACCCCATAGGTCCATGCTGACGAGGTGGGACCACCACCCAGCCCAGACATTGGATTAGCAAGGCAAGTCTGGGGTCTGCAGCAGGCAGCTAAGTCCCTCAGCTTGGGGAAGGGATTGCAAGGGGTTGTGGCAGAGAAGGATGGTCACAGGCTGATGAGGGCAACTGGAGCCTGTTGCACTCACAGTCCTGACAATGAATGGAAAAAAATGCATGAGATGCCATAGTTGCTGAATGTGGTTGTGTCTGTGCACGTTTGTTTTTAATGATCTGATTCAGTCACACCCACTCCTGTACCAGCCAACTGATCTGAACACATTTAATGAATATTCATGTAGCTCTTTTCATTTTTAAAGTCATTGACATTTTTTAATGTCCCACTGAGTCCTGATGGCACATCAGAGAGTGCTTGTCATCTATGTGTTCTTCCCAGGACAAATGTGAATCTTGGGGTTTTTTCCTCAAATACCAAATTCAGTGGGATCCAGCACACACTACCTGAGCTCGCTGTGCTGCACAGACTGTCTTTAATCAGATGGCGTCCTGAAGCAGGCAAGTGGACACTCAGATAAATGCACCCCATCATTTGAAAACAGTGCCTGTTTTTACCTACCTGGCATTGCAGGAGCTTTGCCTCTTTCAGCAAGGGTATGACATAATCTCAATTGTTTTAAAGATTCGGCTTTGGTTTACAGCCCTCAGCAGACATCTGCTCTGGGTTCCCATGATTCTATACAGTGTCCACTCCTCTTCCAAATACTGCCCCCTCCTCCCCTTATCCTGTCCTGCCTGACTCCTAATGTGAGTGCAGAAGGGGAGAAAGAGAATTTGCCTTTTTTTTTTTTTTTGCCTGGCACGAGTGGAGTGGCAGCTGGATTCCAGCATCTCAGAACCTGCTTTCCCCTGATGCCAGTATCTTCTGTGTGTCTGGCATTTGTGTGTGGAAAAAGTCTGTCTAACACTCCCCAAACAGGTAGAACAGAAAATGGGTTTAGTGGGAGCATTCTCCATTGCTCTGCTCGGTGGCTCTTCAGTTCCCGCATGCCTCCCCTGGCCTTTAAACACTTCCAGATACAACCCATCCTCACACTTGTTGGGTCTTCCTTTGTATCAGGCAGATGTAATTATCCTTGTAGCTGTCCCTGGGTTCTTGAAATTTGTGGTCTGAATTTTTGACCTTGCAAACCTACAAACTAGGCTTGCATTTGTTCCCAAGGTTCATTAAATCAGGTTTGGGCTTTCAAAAATCTGTATCTGTCATTTAGAGGGAAATCCTAAATTAGGAAATAAGCTAAAATCCTGTGTTGCTAAAATCCCATGTTGGGTCTTGAAGCTGAATATAAGTTTATTTTTACAGGTGGTAGACAGAACCATAGAGGGACAGTGCCAGAGGTGCCACCCTTCACCAGAGTCTGTTGCCCCCATCACATTCTTTTCTGCTTTCTCACCTTACCTATACAAACACACACATACAACTTCTCAGAGCCCTTGTGCATCTTCTGCCCCCATAGGCCCTCATCCCTGGCAGCTCCAGCACTGCCAAAGTAGCCGGTACCAGGAAGGCACCTTTGGAAGCCACCCTTGCCCAACTCCAGTGCTGAAAATACCTCTGCTTGCTGCCTTCACACAGGCAGACATGCACACCATACTAGCACTCACAACCTAGTTTTCACTCATCTTTTCTTTCTTATCTGCAGCTTTCTCCACATCTTTGTCCTTAATGAAATCCATCAGACCCGGTGCAAGAATATAAAATCCCATTTAGGACTTCAAATACATTGAGAACACTACTTAGTACTTGAAAATAATGCCTAGTACTGACCCACAGAACTGACCAATGGCATATGTGATGAATTCACTCTCTTACTTTTTCCCTGTTCATTTTTCATAGTTCATTGTGAAATATGACTCCAACAGCACCTTTAAATCCAGAATGTTCATACAGCTTAAAATTACTTTGCGTGCAGCACCAAATACACAGCCTGGATTTGAATTGGCTATCGTTCTTTGACTCCTTTCAGAGGAACAGAATAATACTGAAAGTCCTTGCCACTGCAATCATCTCTGGAATGAGGGAATATCGTAGGACTTCTTTTCTGACAGTAAACACCATTTTACATGAAAACAGAAAGCTAGCCTGATTATAAGAAGATTTAGCAATAATCTTTTTGCTGACAGAGTTTTTGTGTCTTGTACAGTATTTGCAATAAATCAATTCCCGGTTTAGCAGAGATAATCAACAGTGGCTGTATTGACTTTTAAAAGATATTCACATGTCAAAAGATAATTGATCAGAATGCATCTTTTGAATAACCCATAGTTTTTCTAAAAGAAATTTCAATTTTTATTTTTAACAGCAATTCATCTTTCACTGATATTGTAAACTTCATATAAAAAATTCTGATAATTTTGTCATTAGCTACTCAGGTTAGAAATGTAATAATTAAATAGATGATTACTAATAATACTTCTATTCTATATTAAAGTGTTTTCCTATGGTGGGTACGAGTTTGACTGACGCTTACAGGAATCAAAACATTTATATTGCCCTGCAAATCCAGCACTTGCACATCTTCTTACAAAAATGTCTCACAAAGCTCATAGTAAGACAGCTTCTGAAGAGAGTGATTTATAACTTGATCAATAGCCTACTGCAGTTAATCGAGCTTTTCCCTGATGCTGGCCTGGGATCAGATCCTGAAATGTAGAAGCCTGAAACTGGTTATTTAATGCAAATAACTCTTCAGTCACTAGAAACTAGAGAAAGCTCAGCTTATCGATATACCAGTGGGCTAAGTATAACATGCTCTAAAAACACTTTTCTTCTTCTCTTTATGAATAGTACAAAAGACGATTAGAACAAGAGGAGTGGAGAGGATATTATACCTCTCCATATTTTTTAAGTTTGGCAGAACTGCATATATACCTGTTTTCATTCTTATGCTTTGCCTTGCGGAGACAAATGCTGAGTGTCCTTTGTATAGGCCCTTACTGCTGTAAATGCCAAGAGAGATTGGAAATAAAGTAACTTTACTTTGTGGTAAAAGCAAAAGTTAAAAAAAAATAGACAGTGGGAGACTTGGAGGCAGGTCTTTGCCTGCTTTTTTTTCTTAAGGGAAAATTTCAGTAGGAGGCAATTTTTCCCTAAAAAAATACCCGGTTGTCCTTATTAAAGGACTTCAATTTTTCCTTTTTTAAAGATTTTCATATTGTATGGAAAAAAACATATACAGTCTTTTTTCATTAGGTTTTTCTTCAGCTGAGGTTTCTATCTGATAGTTCCATATTTTGGAAGTTTTGTATGTGTCTAAATTTAAGAGGTTCTTGAATTAATGTTCTCATTCACTCATCCATTGGCAATGCTGTATTTGTCACTCCTCTTTGTACATGGAGTCCTGATCTCCTGCTCCCTTCTGCTGGAGCTACATTTTCCATTCCAGGATAACCCACCAGGACAGGAGGACAACAGGTTTGACTCTGTTCTCCAGTAGCTATAACCTGGAGCTTGGGGTTGTTGACGTGAGCTCTCCTCTGAGCTTGAAAAAGTGATTGAATATTTAACAGCAATTCCAAGAACCAGATGAACCCATCTCAGAATTTAGCATGAAGGCTAAATTGAACCCCACTTGAGAGGTAGGGACTTCGGTCTTACATGTCCTGGTGCTTTAACCAGTAGGCCACAAGGTAAAAAGCAGAAGGCTGGTATCTCATCCATGTTTTGCTAGGAAAACGATTTCGGTTCCTTACTTCAAAAGAAGAGAGTTGTGAATTCTTCATAGCAATGGAGGCCTTCCTAGCAGCCACTTCTGCTCTTTTTCCTGCCCAGCTTAGATGACACCATGGTAAGCTGCTGGCTTTCATGAATTGATTCTGAGATGCCCAGCTCCCCCACTTGCTGCAAAAACCTACGGCAAAATTTTGTCTGTGAGGACGATTGTGTGTCCAGGCATTGCCAAGGGAGAAGTTGCATTGCCATGTGCATGGTACCCAGGGCCTTAGAGGTACAACCCTTGGTCTGCTGGGCTACGTTTATAAAGGCAGTAACATGCTGTCTGTGGTGGCAAAAGCAGTACGGAGAGAGGCAAGTATTTCCATAACAAAGACACCATGACTGCAGTCAGAATAGCTTTACAAGTGTCTTTAATACACAAAATGCAAAGAGGAATTGGATTGATAAGTTGTATTTACTTCTAAAAAGGTACATAATGTAGACAGAATATTTTGACTCAAATTGTGAAACATATCATGAGATTTTCTGGCCTACCATGCAGATTGATGATACAATTTCTGGTATTAAAATCACCATAATGGGTGTGGAAAGACATATTACATAAGAACTATGAGCCTCTTTGCATTTATACAGCTGAGAATAGCTTTCTAGACTCTTGCTATTCCAGCACCTCTGGCTTTTATTCCTACTTCTGTGTCATTACACCACTGTATTGGTGATTTATGGTTGGCTCAATCAAAAGTTTCACGCACACTTCACGCAAATGGTGAAGGTTTGGCCTTTGCCCAGGGTTGCTGCAATGTTATCTAAAAGTCTTTCACAAGCAGCAATTTTACTTAATTTAAAACTCACACTGTTGCACAGGATATTTTATATTTTATTCATTGCTGAATCTACAATCTTAATCAGAATTTTAAGATCCGGAGTGGGATGACTATTCACATGTCTTAGAAAGGTGCTAAGTGTCTTTTTAGATTTTAATTTGCCATACCTTAGAAAAAGTGCAGCACAGACTAGTTACAGTTATGTGCTAGCAAGATCTCTCTAAATTTAGCCTTTACTCTTTCACATTGGGGTCATGTTTCCAGATTTCTTCCATGCGGTCAGAGACTCTCTTTATCTCTAGGACCCTTTTCTGCAGCTAATATTCACAACATTGAAGTCTCGTTCATAATAATAACTCATTTCAGTCAACACCTTCTGCTTCCTAGTTACACTGGCAAGAACCAAAATCTCTTCTATGATTAGTTGGCTGATGCAGGATTTATCCACCGCCTGCTGAAGCCAATATGTGTCTTACTATTACCTGCCAGAGAGTCTGGCAAGTACGAGCTATGCTGTCAGATAGCTAAGGAAATGGTACAGTACAAGAATAAGCGTTTAACAAGTTTCCAAACCTTCCAGCAAATGTAAACAAAGTAATGATATGGGACAACATGAGAGAGTATTCCTGAAATGTAAGGAAGCTTGCCATGACCAGGGCTACCACAGCATCCTGCAGAGAACCAGAGGTGAACCCTTGGCACTTGGGTGTGGCAGTTTGGCAGTGACAGAAATCTGGGCTGGCATCAGTCGTGTTGCATTGCAGTGTTTACAAAATAATTTTGGCAGAAGACACTAAATAGATTATCATTCATTACATCAGAGACAGTTAATCATAGTCAACTTGAGACAAACTGAAGGTGTGGACCAGAGTTTCATTGCTTCATAGCAGTAAAATATATAATCCAAAGACTACAGGAAGGTGGCGTTAGGACAAGGATCTCAGAACACTCAAGTGACTTGTACTAAGTTCTGTTGATGTCCTTGTGCTTCTGAACAGACGAATCCTCTTGAATAAATCGCCTTCTCAGATGAGCCTTGCAAGTGAGTCTGTTTAGTCTTTCAGACCTTGTTATATAAAAAAGTAGTAGAACTATAATAGTAGACAATATCCTTATATAGGGTAATTCTGCATGACAGTGGCATGTTTTCTTGTCAGCCTCTCTTTCAAAACCTTTCACTCTTTCTCACAATTTACCATCTTGTATTTATCCTCAGTGGAGAGGAAAATTAAAATTTTCATTCTGACATGACTCGTAAAGACTGGCATTTGGAAGACTACATTTAGCTATGTTGAAGATCTAGGTTGCTCCCCAACACAAGGGTTTCACAATACTATGTACGTTATCTTTCTTTAACAGAAACAGTCCACAGCTGCTCCTGTTCTAGTTGTTTTGAGTGTCTGCAACTGCAGTACATTCCCTTCTGCTTGTACAAATCTTTCAAGTCTGTCTTGGACCTGGGGACACCTCCCCTCCAGCACCCCTTCCCCTGCCCGCCCCCGAACAAAACAATGATGTACAGTGTTGTACCAAAGGAGAACAGCTTATTCTTAGATAAGTATAAAGTACAGATTTTCATCTGAGAAGTACAGAACCACCACCCACATTCTAATTTAAGTCAGTATCAAAGTTAATTGCACACCTCCTACAAGTAGGAGCAGTTAGAGTGAAAAAAACATCTGAAGAGTTTTCTGCTCTTCAAGTCCAAAACTTCTGGCATGTCTTTTGCATACTATAAACATTGTGCCAAATTATTCCTTCAGTACTATTGGTTCAGAACAGAAATTTTAGAATAATGAAGTAGGATAATCATAGAAGAATCATAAAGCACCTTGAAGAGAAAAAAGAATATGCATCTTATACATTGTTCACTAGATGCAGGTTGCTATGAAGCACACAAAGATGTTAAAAGTATATTGAAATTCCCATATGTCGTGGTTTAGTCCCAGCCGGACTAATCACCACACAGCCGCTCACTCACTCCCCTTCCTCAGCTGGACAGGAGAGAGAAAATATGAGGAAAAGGCTCGTAGGTCGAGATAAGGACATAGAAAGATCACTCACCAATTACCATCATGGGGAAAATAGACTTGATGTGGGGAAATTAGTTTAATTTATTACCAACCAAAATCAAAGTAGGATAATGAGAAGTAAAACCAATTCTTAAAAAAAACCAATACCTTCCACCCACCCCTCCCTTCTTCCTGGGCTCAACTTCACTCCCGAATTTCTACCTCTTCCCCCCGAGCGGCACAGGGGGACGGGGAATGGGGGTTGAGGTCAGTTCATCACACATTGTTTCTGCTGCTCCTTCCTCCTCACACTCTTCCCCCGCTCCAGAGTGGGGTCCCTCCCACGGGAGACAGTTCTTCACGAACTTCTCCAACGTGGGTCCTTCCCACGGGCAGCAGTTCTTCATGAACTGCTCCAGCATGGGTCCTTTCCACGGGGTGCAGTCCTTCAGGAACAGACTGCTCCAGCGTGGGTCCCCCGCGGGGTCACAAGTCCTGCCAGCAAACCTGCTCCAGCGTGGGCTCCTCTCTCCACGGGTCTACAGGTCCTGCCAGGATCCTGCTCCAGCGCGGGCTTCCCATGGGGTCACAGCCACCTTTGGGCATCCACCTGCTCCAGCATGGGGTCCTCCATGGGCTGCAGGTGGATATCTGCTCCACTGTGGACCTCCATGGGCTGCAGGGGAATCTCTGCCTCACCGTGGTCTTCACCAGGGGCTGCACGGGAATCTCTGCTCCGGCGCCTGGAGCCTCTCCTCCTCCTCCTTCTTCACTGACCTTGGTGTCTGCAGGGTTGTTTCTCTCACATATTCTCACTCCTCTCTTCTCCAGCTGCCCAATTTTGATTGGTAATAAATTAAACTAATTTCCCCACATCAAGTCTATTTTGCCCATGACGGTAATTGGTGAGTGATCTCCCTATGTCCTTATCTCGACCTACAAGCCTTTCCTCATATTTTCTCTCTCCTGTCCAGCTGAGGAAGGGGAGTGAGTGAGCGGCTGTGTGGTGATTAGTCCGTCTGGGACTAAACCATGACACCATACATCTTCCTACTGTAGTTGGATAGTTGTCAAAATAATGCAAATCTTCAGGCAAAGCTGAAACCAAACTTGCAGATCACAGTTTTAATCTGTGTCTTGGTCCACTTTGGGTTGAATTTCTCTCTATCTAGTCAATTTTTTTATAAGGATACCTCCCAGAAAAAAAATACAGTTAAACATATATCTATTAATATAAAACATTGATTAAAATGTTTGTTGTAGTAATACCAATTTGCACAGTCCCATTCCAAACTCTCTATTTTATCCTTATTCTTTCGTTCCTCCACTGAGACCATGTCTGTTTGTTTTTCTAAATACTTCCTTCAAAAGGAGAACTTAGTAAATGTTGCCTGTGTTAACCCAGTAGATAAAGAGAGAAGCACATTCAAATGTGAAGAAAACCTTGTTGCAGTTTATTCTTATTTATATGAATAGAGAGGTTAATTTCTAAGGACACATCCTGAGCAGCACGTCTGAAAAAACTGAGTCCTTGAACAGGTTTCCACGGTGCCTGCAAGGATCCCACAGCAAACTCTGAACTTCAGGTCACCCTTGGCTTACACGCCTGGAATTATTTTTTTTTTTCCTTAATTCAAGCTGCCTCCAGGCTGTGTCTGCTCTTGGGACAGGCATCATCAGAAACCTTCAAGGACCAATCCTAGGCTATCTTTTCTACTTTAAGTCAACAGAAACTTCGAAGCAGGAAAGCTGCATTGTGTGGTGAGACCATCCACTTTGCAATGATGTGCATCCTTGAAGAGTACTCTCTTTGCTGGGCTGATGAAAGCTCCCTCCATCACCCTCAGGGAATACTGGCAAGGGTTCAGAGCTGACGTTTAGCTTCCTTTAGCAGCAAATAAAGTAGCTAGAAGCTGTTTTGGTCTTGACATTCCACACTGCAACTTACAGGTGTAGAAAGTTTGGTTTTAGCCATGTCATCTGAGATAACAGAAGCCCCTTTAGCTCAGCCTCATAACTCATTTCAGGCAAAGGCCCATTACAAATGATGCTTAATCCCATCCTCTAATATCATGTGTTTAA
The DNA here is from genome assembly GCF_030936135.1 of Gavia stellata. Taxonomy (NCBI): domain Eukaryota; kingdom Metazoa; phylum Chordata; class Aves; order Gaviiformes; family Gaviidae; genus Gavia; species Gavia stellata. The sequence continues at coordinate 74,086,724 of NC_082594.1, forward strand.
AAATCAGATCCATGATGAGATGTGCAGAGAACAGGATTACAGGATAAATACCCTGTCATCTAGGAATGGAGGATTTCTTTAAACATAATACAAAGTTTTCCCACTGTCACAACCTTAAAATAAAACGGCACCTTAAACAGATTTAATGTCTTTGTGCAAAATCTCACATTTTTATGGCAAAAAAACTTCTTAGGACAGGGGAACTCCAAAGAAGTTCAGAAATTATAGCAAATAATACATTTCTCATTGTTCCTGCTTTTGGTAATTTCTGATTGTCTTTGATATTGAACTGCCAATCTATCCCTTTTTTGCCCTATACTCAAAACCATTTCTAAAATATAAGCACTGCTGGCAGTTATACTACATCCAGTCTCAGTCGTTGTGAGAAAAGAAGAATTTACTTTTGTAGTTTTATCTGAGATTGAACCAACACTAACATCCTGAAAGAGTTTCAATCTTTCTAATGCCATATTAAGCATTGCATTATAAGGTAACGTGAACATTTTTTTGCAGTTCCCAAATTCATACATAAATGCCCATTTTCCTCCACTGCTTCCTAAAGTGTTTAACAAATTGACAAGAAAAAAATCAGATCTCAAGCATTGCAACTTCTGGAAGTAATACTTTCTTGAAGAATTTCGTAAACATAACTTGGCATACTTAAGGACAAGCAGTGTTTCTACTGCTGAAAAAAAAAAAAATTTGAAGACTGCAGTCCATCATTTTCTTGAGGTAATCTCTCTTTGCCTGTAAGATTTTTGTACAACTTTATAATTAGTATTTGGAAGTGGATTTTTAGTACTGATACTGGGTCAGAAAAAAAAGACAGAAAATGAATTTATTGTCTGCTTATTGTAAGCTTCAAGCTGATCCCATAAAGTAGATGTAAGACACTTACCATTTTCAGCTTTTCTTCAGAAAGCTAGTGTGAAAGGCAGTGACAACGAAGTAACTTTAGCATTATGTATTTCAGAAACACCTTTATCTCATATTATCTCGTCTGAATTTCTGTAAGTAAAGAAGGCCATAAATCATTCCAGAGTAGAATTGAGTATGAAAATGAAAAGACTAATGTTGAAAATTTTTTCATTGTATTCGTGTTTTTGATTAATATAGTTCATAATCTTTGAGTACATTAACACCTGGGTTTGTAATTTTTACTTTGGTTTTGCTTTGCTCTTAAATTCATCTGTTATTCTCCTATTTAGGAAAGCTGTCATCCAGTTAAAGCACAGCCAGTGCAGTTGTGGTTGATATATCATAAAGGGCTTTTTAATAATTGTATTGTTAAATTATTTATTGAGGCTATTCAACAAATGCTAAACAAATAACAACAAATCCATTCGGCAATACTCAAGGTCAGTTTGAGAATGATATGTTAATCAAAAAGGGAATGAAGTCTTCTTTAGACCATCACATTTCTTAATTACAACCTTAAAATTTTAATCATGGGATGGGGTTTAACAAAAGTACAGTTTATGGCTCCTGGTATTGAACCAAAACCACCACAGACACACTGTAAATAGTAGCAATCACTTATAACCTCACTATGCTGGTTTAGATGTGGCCAAAAATGTTGGGTTATCTCTGCTTTGACCAGTTTTATGCCAATTCCACTCCAACATGTCAAAGCCAGCTTGCCTTCCCACACCTAGCCTTCAGGCCTCTTTCCTTGTTTCTTTTTTTTCCTTCCCACTTCTTTGTCCCAAAGACCATTTTTTCTCAGTACTACTGTCCTTCCATTAATGCAGGTTTGGGGCTTTGTTTTTACTTTCATTTGAACACATGCTGGAATAAGACCTTTATTTTTCTTTGACCGTTTGCTACAGACCTCTTGCCTTGTTCTTGACCATTGTTTGTTTTTAGCTCAGACCTTGCCATTCCTTCCCTACCCAGAGGCGTGACACCATCACCTAATGAGGGTCATGCCACATGAGAGCCATTTGCATTCTCCTGGTTCTATCTGCCACCCTCCAAACTGGACATGGACACAGGCAATGGGTTTAATAGGGCTCTGGAGTGTTCGGTATCCCTCACTGACAACAATATGGCTTATTGCAACTTTTCTACGCAAATAACCAAACATGGACATCCAGGGAGCTGGAACAATGCAGGACCAGGGCTCTGAGGAAGGTCTCAGAGAAAGCTCATTAATGAACTATTAATGAAAGATTCCTAACATTAGTGTTTGGAATGAGGAGTCATATGAGGATGAGAAAATAGTTCTGGAACGCAACAGAAATACATCAACAAAGTATCTAGGATTCCCTTTTGTAAAAACCTCATTCTACTATTCTAAGGAGGAAGAGGGATCACGGATCATTAGCAGATGTTTGTGAGAGCAGGAACAATTGCAGAGATTGAGTAAGTTCCCAGGAACCAGGTCCCTGTAAAGATCAACTGATTTCAGTATTTCAGGAACAACAGGATCAACAGACTGCCCTCGCCTTTATGTCCCTCATCCACATGGTAATGCCCACCAAGAACCTCAGGAATAACAGATATTATTTTGAATCATATAGGAGGCTGTTGTCTTTCCAGATACAGTCTGCTCGCACTCTGCAGTCAACAGAGTAATGGTAGTCAAGCATTGCCAGCTTCAAACTCAGCAATGCAGATGTCTTTCCATACTTGGTAGTATATTCCCCTTGGCCATCTGCTATATCAAATAAGGGTTAAGGTCAGCACGGATCTTCATGAATATTGCCTTCTCCTGCCTGAAATTGCACCTGCTCTGATGGTTGTTCTTCCTACATATTGCAGGATAGCAGTTCACTTCCTTTCCTTCTAGACTAGCTCTCATCTCTACTGTATTCCCTGCCCTGTGAAATATCCATGGTGCATTGGACCATCATGCACTCACTCTCTTGTGCGATATATGGGCCATACAGAAACTTGAAATGTTTTTGTCACCACTTCAGCTGCAGGCATGAATAATGTTGCTGTATCGTTGCATGACATGTTTGTGCAGTGCAGGAAATAAAGGGTGTTACTCCTGCAGCAGCAGCTTCACCCAGTAGCAGTATGGTATAGAGCAGTCTATGAGACTGTTTCTGTTTTGAAGTCACAACCTCAAGGTTGTCTCTCTACTGCTTTTATCCCTCCACCTTGGGTTGACTCCACAGTGCACAAAGCTGTTATTGTAATGACTTAGCAAACCACAGCACACAGAATGTCTTAGACCCATTTTTGATTCATAGTGAATTTTTATCTTAAGAAAAAATGGCTCAGTGACTTTTATACTAGAGGTAATGCAAAACTACAGTATTGTGTTAACTTTGAAAGGATCTGTGGGAATGGACAAAGAGATTCCCTCTGCCTTAAAGAGAGTTTCTGCTGTAGAAGGAAAAGATAGACAAAAGCAGTACAAAGTAAATTTTGCACAAGATCATGAAAATTTAATCAAAGTGAGAAGCAAAGGTGAAATGAGTTGCCCATAAATGCAAGTAGTCAACAAAGCCAGAAATTGCCTCTAGCTTTAGTGATCCCTATTTGTGTACCAGGTTTCTTCTAAAAGCAATCAGAAGACATCCTAGTGAGGCATTAAGATTCCGTTTAGTATTATGCATCATGAAAGGCTTTCCCTCTTCCAATGTAGAAATTCTCTTTTTCTTATTTACCTTTCCTGTCCCCAGTCCTTTCTGCTGGGGGACTGTGATCATGGGGTTACTGCTATTCTGAATCAGCACTGACTCAAACTACTTGCAATTTGACAACAGATAAAAATAGCAGTATTTCAATCTGATTTTCTTTCCTCAAGGTACTTTGTTTTTCCCCCTTCCCTGCCCTGTTCCCCACCACTTCATATTATGAGGCATCCAGTTATCAACACTGGATATTTAAATCACTTTCTATCAAAAAGAAAAAAGCAAACCTATTTTTAAAGGGTTCATTAGAAAGTGAACTTTTAAAGGTATTCTTCCCTCCTCTTTTTCTTTTTTCTTTTTTTTTTTTTTTTAATTTTTATCTTCCAACACATGCAGCTTTGGCAAACTGCTGAAGAGGTAGATTGTCTTGTATCTTCACACTACTTCTAGGGACCTTTGTGGAATGTGATCTATGGATAGATATATATTATAGGAAGACCACTAAAATCAGGCAAAGAAGAAGAAACAGAGGAGATGATTGGGAACATGTTCTCTCTTCCCTTGAATCTAGTGTGGTAACTTACATCACTTTAAGTGGAATGTAAAGATAGCAGCCAATCAGTATGTAAAATTATTTTACCAAAGATTACCTGACTTCACAAAAAGGCAAGAAAACATTCTAACTATATATGATTAAATGTACTAATTTCCTACTATAGATGTATTTATGCTGGTTTTTTACTGCAAAAACTGAACATGAAATGATCTACGTAATTGGAGACTGAAGGAAGAAATAGGGAAAGATTTACTTGTTCAGTTGCAATATATAAACTTTGAGATTTGCATCTAGTTCCAGTTAAATGTACTTAAAGAAAAGAGGAAAAAAACCCTCAAAACACAGGAAAACCTCTTTATAACAGTGTCTGTGGAATTAAACACGTACTGCTTTTATTGATGACAAAACAATTTTCTCCCTCTGCGATTCCATGTAAATGCAGCTTCAAGCATTATCATTACAGGATCTCAGATGATTTCCAGGTTTGATTTTCCAATTCAGAGTTTTTACTAAATTGACAACCTCAGCATTAATAAAGAAATATGGCGGGTTTATTAATCAAACCTGTTCAGCCACCCGAACATCATTAAAACTTGATATATTCTTATAGTGCAAATGCTTAAGCACCTGGAAATATTTTCATGAAATATTGACTTAAGGGTAAGTGAAGTGTCAAGAAGATATCTAGCCATCTGCTCCCTTTTTCTTTAAATATGTAATCCAACAATGTAAATCATAAACAGGCCTGCCCTGACATTTATAAGACTATGGTCCAGTCTCCTGCCTGTCCATTTAAGTAGCTAAATTCTAAGCAGTTTGGGTCAGTTAAATGTTCTGTTTAATGCTTTGCTTTATGCTTCCAAAAGATTTCACTCCATAAGTAAAACAAGAAAGAGTTGAAATAATACAAAATTGTGAAAATAGATTTATATTGAAATAAATCATTTTGAGGAAGAGGGCTAGTTAAGTTTAAAATGTCCTCACTCCACCTGTGTGAGGTCACCCTGTGAGTTAAGGAATGCAAGGAAGAGCTTGTACCTTAGAGTTAATAAATCCAGCATGACAGATTTCCAGGGAAAATGCCTTGCCTCATTCTGTATTTGAAGAGTTTGTGGGCCCAGTCCAGGCTCCCTCTGGTCAGGAGATCACACTGAAGGAGAAACATAAAAATGCCCTGTTGGTTCAGGAGGAAAGAAATCCTCTCTTCCAGGACATATTTTTCTCCAAACTTAATTAACTTAAAAGCATGCCTCATTTGGTGATTTTGCTTGTTCACTGTTCATAGTTCATTAATAAATTCATTAAACAATCTCGAAAGTAATAAATTCATTAAACAATCTTGAAAGTTTCCAAGAGAAGGCAGAGCTGGGAAGTGATGAGAAACTGGAAGCTCGAATCAGGGTCTGGGACTGGTTGGACAAGAACACTAATACACAGGGAGAGGTAAAGTGGGACAGACAGGACTAGAAGCCTGTGAAAGGAGGAAAATGAAAAACAGAGAAGGAGCTTGGGGAAGGCTGACCAAGAAAACTTCTGTGGCAGGAAATGGAGCCATGCAGCAAAGGAAAGACCAGGGCACAGGGAAGAAGGGAGATGGCAGGGATGAGGAGGCTGGGACTGCGATGAGAAGCTGGTGAGCTTGTGCTGGAGCTGATTGCAGAAAACAGCTAGAAAGTCAGAGCTGTGAATGAGAAAAGGCTTTGGACAGAGGCAGAATATATTAAGCTTGGTGGAAAGACTACATTGCTGTTCAAAGCCTGAAAGGGAGTCCAAGACCCTCAGATCTCACCAATTCTCTGCTGTCAACAAAATGCTTATGAACCCATGGCAAAATGTCTGTGTTTTGTCCTTTTCTGGAATTGGGTGCTAAATAATCATAGACGGTATCAGTCACTGAGCTCAGGTATCCATAGGGCTGAAGGATGGCCTGCAAATAATGTAAGGAAAGAAAATGGTCAGGGGAACCTTTTTTCAAATGGGAAGTGGATAGATTCAATAGAGGCCATTGAATCTAGCAAAACTTTGGATGAAAATCAAGAAATGAGGCTGCTTATTTTGTCACAAACAAACAAACAAACAACCTCCTAAACACAAGAACCACAAAGCTTTGACCATTTTGGCTTTTGTTATTCATTGCTATCTAGAAGAAGCTGCCAAAAATGTAATATTCCATGTTGGCAGGGCTTCAGGCTTTGTGAGACTTGATAGGCTCCTGCAAGGAAAATCAAGGTAATCTGCATTAACAATGCACTGCTCTGTACTGAAAGACCCTTGCAGAACACAGGGAACAAAAAGGAAGGTTTCAGCTCTTAAAATTGTAGTCTGCTGTTTTTGACATCAACCTGTTTAAAGAAATACCCTATACAACCACCGCAAGAGAACCTGAAGAGCCTCACTTAGCAGGACAGGCTAACATAAAAGAATGTCACTTATCTTCAAGAAAAGTTGTACAAGGGAAAAGATGTGCAGCCAACAACTGAAAAGAGAACATGCCAGATTTAGAGCTTTAGATTTAGTTTTAGATTTAGAGCTGTTCTTGCTTATATCGATCCAAGTCTTTCATTGTATTAGAAATATCATAGGTAAATTAGAAGCTCCAGGTCCTGGACTGCCTGTCTGTAGTAAGGAATGATACTGACTGTCTTGGCCTCCACCTCATCTTTTTTCTTTTAAAATCTGAATTATTATGGGTTTGATTAGAAATCCATTCAAGGATGGAGTAAATGTAAGAATATCTGTTATTGATAAAGTTCATTATGGCAAGGTTGTGAGGGTGGGATGGCAAGGAAAAACATATATACTAAGTTTAACCAAATCATAATCCTACAATCTTGAGCTGCTAACTTCATATGTTGCCTCAGTCCTAAAAGTTTTTTATATTTTCGAATTTATGGAACTGTATCAGAAATGTTTTTATAATATTGTCTAACACATTAAATCATGCAGGCCTTGATTAAAACCACTTAAAATTAATAATTCATGGATAGTATCATAAAATATATCAAGAGAATAGGAAGATATTTCTGAGTGCTCATGGGAACTAATTATGTTTGCCATTTCTGATGGAGACATGTATGTTATCTTGCAAGAGTATAGGTCACTGGCTGGTATTTAGACAACAGCATTATTCATTGGTCCCATTGGCTTAATCAAAAAAGCTGTGTTTAATGATTATTTTAAGGAACAAATTGCATTTTCTGACATTAAAATTCAATGTATAGAAAACTCTTGAAGTGATAATTTCCAAAGCAATTCATAGACTAAAAGGGAGTATGCTAGACAAAAAAAATTGTGTGGTAGGTTGAGATGGAGCTCAATTGCATGTATCTCTTTGCTTGAAGTAGGAAAAGAATCATAATAAGGAAATAATGAAACAGAAATGAAGACTTCTTGAGGATAGGTAGCTCCAGCTGAAATAACCCAGGTAGAAGAAGGTTGATTCTAGGAGAAAAAGCATGGAGGAAGTGTTTAGAGGTTTCATATTTGAACTGATCTGAGGATATTCTCAGAATAAGAAGGGGTTTAGTTTCAGGTTTTTTTGTGGTATTTAAATGTGCTGTTTCCAAAATAGCTAAAGCAATTAGTTTATGTCAAATATTAATTACAGTACATGCCAAAAATAACAGTTTAAATCAAACCAGGTTATGATTTGTACTAAGATATCTTTTACCAGTGGAACAACTTTCTTCTTTTTTTTAGGGTAAACTTTCTGAAAGTTCTGAAAGTAAAAAGCTCCAAGGCTGCAGTATTGTTTACTAAAATTCAGTTCTGAATACATTTTCACAGATGACCTATGCATCCCTAAAAACTCTGGGAAATGCTGACCAAATGCAGCTATGCATAAAAAAATAAAAACTCAAGGCAGTGCTCATAGGTGATCTGTCATTTTCAATTTGGTATGTATCAGTATTGTTGTCCTTGTCCTAAAAATACACTTAAATATTAATGGAAAAGCAACCTACTTGCATCACAAGTGATTCTTCAGGATCTTCCAAGCCCTTCGTTTTTAACAGTCTCTCCGATTCATTTTCTGACAGTTTAAGGAGATTACACCTGCCATTAGCATCTCATTAACATTTTATTTATGTACAAAGACCCAAAGTTTGACATAACTCATTGGCAGTGCCATAGAAACCTAATCCAGGGGCTAAACCATATAGGGGCTTAACACAATAGCCTCTTAACCGAGCAGGGCACAAGTCTACAGCACAGCCTGGTACAAATTGGAGATAAAGCCCAGTAGAGGTCTAGATGTAGAATAAAATTGCCAGTAGTCAAGGCTCAAATTATGTAATTAAAGAAAGAACATATTGAGGGAAAACTAATCTTAATAGCCAAATACTCAAGCTGTTTGCCTAAAGTATTAAGTTTCATGCGGAGCATCTTGTCAGAGTCAGGCTCATCAACAAATGCAACAGTAATTGATCAGTGGTAACTCAGTTCCAGAAGGCAATTCTCATTCTATAAGGTATAATCTGCACACAGGAATAGGCTTTTTTTGTAAAGAACAGTAAAAAAAAAAAAATAAAGGAAAGGAGAAAAAGGAATAGGCACAATATTTGGTCCTTCCCCAGGTTTTTTTTTAAAAGCACTTCTTACTGGAACAAATGTACACAGCAACCTTTACTCCTTGTTGACAGAAACTCCTCGAGCACCTATTTACACAGTGTCAACCTCTACCCTGGTCTAATCTAATGCCCTTCTTAAATATTGTATAAGTTGCCAATCATACTGTCCAATCAAAATGAAAATGTCAGAAGCTAGCGTTCAGTAAGCAGGTGCTGCCAGCACAGATCCAGCCATAGCACTTGGTTACTACACGCTTCATGGAGTGAAACATAAGACTAGTCTTCTTCCTTGAGCTGACTCTTCCCCTCAGGTTGATGCCTACTAAGCATCGTGAATATTATTAGTCTAGCTAAGACCTGTGACCAACTTGTGTAAATAAGGTACTTCATTCTTCAGTCTGTCTGGTGGTTTCTAAAATCAGTAATGTTATTGGGAAGAAATATGAAAAACTTGTTTATGTTTCTTTCCCGAAGTAGACTGTTGCTCAGGCAGCTAGCTCTTAGACAAAGTAGGTCTCAAATGTGATGGCTGTTCTGTATGTGATCAGGTTGCAAAGGTGTGCATGCTATTTAATGGGACACTAACTTCTTAAGGATTTCCTGAGTATCCTTCTCTCAGGGCTGAATCATATCTCCCCAGTGGTTATTTCTAACCTGTTACCATTTTGTGCATGTGGTATTTTCTCCCCATGTTCATAGAATCATAGAATCATGGAAAAGACCTTTAAGGTCATCAAGTCCAACCATAAACCTAACCCTGCTAAGTCTAACAGTAAACCATGTCCCTAAGTGCCTCATCCACATGTTTTTTAAATACCTCCAGGAATGGGGACTCAACCACCTTCCCGGGCAGCCCGTTCCAAAACCTGACAACCCTTTTAGTGAAGAAGTTTTTCCTAATATCCAATCTAAACCTCCCCTGGAGCAACTTGAGGCCATTTCCTCTTGTCGTATCACTTGTCACTTGGGAGAAGAGACCAGCACCCACCTCTGTACAATCTTCTTTCAGGTAATTGTAGAGAGCGATGAGGTCTCCCCTCAGCCTCCTCTTCTCCAGACTGAACAACCCCACTTCCCTCAGCCGCTCCTCATAAGACTTGTGCTCCAGACCCCTCACCAGCTTCATCGCCCTTCTCTGGACACGCTCCAGCACCTCAACGTCCTTCTTGTAGAGAGGGGCCCAAAACTGAACACAGGATTCAAGGTGCGGCCTCACCAGCGCCGAGTACAGGGGCACGATCACCTCCCTACTCCTGCTGGCCACACTATTTCTGATACAGGCCAGGACACTGTTGGTCTTCTCGGCCAGCTGCTGGCTCATATTCAGCCGGCTGTCAATCAACACCCCCAGGTCCTTTTCTGCAGGGCAGCTTTCCAGCCACTCGTCCCCAAGCCTGTTGCGTTGCATGGGGTTGTTGTGACCCAAGTGCAGGACCCGGCACTTGGCCTTGTTGAACGGCATACAATTGGCCTCGGCCCATCGATCCAGCCTGTCCAGATCCCTCTGCAGAGCCTTCCAACCCTTGAGCAGATCAACAGTCCTGCCCAACTTGGTGTGGTCTGCAAACTTGCTGAGGGAGCACTCAATCCCTTCGTCCAGATCATTGATAAAGATATTAAACAAGACTGGCCCCAAAACTGAGCCCTGAGGAACACCACTTGTGACCGGCCACCAACTAGATTTAACTCCATTCACCACAACCCTTTGGGCCTGGCCATCCAGCCCGGTTTTTATCCAGCAAAGAGTGCACTCATCCAAGCCATGAGCAGTCAGTTTCTCCAGGAGAATGCTGTGGGAAACAGTGTCAAAGGCTTTACTAAAGTCTAGGTAGACTATATCCACAGCCTTTCCCTCACCCACTAAATGGGTCATCTTGTCATTTAAGGAGACCAGGTTAGTTAGGCAGGACCTGTCTTCCCTAAACCCTTGCTGACTAGGGCTGATTGCCTGGTTGTCCTGTACGTGCCACGTGATGGCACTCAAGATGATATGCTCCGTAATTTTCCCTGGCACCGAGGTCAGGCTGACAGGCCTGTAGTTCCCCAGATCCTCCTTCTGGCCCTTCTTGAAGATGGGTGTCACATTCACCAACCTCCAGTCTGCTGGTACCTCCCCGGTTAGCCAGGACTACTGGTAGATGATGGAAGGTGGCTTGGTAAGCACTTCTGCCAGCTCCCTCAGTACCCTTGGGTCAATCCCATCCTGTCTTATAGACTTGTGGGTGTCTAAGTGTTGCACTCAGATTCATCTGTGGAAGCAAAGAACAGGGCAAAGAGACTCCTGGCTGTGAAAAAAAAATAATCAGAAGCTCAAATTAAGACTGCCATTGAAATTTTTTGGCTGCCCCTCAGGTACCTCATTAAACACTTAATTTTTGTGATCCTAAGCCCTTCAGAAATGGAAATATTCTTACACTTTTTTCTTCAGAAGATTTAATTTGAGTGAAATGTAGAGAATGTAGGTCCCGTACTGTGTTCATTAGACGGTCAGTACTGATAGATTCTGTTTGCATATGTAAAACTAATGTACTTATGAGAAAACTCTCAAAAGTCCCTGTTGGTCAATCTGTGGAGTGCATACAGACATGAGAGACCTTGCACACTGCAGATGCCCAGCAGCAGTGGTCCCAAGTGATCCCACTAAGACTGGCAATCCATCAGTATTAGCAAGGCATTCATATAGCTGCAACACGGGCTGGTACCAGAGCATGCTGTGCTTACAGCCTTCCTCCTGTTCATCCAAATACCTTTTAAATGTGTGGCATAAATGACTTAGAAACCTGTACCTCATTGATTTCCAATAGAGTGAAGTGCTTTTGAGAGTGTCAGCACTAATATTTTGGCTGCAGTAAGCAGAAGACGACCACTGGATTAGAGTTCACACCTAGTTGTTTAATGAAAGCAGGGCATGGTTACAAGTCCCAGGCCTGCGAGGCCCAGCAACAAATGCTGTTCATGCCAAAAACAAGCAGTGCAACTGGAGGTATGCAGGAATGACGAACTGCCAGCCTCCAGCCTTTCCGTAGTTACTCAGTTCCACCAGTGTAGCTCTGCAAATTTTTAACTGAGTCCTTTCACGTGAGTGAAACAGACTTGGCCCTTTCAATCAAACATGCATGAAAACTTTAATATTTTACAGACATTTGGGAAAAAATAACCTTAAATCACACACTCTGCTCTTTGCTTCTGTGTGCAGACTGGAGATTCAGCCACCAGGGCAGCACAGTCATTACATAGTTAAAAACCAAATAGATTCTCCCATATTTAGCCGTTCCCAAATTGTTCTCCTCTTATAAATACTTGGTTGAAGTTGCTGAATTTTCAAAGACTTTGTAGTCTTACAGTCAGTTAGAAATCATCTCATGTTCCCTTTTAATTTGCACATATCTGACATACAGTTCTTTTCACACAGACCCATGTGAACAGGCAATTAATGGTGATTCATGTATTGAAGTACAGCAGGACACTCCACTCCTCCCAAAACTCATATATTTTTAGGTAATTGCATGGGTATTTGCAGTTGAGGAAAACTGAAACTTATAAAGTAATAATCAAAGATATTAACAGAATCACAGAATCAGAGAATCACTAAGGTTGGAAAAGACCTGTAAGATCATCAAGTCCAACCATCAACCAAAAAAACCCACCACGATGCCCATTAAACCATGTCCCACAATGCCACGTCCACACGTTCCTTCCTCCTCCACCTCCAGGGAGGGTGACTCAACCACCTCCCTGGGCAGTTTATTCCAGTGTATCACTACTCTCTCAGTAAAGAAAATTTTCCTAGTATCCAGTCTGAATCTCCCCTGGTGCAACTTGAGGCCATTTCCTCTTGTCCTGTCACTCATCACTTGGGAGAAGAGACCAACACCCACCTCTCTGCAACCCCCTTTTGGGTAGTTGTAGAGAGCAATGAGGTCTCGCCTCAGCCTCCTCTTCTCCAGGATGAACAACCCCAGCTCCCTCAAACATATGCTTTTCAAAAAGTTAGCATAGTTGAAAAATAAATCCATACTTTGGTCTGGCTTTATTACACAGAGCTCGTTTTTTGTTTGCCAAAAACTAATTAACTTCGGGCATCAGTGGATGCCAATATCTTCCTGCACTATAGTTGCTCCATTCTACAATTAACTATGAATTGTGAATGAAACATCACTTTCATGTCACTGAACCACTTACTTTGCTCATCCCGTTCTTCAGAATTTTACAGGAGTAAAATTCTCTGCAGTTCTTTGTGGTCATTCTTCCTTTTCTGGATCATGCAGGGAAGATGTAGAAAGACATGTAGGCGCTTGCCCAGGACTGAAGACAATGGTTAAAAGGTGTTACTGAAAGGTACTCAGAGAAAAACTCTGTATTTCTTCATTTGCAACAGGAATAGCACTGGTAGTTTTTCTGACTGTGTAATTTAACAAGACCCTCTTAAAAAAATCAGTGCATGTTATTCTCCTGTAATTTAAATATTTCACACTGCAGAATATCAGATAAAGAGAGTTCATCAGTACACAAAGGCGAAAGGAAAGCAGTATCAAGAGACTTAGGCTAAATCTCTGATTTTATGTGTTTAACAATTCTGAGCTAATACTGTTGGCAGGTTAAAGCCAAGTTTATTGCCAGTTGAACTAGAAGAAGAAAATACGTCTGATAAAAACAAATGAAAGTCTGAGAATGGAGTTCAGAAATGAAAAATATTACTCATAAATAGAGGTGAACAGATGAGATTTGCATGAGATTTGGGTTGGCTTTTTCATTCATCACAAAGGAACTGGGAAGTACTGAACAGACCAACTAGATAATCCAGAAGGGCAGTACACTAAAGAAAAAAGGCTGGTAGGAACAGGAAAACAGGGAGCATTTATTTAGCACAAAATTAATTTATTAACAGGACATTGCAACAGAGGCAGTAGGGGATGTGAAGGAAAAAACATTACATGAATACCAAAGGTACAAGCTAGGGAAATTAATAAAGGCAATAGTCATGGCTTGTTTATGAATATATATTTGAAAAGGTGATATCAATGAAATTTGAAGAGACAAAATAGTCATTGTTGGGAATGTAAGAAAGACTGTTAATAATCCAGTTAGAAAGGCTTGAGTAGGCAAAGAAGGAGCCAAAGTAACACTCAATAAGAAGTGGCATTACCTTTTTCCAGTTGTCAAATGTCTTGGAAGTAAATAAGTGTTAATGCATATGGATCGATATTTTTCTTTATTCTACCAGATAAAACAGCAAACAGAATGCAAACTCGTATCTGTTACAGTCTACCAAATACCTCTGTAGAAAAACAAAACACATCTACCTAAATGTGAAGTGAGAAATAGCTGCACCAGACAGCTTTAATCTAAAAGACTATGCTAGAAAACTCCTTCTGCAAATACTAGTATTCCTTGGAATTTCTTGACCGTACCCTTTACAATTTCCTAACTAAAAAAGCATTGTCTCCAGCATGCAGGAATTTGGTGTTAGAAAGTTAGAGTGTGAAAGATACACTAGCTCTTACAGGTTTTTTAAATGCAAGTAATCACTTACTGATTTTATGTGTGGAAAATAGGAAAGGCAATTTAAGAAGATTGTGAAGGTACTTGAATGCATCCAGAGGAAGGCAACAAAGCTGGTGAAAGGGCTGGAAGGAATGTCCTATGGCAAGCTGCTGAGGACTTTGGGTTTGTCTATTTTGGAGAAAAGGAGGCTGAGGAGCAACCTCATTGCTCTCTACAGCTTCCTGAGGAGGGGATGTGGAGAGGGAGGTGCTGATCTCTTCTCCCTGGAATCCAGTGACAGGATGTGCTGGAATGGTTCACAGCTGCACCAGGGGAAGTTTAGACTGGACATTAGGAAGCATTTCTTCAGAGGGAGGGGGGTCAAACACTGGAATAGGCTTACTAGAGAGGTGGTCAATGCCCCAAGCCTGTCAACGTTTAAGAGGCATTTGGACAATGCCTTTAGTAACATGCTTTAACTTTTGGACAGCCCTGAAGTGGTCAGGCAGTTGGACTACATGATCATTGTAGGTCCCTTCCAACCGAAATCTCATCTCCTCTCCTCTCCTCTCCTCTCCTCTCCTCTCCTCTCCTCTCCTCTCCTCTCCTCTCCTCTCCTCTCCTCTCCTCTCCTCTCCTCTCCTCTCCTCTCCTCTCCTCTCCTCTCCTCTCCTCTCCTCTCCTCTCCTCTCCTCTCCTCTCCTCTCCTCTCCTCTCCTCTCCTCTCCTCTCCCTCCCTTCCCTTCCCTTCCCTTCCCTTCCCTTCCCTTCCCTTCCCTTCCCTTCCCTTCCCTTCCCTTCCCTTCCCTTCCCTTCCCTTCCCTTCCCTTCCCTTCCGCTACCAGCCGCTTCCCCAGCACAACCTCTTCATTAATCCCTTCTTTACTTAACATACCCTTTGATAACTTGATAACAATAGCTTAAAAAGCTGACCAGGGATCACTACTGCCCATTTGTAACAAGTCCTTGAGAAAAGCTTGAGGGGAAATAAAACACTTATTTTTTTTCTTTTTTTTTCTCCCCCCATTTTCAAAAAACTGTAAATAAGATGATCAGAGTAATTACAGGCTTTTCATCCTGGCATTGGTCACGAGCAAAGTTATGGAACAGCTGATCCTGGAGTTAACAGATTAATACAAACGTAGAGAATAATATAATTAACACTAATAAACTTTCATTCATAGAAACTAACTCCTGTCAAACTAGCTCAGTATCACCTTCTGAGCTTATACATTTCTGGTGATATAATGTACATTTGTAAGACATCTCACTTGATGCAGTATGACATTTTGATTAAGAAGCTACAGTGATAAGAAAATCATTGTGGCACACATCAAATTATTTAATTTTGACTAGCTGGTAAGATTCACAACATAGCTAGAAAAAACATTATTCATCAGGACCTTCTGTTGAGATGCTATGTCTTCTGGTTTGATGCTATTTAATGCTTCTTGTTAATGATAGAGAAGCAATCAGAACATTAAGAGTCATTAAGTTTATAGCTGACACAAAGGCTGAGGGAGTGGTCAATAATAGATACAAGTTAGGGTAGAAAGCAGTTGAGATAGCTTTGTAACCTGGATTCAAGTGCCAGTAGGCACTTCTGTACTTCAGAACATGTATTCAGAATTGAAGCATGTATTTAGGATTGAAGCGTATGGATTTTGCTTTCCCAGAATTGGAGACCTGCCATTCTGGGTACTGCAGGTCTAAAGGCTCTGGGACATTTCTTGCCAATTAATTTTTTTTTTTAAATATACTCCTTGTTTGAAGGTATGGCCAAAATACCAAGAACAGATTTTGGATATCTATTTGGAGAAAGATTATTCCCTAGAAGAAGGGCATTTATATTATCTACATGTATTATGCTTATGCAGCTGCTATTAAAATAAACCTAATTCTGATGGCTGTACTTCAAGAGTTATTTTGAAAAGTTGTGGAATACATGAAAAAGCCAGAAGATTTATTAGAGACTGGAAATAATTCCTTACGTTAAGAGACCATAAGTGTTCATCTAGAAGGATAAAGGGTAGTTGATTACAATCTCTAAATACCTGCATGAGAAAAAGAAAACTGGTTAAAAATGGTTCTTCAGTCTAGCAAAGATGTATTAAGACTCAAGGTCTGAGTTGATGCTGGATGACTGCAGACTAAGAAAAACCCACCTATTCTTCACAGTGAGAATAACTAAGCATTGAAAGAACTTCAAGAGTTACAGGGCAACTCTATTGCTGGAAATTTTTAAATGAAGATAGGATGCTTCTCTAAAAGATGTTCTACCTTATCCATAACTTTCAGGTTTACAGCAGTGATTATTTTAGAAGAATCTCACACCATGCAGAAAGTGCAACCAGATAATCACCATAGTCTCTTCCAGAATGCAACATGATCAACCGGGATGGGGTTCCAACAAGGAGATGCTATTTAAAGCTTTCAAATGCTTATAAGGGAAATTGGGCCATAAGAGCGTATATTAGGGACAGTTGAGGTGGACTAGATGTCAGTATGGATAGGAAGAAACAGGTTATCCCATTTCACGATTATATAAAAGATGTCACAGTACAGTCACAATGGTGAAGCCAAATTCATGAACATTTTAATTGAACAAAAAGAGTATCAGGTCAAGCAAAATATTGCATTTTTGTTATTTTTTTTTAAATGTGTGAAATTAAATGCTGAAGAAGAAAAAGAGAGTGTTCTGTTCGAAAATGTTGAAAAGGGATTTTTTGATAGCTAATTGAAAACTATTTCAACTGGTTTTGGAATTACAACCTCACCAAATCCAGTCCTGTGGGACTTCATAACAAATTTCAGTACAAAGGGACCTCCTTCCACAAACAACAGCTCTTGTGAGTAAGAAATTCAGTCCTAGAAATAAATGAGAAGTGATCAGCATTGACAGATGACATAAACCTGGGGGTTCCCAGGTATGATTTGGTGCTTATTAGAAGCAAAATGACTACAAAAGTCATTAGTGTTGTACATTCTCAGACCTCCTTCAGTATTTGGTGCTCTGTGGAATGTGAAGAATGTTCTGTTTGAAAAGCATTGCACAACTACCCATCAATAAACCCTCTCAAAAAAAGATTCCTACATAAATGACACTCCTTTTCACTCTGATCCTGCATCTACTTTTACTGACATAGGCAGCTATGGTAACTTATTATTGGTTTTACTTCATCTGCTATTGTTCACTTTTATTCTTCAAGCACAAAAGAAAATCTATATATGGTAAATAGCGACACTTCTCAGGAATAGTGAGTAATGGATTATGCATGCTACACCATATTTGTATATTGATTTTCTCTCAGACTGATGCATGAATGCAAACATAGATTATGTGGGTAACTCTTCTACTGCTAAAGCAGAAATCAAACTGGACTGGTAATCATGGATTGAAGGCTTGTTTATGGTATTATACAATTTTATTCCCATTATGTGGCTTGATGAAACTGGATTTTTTGAAGGATTTTTCAATATTACTTGTACGTTACCATAGCCAAATTAAAAATCCATCATTTTCATTAGTACCCCATTTGAGAAAACATACAAAAAGATACTTCATGTTGTAAAATGAAAATATCATTATGCCTAAAGAGGCCTAATGGCCTGAACATCCTGAGAGCAACTCTGATGCTCGTAATACCGTATAGATGAATAAGATGCTATAACTTCACATAGGTTTTGCTGGAGGACAGTATTATATACAGTAGTAGGACTGGGAAGAAAGAAAAGGTGTGTTTGGCAGGACAGCTTGTATAAGTATATAAACATGTAAGTATACAAACAAGTGAAACATTCTTGATCATGGCACCAAACACTATAATAATTCATTTTTTTTTACAAAGCTTGTATTTTTAGAATTAATTGTGGAGGTTAATTGTGTTCATGGATGTTGATCCATCTCCTGCGTACATTCAAAGCACTCCAGACACTTAACAGAAGATATGGGCTGCAGCTATAGACAGTGAAATGATTACAGCTGAATCAGAAGTAATTTTTATGGAAAGTGCCAGTATGGCATGTAATGAATTGGTTAGGGCACAAAAAATGTTAACTAGTAGGTTTCAAATTACTATGGGAGACAATGAATTTAAATGTTGAAAAAATGTGTCTTTTATTTATTTAATTTCAGTTCTTCATTAAAAGTTCTGGTATACAACCTATGTATGTCAATAATTCTGGGAAAAAAAAAATCAATACAAAGAAAATAGATCTTTGAACAAATTCATTGGTTTTCCAGTTTTAATACTAAATGCTAAAAGCAGAGGATGAATAAAATTTATGTGCTGGAAACATAGTCATTTAACTTTTAAAAGCAGACAATGGATCATTTAACAAAACTGTCATTTTACAAAAATCTTTTTAAAATACTGCTTACATCAAACAAAATGAAAGTTCACTATCTAAAGAAGAATAAACAGAATAAATGCAAATTTTTTATGGTGATGAAAAGAATTGATAGCTTCCTCAATATTATATTCTTCTTGTTATTACACAAGAAAAAAACCCTAACAATCTCTTTTGGTTCTGTTAAGTTAGGACAAAGTCTTGGTCTTACTTGACTTTAAAAAATCTGTTACCTTTAGACAGCCTAGGATCTGCTCTTTGCTTTTCACACTCTAATATGTCAATATTTGATTTTTATTATGCATGCTTATGAATATGTATATACTTATAATTGAACATGATTTCTACAAGCACAAACAATGCTGTTGGCATTGGGTTTCTTTTTTTCACTGTATACTGGTATAGTAATTTGTCTATGATAATGGAAAACCTTAGCAAAGAGTTGGCACTCATGGTGTGCATGCATTTCTGGAAAATTTGCTTTTCAAGTGTAAGTGCTGAAAGCCAAAGCTACAGTGTACTTATACACACATGCACACACACAGAGACACACCCTGATAATGCCAAAGACAATTATGAATTCAAAACCAGAGATCTTTGGGACACAGAGAGCTTTTTTGTTCTCTGTTCAATATCTATTCTATGAGACCCTTGCCTGTGACTGGGCATCTCATAGCTATGGCAGGACATATGAAAATGACACCTCTGAAGACCTGTATGCATTTCTTATGTGGTTAAACATGCAGCTTATGCAGAAATTATGTATGTAATGAGTGCCTGTTACCACTCCAAGAGCACTCAATTACTCATGTACAAACATGTTTCTCTGCTGTACACATGCTCCTATCCAGGCATGGTATCTTGATTATCTAGGTATCGCCATGAAAATACCTAAATGCCAGAGCAGCATAGGGAAATCTAAGACAAGGCCTTAAATGACAGCACGACCTAGATCATTTTGTTCTTCTTTTCGGCTTGGAAGCATTTGTCCTACAGTGCTATGGAGCAAAGATTTCTCCTGGAAGTGAAAACTTTTGATGCATGCTGATTGACACATTTTGGAGGAATCAGAATAAGCCTGCAATAAGTGTTCAGCATTTCTTCATTGTTTATAAAGATGCTGAAGAAGATAAAGGCATTTTTAATGATACTTTCATGGCTGTCATTCCTTCTACATTTCTCTTCAAGAGACCTGCAAAATTCCATTTTCACCCTTGTGTTTTCTCTTTTAATAACAGATCCTTTTGGAGTCATAACCACCTGTGAGAGCATTCTCTATTCCTTCTACTATTTTGCTTAGTTTTGGGATCTTCCAAAGTTCAAACCTCCTCCATACCTGGACTGGCAGGAGACCAAGTGTCTAGGAAATTCATGTTTGGATGGGATACTGGCTCTGTAGACAGACCAGCTGCTGAAGTGTTAGTAACAGGCAGTGTACTTTAAGAAATCCTGATCCATCTGTTTTCATTTGAGCAATGCTAGCAAGAATATAGCTTGAACTTCCACTGGGCACGTCTCTGAGGGTTTGGGATGATGGTCTGGGAAGTGAAAAGTCCCAGTTTGCATGAGTATTCTGTCTGATTTTGAAGAAAATTTCTACTCTGAGTTAGTCAGCGTTGGGTTTTGTACCACAGTCTCTGCTTCTGCCTGATTCTGAGCTGAGATATTCTTTCCAGATTGTGCAAAATCTGGAACCTGAAACCACCTCTTGAACCTGAAACTTGCATATCCCCAGTTGACACCAGCACCACCATGATAGCATGCAACACTTCCAAAAAACCTCTGTGGTGAACATTTTGCAAAACTTCTGTACATACTGAATTTGACAAAAATTTGCTTTTTCAATGGTTTTATTTGTGAACTGTCTGACCAATGTATTCAACAACAGGAGTGGTCTCCTGCTTGAGCTAATTGTTTTCAAGTATTAAAGTTCTACCCTGACATCAGAGAGAAGAATTGTAAATGAAGGCATTTGTGATGCAAGGACACCATCCTGGGTGACTGACAGACATTGGCCAAACTGATAGGAAATTTTCAGCTTACTAAGAAAGCAGAGAAACCTAGTTCAGGAAAGAAAAAATGGAGCTTTGGGAAGCAAAGATCAGAAAACAGGTTGGGGAGAAATGAAGAGTGAATGGAAGGATTAAATAGTGTCTTCTCTTGGCTTTGAAATAAAAATAAAATTAAAAAAAAAAAAGAAAAAAGCTCTGAAGATTAGAAATGTAGTTTTCTCACTATTAAGTAAAATTGATTTATTAAGACAATAAGGAAGACGCCTCAGTGTACTTTCTGTGGTCTCATGAATCAACAAAGAAATACTCAAGACACACTGTGTGAGTTCTCATTCTCATGACTAGGACTTTTTTCTGTAATCAAACTCTCGTAACAACATGGATAAACTCTGCCAATCCTCATTATTCTGCAGTTCTGTTGATGGACAATTAGTGTGTAACTTTCATTTACATGCTGAAATTGCTCCGTGTACGCATTGTAGTTTCATATTGGAGTCTTTGTAAAGTCATTCTATCTTTAACTTTTTTGTAAGATAATTGTGATTGTAGTACTTGTTAATCTCAGAGTACAATGGAAGGATAAATGAAAATGGGTGATATGATAGTATAGTGTGGTTTGAGTAAATAAATAAATTACTGTATATAATTTTGTATTTTTAAAAGATTTTCTTAAAATAACCAATTGCATACCGCTCAAACATTGCACCTTTAAGGGAATTATTCTTGGTGCAGTGTAGGCAAAATTCTCGCAATTCAGTCAACCATGCCCTTAGTCTTCAATGGACAAAGGAAATAGGCTCTAGTTTAGCATTGTTCATTCAAATCCACAGCAGTTATTCCTTTAAAAATCATTATTGTTCTAAAAAGTGTTCTACTTTCAAGCTGAAAAGTTAAACTAATATAAGTCCTATGGGTCACAGACAGTAGTCATCTTGGTTTCATGGGAAGCATTGCTACACTACTCCTATTACTCCAGATTTGCTGCCTCAAGATGCATCTCTTCTTCTCATTTATAGAAAAATGGTCAGGCACTATTTTGCCTGAAGGTAATTTTCATTATTTCAGTTAATTGATGGTGTGATGGTTCAGTAAAAAGTTAGTTTGCCTTCCTAGAAAATTATTTAAGCTGTTAAAAAGTAGAATTCCTCTCTGAGTTTCAAAGTGAAGTTTTTTGGTATTAGCTACTCCAGTGCTCTCTAGCTAAGAAATCACCATGTGATTACTTTTAAACCAAGTACACTGATTTAATGATATGCAGTTTGGAAGGAGGTTTTTCCCATCTTGTCTGCACTGCAGGGCTTTGTCACACAATCAGCCCCAGCTCCTCTTCTAGCACTTGCAGTAATGGCAGGTGGAGCTCTGAAGGCTGTCGAAGGAGCAAGAAGGCACTGAGCAGAGTGCTTGAAAGCTTTTTCTCTCCTTTGAGTTGCTCATGCCTGCAGGACATACAAAATGAATTGTAGGTCAGTTTTTTTAGAAGAGAGGAGAGTTTCTTTGTACAAATTATTTTGTGTGTATAGAGAAAGTCAGAAATGTATGTAACATGGTTACGTTCCTTTAAGCTGCAGACAAATGCTTTTAGATACATGGAGAATAATTACTTCTGGAAGGAGTAATTTATATAGTAATAGTAATAGTAATAATGATGATGATGATACAATTTGGAGTAGTGCATAGAGGAAAGTAGCCATAGGACATATATGCTGGCTCTTCTGTATGCAAAGAAAATTCAGGACTCTCAACAGAAGTTGACTTGGCTGAGGATAGAAGAACTGAAGTAGTAATTTAGTTGAAAATTGTAATTTACTGTAGCTATTAAAAAGAATGCAACCAGTACATGTTGTTCGCAAACATACTTGCCTTTGACAACAGTCACAACATTTGTGCTTCCACTTGAGGCTCTGCATTTCAGCAGTGGCGATTCACTAAGCATTGTCATCAGCATTCATCGTCTCTAAGCTGTGTCCTGTCTAAGCATGGTTAGAGTATTGTAGGAGAACCAGCAAATTCTCTTCTTACTTCCACTTTGCATCACTAATTCCACTGAATTAAACTGTTCTCCCAATCTCTTGGTATATTATCTGTCAGCATGTTCTTGATGTGGCTTGATGGGCATGGTGCTCTGTGGTGTTGGGTGGGTTGGTTTTTGGTGTGTGGGTTTTGTTTTTTGTGGGTTTTTTGTTGGGTTTTTTTTTTTTTTTTTTTTAGGTTGGACTTGATGATCTTACAGGTCTTTTCCAACCTTAGTGATTCTGTGATTCTGTGATTCTGTGATAAGTTAGAGCATAGCACAGAAGGTACAGTATATAAGTCCGTATGCACAGCTGCTGCCTGTATTTCTAGGTATGCCTTCTTCATTGTGAGATTTTTTGTATGGATTTCAAAAGAGAAAACAGGTTAGTGGATAAATGAATGCAGCCAATCGTTATCCTAGGATTTCATTTTCGTTGGATGCTTGTTAGACATCTATGGATCTTTGCTGGATACTTCGGAATTTGCAGCTCCTTGTAAAATTCAACTGAGTCATGGTTCCTTTATTTAGTTTGCTGGAAGGATGTTCTGCAGAGAAGGGGTATCTTGACAGGTTTTTAATTGGGATAAAAAGAAGTTGAATAGTTCTGTTGTAATAAAGAGCAGGGGAAGGAAGGAAGGAAGGAAGCAAGCAAGCAAGCAAGCAAGCAAGCAAGCAAGCCACCCAGACAACCAGTCAGCCAGCCAGCAGAGGAGCAAGAAGAGGAGTTGTGCATGTCATCAAGGATGAAGGCATCAAGTTTAACTATGGAACAAAGGAGGAAAATAACTAAAATACTTTTTAAAATGTTAAGAAGGTCATTATATTTAGGTAAAATAACCATAGCACCCTCACAGAAGTAGCCCAATTTAGCTTTCACCATGGAATGAAGGGGTGCGATTGACTCCTTGGATCATCTGCAAGTGTCTGCAATGTCTTTGTCCACATCTGAGCCAATCTCTCTCCTTTTTTAATCACTGGAGAGAAATGGAAATGTTTTGGGTACATTCACCTCCTTCCAAAGTGAACCTCTAAAACAGATTAGACAAGCCATATACTAAAAGTACCAATTTCTCTTCATTAAGTATGGAAAGGAGGCCACAGTGTGCAGGTCATTTGTAGAATCTACCTTCTAGGTATCTAAAATTAGGTGAAATGAGTACTGCCTGAAAGACACTGAATCAATTTGTGACTAAATGGGATGATGGACTCTCTACGTCATTTAGTATCTGCCTCAGTTCCTGTCTGCAAAACAGTTGAAATGCTCCATAATTTTCTCCCACCCTTAGTTTGTCGGGTTTATTTCAGTAGACCTTGGAAGCAGGGACTCTGCCTTACTAGCCGGTATCTTTCTGTCCAATATCTAGCCCCACTCTCATTTGCTGTGCTGGGTATCACAGTGATAATATTCAGAGCAGCAGTGCCCTGTGTGTGTATCTGAATTGTTTGTATCATATATCATTGTACACAACAAGAAGTCTGCAGATTGCTTTGCTTTATACCACCCTCAAGCAGCTTATCCATAGATGTGCAGTTCTAGATACAATAACTGAGTAAGAGAAATGTAAAGGCTAGGCACATTTCCTACACAGTCTTCAGAGATTCTTTGGGTGGAAGTTATTTTTACTGAATTAATTTATTTTCTATGTAATATTTAGCTATAGTCAAAATACCCACTGTATTAAATGCTTTTGTTCATATGGTGTCTGTTACTAGAAGATTAAGCTTTAATTTGTTCAACTCCTAATGAACCCATTGTGCCTCTACTTGGATGAGTTGTATATATATTCCTTTGGGGATTAATGCCTCTGTGCTACTGTCGTGGTTTAAGCCCAGCTGGCAACTAAGACCCACACTGCCGTTCGCTCACTTCCCCCAGGTGGGATGGGGGAGAGAATTGGAAAAGTAAAAGCGAGAAAGCTCATGGGTTGAGGTAAAGACAGTTTAATAGGTGAAGCAAAAGCTGCGCAGGCAAGCAAAGCAAAACAAGGAATCCATTCACCACTTCCCATCAGCAGACAGGTGTTCAGCGATCTCCAGGAAAGCAGGGCTCCATCACGCGTAACGGTTACTTGGGAAGACAAACGCCGTTACTCCGAATATCCCCCCCTTCCTTCTTCTTCCCCCAGCTTTATATGCTGAGCATGACGTCATATGGTATGGAATATCCCTTTGGTCAGTTGGGGTCAGCTGTCCCAGCTGTGTCCCCTCCCAACTTCTTGTGCACCCCCAGCCTACTCGCTGGTGGGGTGGTGTGAGAAGCAGAAAAGGCCTTGACTCTGTGTAAGCACTGCTCAGCAATAACAAAAACATCCCTGTATTATCACAGAATCGCAGAATCACTAAGGTTGGAAAAGACCTGTAAGATCATCAAATCCAAAACACAGCCCCATACTAGCTACTATGAAGAAAATTAACTCTACCCCAGCCAAAACCAGCACAGCTACCAATTTCTTCAGTCTTCTGATGGTTTGCTGTAACAGGACAGACTTACCTATCTATTGTAAATGATGCCTTCTGCAAATATCGTATGCTAGAAAGTCAGGGTTTGTAACAAGAAGCAATATAATTTATTAGGTCAAGTCTGACATAGTCAGACAAAATTTGTCAGACATATAAATTCTTCTTCACATCTGAAATGGAAGCAACATACTTCAAGCGAAGTACAGAAATTGGTCTCAGTTCGGTTTCATTATTGTTAATCACTGTGACTGTCTGAGAGAAAAGGATAGTTAACATCTGTGAAGCTGAGGGAGCTATTAGGAGAGAGGTGATAAGGTCAGTAGCCTCTACTGGGTAGAGGCAGAGGGGCAGATTATTATCCCCTGTGGAGTCACGAGGCTCAGCAGCAGAGGTGCTGTGAAGAAAATTATATAATGTGATAGAAACTAGCCTTCTTACTGAGCTTTTGATTTTATGAATCAGAGCAGAATAATAAACTTTATATCCAGGCTCACCTTCTGAAGGTTTACAGATACTACAAGTGACCACAACTGCTTTGGAAGGGAGGAATGCTGACAAAGAGAGGCTTGATTTTTAATGATTAGTATTTTAAAAGTATGCAGTCTGACCTCTCTTGCCAGCATTAGGCCCTAGTGTCTATAAATGACTTCTTATGTAAAGGCATACTCATGTGCATGATACACTTGCCATAAACACCCCTACTGCCTGATTCATATCTCGAAAGAAAACAGAAATCACTCAAACCTGAAATTAGGGCAGGGAAGACACAACTTGCAGAAGGAGGGATTCTGTGTGGCTTGGTTACAGAATCTGGTGAATGATAGTAGCTTCATGTTTGTGGTCATGGAGCCATCCAGAAATATCAAGTCTGGAAAGCCAAGATGCCTTCCAAAAATTTACTCATTCAGAATGATTACTGAAAGCCTCTGCCTTTCCAAATAGATCAACATTTTCACAGAGACCTAAAACTAAAGGAAATTAGAATTTAAAGGTTTATTTGAATTTTATTTCATGGGAGCATTGCTGCGCAGATGCTCTCAAAACACTAAGATATATTTCATATGCAGTGTTTTTATGAAGCTTAAAAAATTAGCAGCTCAATGATCAACCGTCTGTATCTCACCACAATGTCAATTTATTTTTTTGCTACTATTGCAGGTGATTATGTAGTCATGACTATATACTTCGACTTAAGTAGAAGAATGGGATACTTTACTATTCAAACATACATTCCCTGTATATTAACAGTTGTTCTTTCCTGGGTATCCTTTTGGATTAAAAAAGATGCCACACCAGCAAGAACAGCATTAGGTAAGTTGTAAATAATTCCCTTTTATGCTCTCTTTGTGTAGTTTCTACACTATCATTTGAAAATGGCAGCTTCCTTTCAAAGAGACACTAGCTATATGCTTTGGATTATTGCTACCACACCTTGCAGACCCAGATCTACTTATCACTGAAATCTCTGGATTTCTGCCTTTAACAGGGTAATTAAAAATAAACGACTCTGACCCTTTGGAACAACACTAGCAGCTATTTTGCATAATATTCTAGAATTAATGTCTGTCTCCTTGTTCTCAGTATAATATTTTAGTGACATTTTTGAAGAAAAAATTAATGGCACTGCTGGCTTCCTTCCCTTCTGAAATCTCCCCCATAGGGCATTATGTCTTAGATATACAGAAAACTGTGAGATATAATAATATGAATCCATGCAAAGTGGTTTAGCTTCCATGCTTGAAGTTAAGCTCCACACTAGGTGTATAGATATTTTTCATAGATTGTGGAGATGTATGCTGGTACAGGTTTTTCAGCAGCTCATTTATGTCAGGACCAGCATGTGCATTTTGGCATTGTGCTTTAGGATACACTTAGAGATGCTGACCGTTTATTCTTATGTCTGTAGGAAAACATACAGGTTTTGCAAGCATCAAGGGCATAGGGCTATATACTAGCCAATTATAGGTGTACATCAGAATTGAAGGAAAAACAACATTTTAGTCCAGACTGTGGTTGCCAGAGCTGCCAATACTAACTGATTCAGAAATCTAGCAGTCTAGTAAAAAAGGGGAGGCTGTGTCAAGGTTTACATGTCTGTTTTCAAGCGTGGAGATTACCACTGCCAGCTATTCATTGCTTCCTCCTGCTGGAGTTCGTTACCGTCTCCAGTTAATCAGCTGGACTCTCTAAATCATTTCAATTTGAAAGAACAAATTATTAAAAACTGACCTGCCTGACTTTTTGGACTGAAATCAGATGGGAAGTGTTCATAGGAGCAACTGAGTCCCCAGGTTTGAGAGGATGATACTGCTGCAAGGAAAGACTGGAGGACAAGGGCTGTGAACAGGCTACACCTCCTTGGAGGACATGTGAAGGCAGCTTGCAGCAGGCATGGTGTTCTTGAGTGCTGCTGTGTGCCAACAAGCCTTCGTTCAATCACAGTATAGGACAGGCCATCTGTACAAACCACCTCTGTCTCTCATTCCCCTAAACAGCTGATCAAGGGTACTCACTACTCCTCATCCTTCTTCATTCAAGTAACTGAGTGTTGACCAGAAATGGTGGTTACTTATATGTGAATCCATTTCTGCTAGCTCTCTTTCAAACACCATGTAAAGGTGCTCTACTTGATCTCAGGAGGAAGACACCTTGTTTGACAATGCAGCCTTTATACAGTTGTTCAAAATGACTTGTCCTGTTTCAGTCTGTCTCTCTGCTGCACTAATAAACATGAGAAACCACCAATTTTGAGGGTTCTGTAGTTTCTAGCATAAAGGCCCTGAAGGGAAAAATAAAAATTAAGTGCTAAAGAAACTTTGAAGTCCATTCACTCTAAATGAGATTTTAGCTGCTAAGTTTTCTGAACCTCTCCAGAAGTATGATCCCACTTTCTAAATCCTTCACGCATACAAAAAACTTATGGTCGTCTATTCAGGGTGCACAAGGCCCAGGTTATAAACATTTTACCTCCCAAAACTTCTAATGCTTCAATAGCTTAGTAGCTTTCAGCTGAATGATAGAAGAAATACATTACCAAAAATAACCTCCAAGTGTAACTCCCTCACTAGCCACAGCTGTATTTAAGCAATGAAGCTATACGTCAGCCATTCTTGCTGTCAATCCTTAGGCATCTTCCTGGGGGGAGGTTGTATCAGCTTTAATTCTTAATGAGTGGCAAGGGTGTCTTGGTTTAAGCCCAGCTGGCAACTAAGCACCACACAGCTGCTCGCTCACTCCCCCCCTGCCCCAGCGGGATGGGGGAGAGAATAGGAAAAGTAAAAGAGAGAAAGCTCGTGGATTGAGATAAGAACAGTTTAATAAGTGAAATGAAATTTAATAAAATAATAATAATAATTATAATAATAAAAATTGTAATGAAAAGAAAAATAACAACAACAACAAACAAGAAAGGCAAGTGACGCAAATGAAAACAATTGCTCACCACCCTCCTACCGATGCCCAGCCCAAGCAGCGGTTCCCTGGCCAGTTTTCCCCCTAGTTTATATACTGAGCATGACATCATATGGTATGGAATATCCCTTTGGTCAGTTGGGGTCAGCTGTCCCGGCTGTGTCCCCTCCCAACTTCTTGTGCACCCCCAGCCTACTCGCTGGTGGGGTGGTGTGAGAAGCAGAAAAGGCCTTGACTCTGTGTAAGCACTGCTCAGCAGTAACAAAAACATCCCTGCTTTATCAACACTGTTTCCAGCACAAATCCAAAACATAGTCTCATACTAGCTACTATGAAGAAAATTAACTCTACCCCAGCCAAAACCAGCACAGAGGGGCATCCGTTCAAGAGCAGCTCAGTGACATGGAGCTATGCAACAGGATCAGTAGAAAGAAAAGTCCCACAGAACCTGTAATAAGACAACTGCAAGCAGCCAACACTGGTTCACACTTTACAGATAATTCTGTATTAAAACCCATTTTGCGTGAGGTCAGCACAAAACCATAACCTGCTGGATTTGCTCCAGGAGTTTGTGAAATTAACAATCGTAGCACTTCTGACCGCTGTAAGTCATGTGGCATCATGTGGGTCCATTTTTCTGAGGTTATTTTCAATGCTCACTCCCTTCATGTGAGTGCCAAAGTGACTTTACACCATGGCTCCAGTAACATGACAGACCTAAGACTTACAGTCATCCTGTGACCCCCTCCACCTCCAGGGCAGCATGAAGACAACACAAAGGTGAGGACAGAGCAGCTGTACAACTGCCTGTTCCTGGCTGTGTAGACTTTTCCCTGGTGGCCAGAAAATTGAGCAATAGGCCTTTAGTGTACTTCTCTGCTGAACTTTTTCTTCTTAAATTGAGTGACTCAGTGGACATAAGGAAATATTGACCATCCTTCACAATGCTTATGAGAAAAGGGAGAAAAGGCATCTAACAGTTTGCATTACTAATTTTCCAGAAGCAGTGTTCATACCCTGTTCCTGAGGGCGGTTCCCCACAACACACACCTCCGTTTTCCAATTAATTAGACATGGAAGTAGGTTAGATCACTAGTCATAACAGTGTGACTCCCTGCCTCACCCCCTCAGCCAGCAGGAACTTCAGAGAAAAAAATGTATTCATGTACTGAGGTCATGAATTTGAAGTAAGAACACAAAAATGAGTTGTTCCAAGGGTATATTCAATGGCTATCATGACTAACTCCTAAAACTCTGATGAAGAATTAGATTACTGGGCTAAAATATAACTTTTTTATAAATAAAGTTAAATGCCAAGAAAATAATATATACATGGGTCACCTCTTTTTGTGCACAGAGTCCTGTTGCTCCCAAAACAACAATGGCCTGTTGACTCTCGGGATGCAGTAAGCAGATGTTCCCAGTTTACTGTAGGTCTGCTTGTATAACGCAACTTACAAATCTGTCTGAGCAACATCACACATCCACATTTGGATAGTGGCACACGGTGAAATTGTGAGCAATACAGCCAAGGGCAAACCACTGAAATTGTCCTACTAATTAGTTGCAATGAATTGTAGACTCAGTGCACCAAACGTGCTCCGGGTATAGCTGCATTAATGTAAAGGGCTAGCATCAGGGAAATATTTCGTTCTCTGAAATTAATGAGCAATTTCCTAAGCTGTTGACAACTACTCACAGTTACATGAAGGACAGGTTTTACCCCTTTCTGAATAACGTTAAGTAACAAGCTATTTCTGTGCTGGAAAAAACAAATGCAATCGGGGTATTTGGCTGTGAGGGAAAAAATGGGAGCATAAGTATCCTTTCAGCAGCACTGTCCAGAGGCATCAAAGTGCTCTTTAAAAACTTGGCATCATAGTCCCTTTTTCACATGCACTTTGAGGGGCTGAGGACAAGAGTGGCAATGTGACTCACTCCAGGCCACCTGAAGAGTCAGTGGGAAACTGGAAATAGAATTTGAGTGTTGGATGAGAACTGTGTTTTGTGATCCCGGGTTATTCTGCCCTCCATTCAGAGAGAAAAAAATAATGGCTCTCTGCTGTTTCTGCTTGTCTCTAGTAATCAAAATGATCTTCTCCCAAAGCTCACAGTCAAGAGCAGCCAGCAAGTGTCTGAAGAAAAGTTGTGATCTGGAAAAGGATAGGTTGTTTTCCTTGAAGATGAAGGGAATTAAGTTAAACTGAAGCTTTATTCCCGGTTTCCCCCTGCTTTTTCAAAATGGGTGTAATTTGTAATAAGACTAGGCAGTTACTACAGAGCAACTTCAAACTGCAGTTTAAAAAAATTCAGCGGGTATCAAGGCTAGCAATGTTTTGACATAAAAGAAGATACAGATGATGTTTAATAAAAAGTTAACATTGCTCTCCTTGTCATTCCTTCTTAAGCTCATTCACTAGAAAAACAAGGAAATTATCAAAACAGGTCCCAGACCAAAAGGTGGCGAAATAAAGTTTATAAACAAGTGATAGCATGCTTAAAAGCAGTACACCTATCCCCCAGTGTCCCATCAACATACCCTTAAGAAAATAAGAAAAAAAGAGCCTTGCTGACCAAAGAGTTTCTAACACTGAGGCTCCTGCTACCTCACTTTGCATACTGTTGTCCAGTAAGGAGCTTTCAAACAGAAATAATTTTAAATAACTGTTTAGACCAATGATCTAAAGGTTAAAGTATTCTCATGCATTATGTATCCCTGCATCATTTGATCTCCCAGACAGTCCTTTTTGATTTATCAAACAGCATCTTTGGTATGGAATTTGCTCAGAGAATATAAATGTCACAAAAAGGTATTTATACACAAACTTGTAAGCTCCCACTTACACCTGTCTACCTGAAAATTCTGAAGCCATGTTACTTCAAAGCTGTCCTAGGCTGATATTAATATTCTGTTGAAACATACAGTTCGAGAGCGCTGTGAATTTCAATAACAGATGCAAAGCTCACTTTACAATATGGGCCTCCCCAAAGTGATAGACTTAATTTCATCTGGAAAGGTTTATTGTATTTGAAACCACTCAACAGTCTGAATTTTCCTAGCATGAGAGTTAAAATGAGCTAAGGGTGTGGAATCTAGATATTCTCTTTGGAAATAATGGGTGCTGCATTTTATTCATTTGTACAGGTGTATGTACAGGCATATGTACAGGCGTATATACAGGCGTACCTGTACATACCTGTATAGGAATACAAAACTGTATCATCTGGTGCACCTCTTTCTCTTTGCTGTCTGTGTGTATCCCCATAAGACTCATTTTAAATTCTAAAACTTGTGCCTATGTGTCAAATGTAAAATTGATACACTGGGTAGAATTTTTTTTATCTCAAAAACTCCTTGCTTGCTTATGGTGTGAGCTGGGACCCAAGTTCAAGCTTCTGCTTAAATGAAGAATGATTCTTTTCTATTGGATTTCATATCATAAAAATATTTTTAATAAATAATAGAAGTAAAAATATGTTTGGTTTACCTTTGGATGTTTCCATCTATGTGGTCAGCAGTCTTGTCTCATGCTCTTGCCATAATTTGAAATGTGACATATAATCCAGAAACTATGATGGCTTGTGATAATACTTAACTTTCTTTTCCCCAAAGTTTTATATTCTGGTAACAAAAGTGATTTGTTGTCAAAGAGCCTGAGGATAGACACTATTAATATCTTAAAACCAAAATAAATCTTACATCATTGCTGTGTCTCTAAATTTAGTAGAACCTACTTTGTTTCAATCAACTAAAATTAGTCTGGAGCTACCCGAAACTCCCAGATTCTGTATTAGTGAGGCATTTACAACGTGATGTACTGGGCTGGTTTTGCTTAGTTCTAACCTAGGTTTTCACAGTCTCAAGCATGATTCGGGTAGGCATTTCACATTCAGGCTTAAGGCATGGCTATAGGACGCAGACTTAGTTGGGGACTTCTATACTGAAGTACAGAGGCTAACGGTAATTTTTCTTTCACTTCTCTGCCTTCCTGTCCATAGTCACTTTGGCAGCTGGTCATCATTACATATACCTGCACAATACTTCTTGTCACAATACGAAGTTATACATCCATTTCAGTAAAAATAGAGGAAAAATAGTACATCATCAATACAGCATTCAGTAGAAAAATTGCAAAAAATGTTTTTGAGCATTGCAAGGTTTTTTCTCCTTTTCTTTCTTTTTTGCCTTTTAATAAAAAAAGTGACCTAAAGTAATCTGAGATCCTATCACAGGATCAGTGGGAAACAAAAACTTGCCCTTGAGTCCAGGTAAAAAGGACACTATATATTGTGCTGGAAGAAGACTAAAGGTTTCGAGAAATGTTTTAAAGGTAGTAAAGTACCTGAGAGCAGGTGCATGTACATGCGACTCTGAAAAGGACAGATTTGTGTTTGAAATCTAAACGTGGGTTAGAAAGTGTTAACTTCATTTCATATTGTAGAGTATGTCATAGTCTGGATGCAGTTCTTCTGAAGTTAGTGACTCCCAAGGCCTGAGTCACGATCATACAGAAAGACTAGCTAACCTACAGTTAGTAAGTGTCAGATCAAGGCTAGTGAGTCAACACCTTTTGCAGTTGGACATCTTTGCAGTTGACTACTGTGATGAATGGCTCAGGATGGGGTTTGTCTCTGGAGCTTGTTCAAAGCATCAGCTAGCTATAGAAGTGTTGTTGAAGGGTCTGGAGAGGTTACTGGATCTGGCCAGCCACATGTGCTTATATTGGGATGTGGCACAGTAGACAGGAAACAGAAATATTTTCCCAATATCTTTTAGATGTCCAAGGTACACAAAAAGTCTAAATTTCCCACTTCCTATCAGCATTGCTTTCATCTTGATTATTGGGTTGTGGTTTTTTTCAGCAACTTTTTTTTTCTTTTTTTTTTTTGTTTCTGTGTAGTGGACATTTAAGGAATTAGTTATTATTCATTGTAGAAGGTCGAGGCCCAGGCAATAATGTGCCTTCTGGCTCTTCCAGGGATTTTCTGACAGCTTGAAGGGGGAAGGTGATTCTTGTGAATTGCTGTAGTTTCTACCAAATGCTACGAATCAGAGGTGGGCATTCCTTCATAAACAGAAAGTAGTCCGAAAAAAACCACAGATACTTCTTTCTCTCCAGACTGCCATTTGTAGGAGGTAGTTTTACTATAAGGCATAATTTCAATCATCCCCTGCCATTTCAAACACTGTGTACCACAAAATACCACTCTAACTATAAAAAGAAAGATTACCTTATGGTTATGTTGTTTTTAGAGCAGGTTCTCTCTTGAGGCTTATTTGAGTGAGAGCTTTATTTTTCTTTCCAAGCCATTGAAGACTTTTATTTTTTCTTTCAGAAGGCTTGCAGTTCATAACAAATGATTTAAAGCATCAGTCCAAAGTGGAAATGAAAAGACTTCTGTTCCTCAGGAGTGAAGAGAAATTATATGAATTACCAGCAGCCAAATAACTGACGCCCCATAGATTTCAATCTAGGACTGGTTTTATTGTTTCAGAATATTTCACACTAAGTAATTCCCATTTATATTCATTATTACTAATCAGTCTAAGATGTGATGCTTGTATGAATTAAAAGGCTATTTCCATTAAGGGTTACATCTGAAGTTTGTATGAGAGTCTGTTTTCCCTTATTCAGAAAGAAAATAGCAGTGGACGACTCCCAAGGAAGCAGCGGTGTGAAAACATATTTTCAAAAGTCACAGTCAGAACTTTGCAGTCAAAATTTCTTTTCTTTTCTTTTCTTTTCTTAGCCCCCACCCCTCAACCCCGCTTTTTTCTTTTTTTAACACAAGATTTTCTGTGAGAGCAGTACTGCTGTGAAAAAGACCATGTCCCTTCTTTGTTTTCTAGGTTTCTTATTTTTTTATTTTTCTGGGTTAATATCTTTTCTGCTTTATACTTTTCTTCAAAAATTTCTTCATTCTCTCCTTCTCCCTCACTCCCATCTCCAATCTAACTGGGACCAGGGAAAATGAAGAGATGAGAAAAAGCGTAGTCAGAGGCATGGAAATGTCACTTTTGCAAAGACGAATATAAACAACTGAGAAATCTTTGTACCACTGGCTCTACTGATGTTATTTTTCATTAGTTTTTTATGCTACCATACAAAATTAGTGAATTATTTGGGTACACTTTGGGATTTCTGTTTTGTATGTTTGTTTCCAAAGATTATTCTGCGACATGGAGAAATGATGTTGCATACAAGGTAAATCAAGTTTCTCTCTGCGAGGCATCACCACAGTATTGACCATGACAACTTTGAGTACTATTTGCAAGAAAGTCATTACCCGTGTCTCCTATGTCACCGCTATGGATTTGTTTGTGACTGTATGCTTTCTATTTGTCTTTGCTGCTCTAATGGAGTATGCAACCCTCAACTACTACTCAAGTTGCAGGAAAACCAAACTGTACTAAGGAAGAAAAAGTCGGTAAGATAGGAAGCACTTAATTTCTTTCTAGCATGCGTCTGGCTCAGAGAGCCTGCAATGCCATTATACTCCGCTTCTTCGAGCTCTTCCCAGTTTGTGGTGTGATCTGCCCTGAAAGCTGATGGAAAATAGTTACCCGCAGTAACATTAGAAGCAGTTATGTGCCTATTGAGTGAGGTCTGTTCCTAACAGAAGCAGCCTGCTGACCACGAAGCAGCAACCCTGCCTACATGTCTTTCGTCCTTCAATGACTGTGCGGTAGTTATAAAGGACTCCCACTGAAACAGATTGCATAGCATGTTATACAAATATATGCACAGCAATGTATACTCAAATGCATCTACTATTTCATGGCTTAACAGGTCTGGAAATATTTATGAACTTTACAAATAGAATTTCAATGTCTCCACTGGGAAACAGCACATGTTTTTAGCCCTATGCACAAAGGGGCTTCTAAGTACAAAACCAGAGGAGGTCACTTACAAAGGTTTTATACATGGCTGCATTTTTGGCCAAAAAGACACTTTCAGAAGTAACACCAGACACACACAAAAGCTGTTTATTTAGAATCAATTAAAGCATTCATGTAGGAAGAATTGCCTGGTGTACTTCACCAACTGACTACAAGAATGAGCGGGGGCAGTATAATTGAGAAAAAAATCTCAGTGTAAACATAGGGAAGGGGAAGTGGGTTGTCCACTCAAGATCAGTGGAAAATCTTATGTGCTTGAGATCGGTAGTTGGAGATGTTGGATGTCATTTTTGTGCAATGGGGGAAATAAGGACATTTGAAATCATAAGTACAAAGCCAAATAGGAAAATGTGAAGGAGGAAATTGAAGAGAGAAGGCTGAATTCAGGGAATAATAAGTCACCAGGTAAAAAGGGATTGATTAAGAACTACAGAAAATGATTGAATGAAGAAATAATGAAGGAAAAGCTGAAACCAGTATGGAATTGGGAGAAAGCCTAGAAAGCCATGGGCTTAGTCAATGAAAACTCCATTAGACGTCTAATAGCTTCTTGTAAAAATGCATTGCACACAAAAGGCAAATGAGTGTTACAAAAGAAATGTATGAGACAATCAAAATGAACTTCCTAATGATCAAACTAAAATTGCCATCTTGTAGAAAGTCATGAGTGTCTTTGTAAGTAGGATGTATTTCCAGACATGTGTATGAGCAGGAGGGAAAGCATGCAACATTGATGAGATTTAAGTTAACACAAGAACAAATGCTCACTTAGCTATTGTTTGCTAAATAAATAAATGTAATGGGTTGAATAAAGATTTAAAGTGGATGGAAACCAGGTGTGCATTCTGCTGAGGTTTCATGCAGTTTTAAAGTGTACAGAATATTATGCTGAATATGTAGAACACTCAGCATGAAGAGTTTTACAGACAAATGCATTTAAAGGTTTGGTTTAAGAAATGCTATTGAACATTAGATGCATATGAAGCAATAGTATGTTTTCTTCTGAATAATTCTTTTGTTATCTTTATTTAAGCTACCTGATGTCAGTTTTGGTCATGTGATGGTAAGTAAACTATTTTAGTTAGTGAGAGCAATGGAGGCATGAATGTATGGTTGAGACTTACTTGCAATAATTCCTGAGAAAGCTGTAATGCTATGTTGTGCTTTATCCTGACTTCACTATAAATATTGTTTTGCTTTTTTATTAAAAGGTCAGTTTGGTTTGGCTGTGGCAGAGGAAAGTGGCTGCCTCTTTCTATAAGGACGTATCAAATGATTTGGGAGGGAGAAGGGTCAAGTGTAGAGTATTGTGTGTTATTTTTACCTCAGAAATTTTGTGAGTTTGCTTTATATAATACTGCAGTTCCTCGTTACATTTCATAAAAAAGTAGTAAGTACAAGTTGTGTCATAAACTTATATGGAGTTTTAACAGAGTTTCATAGAAAATAATTGATTTATGCCTATCTGTAAAATCTTTAGCAAGCTTTCAGGTGAATTTTCAAATAATTTAGGCACACAAGTTTAACACAGTTTGTTGTACTATATCTGCAAATAAATTAAATTATATTCCCCAAACCTCTAGATAACAGTTTATGTATGTGCAGTGGTAATAAAGTTGAAACTGAGCACGAAATTATATCTCTAAGTTATATGAAATCTGAAACTGGAATACATACTATAATATATATAAATATAAAGCATGCAGAGAGCCAGTGAATCAGCTGGTTGGATGGCCTGTTTCCCAGGCTATCAGATCCAAATAAGAACGGGGACAGAACTAACCATTGCTTTTGCATTTCTTGTTTTGGATATGCTGTAGTTTATCACTTTAAACTGCTAGTTCCAGGGTTACTAGCTTACCTTTTACAAATAATGTTACACTTTTTTTCTTATTTTAACATTAATTTTTTGACATATTTAAAGAGCTGATATAGCATTGGAAGTCTGCTTATTGACAATGAATGATTTAGAGCAAACATTGCACTCACTACTGCTGTCACTTCTTGGACAGACTTTTCTGACAGATGAAGTTAATAAGGCACATTGAATGAATACCAGCACTTTCCTTTTTTCCAATTAAAAAAAAAAAAAGGAAAAAGACACACTATTAAAATGATAATACACTCTTAGTCTTTGTCTAGATCTAGTTAGTCTGATCTGCTTGGAAAGCATCTGTAGAGTCTTTTCAAGGTTTTTGCTCACCTTTCTCTTCCTCTCTCTCTTTCTCTTCTCTCTCTTCCTCTCTCTCTTCTCTTCTCTTCTCTTCTCTTTCTCTCTCTTCTCTTCCTCTTCTCTTCTCTTCTCTTCTCTTCTCTTCTCTTCTCTTCTCTTCTCTTCTCTTCTCTTCTCTTCTCTTCTCTTCTCTCCCTTCCCTTCCCTTCTCCTTTCCACTTCCCCTTCCCTTCCCTTCCCTTCCTCCTTCCCTTCTCTTCTCTTCCTTCCTCTCTTCCCTTCTCTTCGTCTTCTCTTCTCTTCTCTTCTCTTCTCCTTCTCTTCTCTTCTCTTCTCTTCTCTTCTCTTCTCTTCTCTTCCTTCTCTTCCCTTCTCTTCCCTTCCTTCTCTTCTCTTCTCTTCCCTTCTCTTCTCTTCTCTTCTCTTCTCTTCTCTTCTCTCTCTTCTCTTCTCTTCTCTTCTCTTCTCTTCTCTTCTCTTCTCTTCTCTTCTCTTCTTCTTTCTCTCTTTCCTTCCCTTCCCTTCCCTTCCCTTCCCTTCCCTTCCTTCCCTTCCTTCCCTTCTCCTTCCCTTCCCTTCCCTTCCCCTTCCCTTCCCTTCCCTTCCCTTCCCTTCCTTCCTTCTCTTCTCTTCTCTTCCTTCCCTTCTCTTCTCTTCTCTTCTCTTCCCTTCTCTTCTCTTCTCTTCTCTTCTCTCTCTTCTCTTCTCTTCTCTTCTTTCTCTTCTCTTCTCTTCTCTTCTCTTCTCTTCTCTTCTCTTCTCTCTTTTCCTTCCCTTCCCTTCCCTTCCCTTCCCTTCCCTTCCCTTCCCTTCCCTTCCTTCCCTTCCCTTCCCTTCCCTTCCCTTCCCTTCCCTTCCCTTCCCTTCCCTTCCCTCTTCCCTTCCCTTCCCTTCCCTTCCCTTCTCTTTTTTCACTGTAAGACAGATATTGAGCAGGGCCTTGTTTTATACATAAACAACTTCCATGTTCAACTTCTAGCATAAACCAAATAAAATAGGCAGTCTCTCTGACTCTCAAGATATCATCTTGTCTTTTCCAGCCTTATAGTGGTGCCACCAAAAAGCTGAAATTTATTAATCTTAGTAAATCCATGTTCAGGTAATGCCACCCCCTGTTTTTCCTCCTAGAGAACACACTTACATGTTGTCTGAAATAATTTTATTAAGCGTGTTTAACACCACCTCTGAACTGTCTTGTCCAAGGCACCTGAGAAGTGCCTTGCCTTGCCAGAGGTCTCAGGTGGTTCTGGGCTGGCACCCATTGTGCATTCATCCCTCTCCTCCCAAACCCAGCTCAGCAGGACATACAGGACACAGTGGGTACCATCCACCTTCAGCTGCTATCTAGTCACTTCAGTAGCCCTCCTAACTGACAAAGATTAAAGCAACCAGATTAATCTCTCAGTATTATCAGGGCATTTATTTTATTGTCTGTCATGAGCAGATAGTTGATACAACAAAACACAACAACAAAAAAAACCCCAGGCTATTGATACATGAGAAAGTTTCCTTTGCAGAACCAGGGCACTTATTTCTTTTCACTTACCAAAATCATCTGGAGAGATCTAAATTAGCCTTTTTTCCTTTTAACATAAATATTGTAGCCAGGCATAGAAAATTTCAGTCCCTGAGTAGGAATTTTTCATAAAGGCTTGCAAAAAATAATGTGTGACACTGTGGTATAGCAGAATTCCAGGTATACTTTAGCCATAGCTTTTTTTCTCTCCAAAGTGCTACAGTCAAAAACCGATTCCTTGTACAATAATCTTTCTTAGACCTTTTCCATGTGGCAGCACATTGTAAAGCTCTGATATCGGCCACCTGAAAATTTACAAATGAAGGAGAAGACCATGCAGGGATAATTTGTGTCATCTAATCTCAGAGATAAAGAAGTCATTCACAACAAATAGATTTGCAATAATCTGCTTCTAAACTGCAATCTGTTTACAGTCCACAGCACAATGCACCTGAGAGATTTTAGCCATCTACTTATGATGAGATGAATTATGTCCTAGAAGTATTTGGCTGGATACAATAAGGCAGTTGTTCAGATGTAGTTACCTATGTTGGAGATGCCAACGTCTAAGCAGAGGGATACCACATCAAAATCTTAGCTCGGGGACCAGCAATTTAATTGGGTAATGGGTAATATTATCATGTGCCAAAACAAAGGATTTGTAGAAAGTAAACAAAGTCAATAGAAAAAGGAAAATTTCCCCTAAGGCACATCAATCATATCACTGATCTGTTTCATATACAGAGTGAAAGTTTTCAGATACGCCCCAACACCTTTAACAGGAAATGTTGCGTATTTTGTATATCAAGTGTGGAGGCAGGGGCCCAGAGCACCCTCCAGAATGCAAGCAGGCATGATGCAGAGGCATGGCCAGCTTGGTAGTACATACCCGGCATGCTCCTGCAGGCAAAGGCAGTGCTCGGCACAATCACAGGGAGAGGAAGGGCCCCCAAGGTGGAGAATACCGTGCTGACAGGGCTGGAGTCTGCTTTGTCTGGGTGGTGCAGACAGGCTGCGAAGATGATGGGACCTTTCCTAGTTGAGGAGGTGATATTTGTGAGGATGGAACAGGTGGCTTGATGAGAGAGGAGACTATCGTGAGAAAGCACCTTTCATGAAATGGAAATGGTGTGACAGAAAAGCTGACAAAGTGTAAATAGGGAGTACATTGAAGAAGGAGAGGTCTGTTGGCACGAGTGGTATTGTGAGGTTGTGTGATATCAAAGTGCCCTATTTCTGAGCATGGTTAGTGTTATAAGCACTAAGGGGATATGCCTAGGGATGGCATTTTGAAATCCTATATTGAAATCATCACTATCTGTTGCTGACCATCTCTTTTTTTATAAATCATGGTAAAGTTAAGAGGCAGTGAATGCAGCTATACTAAGTGGCGATCCTTCTGTAATGAAATGGGGAGGGGGGACATCTTCCTTATTTTTCAGAGTCCATTCTTAAGTGTAGTAGCTGCAAGTGTTTAAAGCAACTGGCAAATAATATTCTGACAGGCAAGTGAACTCCTAAGTGTGAAAATATGATTACTAGGCAATATACACTTGAGTTACCCAAGTAGAAAATACACCTAGAATTATTTAACTTGCCACTCCACAGCCTCTCTATGGAAATTCATCTGAAAAGGCATCTTTTGAGGGAAAGAAAGATGATCCCCAAATACAGAATTCCTATAGTATCAACCTCTTATTCCCAGCTCCTGTGATTTTTTCCCATGATTATTAATTGTGATCTGCATCATCCATAGAAGTTTATCAAACTGTTGGTTTCTTTTTGTCTCCTCAGAATTATTCTGTACTTGATATGAGACCACCAGCTACAGTCATCACATTGAACAATGCCTTGTATTGGCAAGAATTTGAAGATGCGTGCGTCTATGAGTGTCTGGATGGAAAAGACTGCCAGAGCTTTTTCTGTTGTTACGAAGAGTGTAAATCAGGCTCATGGAGGAGAGGACGGATTCACATAGACATCTTAGAACTGGACTCTTACTCTAGGGTCTTTTTTCCTACATCCTTCCTGCTGTTTAACCTGGTCTACTGGGTTGGATACCTCTATCTTTAAATGTTGCCTGTAGCGGTGAAGACTGCTGTGTTTTCACAGTGCGGAAGGATGGTGAAAGTGCAGAAAAAGTGAAGGACACGGTCAGTTTCATCTCAAATTATAAAGGCCACATTAACCTTCATCATCACAGAGCCTGATGAAGAATTTTAATATGTAATTGCCTGAAAAAGAAAAACATCGAAGAATTCTCTTCTTACAGCTATTAATTTTAAGGGAAAGATTCTTACAAAATTCAGCTGAATTTGTAGTGTAAGTGATGTTTATGAATAATTATTGTATATTAGAATCTTTACTATTCTCCCTTGGCATAGAAGCTATACACAATTCAGGCAAAAGTTAAATATGTAATTTTTGTTCTTCATTCCCATACTTTCTTCAAAATGCTGCCATATACTTGAGGCTCAGAGCAACATACACTGGCACTGGCAAATAAGCCAAAGCCAACAAAACCACTCATTTGTATTTAAACTTGAGCTATGTCCCATAGATTTTGGGAAATATTTAACTGGTGATCTGCTTGCTATAGAGAAACCACCAAAGGACATTAAGAAATGTCTCTGGTTGAATCAAAACATGGACGTTACTTTCTGCAAAGGTCTAGGATTCATGGAATTACCCACTTACCTACACATATTGATTTTAACTTCAGGTGAAAAGGCAGAGTTATAAGAAAGCTATTATTTTGATATAAATAAAAGACTCACCTATCTCTGAGGCAGCTGTAGGCATAACTTCTACAGTTTTTCAAGCTTTTAACTGTCTTTTTTATGAATGGTTAAACACAGGATGGTCATTGATTTCTAAAGTACTCTACTTGAAGCAGGACAAGATTCCTGCTTGTTTGTGTCATTGTAGCAGATCATAGTTGATAGGCCATGAGTAAAAATCACTATATAATAGCACTAGGAATATGTGACTTTCTTCAGAATGCAATTTGCTAAAAAGTGCTCTCATGCATTCTTATTTTTTCTCTCAAATTTCTTTTGCCATATTGAAAAACATGTGTGCCAAAGGACATTTTTTGTTCCTTCCATAAAGTTAAATATTGCCGTCCTTACTCATCACAGTTGTTCCCTGGGTCTGAGCTGAAGATTGAGCACTTTTGACTTGCATAGTGCATTATGGCAACTCAGTTGTCACAGCTGGATTAAACATGGAATAGTTGCCACATGCAAAAAAAGCTTGTTTTCATTTTTTTCCTAAACTACCAACTATATCTTACCCTAAAAAGCTATTTTGTATTTTTCAAGCTTTTGACCATTAAATTCTTAAACTACCCATTTTTTCAAAAACTAGTTTTACAGTGTTTAAACTAGATTACGTCTTTTACAGACTGTCTCAATAATCGTTATTACATAAACAAAACAGATTCAAAACTAGTTAGCAATGGCTTTTCACTACACTTTGGATGACAAATGGTTATGAATGTTTGAATGTTTGACGTTAAAGCATACCTAAAACCAACATTCTATTTTCTTCTTCTTCTGGAGGACCTGATAATTTTTTTATCATCTCAAAAAATGTGTGTCTCTTCCACACTGTATTTGATAAAAAATGAGTAGTAGATGTGATTGAAGAGCAGTTCCTTTTCTCCTCAGAGGGAAAATCCTGCAAACAAGCGAAAACTAATGCAATGGTAATTTTAAAGGAAAAGAAATGCTGTCATGTTCTTTGAAACATCACTGTCTGTCATTGCTGTTTCTCTGTGCTTCCAGTGAGTTTTTAATTGAAAAAAAAATGCTAACACAAAAGTTAACTGTAGTTATTCAAAACACTTTCTTCTGTTTTTCACTTGTATAAAATATCAGAGACAGACATGGGTTTAGGTGGGGGAGGGGAATCACTTCTCTAAGGACTGACAAAATTCAAATTAGAAGCACAGAGAAGACATATTTTAAGGCAGGATCAAAATCTTATTTTTAGCAAAATCTGCCCAGTCTGATGACTTCTAAACCAATGATAACCTTCTGATTTCAAAATACATGCTGAAGTTTTTGCTAGCTCTCAGTAGCAAATTACCCCATAAAATCTATTACCCTGTAAACCTCTGTGTCCTGCACTTGGAAGTATGGATTTTATTTA
This sequence comes from Gavia stellata, assembly GCF_030936135.1. Lineage (NCBI taxonomy): Eukaryota > Metazoa > Chordata > Aves > Gaviiformes > Gaviidae > Gavia > Gavia stellata. The sequence goes on from NC_082594.1 coordinate 74,129,911, forward strand.
AGGATGAGAGTTATATTTTCAGCAGTGCAAGAAGATGATTGACTATCCTGGTCTCTAATTATGAATTAGTCTACTCTAACAATCACCTTCAGCCATATTTTGCAAGAATACTAGAAATATTTCAAGCCTAAATAAAAGAATGGAAAGAGTTATCCTGTAGGGGCCTGATCCTGCAAACCCTCTGCACAATCAATTTATTTTGGTGGGAGTATTGAGACAGATGAGGCACAAGAAGGTGCCTTCCATCGTTAGATCTTGAACAGCTAAAGTGAGGTTTATTTAGCAATTGCATACATGAATGAATGTCCTGGGAGCAAGCATGGAAGTGGAATGTTCCCATTTTAGATGATGAGCATATACTTTTCTTACACTTTTGCTCATGGCTTCCCATTCCTGCTAAAAGCACACAATCCCATCAGATCCTTCCTTGGAAGACTGATTCTGCTAAGTCCATTCATCTTGCCTCTGTTTTCTGAGTGCTTTCATAAACAGAAGTTTGAGGCATATAATTCCACTTTTTTCCACGGTCCTAACCAAGAAAGAATCTCCAGACAGTACTGGCATCCGCTCTTATACTGGCAGCAGAGGACATATTCTACTGTTTAATGTATTCTACTCTTGGGTTATGCGCAAAAAATTGATTTGTATGCAAGGTGAGCGACCACAGGCTGGCAGGTTCCAGAATGCATTCCTCTGCTTATTCCTAGCTGTTTGGTTTACTCTCTTCACTGCTCTGTGCTTTGGCAACCACTGAAAAACTGTAGAGATCAGGGAAGATAAGCTTTCTAGGCTCTGCATCATTCAAAATGCAATTATTCTAGACACCTAGATAGTGTGGTCTGCATATATCTATGGGCCATATCCTTCTGTAGTAGTAAGAATATCCTCATTAACCTCCAGATATTATTTTGCTTTTTAGAACATTTTCTTATCAGATAATTTCATATTTAGGACTTGCATTTATTCAACTACTTCTTTTTGTTATTTAGTACTTCCTTTTACCCTTCCAAGGAAGGGAAGGGAATGGAGGAAGACAAAACCAAATGACTAGTGAAATGAATGCATTTGGATATGTATGTAAAACCACAAAATCAAGTATCTTCACGTTACATTCCTTCCTTTTTGAAGTTACAGAAAAGATTGTGAGGTTTTGTTTAGATAACCAACTTTTCCCAGGAGGATCTAAAGTCAAACCTCTTATTCTCCCCCTTCAATTAAAAGTTGATGGACAATCTTTTCCTGCATTGAGGGCAGCATTTTCAAGGCAATTAAGAATGCATAAGAATACTCTTCTGCTTAATTCAGTATTCTGTTCTTCTGGCCCTGATGCCTAACATACTGACAGCTCCTTCTTTTAGAGCCACTCTTCCAACCATAAGTGTATAAAAACTTGCAGCCAGTTTATGCTGTCTCCATGTCCAGTAGTAACGTGGAACTGAAGTATGCCATGTGCCACACAATTTTAACGTAGCCTTCTAATTGAGAAGTATGGCTGTAGATGAAAACACCTCAGGCACTTTGATAACCTTTCTTCTCTTTCAGATGCTCATTTTCTCCTTCATCAGCTCTCGACCGTATATTGGTATGTTGTACATACCAATAAAAATGATAAAAATTACAGCAGGATGAATCAAAAAAGCCAGAACTGTCTTCACAGAGAAGCTAAAAGAGGAGGAAGAAATTATATTTTATTGCTGTGCAGTACTTATCTGTCCTCTCCTCTTATTCAATTCTTCCCACCAACTACCCACAGCTAATTCCAAACATCCACCTGGCGGTTTGCGTGTTCATCAGCTGGAAAAGCAGTGACACATGAGCCTTTAGCTGATAGGAAATGATATTTCTAGAACTGGAGGCATCCTGCCAAGTAACTTGGATAGATAGCTATCATCTCAAACACTTTTGCAGCCCTAACGTGTCTCACAGTCTAACACCTCATGTTGCTGCATGAATTTATCACAACTTACCTTACTTGGTCATTTCATGAAGGGAAGGATGCTTACCTCTTTTTACACCAAACATCACCGTACATGCTCCAAGCAACCAAGTGCAAGACAGCTCTGGAAAGACCATGGCTGCTGCACTGCTGACTTTGTGGGAAGGGAGACTGTCGCGTACAAGGGCAAGGCAATTTGGCAGAAAATTAATCCCCTTGCGTTCCAGCCTGTCCTCAGATATCAGAGGGGCTGGGGGTGGCTAGGCTTAGATTCTGAGTGATGCCCAATTTTTCTGTGTTACAAGTCCAGTCGCGTTCAATGTATTGAACTCTCACGATTACGGATACACTCGTAACACCGTACACTTTCAGTCTAGTCACGTTCCATGACCTAGCACGGCCACACTTAAAGGATTTGGTGACGTTCAATGAGAAGTCTCATGGCTAGATTAGTGAATAGTGCAGTTTATTGAAGCAACAGATACACAAGTTCTTTTGGATTGCTGGTGATAAAATTACTGCTTGCAAAGCATGTGCAAATACCAAGAATATGAGTAATATAGCCTGGCTACAAACGCGTTAAGTTATAAAGCAACTCTATAGAGATTTCTAAGTTTCCTGGGGAAGCACTCAGTATAACCAAGTGTTTGAATCTTACCCAAAGGCGTTCCTGGGGGGGGTGAAAGAGAGGCTCAGCCCGTCGACTGATCCCAGGTGTCAAAAGTGATCTGCGATGGTATCTTCCCTGGCATCCTTCCTCTCTTAAGCCATTTTTATATTATTTGTCCTTACAGGTGGAGCTTGAGTGACTCTAGTCATACATACCTCTATTATAATTGGTGTACAAGTTTCTCGTTTTACTTTTAAAGGTATAGACTAAGAAAAGTCCAGAGCGCAAGCTCAGTGGGGGGTGGTCGCACCTTGGAGGTGGGTAGCTTTGGGATGGAGGTCTGTTTTCTGGTATTATAATAAGATTATAATGAGCAAAGTTCACCTGAAGGATAGTATTTTGTCAAAAAATGACAGACTGTTGGCTCAGGGTGGTAAATATGCAGCTCGGGGTAGTAAATATGCAGCTTGTCAGTTCCATAGTACCTTCCAGTTCCCATCTTATCACAGAGCCTGCCCGCGGTGTCTTCACTCCACTCCACCCTCCATGTAGTTTCTCTTAGAATCAGCGCACCAAGCTCCCCTGGTGTTGCCAACATCTAAGGTTGCCTAGGGAACTTCTGTGGGATTGATTCCTTGCATATTTGCCACACTCCACCCTGAAGATTTCTTCAATGCTGTACCTTTAATATAAATTTAATTCCTAAATTACCTCCAGCAATTATTCCACAGAGACTCAATATTTTAAGACAGATTTCATTAGCCTCACAGTCTGGAGGGTTGGTGTTACCTTCTAAGCTTTAAAACAAAGTGTGCACTGCAACTTGTAAAGGCTGTCCGTAACAGACTGTGCTTTTCCCATTGGCTGCTCTTTCTAGGTTTCCATAAAACACTAAGAAAAGGCAAACGATATCCTGTAATCTTAGCTGCCTACACAAAAAAATTAGATTATTTTCTTCAAGGTGTATTATTCTTCTTGCTTACAGTGAAATATTTGTGCCTCTTTTACTTTAGTGCCTTTAGCATTTCTTGATACTGAAGGATATACTATTCCTGGCCTGAGAGTTAGAAAGAGGGACAATGACCTTGCTGGAGTTCTTCCTGAGCACCACAGTGTGTGACCAATATTCTAGATGTCTTCAAACTACACGTTAAGCATTTGTCTGACTTTTCTTTATTTTTTAAGCAGTCTGTAGGTTTCTTAATTCCTAAGTAGCAAGTAAACTGCAGTGGGATTTCAGCAGTATAGCAGAATCCTGCCTTCTTCGCTCAGTAACTTAATTCCGCCAAGAGATGCAGAGCATAAACTCAAAGATGATGTTTACCTCATCCAGGTCACTTCCCAGAAGACTGTTTAAAATAGGCAAAAAGCAAACTATGCATTGGGAATGCATTTCCACAGCTGAAAGGTGAGGTTCTTTTTCCTTCAGAGCTTTTTTTTTTTCCTGAGTTCATTTTAGATCCTCCCTCTGTCTCTCCCTTCACCTTTACAATTGGCAAGCACAAAATCAGCTCAACTTACACTTATATACTGAAAACTTAGATTGAAACTTACACTTACATACTGAAAAAAAAGCATAGTGTCGTTAGTCTTATGCTGTATTTATATGCCTATAAGCTTCTTATGGTTCACCACATTCTCTTCTTGAAGGGTTCTAGTATATATGTGAAAAATGAAGACCTTCCTTCAAGACTCAGTGGCCTTAATAGTTTTACCTTTTACCCTGGGATCCATGGTTTGTCCGGAAAACAAAAAACCAGAGAATCTACTTTCCTCATCATTTAGGCCACTGTTTTAGATGCTAAAAACAGAACTACGTTATATATCTAAAGTGAAATGATGTTTCAACAGAAAAAAATTATCTCCTCTTGAAGTGCATTGCTTTGACAAGTTAAAGAGTAAATTTTTGTACACCATCCCTGTGGTGGATAACTCAAGGAGATATGCTACCCCATAACCCTGTCTAGGACTAAGTCTTGAATTAGGCCTAAATACTGTTCTAATAATCCAATTTACCTAGCAGCTCTTTCTTTAAATGGCTTTGGGTTGTGACTGACTTCGAGCACTTGCTTAGCGACCACTGACATTCCTCAAGGGAGATATCCAAGATTTGTGATGATGTATTCCTTTCTACAAACTTTACTTTCTTATATTTTTTCTCTTTTGTTGTGGATCTTCAAGCCAGTGTCTGTATGCAGACTCCATATCCTCAAGGGTTTTCCTAGAATATGTGTGAAATTAGACAATAAAATTCATCATGAAGTTCAGTGCCTCAGAGTTGGACACCTGAGAATTCTCTGCTTTCTAGGAAAACATGCATTTTGATCTTCTAATCATTTGCTATTTATGAAAGACAAAGTAAGACAGCAGAAAACGTGGTTATGTTTATTCATATGTCTGGGGGTAGGCTTTCTCAAGGACTGAACCAGGCAAACCAGGCACTGATACAGTAAGTTATTTGCCAGGTATTCTTTTGTCTAGGTAATGAGTGACACAAGCCAGAAGAGCCACAACAGCCTGTTCAGTGTCATGGAAACACTCACATAACTCGGCTTTACTTGGAGGCCTAAGGAGCGTGAGAGCTTCTTACAGGGGAACCCAGGTATTCCTTTCAGTGTTTAATACAGCACTTAACACTCTCCTAATGTCTCTTTACCTTCTTGCAGCCTATGGCAGTGCTTGGGAGAGTTGAAGCTGTACTGACACAATACATTATAAATTACGAAGAACGAAATAACCACAGTGAAGCTAGTGACGGCTTGTTATTGAGACTGTGTTATGATTACAAGTTTTAAAGAAAAGGCCTCTAGGTCTGAGTCAAAAACTTCCTCACCAATCAAGACCATAGACAAGAAGAGGGGTTTAAATTAAAATATTCTTACAAGCAAACAGGAAGAGCTTTGGATCATATTCTGGCAGGGTAGACTATCCATTAACTGGCTTCAAAGCTTGTGGAAAGCAGATTTGTAACTGAAGTACTTAAAGTGAGATTTGTGATTTATGTACTTAAAGTGAGGCCAAAAACAAGTAAATGCCAAAATTTCTAAATTGCACATTAATAGAAAGTGGATGAAGAGAACAATATTGATGACATACTCCAAAAAAACTGCTGACAAATGAATGTGAAACAGAGCATGCTACAGAGTCCATTCTATACTTACAGACCACATGGGATCTTTAAAATGTGAGCTGCTGTTCAACTCATGGAAAGCTGGTAAAACAATTGCATCTGACAGTATTACACAGGCAGACCAGGGAAGTATGCCACTGCCAGACAGAATGCTCCAAAGGAAACAAAATTTCAGAATAAGCTTCCACAAAACAGTGCTCCTCTGAACAACAGTGGGAAACCTTGTGCAGAGAGATTACAGTATCAGTCACCCTTATTCTCTTTTGTAGTCTTTAAGAAGTCCTGTGATTTCATTGTCATCCACACTCACAGGCAATACTAACCATAAATCATGAGCCAACATGTGGCTGCCACAAGTAGGAACATTAGGCTGGAGGGAATCTGAGCCCAGTCTGTGGCTGTCACAGGCAGTCATCAAACACCTCATATAATCGTGTTTTAAACTCTCAGTATACTGCTCTCAAAACATTTTTTCCCAACATGACAACATAGGGATTTTTTTTTATTTTTAAGTGAGTGCAATTTTATGAATCACACAAAAACTGCCAACTGTGTGCCAAATTGAACTTTCTTATAGAACAGAAATAAAATTTTAGATTTCTAATTATCCTTCCTTCCTAAGTTTTTCTTAGGGGTGTGTGATTTCTTTGCTAGCAGTGCAGCTTGTGATGTCATAGTGAAATGAAAGTACAATTATGTGCCCAATGTGCCTTGAATAATACAGGTAGCACTAGTACCAGTATGTCATTCGAAGTTAGGTAGCCATCCTAGTGATCCCCCAGACTGACCTAACCAGAAAAGTCAAACACTCGTGTGCTTCATCTCCTCAAGTTCTCAGACAATGACTTTCCCTTATTGACCACATCCATTCCACTTTACTTTGTGTTAAGGAGTAGGGCTGTGCGTCTAGAATACTATTTATATTCGTATTTTGATCCCAACATTTGTATTTCTGGATACAAATAAATACACATTATCAGAAAACACAAGTATTGTGTGCATATATTGGTGATTGTATTTTCTTACCAAAGTTGAGAGCTTAAAAAAATAGAAACAGACATCTGAAAATCTGCCTAAAAGAGGCATACTGTGTTATCTTTCTGATTGGGTGTTCTTGAAAGGAGTTTCAGAAGAGTCTTTAAAAATATTTTTGATAGAAAGTATGAGCAGACAGTAAAGTAAAAGATTTGAGAGTAAGGTTTATCCATGGGGCTAACATAAAGTGGGAAGAATATCCTACAAAATCCAAAGAGAAATCCAGAAATAAGCTGTGTCTTTAGCACAAACTACTTGAATGTAAAGACTTTATAATTTAAAAATTGCAATGAAATTTTGTTTCAAAACTTTCCCAATCCCTACTTTTTCAGTGAACTGAAAACTACTTCTTTGGATCTGCTTACACAATGAAATTTACTGGTAAAACTATACTCTGTATTTTTACAAGTATAATTTATTTGGCTGTCACTTGGTGTTAAGAGTGTCCTCTTGGTTTATCCTCTTTGAATGCAATTTAACTCCCACCTCTGTACATTCATGACCACAGAATTGCCATTCTCGACCCACTCCAACTGTGAAATCCCTGCTACTTTTCAGGATTCCAGACCATAGTAACACTGGAGTTGAGAGCTGGGCCACAGATAATGCAGAGACTTCCCAGATTTCTCATGATCCCACAGAGCAATAAGGATTTCTCTATCTGACCTTGTTATATTTATGCTTTCTTTATGTTCCTACCATTAAGGCATTTTTTCCCAAAAGACATTTTATTTAACAAAAAATTATACTTAATTCTTCCATAGTCTTTCATTAAGTTTTCACTAAGAAATCTCTTTTCCCTTCAGGAACTCCACTGTTTTCACTTTGTAGTTTGACATGCGATTCATGTTTTATCCTCATCTGTGTTTCGGTAAAACTAGTTGCTAGTACTGACCTGTCTACTCGAAAATAAACATAGATTCTGGACTTCCCTAACAGTGGCTGACACTTGTTATACCAGTGTTTCACCTGCAGTAAACCAAGTAGATGTGGTTATGCCTCACTCCCCAGAATAACAGGTAAGCATAATTGTTGCCATGACTATTTGCCTTCAACACATTAGTCCTTAATGCGTACCATTGTCACAGTGTGAACACAATGCCAGCTGTACTCCCTTGCAGAGCTTAACCTGGAACACCACCTGTAGTCTTGGAACCATTCAGGGGGACTGAATGTGAGTTGAGCACATCAGCCCTTCCAGACATTTAAGGTGCTCATCCTGCCAAATTCAGAAGGCTCTGATACATCTTCCAATTTAATAACATTTCCTGCCCAGTAGGCTCAAGTGTGCAACAAAGTATGAAGATGAATCGTGCCAATAAGTTCTGCCTTTTTATGCTACCCTCTGTCTCACCACCACAAATCTAGTTAAGAACTGAATTACTGCTTGGCAGTTTCCGTTAAAGTAAACTCAGTCTGTGAAATGGAAAATGAGCAAAGCTGAACATCACGGAGCTATCCAGAAAGTAATGAATAAAAGGACTAGACGTTTTCCTACTGACTGATATTAGAAGACCGCTGTCAGTTAATGGCTGTAGAAAAAACCCTCACAGTTTTAAAGTTGGTTTAGAAACGGAAGGCATCTGCATTAGCAGTGCAAAATAATTGATATATGCTAAAGTTTAACATACAGCAACCTGTTCCAGTGGAGTTTTTTATTTATTAATTTGCATGTTTGCTTATTTTTATTATCATTTATTATATGTTCCTCCAAACTGCCACAGAACTGGCCTTAAAAAAAGAATTTTTCATATAAGTAAAATCTTGGCCAATGGATTATAGTAGAGCTGAAAAAGTACCCTTTGCTAAGGTGTAGCTAAGTTTTCTGGGGTCTTGTGTTTGTCAGACAGGAGGCAAAGGTCCACCAGACAGCAAAAATAAGGTAAATAAAGAAAAAAGCAAACTCTCACCCTTCCTAGGTAAAGGAGGGAGTCCTTGCTACCCTGTATGTTTTTTCACTTCTGACATCCTTTTTTTTCCCCTCCACAACTAAATAGCACTGCTTGAGTCAGATAGGGCAGAGCATTGCTGCTAAATATCTTCACAGAGTGAGGGCACTGCAGCCTGTGCCAGCCCAGGTACCACAGTCCTGCATGCATAACAACCAGGAGGGAAAACAGTATTGACTCCTACAGAGCTTAGTGTGATGGTCACCTGAAATACATGAAGGAGCAGACCCTAAGGCACACAGGAGTGGAGGCTGTGGCAGCTCATCCATCAGGCATCCTCAGTGAAAGCAACCATTAATACATTAATGAGAGATCAGATTTTATCAGAAAATATTAGATTTGAATACATCTAGCTGTTGGGCAGGGCACTACAGAACCCAGTAGAAACCGAATCGGCAAAGTTCATACTCAGCCAAAACCTTACCTCTCCCAAACCCTGAGACATTCTGTTTCCAGTATTTTTGACTATGAAATACTGTTGTTTTAAAGATATTCATGCATTTTCTATCAGAAGAAACTTTGTAAATGTCAGGTCAAATGATTTGACCAAGATTTTTTGATAGAACTCTCCACTCAAAACAATGATAACTATAAAAGTTAAATGCAAAATTCCCATCGACTCCCCTACTTTCTGGTGTCCGTGCTAGATGAAATGTAAATAAAATCTGTAATGCTTCTTAACTGATTATACAGAGGATCTAACTCAGAATCTCCCAAAGACTCGTAAGATTCATACTACATGTATGCCGCCATTGTTACAAATTGACAATGCAATTGACAACATATGTCTGAATATCTTTCACATCCAGTGAAAATAAACCATTCAGTGGTACACTCTTGGCCCTTAGCCTGAGGATTAAACAGACAGAAACCTCATGGATTTCAGTAAGAAAAAGTGTAACACTGTACCAGAGCAAACACATCAATACAGGTTGGTAACCAGCTAGCAGAGCAGCGTGAGAAACCAGTGAAGATTGCTGCAGTTGCCAGGCTGAATGTAAGGTAACAATGTGGTCTCATCACAGCTCATCCAACTCTATAATGTGCTATGCTATGGCTGTGTCCTGCAGATCAAAGGAATTTATTACAGCCCTGTACTCAGCACTGGTGAGGCCATACATGACATACTGTGCCTGGTTTTGTCATGCCCTCCCCACCCACATGGTCAAGGGGGATACTGAGAAACTAGAAAGGACCTGTTAGACAGCTCCTAAGATGGTCAGGAGCCTAGAGCAGATGAACTGTGAGAAGTCCCCAGCAGAAAAGGACCTGGGGGTGTTGGTTGACAGCCAGCTGAATATGAGCCAGCAGTGTGCCCAGGTGGCCAAGAAGGCCAACAGCATCCTGGCCTGTATCAGAAATAGTGTGGCCAGCAGGAGCAGGGAGGTGATCGTGCCCCTGTACTTGGCAGTGGTGAGGCCGCACCTCGAATCCTGTGTTCAGTTTTGGGCCCCTCACTACAAGAAGGACATTGAGGTGCTGGAGTGTGTCCAGAGAAGGGCAATGAAGCTGGTGAGGGGTCTGGAGCACAAGTCTTACGAGGAGCAGCTGAGAGAGCTGGGGTTGTTCAGTCTGGAGAAGAGGAGGCTGAGGGGAGACCTTATTGCTCTCTACAACTACCTGAAATGGGGTTGTGGTGGGGTGGGTGCTGGTCTCTTCTCCCATGTAACTAGCAATAGAACGAGAGGAAATGGCCTCAGGTTGCGCCAGGGGAGGTTTAGACTGGATATTAGGAAAAATTTCTTCACTGAAAGAGTTATCGGGCATTGGAACAGGCTGCCCAGGGAAGTGGTGGAGTCACCATCCCTGGAGTTTTTTGAAAGACGTGTGGATGAGGCGCTTAGGGACATGGTTTAGTGTTGGATTTAGCAGGGTAAGGTTTATGGCTGGACTTGATGATCTTAAAGGTCTTTTCCAACCTAAATGATTCTATGATTCTAAGTTGAGGGAACTAAGCTCGTTTGGACTGATAAAAAACAGGCTAAGGGATGTTCTAGTTGCAGACTACAACTACTTGAAGGACAGTTACAAAGGCATTGGAGCCAAACTCTCAATCTCTTCCCAGTACTGCTACAATATAACAAGGGGCATAGGTTTCACCTTGGGATGCTCAAGTTGGAGATGAGAAACAGCTTTTCCACAATGCAGTGCTTCAAGGAAGGGGTCACCTGGAGTGGCTGTAGGAGCTCCCTCCACAGAAGCTTTCAAAACCCGGTTGGACAGAGCCTGACCTAGTGTCGGTGGTAGTCCCCCTTCAAGCATGAGGTTGAACTACATGACCTCCAAAAAAAACCACATTCTAATAAACATTTCTATGATTCTATAAAAGGAATTTTTTCATCAGTTACCTCTTCCATAAATGTTCAACTAGACACGTAGTGAACAATCACATAACTAAAACCAACATGCAAGCTATCTGCTTTGACATTGCTGCTATTGTTCATTCCCTGAACAATTTCTCTTTTTATATAGCACATAAGCCATGTCAGGAATCACATTATGCTTTCCTAGTGAGACCTCTCAATGCCATCTGGAGAAATGGATTTTTTTATGACTATGCAAAGTCCCAGTTTGAACATGTCATTTATGTCAATGAATTTTTTTAATGTATATCACTGCCCCAGTTTTGTCAAATAAAACAAATTTGTTTATTATGCAAATTCTTAAAAGAAGCATCTGATACCATCCCAATCTTATTTTCCCCTTGCAAATCGGTAAATTATGCTATTTACATATTATGTTTGATGAAGGAAAATCCCTAGCTGCTTTTGGTGGGTAATCTACACGCTACATTTCTACACAAATCCAGACTGCAATAGGCAAAAGTATTCACTTTGAACATTGAAATGTGTGATAGAGTAATAGGTTCACTTTTACAGAGGATCTAGGGTGTGGTTCAACTGTGTCTGTAAATGTTGGAAAATAGTTCAATGTATGAAAAAACCAAACAAACAAACAACAAACAAACCCCCCTAACAAATTAATGACATTTCTAGCCCTTATTGTAATGTAATGTGTACTAGATCTTCCAAAGGCATAACTGCAGTCATTTCAGCAATTGATGGACAACAGATATATATTTTTAACCTCTTTTTATGTGTTACATATACAAATAAAACAATCTCTATCTGCCTGTGTTTTGCAACTAATATGCAGTGTGCAGTTATATACAAAAGGGTGAAAAAATGGGTTCTCTACAAGGTTCTTCTTGTTAGTTTCCTCCCCTTTGGCCACGTACAATGCCAACAATCCACAAGTGGAGACCGTATGGATAGGTGAATGTGGAAAGCTTAGAGGAAGGTTAGGGGATTGAGTTAGAGAGCACATTTCTAGCTGTTATCTTTGGCCCAAATGTTGTTACTGTATATAATAGAGACATAGAACTCATTAGTTCTGCACCTGTGGAGCAAAGCTAGATTGAAACTGACGTTTGTATGAAGATCTTTCTAGTACAGGTATTAATTTCATACAGCTATGGAGAAACCTACCAAAACAGACAATCATCTCAGCTTTCTGCAAATCAAATCACAGTAGCATCTGCTGCGCAGCTGACCCTAGGATCAGGATGGTTTACAGTTCGTTCCAGAGAAAAGGTATTGGAAATATCAGGGTGGAGGGCTTTTGGCAGTAGGACTGTTCAATGTCCTCATCACATGGCACTGAGTCTCAGATGAGGCAGTGAAGGGCAGCATCTGCACAAATAAGCTGGTGCAGAATATCTCCTAGGGAGAGTTGAATTCACAGCTTCAGCTCATCTACATTGCATCTACGTAAGCTACTGAAATGCAGCTTAGAGTCACAGAGTGGATTCCAGCACACAGACAATACTCCCAGAAATGCAAAAGGCAGAAAGATCTTAAACTGTAGGCAGTAGGCACTTTGGTGATCTATGAAGTGCTATCAGCCTTTTCACATCAGCATGCAGGACAGGAGAGGGCTGCCTGCTACAGCTCTATGTAGGTAACTGGGAGTGCAGTTCTCCCACCATTCCAAGTGCCAGGTGATAGAGAGCAATGCACCCCAGACAGAAAGGGGGACCTTCAGATTTAGAAGTGTTGAATATCCAAGACATTGATAATCCTGGGAGGTAATCTGCATATTCACAGGCTTTGCTCCCTATTCTGTAGGCCCACAGGTATCACTACGACTTCAGCCCTCCCCCATCAAAAATTGAAACCCCACAACTCACAGCCATGGTGTGAGAGTAGATCCATGAGAACAGGAAAAGATAGGACCCTTCCAAGCAATGTGTTGCTTGAGTTACTTTTACTGAAGACAGCTATCAGGCAAAAAAAATCCTTATCTTTATATTGCAAGAGTCCAGTCAAATCAAATCTCAATAGAAAAAAAGAAAAAAAACCAAAACCCAGCAATATACACAAAGCAAAGTTCATCTGACCAAATATAGATATAAATATTATAGACACTGTCACTGGAGTTAGTAATCTAAATTCCCTTTATAGCTGATGGAGAGGCACAGGCACTTCTGGAACACAACTCATCTTATCTTAAAGTAGACATCTGAAATTGGTGTCATATAAACCATATTCTAAAACAGTTCACTTATTTTTCAGCATCTATAAAGTGATTTGAAAAGTACTCTAGCCCTACAATAAACATTTACAATTATTGAAAATGAATCCCACCCACATTATCTCTTAAACAGAAGAAACAGGGATGCTGCACGAAGGAATGCAGAACAATAATAGCATAAGAAAGACGTGTAAGCAATAGTGCAGTTACAAGGAACAGAGCTGGATGTGGGGATTTCCCTGTTCTTTCGAGGACTAAAGGAAAATACCAACACAAATATGTCTGCAGTACCTGCTATATTGTATTGTGCAAGTTGTGCGCCCGCAGTATCACAGCATAGGCTGCTTGCATTAGCACAAGTACAAGGGAGCCTTTTTGCTCTGGTAGCATGGAGATGTGCATGAGATCACTCACTCTATTGTGCAGGGAGCTCTGGGCTAAAGGGTTTGGACTGTTTCTGCAATTCAAGCCATGTGAAGAAAATCAGCTCAAATATTTCTAGATTTCACTACAACGTGCAGCAATTTCATACCCAAAGCTACCTATTAAAAGAAGTATAACACAGTGGTCTCGAAAAGTCATGGTCAGTTCTCCGTAACACAGCAACCAAGTGTCCCAGCTCACTTTCCAAATGGTTCCAAATGATCTCAAGCCTTTCTAAACAGGGGTGAGGATCAAAAGACAGTAACAAATAGGAAAACAAGATGACATAGAACAAGAAACAATTGTATTCTGGAGAAGATCCATAGCCTTGTGCTTTCAATGTTACTGCTACTGGACTTGCAATGAGCTCTTCTACATAAGGAACACTCAAGTAGGATGAGGTGCTGCATGTTATACAGCACACCTAAGTACATATCAGACCTCAGGGGAACAACTCTACAGCTTCTGTCATTTTTCTACTGTCATTTTGGAGGTCTACCATCAATCATTTCATACTGTGCTCTGCTAAATGCTGTCCTAACTGTTTTTCCTTCCATCAAGACTACTCTGAACCATCCAGTCATATTGAAATATTCCTGCCAAATACCTGCTTCTGTTAAAATAACTGCTGAGAATATAGACACAGTAGGCTACAATGCAGTATTTTAAATATTTCACTAAAATATTGTTTGTGTATCACACAAACACTAGCAGAAATATGCTGAGAACATTGTGTGTGGCTATGCAGCAGCATCCCTCTTGTCTTTGTTCATCACTCATGCCATTGAGATCTTGCTTTTTTGAGTAGTGTTACTGGGATGAGGGGAAAGACCTTCTTGCCTCAACCTGCTGACATACTGTCCCTGTGTGTTACTGTCCCTGCGTGGTTAAATTGTGTGTATTTCTCAAATCCCTGCATCCAGTCTCCCCTCCTATTGAACAACTAACCACCACACTTTCCAGGAACACATTCTTAGTAGCTAACAGGGTATGCCTGTGTGTTGTGAGACTGTTGCATATGAAAAACATTTGCCAGTGAAATGTGGAGGCAAAGTGATCAGCATGCACAGCCACAGAGCATGCAGATTCTCACATCTATATGGTCTGTAGCGAGAGGTAAGCTACCCTCCTTTTTTGACTTGCATTTCATCCTGTACTTGGCACAATGTGAAGGATAACTCAGAGCTGGCAGAGCCATGTGAATGTGAATCCTAGCTGGAATGGGTTTTCATATTTCTCTCACACACCATCCAACAGTCTTTTGACAGAGACTGGCCTCTGTTCACAAACGAGGATGTGGCCATTGTTGTCACATAACAGGGAGTAGGGCTGCACTTCTGTCTGGCCGTAATTGCTACGGAAATTGCATGAGACAGACAATGGCTGTCGCTGCTTAAATGCTGGTTCAGTGTGAGTCACCAGAGGCAACCAGCTGCTTTAATTTATCCCACCAGAGCTCACCTGCCAAAGGGCTGGCCCTGCCATGCCTGTTCTCCAGTTGCACTGTAACTATTCCCCTGTCCAGTTGCAGTAGGGCTGTTCTCTGCTTTTGTTCCCCACCTTTTCATAATGTGAGGAGACCACGGCACTGTTTGACAGTCCTCTGGAACAAACAGAATAGGAGTTACTTCCCTCTGTTTTGGAAAACAGGAACACTGCTTGCTTAAGTAGTGCTCCTCAAGGATTAATAAAAATAGTTTTCATGCATTTCCCTGGAGGCAGTGAATTTGTTTTCTCTTCTCATTACTATTTGCCAATTCTCTACATGAAACTAGCCTGATAGACAAAGGTGAGGGAGTGTAAGCACTTGTTTCTGCCAGCTGATAAGTAGGTAGCAGCACCAGTCGTATGCTTCTTGCCTGAGTCAACAGAGATACCCAGGGCTCCTACCCGTCAGTTGAGGTTCTTCAAGTCAAACTTGAGGCATGTGGTTAGAGTCATATGGGGCATTTTCACTGTTGTTCTTCAGCTCATACCCTGTTAATGGTTAAGTAAATATAAATCCAACACTTCTAGCAATATCAAAATTCATTTGAAAAGAATATACTCAAAGACACAGGGGGTACTTTCCACAAAAACCCTACAAAAATTCCAAGTACTTCAGCACTTAGGAATATTTTTCAAAACAACACATGTGCATTTCAGTGAGAATGTTCCTGGAAGTCAAGTGTTCTGAGTGTGTTGAAAGTGCTTCTTCATTCTCTTTGATAATTTCAGATTTGTCAGTCAATAGTGTAATTTCATTATTCTGTAAAGTATTGCACCAATTTTTCAGATGAAGTGCTATACTGAAAGGTGGTTTTCCTTCCTATTTTAACATCCTTGTTCTGAGACTGTGGGGTTTGTAAATGATGCATTAAGACTAGAAAAATTTATTCTAGCCCTGTCATTAATCCTACAGAACATTTAAATTATTTAAGTATTTTGCATATGAATAAGTATTAACTTTTTTTACTGCTACATACATTAATATATAAACAGACAAAGAACAATATATGTTACAAAGATGCATATTACATCTAATAGCACATCACAGCTAATGATACAGCAATATTACATATAGTGCTTATTGGTAAGCCGCAATAGGTTTTTGTTCATTTTAAACATGTGGGTTTTTCATAGAACTAAATACTGAGCTTGACTTATAAAACATCTATGTGCTTCGGTATTCCCAGAACAGGAAGCATTTGCAGAAGGAGTTATCTGATATTTTTTAAAATTTGTTACTGTTAACCTAACTCTACAATAAAAACTCACATACCCAGGGTGGGATTGATCTCAGTTTCAGGTGGCTGAATCTAATCTAGATGTCTAACTTCCATCATAATTAATGAAAATAAGTAAGAATAAGTCTCTTTTAGTGGTTTTACTCAGGCATAGCATACAAATTCTTTGCTCACACATAAGCACCCTGTGCCAGTGTGGGCACAGTGGGATGTCCAACCTTGCTTCCAGCTACCTCCAGATAAGCACAGGTGTCCAGTAGGACCTGTGTCATATCTGGTAGACCCGAGATAACCCAGGGAGTCTCAAATGACATTAGAGATGTATGTATAAGCAACTGAATCAAGCCCTAGATGTTCACCTTGGAACAAGATGCCCTAGAAATACCTTCTTCTTTCACCTCATATAAATGGAATCATGACAACCAGAGCTAGATTCAGTACCTGGAGAACCCACATTGATGACAGACATGACACAGGATCTAAGGGATGCCTGTGTCCACTGAAGTGAAAGCTGCAATGAGCCATGTTATTTTGTGGCATCTCCTATACCTCAGGAAAGATCTGTTTAGGGCACTTGACTGAGACCAGCAAGAGAAGCTAGTGATTTGGGCACAGAAAAGGGTTCCAGTTGCAGCATTCTAGTTTCACAGGGTGGCCTTTGTCCCTGAAGTGCAGAGTTTAAGGTATAGGCTTTTCTTGAACTTTTGTTACAGACTAGCCGGTGCTGTTATGAAGACCAGCTCAGGAGCAAAAACCTTTCCTATTTATCATATAACAACCTTGTCACCCAGGTCCCTGTGTGCATAGTACTTCCTGAACCAGGCTTTTAGACCTGTCTATTATTCAATTATTTGTGGAATTGGGGCCATCAGGTTGCAAACCTGTGTATTTAGCAAACTGCTTTAGCCCTTCATGTGCAAAATGAAAGTAATGCCATTTCCTTAACTCAGAAGCACTGTGAGAAAAAGTACAATAAAAAGTGTGAGGAAATATGGTAACAAGGCTCTTTTAAGTAGCACAGATGAAACCTGCTTTTGTTCCTTCTGAGTGCTAAAGAAGTCGATACCATCACACCACGGTTCTTTCGTCATGTTAACCACAGACTGCAAAAAAAGGAAGAGGGTGAAATCTTAAATAAGAAGTTAAATCTAGCACTTTTTCTTTAGGCCTAAACAATCTGTGAAAGTAATAACATTTATTTGCAAAAAGCCATTTATATGGGGGAATTGGTAGACAGTTGTTTAGACGTAAATGAATTTCAGACTGGAGCTGCATGGGTTTTGCTCTGTCATTCATTTAAACAAAAATGCCCTATGCTGTATGGTGTAAAAATGAATAAATGCACTGTAGGTATCCTGAGACACACTTAAAACAATCTCACAGAACATGCAACTCTTCCTCTGAAGTGCTTGGATACCATGGAAATTAATACCAAAGAAACACCTATAAAAAATATCAGTCCAGCTTCTTAGACAAGCTGAACTTTGAACATTTATTGTGATGTAAATTTGAGTAACATTGTAAGTAGTTGTTCTGAGAAATATCAGCCTTAGTGTATCAAAACTGTTTATTAATGAACAGTATTCTAGTTATGCATTTCATCTTTCAGACTTCGTCTTCAATTGCTTGTAGTGCTGTTGCAAGGTTTCTATTTGATGGCTCAGGTATCAAAATTACCTACTTACCTACTGAAATGTGGTCAGAAGGCTAATGAAATCTTTGGATGTCTTAGCAGGGAAGCAATGGGTAGAGAACCTATAGCAGTGTCACATGTACCAGAGGAGAGCCTTTACTGGAATAAGTCACTGTAATTAACCCACTACATTACCTGTCTCTGAAAAATCTGTTATCAATAAAAAAGTATTTGAGCAGACTAAGAGCTCTACCAACCAGCTCTCTATTCAACTTCTCATTAGACTCCATGTCTGCATCTGTGTCTTTTCTTCAAAATCTCTTCCAAGATTTTGTAAAATACTGATGTCAAAGTAAAACATCTCTACTTTCTTGAATCACTTACTTCACTCCCACATTTTTACTTCCGCTTGCTACTACTCTCCTGGTATCAAAATAATCCTGAAATAAAAGAGTCAGAAAAAAAACAAAACCCAAAAATTAATTTTGCTGGCTTTGCAGTTTCTTGTGCCAACTCTCTTCACAGTCTAGGACAGAGGTTAATAAAACTATCTGGTATTATATGCTTTGTAATGCTAACTGAAGTAAGCTTTGCTGTTAAGCTCAAACATGGTCACTTGAACTATTGTTCTATCCTAATTTTTTCCACAATTTGGAAGTAATTCAAAAGAGGGCACCCTATTTTTTCTTTCTAAGAAGATCTCATAAGGTTTATTCTCATGAAGCTTGGAAAATGAAATTCTTCCTCATGAGCGTGAATTCTATAATTATATTCATCCTCTTTTCATACATGTAGCTTCTGCATCTGTGTCTTTAATTATCTGGCTCAGTCTTCCCTTTTTTCTGCCTCCCTTGCAGACCCAGTCTATTTTCTCTCCAAACTTCTGGGCATATGTTGACAATACTTTTTAAATGGTCACAATCTGAGAGGAACTATTCTGAAATGCAATTCAGTTGATTGTTAATAGTAGTCATCAGAATACTTTGTAATTATTCCTGTGAGAATACTTGTATAGATTACATGAAAGGATGATTGCAGAGGAAAATAATGGCTGTCTTGAGTGCCTGTTATTTATCTGGAAAGCATTTTTTAATAAAGGAAAAGTTTCTGGCATACATTACGTAAATGTTGCATTGTTTCAAGTCCTTGTTCTTAGCTTCTTTCCTATGCAATTTTCTAAAATACTTGCCTTTGTTTTTGAGTGCCACTATATCTAGAAATAGAGAACTCTAGCAATTGTTGACAACCAGTGCTACTGGAGAAAGCATTACCATGTGATCTGGGAACTTGTCATATGTATACTATTTGGCTTGTCTCTTGCCATAAACGAATAATAAATTAATTTCTTTCATGTTTCAGTCTGGCATATGAACACATATTTCCACACAAACCCTTAGCATTAACATGAGTGTTGGATGGCAAAATGAGTTAATGAGCTAGTACAGAAAGTTTTCAATACTTTTAATTACTCAGCATAAGGCTAGAAAATGAAAGTATGTATTGCTTATTTTCTTCCTCCTGCAACATGACCTAATAATACTTTCTTTTTCAGAGAAGTTCTAGAACAATGGCATAATTCTAGTGGGACTCCTACATAGTCCCTCATCTCTATTATTATCTGACTAAGGGGTAGGGGTTTTAACGACATGCCGTGCAGAAAATTTCATACTTGCAGTGCAGACTGGGAGAATGGATCATCTGTTATGGGCCCAGAAGTGAGTGATGGTGGTGCCTCCAGGACAAGAAAGAGCAGTCTGGGAAGGAAGGCTCTCACCTGCTCTTCCACTGGGTTAAATGGTCTGGGCTTTTTGGGGCTGCTTAAGTTTATGAAAGACTTGCTAGCATGTGGTGAGCGTTTCCAGAACAGAAGGAAAGCTGAGCTTTCCAGATCTACTGTCCTGCGGGTCCCAAATTGCTTTGGGACTTCATTCCTTTGTACATTACCAGGCAGCAAAAAGAAGCTGGCATGTCACATCTACTCCTTTATGTCACCCATGCTACTCAACGAATGCCTTTGTCTGACTTGCTCTGACACCTGAAGAAGTACAATGGAGATTTACAGTGACGAAAAATAAGTTGGATTATTTCCATGTTCATCCAGTTTCATTTAAAGACTGTTAAAGGAAACCCTAATAATATCTCAGCTTGGGTGCACACTGCTTTCCTGGCCTATTTGAAAATATCAGCCTCAGTGTATTTGCATGTAATTAGTACATGCGCCTCCTTCACTCACTGTCACAATGCTGCCATATAACTAAGCTATAGTTCCTGCT
Organism: Gavia stellata; assembly: GCF_030936135.1. Taxonomy (NCBI): domain Eukaryota; kingdom Metazoa; phylum Chordata; class Aves; order Gaviiformes; family Gaviidae; genus Gavia; species Gavia stellata. Next base: position 74,150,159 of record NC_082594.1, read on the forward strand.
CACTGGTGCCATCTACAGGTGATTCTACTTTCTCATCCTTTTTCTCCTGTCTTTTGAGAGGGGAAGAAAATAAATTCTGACCTTAGTTGTGAAAGACCCAAAAGAGAAAAAAAAAAATCCATCAAATCTGTGAGTACAAGTTGAAGATGAATAATCATTTAATCTATTTTGGACTTCTCCACTGATTGCGAATAAATTATCAGTTAATAAGTTAAGCCAGTAGGAAGTCCTCTGGAATGCTCTGTATTATTCTTCTATCTAGTTCTTTTTGGCTTAAAAAGAAGTTCATCAACAGCTTTCTCATTCTGGACAGAGTTATATTTATTTCAGTCAAACTTTGCCAGCTCTCCCTTCTATAACTGATTACCCTCAGGTATGTAAGGGGGTTCAACTAGACTTAAAAATTATAAGGGAAATGTGATATTTATCCTTATATGAAAGAATTGGTTTATATTCACCATTCCCACCCTGGAACCTGTTATTGCTGAGTAAATCAGGTTTACTTCTGCCAGCAAAGAACTCAGTCAGACTTCCTCAGGGCTAAATACAGTACTCAGCAGAGCCTGATATCCTTAAAACATGGCTATGTCCCAGCTGCAGGGAAAGGTCCTTTGGTTTCTCCTCCTTAAGAGCTCACTGCAAACTGAACAAAAGGGGTTGTGTGTGTGTGTGTGTGCATGTGCTGGGGTGGGGGGGAGTGGTTCTCAGGAAAACGGGATCCTGCTCTGGTCCAGTGTAATTCCTCTGACTCCTGCAAGACTCCAGCTAAGCACTAGTAAGTCCTGTGGGCTTGGACAAATGGTATCCCTGGCAAGGGTATGATAAGCTTCACAAGTAAATACGTAACTGAAATTAAAAATTAAACCACAACTATGTATAAGTTTGTACTGGTCAGGTTTATCAGGTCAGCTTCTTTCTAATGGAGAAAGAAAAAGTCTGACACATTTTAAGTGGTGTCAAGCCCACAAAAACATTAATAAAAAATAGGATCTATCTTCTTACAGAGGATTGTTTCTACCTTACTTTTTTGTAGGCAACAGTAGAGTTAAGGATTTGGACACTTGCCATTGTAAGGTTTCTTGTTCACTCATCAACTTTTAACTGTCTAGGCAGAAATTTTCTGGACACAGGGTTCACCTCAGTGTGACAGTCTTTCTTTAAAAGTTGAGAAAATGGTTTGGCTTTTTCTTGGGGTGTGGCCATCTGTATGGTTAGGAAGATTGGTACTTTGTCAATATGTTCTTTGTATTTAATTCTTACAACACCTCCTCCCTTTTTCCCCAAGGTGCCACAGATTATGTTTCCTGTTTTGGAAGGAGAACTCTGAGGGCAGAGATAGCAAGAGGGTTTCCCTGATATCTGTCACAAACATGCCATCTGGGCCATTTTTGGCTGAGACATGCATCTCAAGTGGCAAATTATAAAGCGACACTTGACAGGGGGTGAAAGTTAGGTTCTTACATGCAGCATTTACAGTGACTATGCTGCAGTAAAAGGTCAGAGGAGTGGAAGAGCAATTTGCTTTTTGCCCTTCTGGTGGAGGCTGTAGTAGATGTGACTTGGGAAGTAAGGCACATAGGTAGGGAATGGGAGCCAGGCAGGCAGAACTGGGAAAGGAAGGAAAACAGGACAGAGGAAAATTTAGACAAGGCTGAGGAGGTGAAAGCACTGGTGACAGGGTATATATGACTGTGTGAAAGAGAAGGATCCAACCAGGGGAGAAAAAAGCCCTTCAGAACAGTCCTGGAACCACTGTCTGCTCTCAAATGGTATCTGTGAAACCTCCTGGTGAACAGCCATAGACCCTCTGTCCAGAATGATGTCTAATTACTGCTGCAATTAGCTCCAATGGCAGATGTGTGTCACAGGACTAAAAGCTGTAATCCTCCAGATGTGACCTGCCAGAGGCAAGCACCTTAGTAGCCGTTAGTGAGAGAGAGGCAACAAGTTGGTGCCAGGGCCCTGACGTCTTCGTTAGACATACTTCTGGGCCTTTTTCACTTCAGACTACCTCTAGGTCATGGATGGAGTGCCTGTGTGTGATTGTGGTGTGTTATGTACGGACATGGAGCACACCAGCCTGTTTAGTCTGATGCAACAGGAATCCCGTTCACGCTTTGTGACACAGCTCCACAATGCAAACCGAAGAACAAGAGATGCAGCTGTCCAGGAGGTTCACTTCAAAAACCCAACAGTGGATGCCTGGGGAACAGTGGAGTCACCCTATTGTTTTCTTTCTATGAAATTGTTCAGCTGGTTTTGGAATCCACGTAAGTTTTTAACATTTTGTGCCAAGGATTTTCGCAAGTCAGATACACAAAGTATGAAGCAGCACCTTTCTTTGTATGTTTTAAACCTGCTACATGCCACCTATTTCTTGTATTGGAAGAGACACTGAACAATTTTTATGCATCCTGTCCTGGCACCTGATGATTAAACCTCTACTATATCCTTATTCATTCATCTCTGAGCAGGGCTGATATCTGCCACAAAAGAGAGATGGCCTTAAAGCCTTCACCTCAGTTTTTATATATTCTAAGTTGAGAGGCTTGTTTTATCAGTATTAAGGTTTCTTTTAACCATTTTTTTGAATGTAATTATTACTTACTTACAGGAGTCTCTACAACACTGAATCACATCAGAGTTACAGCACTTAATTCATCCTCTGGGCCTGAGGAGTTGTAGAACTGTACAATCCCAGCTCTGAAACACTCACTCTCTAAAAAGGCAAAGCAGAGAGGTGAAGAAAGGGAGCACTGGTTATTTGCAGACTGGATAGAAAACTGATGCGCAGACAATTTGCCCAAGGTCAGGTGGAGAGAGGCAGAGCCCAGCATAGAGCTCCACCTGCCAAGTTAGTGTATGGCCTAACTTGAGGTGCCTTTCTCACAGAGATAGTGCTGGTAAATCATGTGTACAGCAGAAATAAATAAATGTAGTAAGTACCCCTAGAAACTAAACACACCTTTTTACCACTGGGTTAGCTAAAAATAATTCACATGAACACAGGTTTTCTGGATCAATGGTTCTCCTCCTCCAGTTTTATTGACTTCTCCCAGCAGAGGTATGGTACATGGCTTCTAATGCCTGTCCTCATAGTCACCCCATTTACAAAAAACATGTCAATTTATCTTCACAAGATGTGTCAAGGGAACATTTTCTCTGAATCTAAAGACCCAATAGTTTTTATTGAGCTGTATGCTTAAAAACAGCTTAATATTAAATTAATACTTTAATGTTAAATTTTGTTAGGTATTGTGGATAATTTTCATAAATAGTTAGGTCATTCTTAGGAAGGGGGAAAAATCCCTACTAGTACAAGGCCTGTCCATCCCTACAGGCCTGATTTCCCAGGAATAAGGAAAGATTTTCAGGTGCTTATGGATATGGCTTCACATCTGTTTCCTTTTCAGAAGCACATTACTCATGTAGGTATGTCAAACTTACCTGTCTGCTCAGGACAACTCATAGAGCAAACTATAGCTGAAAGGCAGTGTGAGAAGTTCTCTATCTTACAACTGATAGTTCTGCTTAACTGAAATGCAGTTCTTGAGTATAACTCAAGATGGGCTTAGCAAGTGCATTAGCATATCAAGTCAAATGTGACTGCAAATTTAGTTTGTTAGCAGGCAATCTGTGAAGGATCCTATGACAGTGAGTGCAGTATCCTCTCCAGGTTGATGTACTGAAGTGACTTAAAAACAGATGTCAAAAGCCTTGAAGGCTTTTGTCAGGGGATTGTCTTTTGTAACTGGGACTGGAACAGGACAGGCAGTAGAAGCTGGTCACAGAAGTCTGTCGTGAACAGAGATCCCTCCCTGCCAAGTCTGATGCAAAACAGACCTTTCCCTACCCTTAAACAAGGATTAAATTCCCGTCAGAAAGGGAGGAAAACTCTTATTTAAATGAGTGAACTATGCCCATGATGTTTTTTCCACAGGGAGAGAAATAGCGTATTTAAGCTCCCCAAAGTGTAGGACTAAGTATTCTATTCTAACTTGGTTTATAAGCTTTTCAAAGAGGTGCATAGCTGGGTGACAGAATTTACTGATGACATTTATGTATACAGAGTAGTAAAGTCAAGGTGTGATTGAAAGAAATTGCTGGAAGACCTTGAGACCAAGTACCTGAGGGGGAGGAAAAAAAAAAAGACGGATAAAATGGAACCTAGCAAATTCACAATAATGTAGAAGGGACAAATTCGGGCTTCACATAAAAAATTATGAACTCTGAGCAGACCATTAGTCTGTAGATGATTAACACCAAATCTTTATTTAAAAATATCACGAATTATCCAGTTCAACAGAACTATTAACATGTGGGTCTGTGGTTAATTATCCTCTGAAGATTTTATATATTTGTTTTCTGGGTATGTCCCCTTTCAGCTCCAGGTCATTAGAATTTTTTTCCTTTGTTTGCCTCTGTTGCCAAATATTTCTTCCCCACATTGTTAGCTATATGAGCAGTGACCAAATAACCACTTTGCCAGGCCCTTACTGAGGGGAGGACGGGCCCTGCACCCAGCAGCTCAGGACCGCTCACAGACCCCCCGGGTGGCCCCTTTGCCTGGCCACGGGGATCTGAGTGGCCCAAGTAGGAGCAGAGCAAAGAGCCACCCGAGCAGGGGCAGGGAGGAGGTGCAACTGTAAAGGGATTTTGGCCGGTGGAGAAACCCATGCTGCATTTTTTTCCTCAAACTCTGCTGTCCCCCTATGCCCATTCTGCTTTCTTTGCCTGCTGCAAGCCTGGGCAGGAATGGGAAGAGGTCATGACACCCTTCTGTCTTCTCCCTCCTCACTCGGGCACATGGGGATTTCTGTCACTTTCCAGAAGGCCGTCAATGGCCCAAGCGTAAGGGCCAGCTTGAACCCTGGGTAATGGTCTCACAGGCAGCTGTAAGCTTCCCAGCAGCCATGGACTAAGAGAGCAACCTCTGGGTGAAACTTTCCTCAAAATACAGTTTCCGGTTCATTGTCCCATCGACCAGTTCTTCTGGTTCACGTGGTCTTTTCTGGGAACGCCTCTGCGGTTTTTCCTTATTGGCCCCAGGCACACTTTTTTCTAAGTCTGCATTTGTTCTGGTTTTCAATTTGTTTGTTTACCATGCAGCTTTTCAGTTGTTTGCTGAAGTAGTTTCTTGTGACCAGGAAGGTGGCTTTAACCAAGAAAAGTCTTGCAAACACAGGGAAGGATTTGAGAGATTCTGAGTAACGGGATAAAAGCTGCTTTTAACATCTGTACATTTATTTACTATTTCCTTTTCCAATTTATCCAAGCTGGTAATAGTTGAACCCATGAACCTGATAGTAATACAAATGTTCTGGAATGAAGAGGAAATGACAAAGCAGAAGTCTGGGCATGAATCACGTATTTAATATCTATAACATTTCCATAATGACAATTTAATGATTTGGCAGGTCTGACACAGATGCGTTAATGAATAGGAAGAACAATTGTGGGCCTGAGGCCATTCTGAACTGGTAATATGTCATGTAACTCATGATGGGTGCAATCTTTTTCCAGTTTGTATACAATCGGTAATATGAGGCGTGCATATGCCTTCCCTATCTGAACTGCATCATGAAAATCAGCCTGTAACAAGATTTAAATAGACTGATGCTAAATGACCTTTTTTTCTTTTGGGTCAAAACCAGTTTTCCCAACAATTTTCTGCTGGAGATCTCAAAATAAGGAGACATAGGAAATGAAAAATAGTAAGTTTGCCGTGCAATTCACAGAATGTTTATTTAAGCAAGGTTTTCTTTTTTATTTTGAGTCATACATTTAATCTGTCTCAAGAAGTGTGGACTGCAACCAAACATCAGTTCTTTACTGCATTACACTTCGAGGAGCTAAAGTTCCAAATCCAGTTTGGCATCCCATGCCCATTTCAGGGCTCTTATCGGTCACATTCAAATACATTAAAATGCTGGCTTTGGTCGATCTTGTCAGTGAAGCAGCAGTGTCAAATAGTTAGTCATTACCAAATGAATATTATGAGGAATTATAATCCAAGCAAATCATACAACAGGAATAAACAGGTGAAGAGAAAATGAAAAAGGTAAAAGATATAAGGATTTTTCTCTAATGATAATGGCTGTGAACTGCTCATGGTGGTCCAAAAGAGCATATAGCAGTGCTGCACAGTCGTTGGCAAGCCAGCAGAGGCAGATAAATATAAATGAGACTTAAAACAGATAAATGTAAAGTAGAATATTTATGGAGAAAAAATAATTGGCAGAGATAGAAAACTGGAAATTGCTGTTTAGAAAAGCCATAATGCAGAAGACCAAACCCAGAGCTATAATAAATATATTTAAAAGGAGCTCACAATGGATTGTCATTACAGTGTAAATAAATGCCAATCTGTGCTGTGAATAAATGAAAAGGATCCCTTCTAAGGCAAAAAAGGTAATCATAATTCTGCTCAGTCCATCTCTGACTGGAAGCTACTTATAATATAGTTTCATTTTATTTCTCTTTATTATGCCCTGAAGTGTAGCATATAAACTAGTGGCACTGTTGTTTTTTTTTAAAAGACAGACTGGTGTCATATATATATGTATATATTTATCCATATGTATACTCAGTAATATGCCAGAAAAAAAAGACACTGGTAGAATTGTAAGCACTTCTTTGGCAACATTCACAGGTGACTTTGCAACAAACTGATTTTGAGGGACAGTGATATTTCTTTGCTGCAAAAGTTTAATTAGAACCAGTGTACTAAATCCTTGTTTATCAGAAAAACCTGTAGCAGACAGTCAAGGAACTAGTGATGTTTAGGCTATCTATCTAATAGTTCTGCTTCAGGGTCCTGATAAACCGAGCATAATCAGTCAGTCAAAGATACAGTTAGCAGAATATATTGCCATTCAGTTTCCCAGGTATGATTAGAAGGCAAATAGATAGTCACAGTGAGCTCCTGAGATTTCATGCCTTCCATGTGGTATCTAAGAAGGGATTGACAAGCTTCATAATCATGATGAGCAATCCTGCCAAAAAAATTTGTGAGACAGATTCCGAAAAAAGTATCTTGATACTCATACATGTGACAAGATTATTAGACGTTGGACGGGGATCAATGTGAGTTCAGAGGTTTGCAGATGAGAACCCAAGGGCTCTTCTCTCTCTGCTTTTTCTATGCTAGCCAGTCTGATCGCAGTAAGTGTTTTTGATATGTTCCCAGGGGATTTCTTCCCAAGGAAGATCCTTCTTGCTCTGAGGAATAGGACTGCCATCTCCAGTATTGCCCCTTTCTGGGAATCTGTATGCACAGCTGTTCCCTGCTGGTGCTTAGCTTGAAAGGAACACTGTCACCAGAGGAGGGAGAAAGGAAGAGTGCAAACTCTACTTTCCCTCACCTTTGTAAGTAAAGACCTCAAGTAGGCAGCACCACTTCAAGGGATGGGCATGGGGAGAAGAGAGAGAAGAGGGAGGGGTGCCATGCGCAGTGAAGCTTCATCAGATGGTATGTCACTAGTATGGGAATAGCGGTACTACCAGTACTACCAGGTACTTGAATCTCCATTATCATTTCATGCATTTATAAATACTGGTGGGGAGGGCTATTCAAAAATCAATACAAAAAAGACATAAATTTACTTCTATATGAAAGCTTTGACAATATACATTGATACACACAATTAGACTCACCATCCACCACTGAACCTGGGGATGTAAAACTTTTACAGCTCAGGTTTAATTCACCGGGTTTTGGATGCTTTTCTTCTCTAGTCTCAAGTGTTTGCACACTGATTCAGGTCATGGCACCCATGGCTCTCCCATCTCAGGTTAGGCCACAAGCTATCTGCAACTGTCACAGCAAATCTGTGATGCTTTCTCCCTTTCATTGCAATGACAGTGGAAGTCCATGCAAAGAGCTTTCCAAAAGCAATGTCTGGGTAACTACACCAAACACTCTGAAACTGGAGTGTTTTGGAGAAAGCCATCTTAAAACAAGGAAGCAGGCTGTAAAGATGCCCCTAGGTAACTACATGCCTATAACCCATCCCACCGGACTTCCTATTAAAAACATAATTTCTAGGCTTTGGTTGATCCAGTCAGTATCTGTAGATAAAAACACTTTGCATGGAGAGCAAATGAAACCTGCAGCCTAACAAGGATGGGGCATGAAATATAAGAAACTGGAATTTTCTCCATTGCTGTTGAGAGATATATATATTTCTGGATTATTTATCTGGATCTTATCATATTGCTCTCCTGCTTGTTCTACCAAAAAATCTATTAAACAAAAGTAAAATAAATATGGAATAAATATTCTTCTAACTGCAATATGACTATACAGTCTGTCTCCATAAAAGAATGAAGTATTAGTGCAGTGTTAATGCAACTATTAGATAGCCATCTCATGACCATTACTTCTAAGGTGACTTAATTTTCCAGAAGCTATTTATCATTTTCTATTATTATTTAATACACAAAGTCACAGATTTCCCCCTCTCAGTTATGACATCTAAAGTTTGAGCTTCTATTTTTTTTCCAATGGTTGAGCTCGCTTCTCCTTGCATTATTTTTTACATAGTAGGATTGCAGTGACATGCAGAAGAAGCAAAGAAGAATCTTTGTCAAGTGAAGGATTTTGCACTGCAGATGCTCTTTCTCTCTTGTCCCACGTATCTTTTCTTCTCTACTGTGCTGTGCATCCATCTGAACACAGAGGTGCCTCTCACATTCCTTGCAAACATTTCCAGTATCCGGTATGTTTTACAACACATAGGCAAGTAAAAGCCCAACACTCTTGCCATCAAGACATCGAAGAGGCCAGTGAACTCAGCTCAATGGTTTCAAAAGAGAGGTGCAGGGAAGGATTTAACAGAGGTGCAGAGGTCTGACTCCCAAGTGGACATAAGCACTTTTGTTCAAGGTCTCAGTCAAGTGCCTGAGCTCTAGAAAGAGCAGGAGTTCCAATGCACCTCAGCCATTTGGTGTGAGGATATTTCAGACTGTCTTTTTAAGATAGATGCCTAGTTCACATTGTGCCCTTGGTGGGGAATCTCTGCTCATCTTGCTTTAGGCTTCAATTTTTATCCTGAGCGCCAACCACTCTGAAGTGAGGTATTGCACCATGCAACTCCCAAGCACTTCAACTGCCTGGAAAGATCCAGGCTTATAAAAATAACTATCATCATCACCATCATCAGTGGATCTTTGCTACTTCATTTTTAGAGATCCTGCTTCCAGAACATCCTTTTAGATGCACAAGTTGTTTCTTTTCCTGCATATGTTAGTGCTTGCTATAGTTTTGACATCAGGGATGGGCTAATTCCAGATTTCCACAGTGACAATCTCTTCTAGGCTAGTCACCCTCAGGTCTCTATAGTCAGTGGTATGAAAAGGGCCCTGCTGGGGCATGATTTATCCACCTTATTCTACATGGCTACTTTGGAAAGAAGTGAATAGCAGTCCAGAAACACCCAGTTCTCTCCATTGTTTGTAACAGGAGCCTAGATGCCTAGCTTAGGTGGAGACACAGACATTAGGTCAGATGAATCTCACTTCACAGTATGTTCCTGGTTAATTTGTACAGACACAAGCACAACTCTGTGACTGATACATTATAAATTTAGACTCGGGAAACAAAAAATAAACAATTGATTGTTCTTCCTAAGAGTATGTGCACTTAAGGTTTGCTCACATGGCTCCATGTGACTGAGTTGTGCCACTTTGTGTAGGCGATGACATTTTCAGTGGCAGAACATCCATATCAGATGAGAAATGATATGTTGCTAATCTGTAATAACTCAAGACTTGTGATTGTGTGAACTTACCCTTTGTTAAACAGAACTTGCAGAACTTCTATAACAATGCCATATGTTGATAACTAAAATTAGGACTTGCATTTTACTTCTGCTGTTTTCCTCCTTTATTTTCTGTCCTCCCTGCAACAGTATATCCAATGTTTATTCCTTCTTAGAGTGTATTGGATTTGTTATTTTATCAGAGGCTGATTTTTAACCTGCTTTCTTTTTCTCAAATGGTAATCTTTGTGCCAATGGTAGTAGAATTTACATGAGCAAGCCCTATTCTGTATGTGTAGGTTCCAGAAATCTAAAACATTATATTTGGCCTGAATAATTTTATGAATTAAAAATATGGCTCTCACCTTCAGAACGGAGAGTTCTTTCCAAAAGAATATGAACACGTGGTAAATGAAGATGTGTGCACATTTCAGGAGGAAGCTTTTTAGTGTGCTCAGGAAAAATATGCAACTTCTGTGTCAAAATTCTGGTCAAGGCATAGTGGTTAGCCATTCTAGATCCATAAGAAACATTGCATCATTTTTTCAAAATGCAGTTCCCTTCAAAATTTGAGTGCCTATCCATTATTTCTGTTATGTATGAGACAAATATTCCACTTTGAAAATAGCACTTGTAACAGCGAATGGAATCTTGGATGTGGTCATTTCAGTTTTGATACTTGAAAATTTCTGACTGTATTTACAAAATATCTGTTGGCATTTCCTTTTTGCAACACGGAATATTGGAAATAATCTTTTCATGACATGGTAATTAACTCTTCACTGTAGCTGTTTATACTGGAATCAGCTATGTTTCTCAGGATTTTCTGGCCTAAATCTGAATTATTTAGTTTTTAAAGCCAGTAATATATGTCCCCTTTTGCTACACAGAGGAGTCTGATTCTTCTGAGTAAATTATCACAAATTAACAAAGAAATAATAATTTCTTACTAGGTATACAAAGGAAGAACTCTTTCCAAACTTCTCCAGTACGCTGGTCAGCTTTTCTAGACTGTTTGTAAACCATATGCTTGCAATCTGGGGGTGCTAGCAATGCAACAGGGATGTATAGGTGGATGTGCTGGTGAGGTGAGTTGCTTTTTCTCTTGTGCAGAAATTGCAAAGCCAAGATGTGTCACAGAAAGTAGTTATTTAAAACGTTTATACTTTCAGAACTGCAAACTTCTCTAAGTCCGTATTACCAAGCATCTGGTCATTGAAATACATTTGATGTGAATGTCAAATAGATTAAGCATATGCATACATACACCTGCTAAGAAAATACATCTTCAGTGTTGCATATAATTAAGATAATGCATAACCTTAGAAAGACACTAGCCCAGGATTTTTGTAATCACAAACCATTTTCTGTTATCCACTCAGACCCATTTGTTTTAATCACTACTTCATTCATGTCCTTGAAATTGTAAATTTTTTCTAGCAGATCCTGTCATTGTCTGTGTATTTATATGGTATGAAGCACTGTCTTGCCTCTCATCTCCACTGAGACTATTTAATAATAATATTTAACTTTAGCCATCTAAGAGCTAGTTGTCCACTTGTTCTAGTTGCTCAGAGCCTTTTTGCAGTCAGTGGAGAGAGCTGGTGCTTACAGGGATCAGTCTCCTTAGATGCCTATTTCAGTTTGTGAGGAATTACCCCTGAAGGTGTCTCCACTGACTTGTGGAAGGAGGCAAAGACTGATTGAAACCATGTGGGAGGCATCCCATCCACTGAATTCCACGGGAATTTTACAGGTAATATAGCACACTCTTAGGAGCTCACTGCAAATTCAGAGCAAGGCTTAGTGGTGACTGAGAGCAAAGTCAGACACAGAACATTTTTTGATCCACTAAAAAAATTTTCTTGATTTCCTACTGGTCATGTCTATACCACAGATTCAGAAGCAGGCTGTCAGGACCCCAGGACCACCCACTTCAGTGATTATCACCTGTACACATAGCATCCCATTTCACTTCGCAAAAAAAGCATACGTCAGGAGTGAAATATTCTACAATGCCATGTTAAAGTGAATGAAAATAGTCTTCACTGAAGACTGTCTTAACTTCAGATATCTTGCAGCAGGCTGAGTTTGCACAAACTTGCACAAACTCGGTTGATTGGCCTGGACTGGATGTGGGTGTTTGGGCTTTCTTGGTTCAATGAGGTCTGAAGCTTGGCTAAAGTCCACTTTTGGGTTTGCTATTAACTAGGTAGCTAGTGGGCAGTCAGATCTAGAAACTGTGCTTGCCCACAGCTCTTACACATTGTGTCCCCGTTTCATGTATACTTCTCTGAGCTTTCTCTTACTGTGGTCCCCTGCTTTAGGAGTAGTCATCAAGACTGTGGGACTGTCATATGCATTAAGCTATTTGTAGAAATACATAAGTGTGAAGCTTTGTGCAATTATGGTGCTGGGCTTCAGGAAAGTTTTCAACCAAATTTTTCAACTTTTTTCCTCCCAGAAGTTGGTTCTCAAACAATTAAGATACTTTTGGTTTCCACTACTGCAAGACCAATACTGTTCACATCAATGATTAATCTGATGTTCTGAATTCCTTGTTCATTTTTTTGCTTTACTGCTCTTGGAAAGAAAGCAAAAAGTAGAGTTGGAGCTAGCTTCATGAGGGTACTTCTTCCTTCCCATATGTCCACTGTTTGCCCTGCAGTCACAATGAGTCCAGGGGATCTTCTCAGAGCAATTGCCCTTGCTGCTGTCCCCCAGAAGACCACACCAAAGAAAGCTCAGGTTGCACTACCAATGAACGTTAATTTTTCACTTAAGATTTCTGTTGCCATTTGAGGAAAGTTTTGTAATTGGTTAACAGTAGTTGGCATGAGGAACAATTACCATATGTAAGGATGGCTGAACTCAGAAAGTGGTATTTGCCAGTGTGTGACAGAAAACTCGCAAAGCTGAAGAGAAGAAGAAGAAGATGACCAGAGGTGAAGCAGGAAAAGCAGCTACTGAGGTTAAAAGAGGCATTACCAGACTCAGAGAAAGAACTGGAAAATTTTTAATAGTTGACAAGAGCAAAGAGCCTGTGGCCACTGTAGACTTCTTAATCCTCTGAACTTAAAGAAGCAGAATCTGCGGGAGCCTTGATGTACAGCAGGTACTGAGAGCCCAAGGATATCTGGTGAAATCTTGTTTATGAGGACTACAAATCACTGCTTCATTCTGCACAGTAGTATAGGTATCCAGTGGAGCTTTTCTATTAGAGGACAGACTGTCTTTGTCTCAGCTGCTGACTGCTCAACTGCTCGCTACGCGGTTTTATCACTTTGGCAACTGCGTGCATGTTGAAGAGTTATCCAAGCATTGGCTTTGTGCTCATGGTTCCCATTTTCCCTTCCCTCATTTCATTTACAAGAACCACTTGAAATAACTTAGGTCAGCTGGATAACGGTAATTTTTTCTGGCTTTCAGTGCGATATATGGGCCTAGTCTATTCCTTAAAAGTTTCCACAACAAGCACTGGCAGTGCCCCAAATGCTGTTTTGTATTCAGCCTTTCAGGTCTCAGGATCTATTTTGTTCCCCCCAAAATTTTCATACCAGTGAGCCAAAGTCCATGAGTCATGGTTCAGTTATCTGTGGCTTGACTCCCTCCCAAGCAAGGTGTACAGCATGGAGGGAGAGAGTGCTGCATAAAGACTATATGGGCCTTTATGATCTACATAAATTTAAAGAATCACACAGCTCTCTTCATTTGTTATGTTAGACTTGTTTGCAGTGTTCTTTGACTAAAGAATTATTGTAAGTGGGAAAAGCACAATAGAAAGACAATTTTCATATATTGTGAAGTTGTTTTCTGATAGGGTGGAAACCATCTTAGATACTCTGAAAAGCTTCAAACCAATTAGAGCGTACATACCTTGCAAGTTGTATTTTTTCCTAATAATTTTCCTACCTTTGTTATATGACTGAATTAATACACACACTTTTTTCTGTTATATACCTGAAGTGCCACAGAATGTGGTACTCCATCTTTTAGCTTACAAGGCAGATTTCAAATTCAGAGAGAATTTGCCATCTTGATCCCAAGCTGTCAAATTTCAAGTAGGTTGTTACCTGGGCTTCCAACTGCAGTTTAATATTTTTTCTTCCCTCAGAGTTCAGAATTTGGAGTTAAAGCTACGAGTTGCATAGGCTAGAAGTCCTTTGGGATTTCACTAAGAGTTAACTATGTGATGTGATGTGATGTGATGTGATGTGATGTGATGTGATGTGATGTGATGTTAGATCACCAGTTGCATGGAAATATGGATAATATATTTCTGCAAATGCAATCTATAGGGTTTTTTGATCCATGAGAACAAATTGAAAATGGATAATAAAATTCTATCCTAGAAGCTGGTACATTAGCATCATATGCCAAAATCTATGTTCTTAAATAGCTGAAATATGTAGACCTTCAAGTTTAAGATATGGCACAAACCTTTGAAAGCAAGTATGATTAACCACTGCGAGAAAACACTGAGAGAGGTAGCAATGTCTTCATCTTTTGAAGTCTTCACATCAAGGCTTGGTGATATTTCTATTTAGCTAGATACAAGTTATTAATCTCAGAACAGAGAGAAATGGATCAAGTGTAGCGCCTGTGTTATTCAGAAGTCAGACTAGGTGATCTAATGATGCCTAGTGGCTTTAACTGTCTGTAACTGACACTGTGAGCTCTTGCTGATTTGGAGCCATTAATACCGTCAATGCTCCAGAATTCCTCTAAGCTACAAAGAGCATCACCCACCCCATCTCTTATTCTTCCTCGCCTTTATAGAGGGAAAAAAAAAAAAAGAAAAAATATGTTCTTTGCATCTCTGAAAGAAAAAAGCATTCTATGGGGCAAAGGAAATGGTGAGTAAGAACACCCATATATTACTAAGTGCTCCCTTGCTTCACAGAGAAAACCCTGATTCTATATCCACTGGAATCTCTGACATAAGATAAAAGAGAGACTTCTGGCATTTTCATCATGCATATATAGCATAAGATGTCTTACAACAAGAAAGGGTATGACATCATTAGGGGGAAAATGAGAAAAAACTATGGTCATTTTTTTCCCAAGATTTGTTCTAAATTCTACTCCTAGTTATGCTATGGCAAAAACTGATTCATTCCAGCCAGCTGTCTTGCTTCTGATTTAAGGCACTGACAAGAAAGCAAATGCAAAATTTATGTATTCAGTACACAGCACGTACACCTATACAAATCTGGTCCACAGTGAGTTGCTAATGCTCTTATTATGTTTACTAATACACCTCTAGAGCTTTAAAATTCTTATATTCTGTTGTTTGTGAGAGATACGATCTATCCTATCCTGGCATTCCATCAAATGTGTAAAAATTCACTAACACAAATCATCTTTTGCCAACAGCAATATGATTGACAGCCTGCTGTTTTCATATCCACAAAAAATACCAAGTTTTTATTTAGTGACGAGAACAATTACAATAGAGGAAATTATTTTGCTTCATTTTACTGTGGTGGAGTTGGATCTGAAACATTTAGTAGTTTGCTAACTGCAGCTCTTGAATTAATAGTGTTTACTGCTGTTGTTCGAATGAGCGAACAGTTTTTTGTATCAGATTTATCACTTAATGCTGCAATACATAAGTATATCCCCAGTCAAGTTCCTAAGTCCAAAAAAAGAAACGCTAATAAAGGTGCTTGAAAAGCAGCAATAGAAAGATAGATCTTCTCCTGTTGCAAATAATTGTCAGTATTCACCAGAAACGCTCTATTCCAAGTTTGTTTCTAGTGTAAATTCTGCTTCCCTGGAACATGCACAAGAAGCATATTATTTGCTGAAATTCACTATCTAAGCCTGTTATATTGAAGTGGTACAAAATATTGATAAACAGCATGTGGTCAGATGCTGAAATTTCCACAACATAATCAACTTTAGTGATAACAGTCTAAGCTTATAGCAGTCTAATCTTTTGCCAGAGGCTGGAAGTGCACAATCAAGCTGCCAGGAAAGCCTCTCTTGACATTTAAGAACAAATAATAGGCATACTACAAAGCACAGTTTGAATTATATGGGCAATTCATTTATTCCAAAAAGGGTTTGAACAGAGAACTCCTAAAAATGTGATGACAATGGCAGGAGCCTTCAGAGGTATTAATGAGTTAATTAATTAACTGTTTAAAATATTGCATGCATGCTATGACTGTGAGTATGACTCAACAGAAAATCAAGGGCTTGATAAAACCAATGGTAACAACAGAGTAGTTGTATTTTTTTCCTATTCTTTATTATTATTGTCGCTGTCGTTATTTACAATAGATTTTCCAATGAGGATGGGGCATGAAAAAGCTGAATGTGAAAAGCCGTTCACAGAACATGATTTCCCTGTCCAAGAGCACAGAGCCCTGAAGTTTCTGGAGGGAGCAGGATCCTGCCTGCAGCCTGGCAGGCAGCGTGCTGGGGCTGGGGACCAAGCAAGCCCTGGCTGGCACCAACTGAAATTCATGCAATTCTTCTCAGTCCCACTGCTACTCAGCAGTGAACCCAACAGAAAAGAAGTCTACTTTATTCCATGATTGCTACTGAAGCCTGTGCAGCTGTTGAAGTCCCCAGCTCAGTAACAATTAGGTGATTAAGCTGAGCACAAACTCCTGAAAAGAACAAGCCTTTCCTGCAGGTAAGTTTGACTTCAAAGCATCAGCAAATTCAGAGCATTCAAGAAAACACCCAACAGTGATGCTTATTTTTTATTCCAGAATTTTTCACCTCTTCAAGCCACTGAAGTTGCCAGTCAAATGAAGCTTGAGGCAGTTTTACTCTCTAGCTCATTAGTGATAGAAATTAATGTCGTCTTGAGAAAAATCATCAGTCTGAAATGTTGGTTACAATATTTATCCTTACCCCAACAAAACAGATGCTGTAAGCTACATATAAATGTCCCTTCATTGTTCATTATAAATCAGTCATACAGGAATTTATAAAGAAGGCATCTGTTCTTTAACTTCTCATGGTCTTAGAAGGAGCTAACCTTCATGTAAACGGGCAGAAGTCATTCGTTATGAATACATGCAGCATCAGTGACCTAATCTTAAATGGGTAACAAAGGAATTCTGTGTTTCCCAAAGATAAATATGACAGGAAGTATATGTTGTCTTTCACAGCTGGAAATACCACAGAGGGATGTACTGGAGTTCTAAAGCAGCTCAGTCTGAAAGATTTTTTTTCTGTTCTGTTTAAGACATCGTACACAATCATCTGAAGCAGTATTTTAGTACCTTCTGGGGCTAAGAAATCAGAGAGAAGAGCTACTTCTGTAAGACAACAATATAACATTCCTAATGGGAAATGAGGGAAAAAAACTCTACCAACACAGAATATCTTTTTTTCTAATTAAGAAATCTACCTAAATCGGGGCTTGCAGTCTCTCTCTCTCTCCCATCTTCAAATTTCAGCTTCCCTTGCTTCTTTATAGCCTTTATATGCTTCTGGTACAACTTAAAGAAGCAATACATAATCCCTCCCCTTCCTTCAGGATGAATGCTCTGTGCCAAAAAAAGGTTTATCTGGCAGCAAATGACAGACCCAAAGAGGGAACTTCCGCAGCACATATCAAGAGAGACAGAACAGTAAGTCCACTTGTTTCACTTGCCCGGTGAAATGCCCAGGGGTGCACAATTCCCTTCAGTGACCTGCCTTCCCTGCTGCAGGGCTGCTTTATGCAGGTGCCAAAGGTATGGGATACACAGCACTGTAGACCTCTGACTAGTAGACATCTGTGTTATCTACAAAGACTAATTCATAGTATGAAGTCCCCCACAGTTAATCATAGAAACTTTATGAGAAAAAAATGCAGACTGAGTGGCCTATTGCCATGACTGTCATATTTTCAGGATGCTGCGGCACTCAAATGGCTCTTGGAGTAGGATAATACGATTTTACTGTTTTGACACTGTTGCTTGAAGCTAGGAGAAATATTTGAGTGATGTCACTCCAGTATGAGATCTACCTGCCACACCCTCTTTTTGACAACAGCAGAAATCTTGGATTATTTTGTTTCCTCTTAGCAAGAGACAATTCTAATTCTACACAATTTCTAAAATTATGTAATATTGTACAATTTCCTTGCATATAGAGGACGACTGCATGAAGTGCCACAGATGTTTTGTGGCTCTTAACATGGCCCAGACTACCTTCAAGAGCCCATGGATATTTTTATTTTCTTTAAATCCATGTTATACCTTCCCTTTCTCTGTTTCTTGGTTAAATGATTAAGGTCAGCCACTTTTCAGCCCCAAAGGCTCAAAGCAATGTTTTTGCTATTGTGCAGTAAATACGGGTCTTTTTTCAGTTCATTGAATTTGTTTTTTGGGTTTGGTTGCACTATTAACACTCCCCCTGCCACAGCAGACTAGACATGCTAAGTAAGTCTATGTACAAAATCTATTACTTCTATCTAGGAGGTAAAAAAAAAGTTCAGACAACCTTTCTGTTAGTTTCTATCTGGAATAAATTTCTCCTAGCAGGTATTGATTGCCAGAAATTTTAGCCCAGATTGAGAAATCTCAGTGAAGTCTTGCTTTCTGAAAGGTGATGCTCAGAACTTTCCGAGGATA
This sequence comes from Gavia stellata, assembly GCF_030936135.1. Taxonomy (NCBI): domain Eukaryota; kingdom Metazoa; phylum Chordata; class Aves; order Gaviiformes; family Gaviidae; genus Gavia; species Gavia stellata. The sequence goes on from NC_082594.1 coordinate 74,168,502, forward strand.
AAGATTGTCACACTCTCCCTTTAAGGAATCTCATATTTTGAAACTGAAATTAACAGAGATCCATTGTGAAAAAATAGGCTTCCTTGTTTTTGCTGAGATTTTTTCATTATTATTCCTCAAGCCCCCTGAAAAGGTACCGTAACCACAAGAGCTCGCCTTGGATGTTCACACTATTGATTACACTATTGTATACCTACAGTTGCCTACAATGCCTTTCTCAGTTTTGACAAGTAAGCTGTAGACTTAGACACTACAGCAAGATTGAGCACCAGCCAACTAGGTTTTTTGACTGGCCTTATCACTGCAAATTTAATTTTCTGCAAAGAGAGCAAACAACCTCCTGGACAGTTCCTTAAAATACATGAGATGTCCAAGCAGTGAGGAGATCATTAGATGACAGACATAGGTAATCTAGAAGAGCATATGCCATTTTACTTTTCTAATTTTTAGTTAAATTGCAATAACAATACTTTTCATTTTCAGATGTATCTTAAGTTTGGGGTTTTTTCCTAAGAATATTTCTCTAGGAAGCCTCCCAGAAATATCTGTCCTTCAAGGATATGAAACAGAAAAAACAGGACTATCAAAGCAAATATCAAAATCAGTCAACTTGAAAGTCACCAGTAGTCACTGTGACAGTCTCCAACATATCAGTCACACTTCAAGATTAGTGTCTTAGCATAAAATGGCTTATAGGGAGAAAAACAGCACTCACATGAGCTTTTACTAAAGTTAGCCTGACGTTCTGTGGGACTGATGGTTAGACAGACTGGTGCCTATCGATTGTGCCATCACTTCAGTGCATGAAATCAATTTGCTTGCAAGCAGTCCATATTTCATTAGCATTGTAAGTGCTACAAGAAAGTAATTAGCTTTTAATACATTATATAGCTAAATCACTGGAGCAGAAGTGATCAATAAAACAGTCAATAGCAAATCATTTGGTCCCATTTTATTAATGTTGTTTGAATTCATGCACTTTCCAATCTGGGGTTTATCTGCAGATCATGGGAGATATTTCATGTCATGCTACAAGTTTCTTAACAATGACACAGATCACATATCTATGCAATACAGTTGACAAAAGCCACCAGCTGTCTAAATCAGTAGGTGTCTGGGAAATCAGTAATTTTTACATACGTAAAATTTAATCACAGGGTGTTATGAGACTCTTTGCTAACAGATCTGGTCAGACAGAAGTCAGATGGGTTAAGGGAGGAAATTTAAAACCGGGTGCCAGAGGCCTTATCAGATGTGACAGAATAAATGTCATATTTCAGGATTACTATGAGGCTTGAAGGCTCTGCAATCAGCAATCCTGCAGCATCCAGAATTACTGCCTTCACTTTTCATATTCGTTGGCGCTGTGGAGGTCAGGTGTGTTGGTGACCCTTTTTTCTATATGATTAATGGCTCCAGTGTTCATGATTTTCATCCAACAGAATCACATTGATTGAAATTGCAGCAAATAAGATTGCACGCAAAAGTCTGCACATAGCCTCTGACTATGTGCATAAATTTACATTGACATTATATTTGCATCTGGGGAGAGCCCACATACTATTTTTTTCACAGTGCAGCTGCAATGTCTTCAAAGCCTGGATGCAGTGGTTGAACATCTGTCACTCAGTGCCAGACTGGTTTAGCTCTTTTAAAATGTAAGGAACTGATTAGTAGACGAATTAAATACTGCTGTGTTTATTTGTAACTCTAGCACTTCCTCCTCTTCTTGTTGAGCCATCATTTCATATTAGGATTGAAATCCTAATTTTAGTTGCATTTACAGGCAAAGCACTGACTTAGGAAGACAGATTTTAAAAGTCTAAATATGACTGGGTCAAAAGGATGGCAGAATAGTTAAGCAAAAGGAGCAGATGATAAACCACACAAGTGTATGTTGAGTATTTCAAGAGCTAGAAGAGACTGTTAGGTAAGGACGTAACAAGATACCACTCCTTTGGTGACAAAAAGACAGAGCTAGTGAAAGGCAGATGAAATATAACAGGTACTAACACACAAAAGGCAGTATGCTAAAGCAAGCAGGAAGCATGTTTAAAACAGCTACTGAATGGTTCTCCCAAACTTCAAGGAAAAGACCAGAAGTGCGTGTCTGTGAAAATAATTGTTTTATGGAAATGATCATTAGGAGGATTCAGGCAGTCACAACAGGGAGCTGCTGCAGCTTTTACTCTACCCTTGAGCATCAGAAGATTTAGTCTAAATGACTATGAAAACCTAGGTCATAAAATCTCTTTGTCTTTGGTCTGGCTTTCCACCAAAAACCATGAAAAAGTAATTCTTGACATCACTGGAAACTAAGCTAGATAAACCAGTAGAAGATGTACTATTAGGGAACAAAGAGTTTAATAGATAATCCCGAAGTTTTTTGCTATCCGCTCTCTTCTCAGATAAGACTAGGTGAAAAGGGTTTTCCATTATATACTTTCCAGATTGGTCATTTTTGCAAACAGGAGTAACCACTGGGAGCAAAGTTACATTTCTTGTCTCTGATGACTAAAATTAATTGGGAAAATCTAATAAAAATGTAATACTGTATAGTAAATGTCTTTAAGCTTTGTCATATCTTTATCAATGGCTTTCTGAAAGTGACTGTTGTCTATGAGGGGGCCACAGTTTCTCTTTTACCCATTAAAGGGTCTTGACTTTTGTTAATTTCAAATTAAAATGCCACTCTTCATTCCAGTTTATGTCAGCTGTTAGACATGAAACAGCACCATGTTCTTAATTGCAAAACAGTCTGAGAAACACAGGGAGCTTTAACATATTGGACTTACTCAAAACAAATTCGTAGCTCAACAAAATGTTAATACACCAAATGCTGGTGCAACAGTATAATAGCTTGCAATTCTGAAATTATTTTAACGTATTAATATGTCATTATAGCCATTCGTTTGCATCTTCATTTATTGGTATTATGTACACCTTCAAACCACTCATTACTGCTGCACATCACATGGCATGATGCAAGCTGGTCATCGCCTCCTGAGACAGACAGTCCCTGAGGCCCCCCGGGTTTACTCCACCTCCCTGCTTTCCAGCACCTTGCCCAGGAGGATGTAATTGCCAGGCTGGAGGAAGATTTGAGCCCCCACTCCAGAGCTACTTACTGCTGCTTCACTCCCTCCTCTCACTCCTTTATTTACTTTATAAAAAAACAGTGACTGACAAAAAACATCTTGGCCAAGAATAAGATGGAGCATCTTGTGTCATGAGACTTTTGCAGTGAATCTTCCCACCCCACAGGAATCTGTGACCTAGGGACCATCAGAAGGAGTGGTCGGATCTTTGTGTTTCAGACCATTCGCTGGGATCTTCTCCCATAACTTCATTTGGTAACTCTTTGAAGACCTGTAAGATGGTACACTCAACACTCTGCTGTAATCTTTGGTTTAACCATATATTATCTGGAGAGTCACTTCCTTTTCACTGTTTTCAATTTTCCTCCTGCTGGATTACTTGTAGGCTGTCTAGTTCTTAGACTGGAATTGTTTCCCACACCCCTGCCCCATGCCAGTGAAGATTTTATAGACCTGTATCATATGTACCTTGCCAGTTGTCTCTTTTTCAGGCTGAACAGTCTGTACCTATTTGCACAGAAGTGGTCCTAAAGCTTTAATCATTTTTTATGTGTATCGAGTTTCATCTGCTATTTTATCATCTATGCCACGTCATTAGGGCCTTCTGCAGTTCTTTATTATGTTTATACCTTACCTTTACCCTTATCTTTTTTATCCTGAATAACTTCCTTCACTGATTACTTTCTTTCAGCTTGAATCCTGAGCATTTATTTCCCTTTCTCTTGATTGAGATGAGGCATGTCCCCTTGTTTTGTGGTACCTTCTTTAAGAGCTTTTGGTGAAGAATCTTGTCAAAATGCTTTTAGAAAATCAAATACATACAGCAATCAGATCTTCTTTGTCCATCTTCTTTGTTTCCAACATAACATAGTAACTCTGTCAGATGGGACTTGCCTTTACAAAATCTGTATTGATTCTTCCCAAGTAATTAGTACATATCCATGTAATTCTCTTCCTCATATAGGCTTATTGCTTAGTATTTCATTGCATCTAACCTGGAATCCTTTCCAAAAGTGGTGCCACAGTAGGCTGGTACTGTAATACAGAAGCAATTGTAAGAATAAGGTTGTGCATCAGTTAAAACGCTCCACATTTTGAGAGCTCTTGGGTGAATACCATCAAGACTTTGCAGTTTATTAATATTAATTTTGTGATTTGCTCCCTGATCTCTTCTGCTCATATTTTATTCTGAGTTAGAGCCTCCACTGTGTTTCCCAAAGACTCCTGGTGTGGAAACCTTCCCAAGTTCCTCTGTAATCAAGGTAAACTAAAAAATTCATTCAGCTTTTTTGGTACTGCACCTAGACCAGTGAAATAATGTGGTCACAGTGTGGCTTCTGATTATTGTGGTCACTATTTTACAAGGAACGCACAACAGCTGTTTTAGGTATGAGACACAGAAACTCTACAAAGCCAAGTTTGCAGACCAGAAATAATTTATGTATGTCTCCTGGCCACCTGACGCTTTTTAATATGAATCTCTGTACAGCGCAGGTGGAATCTAAATGCTTTACATATTAGCCAACACCGGCTTCCTCAGCTATATTATTATCTTCTCTTTTCTTTGACCAATATAAAGAGACACATGCCAACTCAGGATATGTTCCTAACTTTTAAAACTGTTTCCCACTTCAGTGCAAAGGTGTTACTCTAGTTCCTTTATTAACTTCTGTAACTATTCTCTGGTGTAACAAAATATATATACCTCTAAACAGCAGTCAGACAGTAACTGTCCAAATGATAGCCAACATCATGGTGGCTGCAAAATTCATTGGGGAACCACTGATCTAGCAATCCATTACCAAGACTGGATTTTATAGCTTCCTTTCTGTTTTATCTCCACAGGAAACTCACTTAAAGACAATTTAAAGGCTAGATGCTTCCTTATACTTGTGTAGCTGAGAGCTAAATCCTTTTGTAAGGGAACTGTGGCTTAAAATGACTGAGCAATACCAAATGAACATTTTCTACCTCTTTTTCTGCAGAAAACTATGTCCAAGTGTTACTATAAAGTTGACTGAAATCATGATGTTTCTAATAGTTATTAATGTCTTCATATTATAATATCTTTTCTTGTAGAAATAATACTTTCAAAACCACCCTGACTGGCAGTCCTTTCTTGTTGCTATCATTGATATAATAATTGTGTTTTCTTCTAGGGAGAAGGTTGGCCTGTTTAGTTTTATTTATACTCCTAATATTATGACTCAGTATGGCATGGAACATGACTCTTAGCAATGATACCATTTACAGGTAATGCTTATAATAACAAGACAAACAGTACTTTCTGGTAATTGAGGTCCCTAATTAATAACATTTTAAATCCTAGGACAATCTGTTCATTAAACATTGCAGTAAAACTGCTCAAATTTCATGCCTTCTATTCAGAAGGTACCTGGAGTCATTGCTGTGCTAAAAGGTTTCGCCAGTTTCTCAATTAAATCCGACAAATATAAACTGCTTTGCCATATAGTTAGAAAAAACACATTTATTTCAGAGCCTGTCGTAATCCAGGCTTTTGAATCTACATCCTGGTTCAGCTGGTAGCTGCATCACTGCTAAGCCTCTGTTCCAGCATGGCAGGAGAAAGAAATTACGTGGCAGTTAGCATCTGGGAGACTTGTCTCCTGGGCATCAAATATCACCCAGCAGGATTTACAGCACCTCCTTACCACCTGAAGCAAGCCCAACAGCAGGAACATCTTCTGCATGTGGCCCAGTTTGGCTGAAGAATAAGGAACAGCGCCTCAGTAAGTGTCAGCCACTAGGAACTGCAGCTCCTCTGCAGATCTGTAAACGTCCAGTGAGCTGGGGTTTCACTTTGGTGACAGATCATGGCAGGGAGAATATAGTGGAGAGGTGACCTCTAGGAGCTCTAGTGTGGATTTGTGTGCACCAATCTATCAGCTGAAAACTGGGAACTGCTACACAACACCTGGTAGCTGAAGAGCATCTTCCGGGGAAGCTGAAGGCATTGCAGTTGCCGCTCTGCCCATCTGTGCTAGCATGTACTCCAGCTTACATGGCAGGGAAGAGTCTGGACTTTGGCAAAGCATGTTCACTTCTCTCAGCGTTGCAGAGGTATCTGTCGCATCTGTCTTCTGCTTCAGATCACTGTAATTCGAGAATAGCACCCTGGCACCGAGGACTGATAGTAGTGATTGGATAAGTACTAGCAATCAAGCCTGAAATGAAAGTCCAGATAAATTGTTTGCAGTCAGAAAGGTCTGCCTCACACCTCTAAGACTGCTACTTTTTCTCATCATTTTCCACCAGAAAGTAAGGTAGGTAATGCAACACTACAGGCTTGGGGATGAGTGGCTGGAAAGCTGCCCAGCAGAAAAGGACCTGGGGGTGTTGGTTGACAGCCGGCTGAAGATGAGCCAGCAGTGTGCCCAGGTGGCCAAGAAGGCCAACAGCGTCCTGGCCTGTATCAGAAATAGTGTGGCCAGCAGGAGTAGGGAAGTGATCGTGCCCCTGTACTCGGTGCTGGTGAGGCCGCACCTCGAATCCTGTGTTCAGTTTTGGGCCCCTCACTACAAGAAAGACATTGAGGTGCTGGAGCGTGTCCAGAGAAGGGCGACAAAGCTGGTGAGGTGTCTGGAGCACAAGTCTTATGAGGAGCGGCTGAGGGAGCTGGGGTTGTTCATCCTGGAGAAGAGGAGGCTGAGGGGAGACCTTATGGTTCTCTACAACTACCTGAAATGGGGTTGTGGTGTGGTGGGTGTTGGTCTCTTCTCCCATGTAACTAGCAATAGAACGAGAGGAAATGGCCTCAAGTTGCGCCAGGGGAGGTTTAGACTGGATATTAAGAAAAAAATTCTTTTCTGGGAGAGTGGTGAAACACTGGAGCAGGCTGCCCAGGGAGGTGGTAGAGTCACCCTCACTGGAGGTGTTCAAGGAACGTGTAGACGTGGCATTTTGGGACATGGTTTAGTGGGCATGGTGGTGTTGTGTTGACTTGGGTTGGACTTGATGATCTTATAGGTCTTTTCCAACCTTAATGATTCTGTGATCCTGTGAAGTAGGTAAGTACTTGCAGTTCACAGTTAAGATACATCTTAACCTTTCAGGTAAATGCTAAGTGATTTTCTTTGCCTTATGACTACGGATGCTTTTTAAAAAGTCAAGAACAAACAATCAGATGTGTTTAAATGAACATTTGGACAGTGCCAGATGTGATTCATCTAAGTTGTTATGGCAGGATGAAGTTTTTTCCTTTTTCTGTATTATTTACAAAGATGGGACACTTGGCATTTAGAGCAGTCACCTGTCTTGACAACACTGCAGTATAAATTTCCCACCTGAACCCAGTCATTCTGTTCTCAATTCAAGTAATTTCTGTCAAGGACTGTGGGTCTTGGCAGTTTCAGCTGAAGTCTTGGCGAGGGAAAACATGACTGAAATGCTACAGAGAGAAAAATTAACTTTAATTTTTGCCTCAGGACACAAACCCACACTAGAGCTGCTTCGGTTTCTCTAGAATACCTTTTCACTTAAAATATAAGCTCATACAAGAGTTTGAATATGGTGTATGTTGCTTTCTATGGTCATCTTGATGTTGATGCTTTGGTAAACTTTTTATTCCAACTTTTCATTAATAGTCACCTTGAGACAGATCCAGTAAAAGACTTTGGTGCCTTTAAGTTACCAAGTTTACAGTTTCAGGTGCCTGATCCTGAGCTGTATTGCAAAGCATCTACAGTTCCTAGTGAATGCACAGAGAGCAGATTAGGTTGGAGGTGCTCCAAAAATTTTCATGGCAAGCAGGGAAAAATCTACAGCTAAATGCTAAGTCCTGGAATAGGTCAGAAATTTTTGCTCCACTCCAGAGCTTAGGTATGTGAATTGGGACTGCAAGGCACCCTTATTGTGTCATTCAAAACCCAGAGCTGAAAACCCACTCCTAAATGTTCCTGGGCAGAATGAGCAGGTGCTGTTTCCCCCTTCTCCACAGTAGCCCACCTCTTAAAGCAGAAAAGTTCAAAATCCTCAGCCCACAGAGTGGGTAATTCACATCACTCACTCCCACTATCAAACTGGAAAGAAGTGAAGTTAAAGGACGTTTGATGAAGGAACCCCACTGACCCCACCTATTGGTAGCTGGCCATTATGCAACTAAAAGTAACAGGATTCTCAGGATTAGGAATTCTGGGAATTCCCAGGAAAGTAAACAAAAAGGATCCCATAATGGAAAGAGAGAGGAAAAGGCTGGTATCTACCTGAAGAGCTTGCTTATATTCCTGATTGTATCATTCATTCCATAATTAAAAATTACGTACTGTAAATTCAGGAGGGTAGCTAAAGCCAGTCTGGGCCAGCTGTGCTCTCAGAAATTATACAATAGCAGTGAAAACCATGAATTTGGGAGACGAAGCTTTGGACATACATCCCTGCTTCTGGCATACCATTTCATCTCTGGTAGTAGCACTTATACTATAAAACTGCAATTGCTCTGCACGCATCAGTAACCAGACATCAGGGCTGTGGATTTCACAAAGCAGGAGATAAGCATCTGAAGTTTAAACACTAAAATCAAAATAATTTGGATACCGAAAATTCCTCCCTTTAAGAAATTACACAACATGCAGAAAAAAGAGATTAAGAGGTAGGAGAAAAGAATATAATCTATAACAGACAATTTAGGATAAGTGAAAAATGGTCTTTATACAAATGTAGATTTATATAAATTTCAATGTCTTTAGTTTAACTAGCATTTTAAAATTGTGCTGTGGTTCTAGAAGGGAGAAAATATTGGGACCTTCAAGTGTAAGAAACATCTTGTTAACCTTCAAGCAGCTAGCCAGCCCACCCTAATTCACCCTTCCGAAGGAGCTGGTTTGACAGTTCTCATTAAATGTATTCCGATTTATTCTGAGGTGTACACAGATGTTTGATAGGGGTAAAGGGAAGGAATGGTTTATTGGACTGCTCTCTGGAGAGGCTGCTTGAATGCTGTGCTGGACCACCAGATGGTGAAGTGCTGTTTTGTCACCAGCTCCAGAAGCAGAAGTGAAACTTCAGATCCACATCTTAGATTCCTTTCTCCAGGATTCACTTGATGTTTTTGTTTTGTTTGTGGAAGGAGATGTGAAAGAGACGGGTGGCTTCAAAAGGGACCTCTGTAATTAGCCACAGACTGCGGTCTATATTGACATCAGATCCTCTTTCAGGTATGTGACACCCCTGTTTTACTAAGGACCAAGGAGGTTATTGCAAGGTGGGTTAAGGATGAACCATCCACCATAGACTAAGTTCCTGTGGGCCCTGATGTACCTTTCCAGGCACCAACTATCACTTTGCAACCTTCCCTTCCAAAAATCCCCGACAGAAATGACAGCACTGATTCTTCAGCCTGAAATGGGGAAAAAACAATCTAAAGACACTTTTCAGTTCAGAAAATGAACGTCAGAAATATTTCTAACTGCAATGGCAGTTCCCCATAGCAAGTAAAGCCAAAGACTACAAGAGCTGAAATGTTTGAATATCTTTTTATATCAATTATTTAACTCTGTTTTTTTGGGAGAATACACTTTGGAATCCTTGTAGACATATAGGAAAGCACTGGAGAATATTTCCATACTAAATTAGAATGCCTTCCCTTCCAATCAAACGTTGTGATTTTCCTAGGGTTTTGTCAGTGCTGGATCAGGGAAAGAACTACTGAAACATGCGCTCATCAAAATACCTTGTAACATTTATACTCCCTGGGAGAGAGGGGAGAAAGAGCAGGCTGATTAGCATCTGTACTTGATGGTGAACTTCCAAGAAGAAAACATTAATTGGCTTCTGAGATTGTAATGTAGATTTATGCTCATTTGGGTTTTTTATGCTGAAATATTTACCCAGCTAAAAATTTATGCCATGGCTGTAGTCAATCGTGTTTTGGAACTAAATGAATGATTACCTCCCTGAACTTCTTACTTTAGGATTTAGGAGTGATTATTTGCAGTGTTCATTTGATGGTTTTGACTAATCTGAGGATTTACTGCTAGTGGAGCTGATAAATTGTTACATGATTTTATTTTGACTTTAATTTGATATTTGCACTGATTAAGTCCTATCTGATTGGGAAGTATTTGTAGAAGGCTTAACTATTGTGTCCTTTTTAAATTGATTCTGGCTTATTTATTACTTTTAATAAAATTCATGAAAAGCATATTCAGTCACTTTTTCTTCAATACATGGTTTTAGAGGAGCCACTGAGACTGAACCAATTACTTTCATATACCTTTGGCTGACTTTGGGTGATTTAATAAGACGAACAGGAGGGAATTATCTAGTATCAATGAGTGAATGCATACTGTTTCTAAGTGCTTGGTAAATGCAGACATGGCTTGGTAAAAGCAGAGATATCATTAGTTTCAGTTGCACTCAGACTGACCTTTTCCAGTATGATTTCATGTCTCAGAATGACCAGTAAAACAGAAGTTTCAGTACACAAGGATGTTTTTGACATTCGATCTCAATTCAAATCAGATTAAACCCAACTTTTATAAAAATTTCCTATGAAGCAGAAATTCCCCAGAGCCAGCAACTGTTCTGTGAAAATGACATTCTTGTCAGTTTGACTAAAAATAGCTGTAACGTTGATTTATGAGAGCAGTTGCAGGGGGTTTCAGTATTCTCCTGCCCACAGCAGTTCTGTTGGTGGGATGCCAAGATGCTGACCCTGATGCTCCCAGGATCTATAGCTCTGGGATTGGCACAAACCTGTTTTGGCTCCAGAGGAACTGTGCTGAATCCAAGATGCTTTGAATGAAGTATTTCAGGTTCACTGAGCTGGTAGTTCCAAGCAGAAGTTTTTCTCTCCGCAAAATGTCTGAAACTCCTGAAGATAGTTATGAGTTGCTAAAATGTCCTAATTTGTCTTGCGATCAACTGAAATACCGCAGTTTGTAATAATTCTCATTTGCGTACCTCCCCCCTTGGCTGACCTGATTACTTTGCAGTCTAGCCTTCATTTTGAAAATTAAGTTTCAAAATTCACCTCAAATGTTTTCAAAGGCCCATTTTCCAGCTGAGCCTGCAAAGACACTGAAACAACAGCTCCAAGAGTTGTAGTTACCCTTCTGGTCTTTTTTGGAGGGTTAACTGGAAGAGATGGAAGTCCACCAAGCTACATGTTCAAGGGACCCCATCACTATCATAACGGAGAATTTCCTGCAATAATAGAAAAGATCTGCAGAGCCAGCTGATCGCTCTGGTCCCAGTTGTTCTCGTACCTCAACAGAGAGGAAAACCCAAGCTACCAACTACTGTCTCCCATGTGACATGTCAGCACATACTGTACTATAATGTACAACCTGTCCAAGCTCTAAAGCAATGGAAACTAGCACTTGCTTCTTACTGCAGCCTGCAGTTAACCCTCTGCATCTGCAGAGCATGGACAACAGATGACTAGAGAAAACTCTAGTTTTTCAAAATGGATAAATTTGCCTTCTAGAGCCATAACCCGCATTGGGAAGAGAAAGGACAGCAGCCAAACAGAAGTGGTGGGGCAGCAGGAAATTGCACAGTCCGTTCAGAGATCAGTGCTGGTGCTCTTGTCAGTCAGCTTTTGCAGAAAAAAAAAGGCTGAAGGTGGGATTCAGACTCAAATTCAGACCCCTAGATTTAGGTTTCAGCCATGTCAGCCTACAATATAGACCAGGATCAGAGTTCAGCTGCCAAAACATAGGAACCTAATGCCATATGACATGCCTTAGAGCATCTGAAATATGTGTGGGTGGTGGATGTGACAAAGGGTTGGTGCCTTTGGGACAACATTTGGAGACCCAGTGGGATTTCCCGTAGTTCCTAAAAATATGCTAGGTGACTAGCTAGCAGTAGGCAACTGATTTATACCCTGACTGGTTAAGCTCCCATGATAGCCAACAGAGAGGTTCAGTCGTTTGCCCACATTTGGTGCCATCAGAGGTGGTCTTGAGACACCTGCAAAGGAGCACCTGAGACACCTGCAAGGCATGGGCAGGTATCACACAGGACTGATGGGTGTCACACATGTCCTGGAAGGGCATTTGGAGGTCAGGCAGGATGCCTCAGAGCTGCCCAAATGGCACTGGACATCTATAAGTGAGCAACTGATTTCAGCTTGGAAGTAAATCACACTTCGTTGAAGTACAGAGACTGTTCACCTCACTCTAAAGCTAAAGTCACATTTGCTGAACTAAACAGCCCTCCATATGCACTACCTGTATCCCCACTGTATGCAGGGATCAAAGGTCTTGTTCACAAAGTGGACATTGTAAGTTCACCTACATTTTTAGGTGTCTGGAGCTGGAATGTAGTATGACACAATATTTTTTATTTCAAAAATCTTGGCTTATGTGTCAGATACCAGCAGGACTGTGGATTCCAGTTAAAAAAAATCCCTCGAGCTCCTACAGAAAGTGCCTACAGTCCCAAATAGGGCTGTTTTATCCAGGCACCCTCAGTCCCTCTGTTTTACATACAAATCCTGGATACCCCAGGTAGATGACTGCTTCTAGGAATGCTGGCACCTGAAGGTTAGGTGCTGCAGTGTGCTGCACTGCGATGCTCAAGTGCCCACGGTGGATCTGAATGTCTGTCTGTATTCAGGACCCTAAGCAGCTTTGTAATTTCTTCCCTGATGGATTTAAAGGAATAGACAAAAGATAAGACTGAGCTTCATTTTTCCCAAACTGTGTAAACCACAGATGCTTTGTATTTAATAAAAGGTACCACTTGATGTTGGCTTCCTGTGGTCCTTTTTATTAAGTGTTACTTTTCAGTGCACCCAATGAGAGAATAATAATAAGCTCTGCCACACTTGCTGCACAGAACCCATTAAAAACATCATCTGTCCTTGCCCTGTGAAAACGAGCCCCCTGAGAGGTGGTATGGACATTGATTTTCAGAAAATAAAGAAGAAAATTACCAGCCAAAGAAGCTTCTTACTTTACCCTAAGTAAAAAAAAAAAAAAGAAAAAAGAGCAAGTCTAAATTTCAGAGGTCACATGCACCGTTGTGGTACTTGGTACTTTCGCTATCACATTGCAAAGTTGGGTGATAACTGAAGTAACCGGATTGATACTTGTCAAACTGAAAATTCAAATGCCTATTTGAATGCTCTCTGATTTCATAAAATTGCACCCAACGTTGTCCTCCCTCATGTTTTGACCAGAAACTCTTCAGAGTCATCTCAAAAAAATTTAGTCCAGAGCACATTAAATGTCACCTTCTAGTGACTCTGAACTGGCCTAGGAGAACAGTGAAAGTCTGTGTTTGTGTCTGTAACTGATCTGGTGAATAACGCTGGGGAAATCCTCCTCCTCCTGGTGCTGCTCTGTCCACAGCTACAGTGAACAGTGTTGTGTTTGGCTGTGAGTGCCTTGAGAGCTGTAGGTTCGGCTCCAGGATTTGGAAGTGTTGTTACAGTACTTTACTTCCAACAGAAGTGTTAGGACCAGAGTCACAACAGAGCTAACATGACAGCTAGATACAGCAGCAAACAGGTAAAAAAGGTGCAGGGTTTAGAATGGTGATTTTGGTCTGCTTTGTTCCACAGCAACAACCACCATTAAAAATCTTGAAAAGTCCTATTAATAAGGCAGGAAAGGAAGAAAATGAAAACGGTTAAGACTGTGTTGATATAAGTTATTAAGGAAGGCTTTTACTTTAATGATATCCTTAATCCTTTTCTTTTTCACTAAAAAGTTTTATAAGAAAAGCTCATATGAATATATTTTAGACTGTATTTGAAAAGACTAATTCCTTACTTTTAAGGGGAAAAAATAGTCGAGACAGAGTAGAGCTCCAGTTGCTGCTGCTAAACCTGCTTCCTTTGGAGCCAAGCAAGATCAACACACAGTGTAAGACAGAATAGCAGAGCTGCAGCTGTTGCCTCTGGTGAAGCTGCAGCTCTTGCCTCCAGTGATGCCTGCTGCTTGCAAGCCCACAGCTGGAGGCAGCCTGCGCTGCCAGCGGCTCCTTGGTCACCCCGCTGATGCTGGTGCTGTCCCTGTATGGACAGCGCTCGATGACCTGTCTTCATGCACTGATGACTCTTGTGGCACCACTGCCTGTGACCACATCACTTCGCAGGACCATGCTTTCTGAGTCCAGACCACTCTGATGATAGTGAAGGAAGTTAGAGGCTGGCACTAGGTTGCTGTCTTTTGGAAGATGTTATTGGAAGGCGTAACAGTGCTCGGCGCAAAGACCCCAGCACGGGCTCTGAATTAGTTTCTTCCAGGACTGTAGGCAAAAGCACCACTTGATTGAGTTCCGTTTACAATCTGTTAATTAACTCAGATGAGGCTGATTAGCACAGCACCACAGCGCCATGGCCATGCTCTTTGCAGGGCCTGTAAGAATTTATTTGTCCAGCTATATACCTGCGGTGTTCCTTTACTACAGCTCCACTTTAAAGCTTGAGAATGTCTCCCTGTTTGTCAGGGACCAGGGGACCTTGAGCACCTCAGTGCAGCTGAGCACTTGCTACAGGCAGGTACCTGCAGTACTCACAGGCCGAGAGCTCACACTTCTGCATCTACCCACAGGCCAGTCACACCCACCATATGTTATATCGTTTGATGTAGAAGAACAGGTTGGACTTGATGATCTTACAGGTCTTTTCCAACCGTAGTGATTCTGTGATTCTGTGAAGATGGATTTTGCTGCCTTGAAAACTGTTAAGTACAGGCCATTCACAGAAGAGCTTAGACTTCTCAGATCAATCCTTCTCCTTATGTGCACGAAGACAGAGATCAATAAACACAGGTTGTGTTGTTCCACGTTGAAAGAGTTAACTGCTTTTCAGCTGATTCTGGTGTATTCATTTATAGGTAGTGACTTATGTTTGACTGACTTGTCAGACAGTGTGTCATTCCTGTATTAGTCATAACTTAGTTACATGTTTCTGCATAATTTTAATGTATGTGAAATATGATTCATCTGAGATGCTACTTCTACTATCACGCGGCACTTACCCAACTGATATTTCAGGATAATGCAGATCTTGGGAGACCCTTAGAATAGGAAACAAACATATTAAAGCACCAGAAGAAAAAAAAAAAGGTAGAAAAAAGTCACATCAAGATTGTGAAGGTGAAGGCTGTGATTAAAAAGGGACAAAAAGATGTAAATGAGCAGGTGCTATCTGTGCAACTCAAGAATTGTAGCCAGCAAAATCAGTCATCTGGCATCCCACAATATTAACCTGTGGATACCTTCACAGAGAGAATCACTTCAACTCAGGACAGGCATCTAAAATGAATAAGAAAAATTGCCCTCTTCAGACACCCTTTCTCTCTCTTTTTTCAATAAAGTGAGTCTAGACAACTAGTTACATTTTCAGAAGTCAAGAGTTTAGCAGATAAACACCACTTAAACTAACTCAAAATGGAAAGAACAAAGACATAGGTCAAATCCCATTCCTAGCTTAGGCTTTCTTGAATGTTTAGAAGCTGTGAACAAAGAACACACATGCTGCTCAAACGCCCTTTGTTTCTCCCACTAACTGGCACACAAGGGAGAGGCACAGGTGGAGCAGCCACCAGTAACACTGCTACTGAACAAACCAAGCCCGAGTCCTCCAGGGGATACATGAGGTGGAAACCTCATGAAGTTCAAAGAGGCCAAGTGTAAGGTCCTGCACCTGGGTCAGGGCAATCCCCAGTATCAGTACAGACTGAGGGATGAATGGATTGAGAGCAGCCCTGCAGAGAAGGACTTGGAGATACTGGTGAATGAAAAATTGGACATGAGCAACTGAAAGAGGGTAGATTTAGATTGGAGAGAAGGAAGACATTTTTTACAATGAGGGTGGTAAGACTCTGGATCATGCTGCCCAGGGAAGTTGTGGATGCCCCATGATTGGGGCAAGGTCAGATTGGACAGGGCTTTTGAGCAACCTGATCTAATGAAAGATGTCCCTGCCCATCTAGATGATCTTTAGAGGTCCCTTCCAACCCAAACCATTCTGTGATTCTAGGCAGAGATAGAGAGCCCCGAGACTCCAACCTTGGCAATTCACGACTGATTTCAGAGAGAAACCAGAAATGCCTGAGGATTCAAATTCACCAGCAGAACAAGCCATTTGCTGTTTAAAGCATTGCTGATCATCTCAAACCATCACTTGACCGTTATCTTATGCAGCAAATTCTTCAGTTGCTGCTATGTGTTGTGTATGGAGCTGCCAGAAGGCAGGCACAAGCCAACGGTTCAATACGCAAGTTTTTTGAAAGCCAAACACAGTCACAGCTCCCGGAATTTTCAAATAGTATTGAGGGTTCCTCTGCCTGTGCTGCCACAGGGATGAACTTTCTGTGGGAATGGCCAGAGTACGTCTCAGTCAGGGATATTCCACCCACAAACAGAAGGACCATATCCATGTAAACAAATGGCAGAGGCAAAATAAATGTCTATCTAGGTAGATTAGTAGATTAGTCGATATAACTCAGTTTAAAAGCTTTCTCTTTGATTTGGTGCAGGGACTTTAACATCTGTGTGAGTGAGCAGAGCGGTGGGATTACAGATGTTCCTCCCTCTGCCCAAGCGAAAGTTGAATTCCTGATGCCACATGTGGTGCTCCAGGAAAGAACCCCATTCCTAATATTCAGTGCCCAAACATATAAGCACTGTGGATTCAAGTTCCCATTTTGACTCAGACAACACAGAGATTTTGAGCCCTCAAACTGGCAGTCTGTCAACAAGGCATGGTGTGGTGTGTGAGGGTAAGAATGCTGGCATGAACACCCAAAATGGCTGGTAACACTCTTCTGTTTCAATGGGAAGCTTTGGTGAGCAAATATGTGTGGAAATGTTAACAATTATAACTAATTTCTTTCTTGGTGGGTCAGCGCTGCCCATTTGTTCTCTAGAATAAAGCCTAAAGGCTCTCTTTAAAAGTGGACTGTCTGTGACAGGTCTACTGAAAAACTACCATGATGAGAGCCATTAATCACAGCGTGACTGTAACACCTTAAAATGAAATCAATCCAAAATAATTGAAGCCTTTCTAAAGATCTGACTCAGGTTCTTGCATTGATTCTGGTCATGTCCAGCTGAGATCAGATGAGGGAATGATGACTTACTCAATTTATATACTTATTCTCTAAGTCAGCTCAAAAAAAAAGGTACGCACGCTGCCAATTATTTATGCTTGAAAATCCTGCTTTTAAACAGAAGTACTTAAAAATTGTACTACCAACAATGAATTAAAATCTTGGCCTTTCTTAATATAGATATAGATACAGAACTATAGTTCACAAACCATTGGACTGGAAAGCACTTAGATCACCCATTCCCTGTCCCTCCCCAAGGCAGGTTCAGCTGTACTTACACCGGTCCTGAAAGATGTTTAAAGACTTATGACATTTTGCCCTTTTCAGAGAAAATATGGGGAAGACCTTATTCCCTTTGTCTTTATAGCTTATTTTTAGAAATATGATCTCATGTCTGCCTTAAGTGATTTCTTTTCCAAACCAAAGAACTCCAAGCCTTCCTTCAGCTTTTTCTCATTCACAGTATTTTCTAAATCATGCTTGCCATGCACTTCTCTCCAGCTATGCATATGTTATTGAAATCAGGTAATAAACACTGCTCACAGGTGCGCTCATGTATTACCAGGATCAAATAGGAAGAATTACCTATTATTCTCTACCCTGTATTTGTACGACCTACAGCTCCTGCCTGCAGGTCACACTTGGTTCTTGCTCTTGAGGAAATGTGCCTTGTTTGAGTTGCACCTTTTCTTCAACAGGCCTTGAGTAGCTGGAGTTTGGATCCTACACTACCACCGCCCTTCCCAGCTGGTGCAGTCCCTCACACAGACCATTCAGGAGGATATTGAAGAACACGGCCCAGGTGAGATTCCTGTGCATTTCCCTTCAATGCGTCCTTCCCACCTGGCAATGAACATTGAGTAATTATTCTCCAAGAAGTTTTCCAACATCAGTCCATTCACCTAAGAGTTGTAAGTTTTCCTACTTTGTGTTCAAAAATATTAAATGAGATAGCCTTAAGAGCCTTTGTAACATAGAGCTTGTTACTTAGCTCTAGCGTTAGATTGGTTTGATATCTGTTTGATAAAATCTGTTTGCTGAATGTTTTCTTTCTCTTATCTTCTAGGTGTTTACACAAGGTTTGCTTCATTATATTTCAATTTCTTTCTGGAAACTGTAAGTATCTAAGCTCATAATTCCTTGGCGGGGGTGGGGGGGCAGCTTCCCTTTTTAAAAAAGACAGGCATTTTTGTTGTCTTTTTCCAGTCTGCTGGAAGCTTAACTCAGCTCCAACTCCTTCAGATTTTCAAAACTAACTACCTGCAGTTTTGAAAGTCCTTCAGTCACTCAGATGATGTAGGGTAAATTTTTGTGTTCTCTACCTTGTGATTTTTAAGCTAGCCATCTGATTAAAATCAAGCCTTTCAGTGAAGACTGTCGCCAAAAAGACAATGAAAACTCTGACCTTCTTACTGTCATCTGCTAATAGCTTTCTATTTCTACTGAGCAGCAGTCTGACGCTTTCCTTGGGTTTTTTTCGCCTCAGCTAATTCACTTTCTGAAAACCTTTCTTGTCATTCTTTGCTTATGTTTTGAATTTTCCCCCTTTATGTTATGCTCATCTATTCATATTTTGCTTAAGTTTCTTTTGTTCGGCAGATGAGAGGGGAAGCAGGGGGGAAAGAGATACTTTCTTCCTGTGCTTGTGGTGAGTGAAGAACTGATGGTTTAGTCAGGCTTCTCTCTTACACCACTTCCAGGCTGTGGACTAAACTGCTGTCTGGTGATATCCTCGTTAAGATTTTCGTTCATATGTACAAAGTAGCTGATGCGGCTACTGCTGCATAACATTAACCGAATATTTTTGATCAATTTCCTTTTATCACTAGAGAAATGCACAATTCTCCAACACTGTGCATACAACCAAAAACTGCACTGAGATTAGTTATGGGATATAGGTACAACAAACAATAGATATAAGGGAGCAATGCCATTACAAAACAGCGTATGTGACTTCTGAAATGGGCAGTGACATATTACCTCTCACCCAGACACAGGTCTCACCTTGGAAGTAACAACTAACCGCTGAGTCAATTCAGTCAGTGATTTAAGGCACACATAATTCCACCATCATTTGTGCACTCCCAAATCACCCAGAAAAGCATATTTGGCCTGGTGAAAAAAAAGTTAAAAAACAAAATAATCACAGCTCCATTTAATTATCTAGAGTACACAGTCCAGGGGTTTACGCTGGCAGCAGGAAGATGGATGTTACAGACATCATGCAAGTTAAGATGGTCAACAAGTGCATTTAATGTGCTTTCAGCTATTCTAGAACTGTTGATCCAGAAGAGTTCAGCTCTGTGGCTTATTTGCCAGCCTGGATGCCTGAGATATCCAAGAGCATCTCAAGTTTAGTAGATGCCTATGGTTGGGCAACCAAATCCCACCTCTAAATCTCAGTGAGAGGAATCCCATCCAAAATCCTAAAATGTAGTTTGAATTACAGATGAAAATCAAAAGCTGGATGAACATTTGCACATGGGAACTGAAACTGTAAAAGACATTAAAGCCTTAAAACATGTGAAAGTAAGAATTGTGCTTCAAGAAGAACTGCTCTTTAACTATTGCAAAATTCATCCAGAAAGCCTTCCTTTGCAGCCAAAACAAGAACCACGTCCCCACAGGACTCGCAGGACTCCTGAATATGCCCATGAGGAGAGGAAGAGCATTTTTGGAGTATCACTGGTGAGAACACAGAAGTTCCTCTCTGCAGTGATTTCAAATTTGCCTTTAAGGCTACACAGCAAGCAGATTTTTTAAACTTAATCTATACTTGAAGGTGGTCTTGTTTTGTCAGTTTATGGACAACATGTCTTTAAGATTGATGAGGTCCAAAGCTATAAGAAAGGCAAGAATGAAGATAATGAATGAAGAGAGCTGTGAGGATAAAAGAGGGCTAACAAGTGATACAAGGAAGCGAAGTCGAGCATGTAAACACTCCTTAGTTGTCAGCTGCTTTCCAAAGGCATTAATGAAAATAACTAAGAGGCACCTGGCCCCGGGGAGACTGCTGTGAAGTCAGTCATACTCAGTACATCCTTCCCATTCAACTGTGTCGTCTAGGAGTGCATATTACTGTAACATGGTAATGCTTCTGTCTGCTTTTTCATATTTATGGAGGGATGGATATATACACATGCCAATGGCATAGACGGACACATGCTTCTCTGCCTATGTCTGCTACAAGCTGGCCAGACACAAATTAGGTCTGACACAGAAGTCATATGGTGTTATGAAGGATCCATGTCAGCAAGACCGATTGGCTCAGGCTAAAAACTGTACACAGCATCTAGATTGGATCTGGCTCCTTCCTAGATAGCTCAGAGAGTGTCATCTCAGGCTACACTTGGTTGTAGGTCTTCCCACTGTGTGTGGACACTAAGTGGTGTCCTCTGAAGTGGTGCAGGAGCTCCTCATTACTGACCCCTGCCTGGTCTGCATGGGTAACCTGGCACAAGTAACCAAACCTCATGCATTTGCACATAGCAAGAACCACAGCCTCCTGGAATCCCACTCTGCAGGGTTGGGCTCCTAATATTCTTCACATTGCATAAACAGCAAAGGTGCAGCCCTCATGTAAGTGAATAGAAGCAATATTATTCCTATTCATGATAACCCAGTAAACTTTTGCTGATGCCATGCCCCCATATCAACCTCTTGTAAAAAAAGAGGCAAACAGATGGAAAGAGAGCTTCCATTTTGACGCCTGTTTCTTGCATCTTTGTTTCCACATTCATCATTGCCACACAATAGTTGCCAAGTTAAACAATTGTTCCTTCTATTTGTTCATTTGAGCATAAACACACAATTCTGTGGCCTTATACAGCTATTTAATTATTTTGAATAAATATAATAAGCGGGAAAGTAACTGCAAAGAAGTCCATCAAAACATATAATATTCACCCTCTTCATTGATTAATTAATAGTGTATTGGGGCAGAGTATAGTAGATGTACTGGATAAGCTTCAGGCTTATTTTGATCTCAGAAATTTCCTTCCCATCTCTCTTTTATTAAAATGCTAGTATGTACACATAATTTATTTGAAGTCTTGAGTTGTATCACAATGGATACAGGCAAATAGACTATGAGGGGTTTGAGATTTCTCACAGAGAGGGTCAGTTGTTTGTGACTAGGGACCTAAGAAAATTCATGAAACATCTTCCAGCTGCACACCGTCTTGCCAGCCTTGTCCCCCTTCCATCTGTACCTGCACTACTTACATAGTATGCACTCTCCTACTTCATCACACTGAGACAGACCTGCTCAGACAGGTGCTGGACTGACCTGGGGAAAAGCACCTGCCAAGTGAATCCTCATGGATTCTGCAAATGTACACATAAACACTTCTTATACATGTGAATTACCCACACTATTCAAATAATGGTGACTGGAAGGACAAGCTGTAAATGGTGCTTCTCCTGTGATATGCTACAGATCAGAATAGGTGACCTGGGAATCCCCTGTGGCTTTAAATTCAGGAAAAAAGCTCAGTATCACAGAGTAGCCTCTGCTGGCCCTCTGTACTGCCATGAATTTCAAGTCACCATGCCCATTATTTCACATAGGCTAATTACTAAACAGCCAGACATAAAATCATAGAACACACAAAATCCTCAGAGGGGAAACACTCAAACAGGCTGCTGTATTCTGTAGGTTTTTGTTACTTCTTAAGTACGTTTTTATTCCTTATTAAGAAAACATATCTGGGATGACATAAAACTCAAGGGTGACTAAACTGTGTCACCAGTCCAGAGGTTAAGAATATGGCTTTTTCTACCTAAAGCTACTGTTGATAGAAGAATATATTGGACTTGACTCAATAATCAAGCCCTTCCTATTTCTGTTGCTGGTGTGTAACCTAAGCATTCTAGGATTTATGAAACAACAAATGTTTGCGGTTTTTTTTGCTGACACACATTTAAGGAGTAATTCTTCAGTGCGAGACAACAAATAAAAAGATGTTATCTTCTGAAGTGGTTTCCTTTTACATGTTTAATATTCTTATTCTATGATGATTAAAGTTACACTTGAAACATAGTTGCAGGAGTTGGTTACTTACACTGTTTTCTTTGCTTCAGTGTATATCAGAGAAATCATCACCTGGAGAAATTGTCATAATTCATGTTTCTAGGCTGTAGGATTTGAATTTTAAATGAGTTAACCTGTAAAGGCAATGACTGCATTTATTGCAATGTCTTTCATATAGCAGGTTCTTTTTATACACTGATAGTTTTGCTGATGAATATGTTTAGTATGTTGTTTGCCATATAGCCATTACTGAAGCCCTGGGAGAAGGAAGTTCCATCAAAGTGACAATTTTCTTTCCGAAAATGGGATTTTTATATAGACTATATGGAGATTTTCATTCCGTGTGGGAAAATTCTTTACTTCTATAAGCATTCTTAATCTAGGGAAGAAACAAAAATACAGCATGTTGTGTTTTCTTCTCCCAGATTGTATATGATTTTCCTTTTCTTCTTAAATATTGGAAAAAGAAAAGAACACATCTGTAAATTTTTAAAAGATTCAAGAAACTTCCAGGTGTCCAGTGTGAAACAACTAAATTGACCCTGATTTATGTATTCAGAAAGCCATTCCTTGCACAGTCTATGTAAAATGGAGTTCCTCTGAAGTAGCTCAAATTGGCTCTCACAAATTGAGACACTCAACGTTTTAGAAAGCTTAGACTAAATATACCTCTACCCATTAAGAAAAAGTAGGTTTATGCTCTGAGGAAAGATCTTGGGCCTGATCTTGCAAAACCTTCCATGCATAATTAATGTTAAACCTTGCTACCACATGTGTATTATTGCGATCAGAGTTTCATTTGTGTACAAGCTAATTCAAAGACCTTTTTTTCCTTCCCACAACAGAGAACCAGTGTTACTCTGGAATTAATGATGAGCAATAGGATAGTAAGTAGTGACTCATTTGCACTTTGAGTGATCACACTGGTGCACTTGACCTGTACAGCTAAACAAAACCATACAATTCAACTTAACAATGTTTAAGTTCAAGCATAATTTTCCTGAACACTTTATCTGAAAAATGTCTATCAATTGCAGAATGAGTCATCCAAAAGGAGAGGGAACTGTAGAAATATAAATAATTAACTACAATGTACTTATGCAGGAAGATGTACGCAGCAAAGTCTTTCATGGGAGCCTTAAGGAGGATAGTGATGCAGTGAACTAGTGCTTGAATGGAGTCCACTGAGTATTAAGGCTTAGTCCTGGAAAGACTTATGCCCATAGTCAGTTGCAAGCATAGAACGCAAGCCTGTGAAAGTCAATGTACATGCCCAAGCACTTATAGTTAAGCCCCTGTACGTGCCTCCACATGACTATAGGGAGAAAAAGACAGTTTTGTTATGAGGTCGTCTGTCTGAGACTCCGAAGTCATGATTCACTTCCCAGCTTTGCCACCAATTTGCTTTGACTTTTCTTTTCCTCAGTACCAAAGCTATAAAATCAGCGTAATGGAACTTCCCTAATACATGAGATTGTTTTGATGAAACAAAGACTGTGAAGTAGCTAAATACAACAGTAAATGCTAAAATGCATTTGAAAAGCAACTGACAGAGGAATCTACTAATCAAAAAGTGACTGAATTCTAGGCTATCTTACATTTTTCTTCTAATGACATAATAGTCATCAAACCTGTTTTTAATTTTACTACATTTTATAATGTAAGAGAAGAGCCTTAGTAACATACATAATATATTTCTGCAAGATAAACCTTGTCTCAAAATACAGAGAATTTCAGATACATCTCATTTTTTGCTTTAAATGTGCCTTGATCATGCAGAACTTTTGCATATGTGCTCAATTGTTAGATGGAAATAATTGTATTGACCTCATATTCCAGACAGCAGTACTTACAGAACTTCAGATGAAATTAACTACAGAGACAGTGACCATGATTGGAACCAGTGGCTGAAACAGCTCAGTAAACACATACATGTTATGCATGTCAGGTATGTGTGTCAAGCTGAAATTTGAGAAAGGAATGCCAACATTTTTCTACCTATAGGTAACCTGACAGTCATGACATACTAGGATTTTTTTTTCCTTTGGGGGAACTTCCATGTAATACCCTACTGGTACTTCTAAAGCCTGGCTTCATTCGCTACTGGGACTGTGGTTCACTCCATAGAGATTTTCCCCCATGCATAAACTTAGGCACAGGCATACATTTTTTTGCGAGGAGGAAAGACTAGGATATTACAAAAATAATAACTTTTGTTAACCCTTTCCCTATGCTGTTTCACTGTAGCTATAGAAGTCCAGTGGTGGTAACCACTTTCAGACACACATCTTCTATTTGCTCCAGTACCGACTGAAAACACCAGCTAAGTCATCTACAGCCTGTGTTAGACTATGCTGTGTGACTTATTCTTCTACAGGCTTGCAGTGCCAGGACATCCAGCATGTCCCAGCAGAGTCCCATTTCCAGGGAGCTGTAATCCCTTGTTGTGCAGTTTCTGGAACTTACAGTCCTCCAAACTCTTGCTTGTGGGTCCACAGGCACCTAAAGAATTGAACTTTGTTACCCTTTGTGCTCCTTCAACCTTCTTCTCTGCACCCCAATGGCACATGAGAAACAGATGCAGGAAAATGGCCCCTGTGGAGTTTTCGTGGGCTGCCTAACAGAAAACACTCTCCCACCAGGGACGATGTACCCTACACAGGGTAAATGTGAGGAAATTACAAAAAGTCTTGGTCACACTATATGTTTGAAGCACTTCTCTTCTTAATATTGCACCTATTAGCTGTGCAGCTCCGATCTTAATAATAAGCCAGTTACAGGAGTGTTAATGTCTTCTATCTCAGAAAAGGTATGTCTGGTCAAACAGTTGTGAAAACTGTGAGAGATTTGCAAGAACAATGCTATCGTTGTTCTGCTCAGTGTTAGATTTTCTCCTTTATACAGAAATGGAAATATGAAGAAAAGGACTCAAGGCTTAGGGGGAAACCTGAGCAAAATTTTAACAAAATTAAGCATCATTAGGGTAAAAAAAAATAATTACAGGCTACCTATTCTAGTGGGAAAGGTCTACAGACTATAAAAATTTCATCTACAAAGACACTTTGCGTAGCATTTTGTATACAAAACTGCTTCTTATTTTGCTTGGGAGTAGTTTTTTTTTAGTGCTGTGTTGTTTTTTTTTTTTCTCTTGGCTACTAACAAGAAACTTTTCCGTGGTCATTACTTGAGTTCCCACTATACCAGTGACCCATGCAGGTTAGCCATTTATGAATGTGCAACACTGAACGTTTTACAAAGTTCATTAATCTTCATTGCCAAGTAATTAATGTCAAAGAGATAGCATATTTCTATATGCATGTAATTAATGTAACTATAAATGGGGGAAGGAAGAGAAGGAAAAAGCAGCAAGCAAAGTAAATTAGTTCTGCAGAGGTCCAGGGGATTAAACAGTATAACCTTTTATTGCTTGTTCAGGAATATGTGAAGCTTCCTCCTTCAAAAGGACATGAACACAAAAATTAATGAAAGGGTAGGAGGGCTTGACAGACTGCAGAGGAAGCTGATGGACTCCAAAGTAGTTTGTCAAGTACAGCACCGAAATAAAAGCTTCTTTAGCTTTGAAGGAATGTAGAAAGCAGAGAACATTACAATCCTCTGTTACATCTCAAATACAGCTTCTGTCAACAGTGAATTTGCACTTTAAAACTAATGAACATATTGTGTCAGACTCTGTCCTTGCTATTTTCCTGGTGCTGGCCCAGTGAAATATAGGGGATGGCTCCAGCACAAACAGCAAATCTGGGGGCTCCATGCAGGGGCAATTCCCATAAGCATGGAGATAAAAGCAGCCCTGATATGCCTTCCCTTTAGCCATTGGTGTATGGAGGAATTCTCTTGAGTAACAAAAGGTAAGGGTGTAAAATGTACACACAACAGACAATTGCTTATAAAGGATTAATGTCCTGTTGCTGCAGCTAGATGGTATTTTAGAACTGGTCTAATCTAACTTTGGGTGGAGAAGGGATTTAACTAGATCATTTGTCTAAACAAAAATTCTGCAAACTTTTAAGGTTTTAATGATCTTGTGAGGAAAGCTTTAGGTAGCATCATTTGGCTTTTAAACTGGAGTGCTCGGCTGAAGAAAGGGATGCTCGTTATAAATAGAAACACAGTTGCCTGCAGAGTCCTGGATGTCTGTCTTCAGCACCTAAAAATAATTGTCCCGGAAGATGTAGTCCCTGGACCTATTGTGTCATATTCTTATCTGGTCATCAGTCATCACACAAGAAGAGATCAGAAGGACACTGCATGTGTGCTTTGAGACTCACATGGTATTAACTGATTAAGATGCATCTTGCAAGGAGAAAGGTATGTTTGCAGTGAGTGGGTTGATCTCCTTGAGTTTGGACATGCCTACATTGTGACTTTGCCTATTTCACTCTTTCCCACACTCTTTGTACCTCAGGCACTTTCCTTTCAACAGGGAATTCTTGGAAATTTCTCTAACTAGTCATTGCAAGGAAAGAGTTACCATTTCCTCAGTTACACATATCATGTAAGGCAGTGAAAAAAACCCTAATTAGAAGCAGTGGAAGCTTTAGTATTTGGCACATTTAAAGGAAGATATAAACCACAATAGTAGATCTGAAAAAATTAACAACGCTACTGTGACACAAAAATGACATAGAAAACACAGTACGAATTTTTCATCATTAAAGTTTATGATTTTCTGCTCAGAACACTAATTGCCACTGACTTTAAGTTCAATTTTAAAAAAAATTCACCAAATCCATTTGACAGAGGTAGAATTTCTCATGAGAAAATTCCACTCCACAGTATTGCCAAGTCAAAGAGCTCAGAAGTAACAGAAGTGGTTTAAAAATTGTAAGTCAGTCCTTTAAAAAATAGCTTATTATATTAAGGTTAGTTTATTTTCTCCACATTATTAAAAAAAAAAAAAAAAGAAAAAAAGCTTTCTAGGAAAGCATTGCATTTACCTTGAAATTCCACTCCCTAAAACTTTTGTGTGACATTCAGGTCATGATTTGAGGTTAGTTTTAAAGGCTGATCATTTTATTCAGCCTTGGAATTTCACCAGAGATGTCTGAAGGTTTCCCACTGTGAGACTAAGATAAATATCCTAGCTGTAGTGAAAGAAAAATATATTCAGATACATACCTGTATCAAAACCTCTATATGACTCATTGCTTATGTACATGGACTAGAAATATCAAAGCACCCTGGTAGCACTGTCACATTCCACTGCAGTGAGGACACAGAGTATAGGAAAAAATACAGCTTGAGTCATACGATCCAGACCCCCAATAGTATTCATAATTATTAATTATATTTTTAAATTTTCATTAGTTTGTTATATAGATTGCTATATTGATCAATAACGTTGTCATTTTATGAATTATTAATGGTAAAATCAATTAAATACATACTGTAAATGCAAATTTATAAAATATTGAAAACCACCTAGATTAATCAGCAAAGAATGTAACACACAAAAGCAATGGGAAACACAGGGACTGATTTTGAGATGAGCAGTCCCTGTACAAATAATGCCATTGGTCTGAGCTGTATTTTGTGGAACAGGCTTAATGATTTTGTGAATGCAGATTAATTATCCTCACATAAGTCAAATTTCTCTGGTATAAACTGGTTGTAAAGAGACTGCATGCTTTCTAAATGTAACAGAAACATCTCCCGACCCTGCAAGAAGTATTGACGCAAACTCTAGAAGTCAAAACTGGCCTAGGGTATTTGGTGACACCAACAATGATCTTTAAAATTGGAAAGAAAAAAGAAGGACTAAAAAACCGGTGTGAAATACAACAGGGTCCATTCCAAAGTACTCCACCTGGGCTGAATCACAGAATCACTACGGTTGGAAAAGACCTGTAAGATCATCAAGTCCAACCATCAACCAACACCACCATGCCCACTAAACCATGTCCCACAATGCCACGTCCACAAAGGGTGAAGGACTACTGGGTAAGCAGCAGCTCTGCAAAGGTGGCTCTGATGATGATGGGGATCCCAGTGTGAGTAGGAGTCAATAATAACTCAGTGTTAATTAACTTAGTCAAAATGACTAAGTCATCACAGACCGAGCATATCTGGCCCTGTTTTATTTTAGGAGTTGAGCTGCCCATGCTACAGTACACAAGTCACCCTTCACGATTTGTGTTTTACATGAACTCCTACTTCAGTTACTGCCCAATTTGTACCATATCCTCACACTGTATGTTCACAGAGAACACTCTGAAGAAGCCCACCCTGCACATCTCACATTTGTCTAGTGAAACTTCCGAAGGACACATGGATGTTACTGCAAAAGGTTCACTTTATTCTTCTCTGGTTCATACAATACAATAACATACTTCACGTATCTTATTTAGAGAAGGAAAATATGTTATTATATTCTGCTGTTTCAAGGAAAATTATCTTTGGGAATTATAGTCCATTTTAACAAAAATGCTGTAAAAATAATTTCAGGTGTTTTCTTGCCTTGGATTCTCTGCCCATTTCTTTGTTCCTATAAACATATTTTCCTACTTAGGAAGTATTTTTTTCTTCACTGTTGCTGTGTGAAATGTAAAACTGGCAAAGGAAATTGACTTCAGGCCCATTCCTGCAAACACAACAATGAAAACTAAGTGCTGACAAATGCATAAACAAGATAAAAAACCAAATTTTATTTCTGTAGTCTCAGACAAAAGAATATATAATTCAGCTTTGCCTATGCAAAGGACTTCAGAATTCAGGCTTTGGAGTATTTAAAGTGGGCAAACATTCTGCTCTTTTCAAAGAAGTTATTTTTTTGTTTTTATCAGCTTACAGAAGAGCTGCAGCTATATAGCTATAGCTGCATTTTTTTTTTCCAAACAGGTAGCAGGAAGTCCTATTATGCATCCTCCACATAAGTGCTCTTTGCTCTCCTTTTTGGCTTCTCCTTTTACTGCTCTGCAAGGGTTGCGTATTGGGCTCTAGCTTCATCATTTCATTTTCTATGCCTCACATTATCAACCCTTTGCATGTTTTGGTTGAATTCTTGCAGTCATTTCTATGGTATCTTCCAGGGGAAAAATATACTTCATCCAAATACATGTTCATTATGTGTTAGTCACAAAACAAGGTCTTTGTATAGTAGTAAGCGAACCAGCATTTCTGTTCTCAGTGCCCATTCTTGTTTGGGCTTTTGATTATTGTCTTCCAGTCTTCCCTTACAATTTGCAGAAATTTAGCATTAAGAAGGTGATTTTTGTCCCAGCTGTGCAGAAATGGTGCCATGGTCAAATCTAGAATTGTGACTAAATGTTGCTTGTGTCAGGTGATAATGGAGGGAGAGTAAAAAATATCATCTTGAGTAGGGCTGTGAAAATAATTCATTTTTCTATTTGACAGTCACACTGAAGAGAAAAAAAAAATGGTGCTTGGATCATTTAAAACTTTTCAGTTTTCAATTGACCTAAAATGACATATTTAATTGATAACCAAGAATGGCCAGTCATTTAGCTGTATATCACCTCAGTGAGAAAATTCTTCCAGGCAGCACAGCTTGTTGACATAATGCCAAGACCTGGATTAATAGCAATGCCTGGAAAGATTACTACCTGCTCTACTGAATTATTCCATTTCCTGAGGCACACAAATATTCTTTGGAGATAATTCCTCCAGGTGAAACAGGCAGCCCTAACAGCACTTATTGCAGGACAACCAGAGATCACAGCAACAGCTGAAAGGTGCAACAAACTCGGGAGAAGTCAGGGAACTTAGAAGCAGCAAAGCTGAGAGCAGCAGCAGCAAGGAGCAGTAACAAAGGAAACCAGATGGAGAACATAGCAGCTGCTTGGGAGGACCCAGAGGAAGGCAGCTGAATAAGAACTAGGTAAGGAGTTTTGAAAGCCCAAATGCACAAATTATACTCATTCTGCCTCTGAAAAGTCATCTGTTGTTAAAAGTTATGATAGAGCCACCTTCCTACAGTAAACGGAATTGATGAGCAGCACATAGTGTGGTGGGGTAAATACTGAGTTTTTAATGGCATAGAGCAAAGGCCCCCGATCTTCATAGATGCGTGGGAAGCAGTGCAGAGGAATAAACACACTAAGGGCAACAGCATCATCTGCTTTCTTTGATGCTGTAAAGAAACGTGTACTTGCCTGTGGCTGTACACAGTACTGAGGGTGTCTCAGCAGTGTGTGTCTTCTCACAGGTGGAGGCAGGAATGTTGGTGTAGCTGTTTCTCTTCTAGTGTGTTGCTCTGATTCAAACTTTCCAGGGACTGCTTTGGCAGACCTGCTCTCAGAAAGGCAGACTCCACAAAGTATCCTGGCACGCTGCAGTAGGCAAGCACGTTATGTCAGTGTAGTTATTGTGGTGCTCTCAGTTCACATGCAATTGATGTAAGTGCATAAAAAAGATCAAAGCCACAACTCTATCTCATCCTGCTCACTTCAATCTTTCAACTCCTTACTTTCACTTGGCAAAGGCAGCTTCAGTAGTTAATTTTAGAGTAGCAATGGTCTATTTTGAAGAGGATGCTGAACCTATGCTTTGCCATGCTGCTGGCAGGATTAGTGATAAAAAAGATCAGGAAAAAGCAGGGGTAAACCCTGGGACCTTTCAGAGGGCGCTGTGGAGTTCAGCATGCCGTGGTTGCTACGGGGATGATGTTCAAAGAGCCTTTGTTCCAGGTAGAACAATGGGTCCTTTAAGCCCACAACACTAATTAAGTCTGTTCTTTCCAGCTTCCATGAAATATGTGTTTATCCAGAGACAATGTCATTTCTTCTTATCTGTCAGCATGGTAGCTGGCAATGTGTACAGCAGGATTTGGAAATGTCCAACAGCTTCTAGGGGTAGGAGGAGGCAGCCCTACACTGCTGGAGCACTGCTCGTGCTGGATAGACTTTTATATTTGATAAACAGTACATTTCAATGGATGGATTTTGTGAAATAAAATCAAAGGCATGGAAGTCACTTGTAACCCCAGTACCCACTGATCCTTTATTTCTGACTCCAGGAGGTCCACAGCATTACCGACCAAATTAATCAGGAGGCAACGGGGACGGTTCATTTAAATTAACAAATTAATGGGTTTTCTATCCATATTAATTTTTCTATTCAGCCTGAAGGGGAGACTTATAGTAACTACTGTATTTTTCTGTGTGTATACAGTACTGCAATCACATGATAACAACAGAGTTTTCTTATCTGAAAACACAAATTTTGTTTAAAAATTATTCACTATTACTAGGGGAAAAGTACAAAAAAGAACACACACAACTGTTAATTAGAAAGTATCACTTACTTCATCAGGAAAGATACAGCTACCATTAACTTCAATATCTGAACAAATTTTCCCAGCTAATGCTGCAGGTTCTGGCAGAAAAAAGACTGTTGGAATTACCAATGCCAAGACAGGCATAATGCTCATCAGTATAAGGACATGGTTGTTCCTCTGCTGCCATGGCTTTGTTTTGGAACGGTGAAAAGACAAAGCTTTTGGATCATTGCATTTGGCTGCTTCATAAAGGTGCCTGGCTTTCCCAAAGCAGCCAGGCAGTCCTTGTTGGGTCACAGGTGGAAAGGAAGGCAGAAATATTTTCTGAGGAGAGAACTAGACGCACAAGGTAGGATTCATCTGACCACATTAAAGCATCTATATGGGATCTAGTGACCCCCAGCTTCTCCTACAGTCAAAGGAAAAAAAAGGAACTCATCCTGAACAGTTATTTAAAATAGTAACTTAATAATGCTACTATTTTAGTTAACAAAGGGCCTGTTCCTCTTCATCAGCTACAAGGGGAATGAACAATAGAGTGAATATTTCAGAAGACAATCTGTAGTATCAAAGCACAAGAATTTCTATGTTCTTTGATGCTTACACCTGCCTATGATGAATCTAATTTTCTCCAGCTTATAGGGAGCAGTACTTATCCCAGTGTTGTAAAGCACAGACCAGTATTTTATGATGACATGGCTGATCTCTACAGACATATGTGCTATTGGCAGAACTAGAGATCAGACAAAACCTTTGAGGGATATATTGTTCTATAGGAGAAATACACTGGGGACTTCTTTTAAAAAAAGAAGGGGTGAAAACTGAGGATTCCAGGTCTTTTGCTGAAAAAATTCTTGGTTTAACTTGTTCTCAAATTTAAATGAAAGGCAATTTTTAGTTCAGTACAACTTTATTGTTACTTCCAGAAGTCTGAAGCTTGATGCAAACAGAGACATTTATTTCATTATTCAGGAGTGACTGTTGTAACAGCAGGACAAATTGCTGAAACTGCCATCCCATCCAGCGACCTCCCCTAGAGCCAGTATATTACTCAAGAATATCAACAGCTCTTCCCTGTTTATACAGAACAGAGAAATATTAGTTAGTGGTAAACATTAGCTTTTACATAGGTCAATAGAAGACCTTTCTATCACTGTATACCAGATAAATAGTTTGCAGTCATGATTTTTGAACCAAGGTAGTTGTCATTATCTGCTGGATAAAACCATGCCACTCAGAGCCCCAAACAATTTTTTCTGTAGGAATTCCTCTGAAACTCAAAACAAATCTGCTGGGAAGCCCACGGAAGAGATCCTACTTCAGATATATCATGAACATCCATAGGATACCACAAAATCAAAAACAATCCATCTTTTCCATCTAAGTTGAAAAAAGAACCATACAGAGCACAGACAAATGTACCATGGGAAGAGCTGTGTGGAGTCAGACTGAAATCCCATTTAGCCCAGTATCAAGCGCATAGTGAAGAGTATAAAGAAAGAACAATTTATTTTTTTACTTTATAAGAACAGAATAGACATTTTCACAGAATAGTATCACCATCCCCAGTTATTTGTGGCTTAGGAACATTCTGAAGCAGAGCTAATCACAATGGACTCTTCTACCCAGAGTTTCTCAGGCTGATCTTTGAATCCACCTAAATTTTAGAACCCACTGCTCTGAGGCAGGAAGTTCCTCAGCACTTTGTAAATGGGTATCATGAAATACGAAAAAAGGTGCCTTTTTTGCCTGTTTTGTACTCAAATGCTCTCCCTTAATATACCCCTAAAAGCTATCTGAGTTAAGAAGACAGTACGTAGAAGGAAGAAGGACCTTTACCCTAGCATGAATCAACTTTCTGCTAACAGCAACTTCCTCCAAAAATCAACTTTTTGCTTTCTTTGCATTTCAGATATTGCTAAGCCACCAAATACGTGTCATCTTGTTTAAGTAGATAGAAGTAATTCCTGAGAGAGTTTTTCAGTATCCTTCAATCTAAACAGAAGCATAAGTGTCTTTCTGAGACACTTACCGTTGTAATCATAAGGCCAATTATTTCTTTTGATGTTTGCAGTTTAGGGAAGTAAACACACATCCTAGTTGTGTGCAGCTCTCGGAACTTGACACAATAACTGCATTTTACATATTTTGCTCTTTAGGTTTAATTATCTTTCGGCTGCTGACATCGTTCTTTTCATTCCGTTCTACAAATTCATGAAAGTTTGTCTTTTTCATTAGAAGTGTGAAAACCAGTTCTGTTCACTGCTCCACAATCTTAACTTTTTTTTTAATTTTTTGCTCTGACTTACAGGATTGATGGTTGGACTTGATGATCTTACAGGTCTTTTCAAACCTTAGTGATTCTGTGATTCTGTGAAAAGCTTCTAACTAGAAATGGAAATTGTATGTTTTTTAGCAAAGTCAATGATGAGTTTTCTGCTAAGCCATTGCTGTACTTAGGCAGTAAATTAACATAGTCCTATCGTTGCAAAGTTGAGGCTTCTGCTACAGTATGACTGTATATAACTGATGTCACTTGCCTAAATTGATCAGATTAATGTGCTGGTGCTTTGAAACACGAAAGGTCTCTGCACACTAATCACTGGAACTGTCAGCCAGAGATAGCGTGATTAATTTCACATGATCCAGGTATCCTGCAGCATTGTGTGTATATCCCTGTATAAGAGATGTAGAAGATCATTCAGGCCTCAGTCTTAAAATTTCATTCCTCTCCCTCTCCTGAAATTTCGCAACTACAGTCAGGCTCCCTGGCATATGATTCTTTCAGAAATCAAAAGTACTCAGAGAAACTGTATACAAACCTAGTAAATAAGAATGTGAGGCAGCATCAGCTAGGAGCTCCTGCTGCTCCTGTGAGCTGAAGGAGTAACTTGGGATTATCATTCAGCTAGTAGGATTAAGGTACATAATTGCAATGCCAGTTTCCTAGTTTTCTTCTCCTTTCCCCCACCCCTAGAAGTATTAAACCATGAAAAATAAGCTGTCATCTACTGAATATAAAACAGGAGAAAGGGGAGTCTATTTCCACTTGATTCATGCTATGATGACAGGTGTGAGAGAATTGTCATTTGTGTTATCAAGATTACATTGTTCCTGAAGCTCTGTCAGCCATTTGTGGTTTCTGTAAAATGGGAAAAGCCATTTTTTGCCCACAGATTCATGCTACCCTTGAATTACTCCCACAGGGCTTCACACACCACCACCTGCAAAGGCAAAAGATCTCAGGAACTAGTTGGTTTCAGTCTGTCATACAGGTCTCAGTGTAAAGAGCAGGGAGAAAGGGTGGTGGGTAATTGCAGGCATTTCAGATACAAATGATCTCATTTAACTCTGTGGGCAACTGTCTTACAGGCAGCTACAGCTGAGCTACTCATCTAAACTTCTGATATAGCCAGTGGAGAAAAACATTCCTATGCATGATCCTGACAACCTATTTTAGACATCTGCCTTCAGATAAGATTAATGTCATCCCAAAAATATCTCTTTCTCTCTATTAGTTACAGTGGGAGTCTAGACAACTATCCCAGGTGTAGGGATCTATGCTGTACATCCTAACAGACAGGTGATTTGACTTTCACATTTTCTTCTTCATCCAATGACAGGAGAGACTTTACTTCACAGAGAATGATAGAGAGAAACAACCTGAGTCCAAATTGCTTCCCTGTTAAAAGATCTGGAAAGGCTGCAGCCTAGGAAATCTTGGTTAAAAAAAAGTCTAAGAACAGAAGCTGTTGGAAGAAGATCGTAGGACTGATAGGAAAATTCAGGTTGGAAGACATCTTGGGATGTCAGCTAGTTTAAAATCCTGCCCAAAGCACAGTCAGCTATGAGATCAGACCAGGTTGCTCAGGGCTTTGCACAACTGGGTCTTGAAAAATTCCAAGGATGGACACCACTCAGCCTCTCTGGGCAACCTGCTCCACTGCCTGACTGTATTCTTGGGAAAACTTTTCCCCTCTCTTGTTTCAACTTGTGCCTGTTTTTGCCCTCCTGCCATGCACTGTGAGGATCCTGGCTCCATCTCCTTGATGATCCCTTGTAGGTACTGAGGGGACTATTAGCTGTCCCCAAAAACATCCCTTCTCCAGGCTGAACAAAATCAGCTCCCCCAGCCTCTCCTCATGGGTCAAGCACTGCAGCCCCATCACCTTTGTGGCCCTCCATCAAGCTTCCTCTAATTTGTCCATGTCTTTCCTATTTTGGGGGTCCAAAACTGGATACAGTATCTAGGTGTGGTCTTTGCATTTGTCCTTGTTGAATTTTATGAGGCTTCTGTTGGCGCATTCTTCCAACCTGTCTGGGTCCCTCAGGATGGCAGCCCTACCCTTGAGCATATCAACTGTTCCCCCAACTTGGTGTCATCTGCAAACTTGAGTAGAATGCAGTCTGCCACCTCTGCCAAGTCATTGATAAAGACGTTAAACAGGACAGGTCCCAGGACAGACCTCTGCAGTACTCATCACAGGCATCCACGCAGGTCATGACCCATTAACCACTGATAATCCAAACAGCTTTTTACCCATGTAGTTGCCCACCCATCCAGACCATTAAGTCCTAACTTGGATACAGATGACAATTGCTCCTTCATGTTCTTAGCTACATGGGAATCATCTGATTGACCACATAAGAAATAACCTCATCCTAGAGTCCTGTTTGGACGTTAGCTCTGTCATCAGAACATTTACTCAATGCTCTCCCCATGACAGATGTGAGGGTTGTGTGGGACTAGTCCTTGGGTGACTGTGCCAGGGACCACGTAATTGACTGATCTGTATGGAAGAGATTTGTCTAACCTACCTTCCAAGGACCTACTCAGTCTTGCTGTCAAAGCTGCTCTGCATACCAAAATGAGTTGCCAGGGTCTCCCCTCCAGGTTTGCAGAGGGGTTCAGCACTCCCAGGATCAATACTGGATGCGGTTTTTGGGAAGGTCTGGAAAAATCCTTCACAGGCTTTCTGCCTCTATGAATTATCCTGGAAGGTGGAATATAAAAAGTCAATGCACATGTATATGCATCTATGCAACCTGTCAATAAATGTCTCTGCTGTCTACAGTTGGCTTCAGCGAAGACAAGAGGCTTTCTGGTTCCCAATCTTCTACAAGAAAGCAAAGGGGATATACCTCATCCAAAACTGATGACTGTCTGTCTGCATCTTCACTTGTCCTTGTCAAGGAAGGATGGTAAAATTTAGCTTTGGCCTGACTGGAGAACTGTGAAGCAAGAGGTTGAGCACAAAAACTTTACAGTTATTTCGCATGGTAGCCCCGAGGATCCTGCTAGTTTGCAGGGAGGTATCAGTTTCTTCTGTAGATTTAAAATACAGGAGCAAAAGCTACTAATATGACAATTAAGATTCCCACAGAGGACTATGGCTTTGCTCAGCTGTACACATTAATCACTTGCTCTGGTTAACCTAGCACCTTCTGTGAATCAGCAAAGGAAGTAAAGCATCAGTTGTGCTGTGGAAGTAATCACCTCCTTCAAGTAGATGACCAGTTTCTCCAGGACTGATCCAAAGCTCATAGAATCAGAAACAGAAGATTTAAATTAGTTTTGTGACTGTATTGGGTTTGCATGGCAAGGTTTTGGTAGCAGGAAGGGCTACAGGGGTGGTTTCTGTGAGAAGCTGATAGAAGCTGCCCCTATGTCTGATAGAGCCAATGCCAGCCAGCTCCAAAACAGACCTGCCGCTGGCCAAGGCCGAGCCCATCAGCAAAGGTGGTTGCACCTCTGTGATAACATATTTAAGAAAGGGGAAAAACAACTGCGCAACAGCAGCAGAGAAGAGAGGAATGAGAATATGTGAGAGGAACAACTCACCAAGGTCAGTGAAGAAGGAGGGGGAGGAGAGGCTCCAGGCAGCCGGAGCAGAGATTCCCCTGCAGCCCCTGGTGAAGACCACGGTGAGGCAGGCTGTGTCCCTGCAGCCCATGGAGGTCCACGGTGGAGCAGATATCCACCTGCAGCCCGTGGAGGACCCCACGCTGGAGCAGGTGGATGCCCGAAGGAGGCTGTGACTCTGTGGGAAGCTCGCGCTGGAGCAAGCTCCTGGCAGGACCTGTGGACCCGTGGAGAGAGGAGCCCACGCTGAAACAGGTTTGCTGGCAGCACTTGTGACCCCATGGGGGACCCATGCTGGAGCAGTCTGTTCCTGAAGGACTGCACCCTGTGGAAAGGATCCATGCTGGAGCAGTTAATGAAGAACTGTAGCCCGTGGGAAGGACCCACGTTGGAGAAATTCATGGAGGACTGTCTCCCGTGGGAGGGACCCCACTCTGGAGCAGGGGAAGAGTGTGAGGAGGGAGGAGCGGCAGAAACAACATGTGATGAACTGACCGTAACCCCCATTCCCTGTCCCGCTGTGCTGCTCAGGGGGAGGAGGTAGAGAAATTTGGGAGTAAAGTGAGCCTGGGAAGAAGGACATGGTGGGGGGAAGGTATTTTTAAGATTTGGTTTTATTTCTTATTATATTACTCTGATTTTGATTGGTAATAAATTAAACTAATTTCCCCAAGTCAAATCTGTAACGGTAATGGTGAGTGATCTCCCTGTCCTTATCTTGACTCATGAGCCTTTTGCTGTATTTTCTCTCCCCTGTCCAGCTGAAGAAGAGGAGTGATAGAGAAGCTTTGGGGGGCACCTGGCATCCAGCCAGGGTCAAGCCACCACAATGACAGACATTTTAAAGCTAGCTTCTGGCAGTCTCCTTCAGGAAATGCTGCAACGTCCTTCTCCAGCAGAGAAAAATACAGAAAAAGAGAGCAATGCACAATAAACAGAATGAAAAAGAACATACCCAAACCCAAAATTTAACAGAGCTGATGATTAAATAAATAGTAAAAGTAAATATTTTTCCTATTTTCCACTGATGTGAAAAACCACCACCACTTGAGATGCTCCTAATTATAAACAACTATTGGAAACCATCCGAGGCTTCCCAAGACATTCAGCCAATTTCTCATGGAATAACAGAATGCTAGCATATACATCAGAAAAATAGGCTTCATATGCGTGAACTGGAAACCCAAGCTGATTCAAAGTAAAAGAAAACATAGAGTTACAAACACAACCCATGATAACCTTTACTAGCCTGGGATGCTTTTTTCCAGTTCCTGCTGGTAGATGGAAACAGAAAAAATGTTGGTTCATACAGAGTTTCCCAAGCTCTTTTTTCCCCAAGCTTTCTTGTCAAGGTTTTCTGTTTCAGAGCAAATCTATTGGTATAGCCACCATCTGACATGTGGAACACAACATAAAATAAGAAAGTTTTCATGAGAACACAAGTTCACCAAAAAGGACGGAAGGATGGGATGTTTCCTTTGTTTTGGGGGGGTTGTGGGAACAGTTACGTAGAAGGAGATGCATGCATTTTGTTACATGGACTGGTTACAAAAAAGGGAAGTTGTACATCACATAACAACTTTTCCCTAAATACAACCTTTTACACGTGATTTTTTTTCCATGAAATGTTCTAATTTTCCCCCATTAAAAGTTAAAAAAGTGTATATTTATTCATTAGAAAATGTTTGGATACTCACAAAAAAATGCAAAAAAACCCCACAGATTAAATGATGAGGGAAATCTTTAACTTCATGACTTCAATAACTTTGGTAGCATATCGATAGTGTTTTTCTTTTCGTAGAAAAGATCAATCTCATATGCTTCTAGCTTTAGTGTAGGTTAAAAACATTCCTAGTACATATCAGAAATATCTTCTATTTAAAACTTCTATTCATCCCATCCTAAACATAAAACATGAGTAGCATTACATTATTTGGGACTTCTGTGCTATAAATATTATTTTGTCAACATGTCACATGTTTATATCATATTTACAGATGAAGGTTTCTTCAAGAGCTATCTGCCCCTTTTCCTCTTCACTACTGTAATCAATAGATACAGATTTTGCTGATGCCTAATTTTACACTCCGGGTAAAACAGTAATTGCTAGGAATGAGCAAGACTCAAAAATCAAGCACCACATAATCCTTGGCACAGAGGCTAGGAAGTGACTCAGATTTTGGAGATTTTTAATACCCAGGCAAACTTCTGAGAGTGGGTTCATTTGAAACTCTTTCTAACCGACCTTCAGATGTCTATAACAAAATATCCTTTATTAAAACCAGAGGAGGCAGGGTTGCTTGTTTCACTTCACATTTCAAAAAAAAAGAGTGCACTGGGGATTTTACAATAATACTTAACAAAAAGTCACCTCTGTGAGTTTTTCTTCATTAAAAATATTCTTACTGCACAGTATGTTGCTAAAATAGAATTACAAGCTGATGCACCTACTGTATTTTAATATTCAACTAAATTAGAAAAAAAGCTTACTGTAAGTTAAATACAAAAGTTGGTATTAATCTGATTCAATACAGACACTGCATCTCAGTGAATGACTCTATTCTCCCTTTGTTGTCTGTGGAAATATTTCTGTGGTTCACTTCACCTCATCCTAAATTAAGCACTTCCATTTGCTGAAATGACTTTTGCTCTAAAAACATCCACTGCCTGTCAAGGAGTCCACAGGTTGTTAGCTCAGGTGTCTACACTGGCAACATCTAAGATTCAGTGAAAAGAATCTCTATCAGATCAGCTGAGAGATATATGCATCCTGTACATTAGGGTTGATTTGAATGGCCCAGAAACTCAGATTGGCTTGGTAAAGTCAGCCTACTACCAGCTTGTCTATGTCTGATACCTATACTGCACCACAGAGAGTGCAAAGCCTTTTTTTTTCTAGATCTCAGAAAACAAGGTCTCAGGAAATAAGAAATTCTTTTACATTTCCTGGTTTCTCGTGAATACTGAGGTAAGGTGGCCTCTGGTTTGAGACAGGCTGTGGAACAGCTCATCATCCACAGAAGCAAATAACCTCTTGCACCCAGCATCTCTCTGAGATAATGAAGCCTGAGGACTAAGGAGGCAGAGGATAGGCACACGTCATGGTGTCCTTCTGTACATGGATTCCAGGTAAGGAGAGGTGATAATAAGGGTTTTGGCAGTTCCTTGAGCTCAGTACCCAGCTGGAGTGTGGTAAAATGCACTTCAATGCTTCGGAGTGATGCAGAGCTGATTCACACAGAGTGACTCACCCTGTTAAGGATGTTCCTTAGCTGTAGGCTGGCCAGAAGTACCAGAGAAGCTACAAAGTTTGTGAGCAATGCAAATAGCTGAAAAACAAACTGTTCTGAACTTATAAAGTCATAATTTTGTCGAGAGATACTGCTCTTCAGTTCTGCTGGCACAGCTGCTCTTAGGGTGCCCCACTGCAGACAAAACGATCCAGGATAGTTCAGGCACCTGAACAGTGCTCTAAGAGGGGCGGGGTGGGGTGGGGAGGAGGAGAACAGCAGATGCAGAACAGCAGATGCAGAACACTTTGATAGGACCGTATTAAGGGCAACTGCCTATATAACAAATACGTGGGAAATCTCAATTTTGCACGTTCTGTCTAGTGGGAGGGGTGAAGAGCAGTGGGGGATGCTGAGGGTGACAACCTTTTAATCTGGCTGGTTATCAGCAAGAAGACAGGCACCTGCCTACAGCTTTGCCAAAGCAAGCACACAGAGCACCCGCCTTGCCAAGTGATTCAGTCACAGAACAAGAATAACACAGCACTAAGGGATAGAATTATCATGCAATTATCTCATTTCCTTCAGGGTTAGATGTTTTGGGGGTTTTTTCCTCTTTCTTGTCATAGCCTTTACAACTTTTAAATTTCTCAATTAACTTCAGTTACACTCTCTTTAGGCCTAATAGCTCAGAGAGCCCTTGAACATGCTAATTCATCACCTTCTATTTTTTTCTTGAATTTACACTTCATTTTCAAAGCCTACGAAACAGAGATTTAGAGTGGAGTTTTTTACGATTCAAGTCATATTTTTTGTAGATAAAACATTGTTCCTCTCTTCCCACATCACAGCCAGTTTTCCTTAGTAAGAAAGGAGTTTTCCTTAAAATAACAGGGTTTTTTCCCTGCTCTGTGGCATGAGTAGAACATTTAAGGTAGCAATACGCTGAAAGTTACTTCAATAATCCAGAAAATGAGAAAGAGCAAGCACCATAGTAATCTGGCTACAGATTTGGTTTATAAAGTGAAAAATAGACCTTTTCATAAAACCAGTTCAGAACTAATGTTGAGTGTTCACCACTTTTAAATAGATAAAGAAAAAAATGGAGGGAAAAGTCAAAAGAGAAAAAAAAAATCAACAGCTGGCATAATCCAGTAATTTGTTTATGTATAAAAGGCTGGATGTGATTTTTGCTTTAGAAAAAACACATTTATTTTCTACTGGTAGCATATGTATTGTACAGTTTGCAGCACAAATGACATTAACAAAATCTTGAAAGTCATAAAACTTCTGTTCCACCTGCTGTTGCTCGCCTATTGTTCTGTCAGAGAAAAGAATGTATTACCCACTTCCCTGTGAAGGAACAGCAGTTGTTTGCACATGGAAGATTAGTGTTGCATGGGATGCTTCCCTGCTGGAGTGTAGAAGGTGTTAATAATCTAAAGACTATGAACAGCTGTTATCTTTACAGTAATTAGCATAATATTTCCTGATTGACTACACTATGCGTTCTCTTTTTTTTTTAATTGAAACTGCAATCAGACTAATCCATTTGTTCATTTTCTGGGATTATTTCCAATTTATAGACTGCAAAAGTTCATAAAATGAATATAAAAGTCAGAAAACAGATGTAATGACTCATGAGTTTTGTTTTCTTTTCTAGGGTTCGGTATGTATTGTCTTAATACAAACAGCCCAGGTTTTATAGACAGTGCAAGAAGAGCACTGAGCAACTTCCCAGATGCTCACATTACCTGGTAGAAAATACTGAAGAGAAAAGTAGTTTCAGTATTAGACATCCTTGAGGTAGCTAGTTATCAAGTCTCAAGCCCAAGGGGCCGACTTTTGCAGCTCTTATTCTTACAAGAAGTCCAGTTTATTAAATTGCTCCATTGCCTCAAATAATGAATTTTAAAATAAGGGAGTAGAAAAGAAACCAAGCTTTCTTTTTATTTATTCTCATAAAAAGTGTTCATAAAAGGGTTCAATTTGTCCAGGCTGTTTTTCCAAACTTTCATTAAGTATTAGGTAGCCAAGGTGCATCTACATTAACATTTGTTACAGGTTGAGGGAGCACTGTTGCATAAAAACTGAAGTTCAGCCAGAACTGTGTAACTGAGAAG
This sequence comes from Gavia stellata, assembly GCF_030936135.1. NCBI lineage: Eukaryota > Metazoa > Chordata > Aves > Gaviiformes > Gaviidae > Gavia > Gavia stellata. Next base: position 74,211,134 of record NC_082594.1, read on the forward strand.
GGGGAAAGAAGATTATCATGAGTCTCATGGGGAAACTCCTTATGGGATGTTCAGGAAAGGGCCAAAGGCAGGGAAAGGAAGGGATAAAGGTGGGGAGGAACAAGCATAAGAAAATGTAGGGGGGTGGCATGAAAGGGGCCAGCTGCATGCAACCAAGCTCCTGGTCACCACAGTTGCCTGACAAACACTAACTCTGCAGTCATGTCATCTTACAAAATCTTGTTCTTAACTATTTGCTGTATTACCCTGCTCTCTTTTCTGTGTGTGTGTATTTGTGTGGTACATGTGTAATTCCCTAGTGATGTGCAAGCTGGACAAGCTGGTGAGTAGGAGGAGACGCACATCTGGAAAGAATCGAGGTCAGAGCTGGTAACCAGTAAGAGAACCGGTGTCTGGGCACGGACAGGTGTAAAGCACACCTCCTGATATTCACCCATGAACACACATGTGTGCTTAGGAATGCAGAGAGCAAGGGTGCATGCCTGGTGCACTGGTGAACTTCAGTGCTGATCAGCTGGAGGAAAGGAGCAGGACTGGACAGTCTGTGTCCATGTGTATGTATGTGCTACGAGTGTTCAAGCGAGTGGAGGTAAAGCACGCTCTCTAGCTCTGTTCCATTTCAAACAGCCCAGTCTTTTTACGACAGTTTTCACAAGTGACAAATGTATGTTGCAAAGGTGAAGAATATTCTTCGTCTGCTAAATTATGAATCTGCTCATAGTTTTTTGGATTTTTGCCCCCAGAGACAGAGACTTACTGAAGCAGGAAGAAGACGTGGCAATGCTGATTCTACCAAGAATTTCTTTATTGCTAAAAATTAATGCTGATAACTTTTTAAATAATAGAGGTCAAAATCAGACTTCTCTGCTCTGACCAGGGGCCACATGTAGTCACACCTGGCTCTCCAAGCAAGATTAATGATATGTGAGAGAAGCAAGACAGCAGACTTATTTAGATGTGTCCATTCTGAGAAATGGAATGAAGCTGAAGATAACTAGTGTAATGGAGAAAATATTTTGCTTGACTAAGTGTTTATTTCCTTCTCCACCAAAAAGGAGTGCCTGGATTTCTTTCCTAAAGTAAAATGTCTTATTGAAGCATTATTATACTATTAAGACAAAACATATGTACGTATAAACATATTTAAACATATCACAGTAAAAAAACTCCAGCCACTCCATTCTGGGGGGAGACAGAGATATATCCTGAAGTGAATGCAATGATCCAGACTGCCCGTAGGAAGGGTCTAGAGAGGACACTTAATTTCATAGCATTCCCAGAAACAATAGCCATATACCAGTTGTGATAGTAATACAATAACTGTGAGCTCTATCTTATCACTATGGTCCACTGCAGGGATACTGGCATTTCGTCTTTCTGAACATGTGTAGACATGTTCAGCATTAATGTCTGCATCTGGCCAAGTCAGCTTGATTGTCCTTTATAGTTAGAATTTGAATCATATGAATCTGGTGATGAGTTGTGTTTCTCAGGGGTCCATATTGGCACCAATATTATTTAACATCTTTGTTGGGGACATGGACGGTGGGATGGAGTGCAGCCTTGGCAAGTTTGTGGATGACACCAAGCTGAGTGGTGTGACTGATACTCTAGAGGGAAGGGATGCCATCCAGAGGGACCTTGACAGGCTAGAGAGGTGGGCCTGTGCAAACCTCACAAAGTTGAACAAGGTCAAGTGTAAGGTCCTGCACCTGGGTTGGGGCAATCCCAAAACTGGACACAGACTGGGTGATGAGTGGATTGACAGCAGCCCTGCAGAGAAGGACTTGGGGGTACTGGTGGATCAAAGTTGGACATGAGCCAGCAATGTGCGCTCGCAGCCCAGAAAGCCAACAATATCCTGGGCTGCATAAAAAGTAGCCTGGCCAGTAGGTCAAGGGAGGTGATTCTCCCCCTCTACTCTGCCCTCCTGAGACCCCACCTGGAGTACTGCATCCAGCTCTGGGGCCCCCAGCGTAAGAAAGACATGGACCTGCTTGAGCAGGTCCAGAGGAGGGCCATGAAAGTGATCAGGGGTCTGGAGCACCTCTCCTATGAGTACAGGCTGGGAGAGTTGGGGTTGTTCAGCCTGGAGAAGAGAAGGCTCCAGGGAGATCTTATTGCATCCTTCCAGTACTTAAAGGAGTTCTACAGAAAAGATGGAGAGGGACTCTTTACCAGGGAGTGTAGTGAGAGGATGAGGGGTAACTGTTTTAAACTGAAAGAGGATAGATTTAGACTAGATGTTAGGAGGAAATTATTTACTGAGAGGGTGGCAAGACACTGGAACAGGTTGCCCATAGAGGTTGTGGATGCCCCCCCCCCGGAAGTGTTCAAGGCCAGGTTGGATGAGGCTTTGAGCAACCTGATCACAATGCCTTGTCCACATGTTCCTTGAACACCTCCAGTGATGGTGACTCCACCACCTCCCTGGGCAGTTTATTCCAGTCTCTCACCATTCTCTCAGTAAAGAAATTTTTCCTAATATCCAGCCTAAACCTCCCCTGGCACAACTTGAGGCCATTTCCTCTAGTCCTGTCACTAGTCACTTGGGAGAAGAGGCCAACACCCACCTCTCTGCAACCCCCTTTCAGGTAATTGGAGAGAGCAGTAAGGTCTCCCCTCAGCCTCCTCTTCTCCAGACTGAACAACCCCACTTCCCTCAGCCGCTCCTCATAAGACTTGTGCTCCAGACCCCTCACCAGCTTCGTCGCCCTTCTCTGGACACACTCCAGCACCTCAATGTCCTTCTTGAAGTGAGGGGCCCAAAACTGAACACAGGATTCGAGGTGCGGCCTCACCAGTGCCGAGTACAGAGGCATGATCACCTCCCTGCTCCTGCTGGCCACACTATTTCTGATACAGGCCAGGATGCCGTTGGCCTTCTTGGCCACCTGGGCACACTGCTGGCTCATATTCAGCCGGCTGTTGATCAACACCCCCAGGTCCTTTTCTGCAGGGCAGCTTTCCAGCCACTCGTCCCCAAGCCTGTAGCGTTGCATGGGGTTGTTGTGACCCAAGTGCAGGACCCGGCACTTGGCCTTGTTGAACCTCATCCAATTGGCCTGGGCCCATCGATCCAGCCTGTCCAGATACCTCTTTTATATATAAAGATGTTACCTTAATGTGCTTGATGCAAACATGGCCGTAAATACACAAGTGGCCTTACAAAGAGATTACATGGAAAAAGAAGGAATAATTCTGTCCTTAAGGAAAAAAAATGAACCCAGAACTTACTCCCCAGATGGTCAAATTAGGAAACCTGCTTGGATTGTACCAGGGTTCCTGTGCAACCTAAAGGCTCTGGTTTCCTTCTGTTAAGATGGAGACACAAGAACTGGGGACGAGCTGGGAAAAAGCTGCCTGATACTCATTATACTAAAATAAACGGATTACATTAGACATTTACTTTGTGATATGGCTGCACGTCCATCTGAATCTAAGGTCCAGGATATTTACCTAGCTAATATTGCCTGAGTGCATCTTTCCACAAAATATATTTCCCTCAAAATAGATACATTCGTTAAAACTTACTGATCTGTGTGTGTTTTGAGGGACACTTAAAAGGAAGTAAATGAGCCCACTTTTTACAATAAGAGCTATAGGGAGTTGACAATGTAATGCAGAAATAATATGCACACAGAAATACTAGTGAATAAGTTATATTTCCCACTTCACATGTCTTTTCTCAATGAACTAACATTCAGTGCTGAATTAATATTGAGTTGTTGCAATAGAGTGGAAGGTTATAATTATTGCTTTTCCCCCCGTGATTCATGTTACTGCTCCTTATTCTAAATAACTAGATTTTAGATGATAATTTGCAATGTTCTATTTTTCTTCTATGCTAACTTTGAGTCTTATTGTCCTGAAAAAGTTTCCTTTTTAGTACCTGATTCAACTAAGCACCAAACATCAGGTTAGGTTTGCAAACCTGAGAATAAATCCATTTACTCTAGCTGGAACTGACTGAACATTGAACATAGAGTGGAACTGTCAAGGAGTAGTTTCTCTATTTAAAGATGAGCACGTACTAACCATTTTTCTTATTTTTTTTCTTATCCATCAGCAATAATCTATCCCCACTCTGGTTCTTATTTTTATTCCAATTCATCTCTTTAATTTCACAAAAAAAGAACTTGTTACTTAGCCTGCCCTCAGTTCACTCTGTCTCCTCCCTCCAGTTCTTGGTAGCTGCGACTTGAATTACGCTAAGAAGCACCATAAATCTTGTCTATCCATTGTGTCCCCATCTGGCATCTCACCCATAGCACCAATTTCACTTGAGAAGCTGAGCTTGGAGGAGCTAGTACAATTGCTTTGGTGATTTTTTGGATTGCACAGCATGGAAGATGACAGCAGAACTCAGCCCTTACAAATTAGCTAGCTCTAAAGTAACGAGAGAGGAAGATTTATTCTGTTTCAGAGACTCACAGGTATTACAAAGCTCCAGTCTGCTCTCACTGAAGCCAACAGGAGTCTTTCCTTTGACTTCAATAGGAGCTGGATCAGTAGAGAGAATGAAAGGACAGCTATAGTTTCTCACAGTAATAACCTTCCTTTCCTTGCAAGGATAAACTATTCAGCTTTCAGACTCTCTCTGCACCCTTGTAGGTCTCAGCATTTTCACTAGCTTAAATGTCATCTGTTTTCATTAAGTGTTGTATACAACAAAGGGCCATTTGATTTTTCATTACCACAGTGGTATCAATGATATAATTGCTCATATGAAAATATAACCAACCTGCACAGGATTCAGGCTGGTGACAGGCAGGTGTACTAATGTAAAAAATTTATTGAATTAAAGAATCTTTATGTAGGGACAATCTGGAGACAAAATACATTAAAATCTTAGTTTTAAGCTAATAAAAGGACATTTTCCAAATCATATATCTTATAACTGACATTAAAATATTTAACCTAATCTTAGAATTAACTTTACATTGGTATTTGCTCAGCTTCTTGTTGATTTAGTCAAATTATCACATGTTCAACCTAGCTAAGAGTCATGTATCCACTACAGTTTTGGAATAGATTTAAGCAAAGCCATCAATAATAGGAGTCACAAGATGTCTTCTTTACAAGCTAAATATGCAGTGCTGCAATACTTAAAAATCAGGAAAGACCAGAATAGGAAGTTTCAGAGGACAAATTGCTATGGTCCTTTCACTGACCCTAATGAAATGATGTATAATTTCAGATATAAAAAAGCATTTACTGTACTTCACCATACTTCAGAGAAAAAATTGTATTGCAGAAAACCAGCAAAAAAAAATAGGCTAATGTGCCCTGCAAATAAAATTACTTTTTTTACAGTTCTCATTATTATTCATCTTAACATCTCAGCTGAAGATAAGTGGCTCATTACAGGAAAGAAATGAAATAATTGCTTCTTGCAGGTTCTGCATCTTCCCTTTGACCTCTTAATTCATAGGCTGTTTACCCTACAGCCATCTACGACTTTGAAAAGGACTAAATCATTTGTTCCAACCATCTCAGCCACTTACTGATAGACAGATATTGACCTGTACGGTTTTTAGACATGTGGGAAAATTACCAGAAAATTTTGAAAACCACGGTGCTTGTGAACACAACCAACAAAGACAACAGGCCACCAGAGCTCTCTTGCTGAGGTGTTGCTTTAATATGAGTTTAACAAGACTGCAATTATCTTCTTAAATAACTATTGGTTAATGTGAAAAGACTTTAAAAAAATATATATAAAAGGGAAGTGAAAAGCTACCAGCAACAATTTATGTTGAATCATAGCCTTTACGGCAAATGAGGCAAATATTTAAATCATCTCCCTACACAAAAGTCCATACCTCAGCAAAAGATTATCATTAAATGACCTTTCCAGTTTAAGCAAGCTGTGTGTATTGATGTTGTACAATTCCACATAACACATTTGCCATGATTCAGTGTCAGTCCATTCAGTAAGTAAAGGACACGTATAGGACAGCTACATATTCAGAGGACAGCAAATACTGACAAATTTTAGTTCCACAGAAGTCTCAGTTCAGTAAAGCGTTTAAAGATGTGATTAACTGTCAACATGTGAATAGACTGCCTCCAGATTTACAATCACACATCCAAATGAAGGCATTTGCATCTGAAATAATGTAAATTATTTGTTTTGCTACTGAAAATTAGATAGACTATATGAAGAAATATAATAAAACAGCAGGGAATCCCAGGACTCCCCTGCTGCGATTTCATTGGCCACATCACAGCATTTGATGCTTTACTTGAAGGTCTGGCTAATAAATAATGATAGTATGGCTTACTGTAAGGGTGTTTCTATACATGTCCTCATGACTGTGTGGACTCCAAGCAGTAAAACATTAAAGTAACACAGGTTCTTCTGCCTACCAGACAGATATGTTTATGTACACAGAGCCAACGCACGCTCTGCATATGAATTCTGTCTCATCAAAGCCCTATTTTGAAGTGCTGAGGGACTTCAAAGGTGCCGAGTCCTTGGCTGAGTTAGGATGAATTTAACTCAGAATAAGAGTATATTGACAAAATGGGATTATTCAAGAGTTCTGTAAATCCCTAAGGATTTAGCCCCAAGCCCATTGCCGAAATCAGGTGCAGTGATTGTATTTACTTTTAGTTTTCCCAGGATCAGTGTCAACCCAAACATATTAGTGACTGCATTTAGATACTGATGAGAGTTGCTCACAAAGACCCAAATAGAAAGAAGAAGGTTATTGGCTGAGGAAAAAAAAGAAAAACATTTAAAATTATGCCTATAAGTGAATCATACATATCTTCAGTTAACAATTTTGGCAATAGGAGAATGTGATCAAAAAGCTAAAAATGGAAGAAATCATTAAGTTAATTTTGTCAGTGTGTCCAGTGAAAGTCAAAAGATTTATTTTCCACAGCAGAGGAAAAAGTAGAAAGGTAGATGTAGAAGCAGTGTTGAATACATTAAAGGTTTTCAGCTGATTGTTTATTTCTTCAATAATTTAAAGCAATGATCAATACATCAAATTAAAAAAATAATCAAATCATAATCATTGACCATTTCATCATTTTTTTGTCAATTACAGAAATTATTTAAAGTGCATGGCCTATTTCATGTGGCCACACACAGTCCTAGCATGCACTTGCTTTTCTCACAGATTCATAACATGTCAATGCATATTAAATATAGCTGGGTTCTGTTTCCACTTACTAGTTTCATCTTATCTGTTTAGCAAAACTTGTTGAGGTTTCCTTTTTACAACATGACCTTGCCAAGATGAGTCTTGCATTTGTAGTCTGGAGAAATATTTGCCCAATCCTGATGCATGCTGTCATTCCATTATAACAAAATCCTTAAACACATGCGTAGACTTCATGTAATTCAGACAGTCTGGATCAAGGCTAAGTTCTTTTAAGATTTTTCTTGATTTCGTTTTTAGCTGTATGGCTGAATTAAAGACCAAGCCCTTCACTATAGATATTGTTTCCCATTCAAGAACAGGGAATTGCAAAGGTTTTTGATTTTATGTGTATTTTCTGTTTTATCACTAGCGAATCGCCACAAGCCTTGAAACACTGGCAGCATTTAAATTCAGGTGTCTCACTTCAAGGTTCTCTGTCAATTTGCAGTAACACACTGCCCACTGTGGTTTCTTTACCAATCTGAGTATAAGCAACAGTATAAAAACAAGGCAAACTCACAATCAACCATAACAATGTGTCTAAAAAAACCCCAGGCTGCCCAAGTCTTGTAGGACTAGCCTGTTGCAGGCAAATTTGATTGTCCAAACCAATTTGTCTGAAGCAATCCAGCCACGGCATCAAGAAGTCACACACATACAGGATAAACCTGGCGTTGCCGTGACTGAAATCACTTCGAGTGCCCACATTAACTCATTGAAAGCAAGTCTGCCAATCTTGCCCTAACAAGTCATCCTTCTGCATAGCTTTGGAACAAAGCCATTGCCAACCTGAATTTCATGTTGCTCAGGAGCACAAAGAAGAGGCAATTAGCCTCTTCTTTTTGTATCTTTTTTACCCCAACCTAATTCAAGATACCCTGTGAGTAAGTCTAGTAAACTCAGTGTGACCTAAGGATGTGCTTATTGATGAATAGAAATAGTGTGTTGAATCATATTTACGTGTACAAATGCAAGGGCTGACAGACCTAGGATAAATGAGTGATGTGGAAAAAACACACTGGAGTAAAACTGTGAACAAATGGTATAGCAAAGCATATATTAATTCTCTGATAATAAAATAAAGGAGGTGAGGGCTTTTTTTAGCCTTTCTCCGATAAAAAAACAAATTCAGGTCTCTCTATTCTCTATTATAGTTCCTATTTCCATAACTGTAGGAACTCATCCCATCTGTCAGCTTGAATGAATTTGATCCGTAGTTTAAGAGTTGTCCAGATCACAGACACACCATAATCCTGTAAGCCACATTTCCTTACAAAATCAAACGAAAAATTGAAAAGGGAATTACAGAAGAGTGAGACATGAAATTATCTAAACCAAGCAGAACTTCTGCTTTGAACAGCACTGAAAATCTCATTTTAGACCCATTCCTTTTTTGAATGAAGTGAGTGGCAACATTTTCAGTATTTCAGATTTGTGTTATAATTTCATTGATGTCAGAAAAATACATAAACTTATGTGCCTTAGGAACTGGATTCACAACCTTGTTCGTTCCTGAATCTAAAGAGCAGAATGTGTGCCTGAAACAACTGAAACCATGTTTTTGTGATGAAGGCATGATGAGGTTATAGGCATCTCAGTAGGACAGAGTGACTGTGTGAACCCAGAATTTTTTGAGTTTTGACACTTCTCCTGACTTTCTATGGACTTAGGTGTTTCTCCCCCACTTAAATAGGGATATTAAATCTGATTTCCTTACATTATTAGGGTATTGTAATCAGTTTACATATATCAGTTGTACTGCTTAGACAACAAAGCAGTACGAAGAATTGTTACTAAATTTTTCTTATGAAGCCCTGAAGCCATTTCCCAGTTGTGTATGAAAGCGTTAAATGCAAAACTCTATACTCAAACTGTTTTTCTTTCTGTTCTCCTATTTGTCCATAAAGATAGCTTTAATTAGTACTTGCCTGGAAACAATTTTTGTATACATTAACTAAAAAGTGTAATCAGTATGAAGAGAAGCTGATGAATAGTTATAAAAATAGCATCCAAACATCAAAGTCCTTTTCATAAGAAAAATATTTTTAATCTTTGTCTGAGATAGAACAGAAGTGTTACCATGTCTCTAGGAAGTGCTCTATCTGCATGTCACATTAACATGGCAACAGAAGCAGTGGTCACTTCATATTCAAGACACATTTTCAAGATGCAAACAGGGCAATCAGAGCTAAACCTTATGTCTCAGTACGAAATTTCTCTCCATCTTAAATTTGTGAACTATTTCAATTATACTCGCCCCATTTCCCTAAGCAAAGAAAAAAAAAATGAGCAAGTTACTTTACTTGGATTTGCTCAATATTTTAGTTACATTGCCAGATTTCAAAATCTTATCATAATTTGTATGATAGTGGGCATTGTCTTAAAGTCCTGCTTCTACAGCTAAGTGATCAAATAAGAATCCAGTATTTTTTTTATTAGCACATTTCTTGCCTTTAGTTGCGAACATATTTGAATATGTGAAGTTGTATTCCAGAAAGAAAAAAGGTAAAAAATAAGAGTGTGTGTATGTAAAGAAAATCTTAAATGCATATCAGAATTGTGTGCGTGTGTGTGCGCGTTAGGAATAGTGTATGCGTTTAGTAATCTTATCTCCTGACTTGAAGCAGAATGGGGTACTAATTTGAGGGACTGGGAAAACTGCATATGTCAACATATACTAGTCTCACAGTATTAAGATGTCACCTAAGACAACATCTAAGCCTACAGCCATTTCATCTTCCCCACAAAAACCCTATTTTAGTAAGTGGGAGGGTGCAGCAGACAACAAGGAGAGACAGGAAGCAGGGAAGTGAACTAAGACGACCATGGGAGGTAGGCAGCGGGGCTGAGCAGGATGGAGATGGAAAGAAGTGACAACACAGAAAGGAGAAGGAATGTGGTGGACTGGAAGGAGACAAGGAAAACTGTGTGCCCGGTTGGCAAAAGGAAGGAGAAAGACAAAGTGGGAGCAAGAGACAGGGTATGGTGCATTACAAGACTCTCTGATAAGCACCAGTGCTGTGGCAAAATGTTTGGGATACAAATCTGAGACTTGATGCAGATCATCACAAGCAGCTAACAAGTGCCAGAGTGCCAAAGCAAGTCCCCTGACCCTCTCCACAAGATAAAGAGCTAAATTTCAAAGAACTAATACCTTTTATCTCAGCTCATAAAATATTAAATATACAATACCCACTGAAAATAGTATATGAATTCTTAGCACATTCTTCGGGAGATGTGGAGAAGTTGTTGCAGGAAAATTAAACGGGGCCTAGACGATCAAGATACTGTTGAATTATATCCTGTCTTTCTTCTGCACAATGGGAATTCAGTACAAATACATATGGCCATGAAGATTAAGTGAAGAAAGGCACTCATAAAGAGCTAGAAAACAATGATTTTAGGTTTCTTACTAGAAGTCTGACACTGATGAATGGAAGAATGCACAAGTCCTATGGGGTAGAGACATCTGCCTCTTTCCACAGATGGCCTGCATTCTTCTAATGGTTGAAACTGTGCCCTGAGAAGATGGGAGGGGATCAAAATAAGCTACCTACAACTACGTGCTGCTTTTCACAAAGGTAAGTCTTTCAAGGAGGTGGAGTGAGGTGTGGTACTGGTTCTGGTCCGATAGCTGCATTACTGTGTTAATGCAGTGCTGCGCTTGAGCTAGTACCCTGCAGAGAGGTCATATGGTTAAATCTTAACTCAGGTCCAGAGTTAAGCAGTGCATTTATATTCACAAGATGCTAAAACCAAGCTAGCAAGTAAGATCTGATTCTGTGCAGAGCCAGCTTGAGTGCTTATGCACCATGCTCGCCAGTGCCTAGTGGAGTGCTGGTGTTATCCAACAAGTGCAAACTCTAAGAACTAAATTTTTATCTTAAAATAGATGCCTAAAATAATATATTGAAGAATGTCCATTCCTCTACCCAGCTACAGAGGAAATCTGTGATAACAAGGTCAGATGCAAATGTGAGATGAAGCCCACTTTTCTCTACAGAAACTGCTAACCTGCTTTGAAGGAAATATAGTCCCAACAAAGCCCCCATATGTTACTTGTTACTTGTAATCCTTCCAGACTTTGCTAAAATTCAGTGTATATATAACAAAAAATCATAGTCTTCGCAGCATTTGCCTCACCCATCTCTGTTATGTAGCTCTTGCATTAACAAATCTTAGAGGTGTCATTTTGAACTCCCATATGAGAAGTCCTATATGAGAGTGGACTTTTTCTGATCAGCCTCTTCTTTAAATTAATCACACTGAAACATTTTCTGTTCCTAAGGATAATGACCGAACTTTTTTCCCTGGAGATCAGACACAACTCAGACCCAGGCACCGGTCACTCTCTCATCTACCCCAAGTTCTTAGCTGTTTCAGCCTTTTTAAGTTGATGTTGATTGCTGAGGAAGCCCAAGGACAGAAAGACTGTTGTAACATCCAGACCAAAAATAGGTTTTATCTCCTTATAAATCACCTTATGCTGGCAATCTTTGACCCGCTGTGCTTGACACTGTCTATGGGCAGACAGTGTTTGGCACAGATGGTGTGATCTCTCTGAGTTCAAACAAATGCCATCTAACATATCTTTTACTATATCTGCAAAACTATCTTCAGTTTCATTTTGCCTGAGGAACGCAGTTCCCCATACAAATAAGCGTTTTTAATGGGACTTCCTCTTGATGACCAGTAGGCATATCTGGCAGGGAGAAGCCATGCTCAGCCATGTTAGACTTATAACCTATTGGCATGCACAATTTGTTGTATAACTGGACTGTGAAATTATTTTTAGTTATTTGGTTTGGTTTCTTTTTAGTTCACACTCCCAACATTAACCCCTTCAGTTATCTCAAAATGCCTTTCTACTCTTGCAGAACTGAACAGCTATCCAGCCTTCCACCTCGGACATACAAGAGTCAAGTTATTTAATATCTCATGCCTTTAATTTTTTGGGATGAGTTTCTTTCTGCCGAGTGCATTATGGACTTTGAAATCCTAGGGAACTTTAGGAAGCCTGCCGTGGTTGCTTCTTTTTCTTCTTCCTCAGCCTTGGCCATTCCCTGACAGGGTCTGTGACAATGGCTTCATTAGCAGCAATGCAGTGCAGTAGGAGAGGGCCTGTAGAGAGACAGTTCACAGAATCACTAAGGTTGGAAAAGACCTGTAAGATCATCAAGTCAAATCATCAACCCAACACCACCATGCACACTAAACCATGTCCCACAATGCCAGCTCCACATCTTCCTTGAACACCTCCAGTGAGGGTGACTCCACCACCTCCCTGGGCAGCCTGTTCCAATGCTTCACCACTCTCTCAGTAAAGAAATTTTTCCTCATATCACATCTACACCTCGCCGGGTACAACTTGAGGCCATTTCCTCTTGTCCTGTCGCTAGTCAGTTGGGAGAAGAGACCAAGACCCACCTCTCTGCAACCCCCTTGAAGGTAATTTAATCGACCTCGTTGCAGGGGAAGATTATGGAGAGGCTCATCTTGAGGGCGCTCACAGGGCACGTGCAGGACAACCAAGGGATCAGGCCCAGCCAGCACGGGTTCATGAAAGGCAGGTCCTGCTTGACCAACCTGATCTCCTTCTATGACCAGGTGACCCACCTAGTGGATGAGGGAAAGGCTGTCGACATTGTCTACCTGGACTTTAGTCAAGTCTTCGACACTGTCTCCTATACTATTCTCCTGGAGAAGCTGGTGAATCGTGGCTTAGACAGGTGCACTCTTCGCTGGGTTAAAATCTGGCTGGATGGCCGAGCCCAGAGAGCCGTGGTGAATGGAGCGAAATCCAGTTGGCGGCCGGTCACAAGCAGAGTTCCCCAGGGCTCAGGTTTGGGGCCGGTCTTGTTTAATATATTTGTCAATGATCTGGATGAGGGCATCGAGTGCTCCCTCAGTAAAGTTGCAGACGACACCAAGTTGGGCGGGAATGTTGATCTGCTCGAGGGTCGGAAGGCTCTGCAGAGGGATCTGGACAGGCTGGATCGATGGGCCGAGGCCAATTGGATGAGGTTCAACAAGGCCAAGTGCCGGGTCCTGCACTTGGGTCACAACAACCCCATGCAGCGCTACAGGCTTGGGGACGAGTGGCTGGAAAGCTGCCCTGCAGAAAAGGACCTGGGGGTGTTGATCAACAGCCGGCTGAATATGAGCCAGCAGTGTGCCCAGGTGGCCAAGAAGGCGAACAGCATCCTGGCCTGTATCAGAAATAGTGTGGCCAGCAGGAGCAGGGAAGTGATCGTCCCCCTGTACTCGGTGCTGGTGAGGCCGCATCTCGACTACTGTGTTCAGTTTTGGGCCCCTCACTACAAGAGGTGCTGGTGCATGTCCAGAGAACGGCAACAAAGTTGGTGAGGGGTGAGGGCAGTTTATTCCAGTCTCTCACCATTCTCTCAGTAAAGAAATTTTTCCTAATATCCAGTCTAAACCTCCCCTGGGGCAACTTGAGGCCATTTCCTCTAGTCCTGTCACTTGTCACTTGGGAGAAGAGGCCAACACCCACCTCTCTGCAAACCCCTTTCAGGTAATTGGAGAGAGTGATGAGGTCTCCCCTCAGCCTCCTCTTCTCCAGACTGAACAACCCCACTTCCCTCAGACACTCTTCATCAGACTTGTGCTCCAGACCCCTCACCAGCTTCGTTGCCCTTCTCTGGACATGCTCCAGCACCTCAACGTCTTTCTTGTAGTGAGGGGCCCAAAACTGAACACAGGATTCGAGGTGCGGCCTCACCAGCGCCGAGTACAGGGGCACGATCACCTCCCTACTCCTGCTGGCCACACCATTTCTGATACAGGCCAGGATGCTGTTCGCCTTCTTGGCCACCTGGGCACACTGCTGGCTCATATTCAGCTGGCTGTCAATCAACACCCCCAGGTCCTTTTCTGCGGGGCAGCTTTCCAGCCACTCGTCCCCAAGCCTGTAGCGTTGCATGGGGTTGTTGTGACCCAAGTGCAGGACCCGGCACTTGGCCTTGTTGAACCTCATCCAATTGGCCTCGGCCCATCGATCCAGCCTGTCCAGATCCCTCTGCAGAGCCTTCCGACCCTCGAGCAGATCAACATTCCCGCCCAACTTGGTGTCGTCTGCAACTTTACTGAGGGAGCACTTGATGCCCTCATCCAGATCATTGACAAATATATTAAACAAGACCGGCCCCAAACCTGAGCCCTGGGGAACTCTGCTTGTGACCGGCCGCCAACTGGATTTCGCTCCATTCACCACGGCTCTCTGGGCTCGGCCATCCAGCCAGATTTTAACCCAGCGAAGAGTGCACCTGTCTAAGCCACGATTCGCCAGCTTCTCCAGGAGAGTACTATGGGAGACAGTGTTGAAGGCTTTACTAAAGTCCAGGTAGACAATGTCGACAGCCTTTCCCTCATCCACTGGGTGGGTCACCTGGTCATAGAAGGAGATCAGGTTGGTCAAGCAGGACCTGCCTTTCATGAACCCGTGCTGGCTGGGCCCGATCCCTTGGTTGTCCTGCACGTGCCCTGTGAGCGCCCTCAAGATGAGCCTCTCCATAATCTTCCCTGGCACCGAGGTCAGGCTGACAGGCCTGTAGTTCCCCGATCCTCCTTCCGGCCCTTCTTGCAGATGGACGTCACATTGGCAATCCTCCAGTGGTCCGGGACCTCCCCCGTTAACCAGGACTGTTGATAAATGGTGGAGATTGGCTTGGCAAGCTCCTCCGCCAGCTGCCTCAGCATCCCTTGGGTGGATGCTTTCAGGCCCCACAGACTTGTGGGTGTCCAGGTGGCATAGCAGGTTGTTAACTGCTTCCTCCTGGATTATGGGGAGTTTATTTTGCTCTCCATCCTTGTCTTCCAGGTCAGGGAGCTGAATACCCTGAGGATACCTGGTGTGGCTGTTAAAGACTGAGGCAAAGAAGGCATTAAGGACCTCAGCCTTTTCCTCATCCTTGGTGACAATGTTACCCCCACATCCAGTAAAGGATGGAGATTCTCCTTGGCTTTCTTTTTGTTGTTAATATATTTGTAAAAACATTTTTTGTTATCCCTTGCAACTGTGGCCAGATTGAGCTCTAGCTGTGCTTTTGATACCGAGTAGTTGACAACCCCACTATATCCATTTCAGAATGGGCTCCTTCAGGCTAGCTTAAACTGTTCCTCTGAGCTGAAGGCACATTAACAATTAGCAGTTGGGCATCCTTTACTTTAGTTTCACTTGAGAGGAAACCAGTCCACACACTTGCATTGTACTGGGATATGAACTAAATCAAGGTCAATAGGGATAATCTGGAGATTTTCTTGGAAAGCACATTCTGTTCCAAACAAAGTAATTAATATAAAACCTTCTTTCAGCTTTTGCCCACTACAGACATACCATGGGCAAACCCTGTTGAGTCTTGTGCCCTTCTGAGCATGTTAGGCGTAAAGACAGCATCATCCCATTTTCATCCCCAGGTCTTTCTCTTTCCAGGTGTTCACTGTGTAGCTGTAACAGCACTACTGAAATTTTAAACTGAACAACTAGGTCTTAGTAGAGCATATTTCAATAGCTTTCCCCTCACAAGCTTATGACACATTAAAATAATAAATTCATGCTACATATCCTTCTCATCTCACATTTTCTCCTTTGGAGATATTGTTTTAGTTTGACTATGAATACTGGAGATAGATAAACAGAATTGTAGTCAAAACTTCCCCTGGACACAGTGTTGTATACTCCAACACAGGAAAAGTATAGTTTGCTTTTGAAACAGGTGATAAAACGCACTGCAATGCAGGGTATATTAAGCATGATGAACCAATTGGATGACACAACATAATGATGATTTGTGTGCCAGCTGCTCTTCTGGAATAGCAATTTTGAATTGATCTTATACTTTTATTTTAACATAGTCATTGAGAACTAGTAAAAATTAGAAAATAATTATAAGAAAGTATGTGAATGTGGTGATTCTCCTAAGTCCCAAACTAATCAAATTATACAGTCCCTTAAGCTGCTCCATAGATTCTCACCAGTGTAATTGGAATTCATTTTACAGCCATGTTTCAGGGGTGACAGACAAAGATTGAAATGAGACTGTTGCTTGTTTCAAAATTTTAAACAAGCTGGAACCTTAATCCAAAATGCAGAGCACCTCTGGGGTTGGGAGTAACTTGGTTTTCCCTGCACAGGTCCATGTCTACTTAGCTCTTGAGATCACACAAGCACTAGCTTCACAGAAAAGTATAAAACCTTTTTAAGTTTTCTTAGCAGATGAACAGTGAGCAGCTAAAAACACTTCCTAATTACAGTTCATTTGATTTGGTGGGGAAGCTAGAAATAAAAATCAATGCATGCTACAGACTGTAATTTGTGATGTCCTAAGCAGACTTTGTCAAAACCAGCACATTGCTTGCATCAACAGCTTTTAACACTGTCAGCGCTGAACAGATCCTATGGCTTTTCGGTATGTTTCCTACCCTTGCCTTGGTGCTAACTATTCACAAACAGTTTTTGCTCTCACCCCAGCTGAAGAATACGTTGTGCTTCATTAAGGTGCTCATTAAGGTGCTCATTATGTGTTTCACAAAGTTGAGAACAGTCTTTCCTAGCTTCTGAGATGAGGAACTGCCTCAGCCACCTTGTACAGGGCCATCTTGCACAGCTTCTTCATTGCAGTCAAATAAAACTGAAGTTGAACTTTGAATCCTTATTCATCTTTTGCAGTTTTCTCCCTTCTATTTTTTCGTTTGTGGGCACTGGAGCATGTGCGCAGATCCATTTTAGAGGAGTGAGATTTCCAATAGTTTGCAGAACATCTTCTATTGCCTTCTGATACACCATTGTCCTGAAGTTGAGTGACACTTCACTGTGATCGCAAGAGATGCATGAGCTCCTAGTAGGCAGCTGCAGCATTTCCAGACAGGCTACTTAGCTTTTCCCCAAAACACTGTCATATTTTCCAGTCTTTCTAAGATCTATATCACTGGTTCCCAGTTCTTTCCCTGCAAACGAAACCTTTAGATACATCAAAGGCTCTTGTTGTTTTGAAACCTCAAATTGTTACCCTTGTTAGCCAGGATTCTGCTTTGGCTTGCTGCCCTAAGAATTTATCCGTACACAAGGTAATCTTTTTGCAAAGGTACCGGGGGGACACTCAGATTTCATTGCCTTTTTTAATTTAAGGGGAACTTCCTCTGCAGTTTTTTCCTCTTCTTTTGAAGTAAGAAAACAGTTAGAACCTACTTCTCTGACAGCTTCTTCATCCCAGCTCTGTGAGATGCAGCTCGTCATATAAGAAACCATTCAAATTGGATGCAATTTAATTACCTAGGCTTTTCAACTCTTGAGCATAATCAGTACATTCATTCCAGAGGCAAAAGAAACCTGTTTGCTTTTCTAAAGAGAAACGCTGCAAAATACTACAAATATACATGTAAATTACCCTGCTTAGATTTGATCTATTCCAGACAGTTCTGCTTGCTCTCCATGAGCTGATGGTTTTTGCTAATATGGAAAACTTATAGAGTCCTGTGTTCCTGTTTTCCCTTTTCATTAATGGATATCACAAGGAAACCCCAAAGCTTGCAATAGCATGGAAACAGGCCACCCCAATTAACAGACAGAATGGAAGGTAACTACTCAAATCAAATAAAAAAAAAACCCTGCATCAGCTAACTTGCATGATCAATAAAAGTCAAAAGCACTCTTAGGGGGGCCAGTTTATAGATCAGAGTCAGGGGTCTAAAATATAGATTTCACATCATTTCCCTCAATTTACTATTTGGACTCAGTATACTCGTGGCAGCTACCTGGAAAAGGTTGCTATTTCCCAAATTTTTCTTTGCACCACAGTAGTGGGGTGCTGGACTTTTTCAAAGACAGAACATTTGATATAATTAACATGACATAATAATATTTTTTTTTAGCGAACTTCCTTTCTGGATTTAGCCAGAGTCATCTTAGTAAAATTTATCCCCGTTTCCACCAACACATATTCTCATGAAGTACCATTTTTTCCAGATGTAGGGGGAAAATCCCAGCATTTTTTTTTGGCTGTGAAACCTTTGAGGTCAATGGCATTGAACTTCCTTGTTCCAAGATTCAGTCCAATCTGGGAAGTTGAATGGTATGGCGAAATTTTGTGCAGCTAACAGACTATCATTAATACAACAGCAAAAGCAGAGTCTGTGTCTTCTTCCTCTTGCTTCTTTCTTCTTCATTATCTAGCTCTGATATATTCTCAGAAAGAGTGTTAGATTGAACAGAAACACAGCTATCAACAGGAAACTATGCTAAAAGAACATGAGTAGGTCTCCTAAAACAGGCACTCAGGTGTTAGGAAATGCCTTTCATTATCTCCAGAAGTCTTTTTAAATCCTCCTCTGTTTTGTTTTTCAGACATGAAAGGGTATGATCTGTTGGGAACCCAAGAATTCAGAGTTATAATCTTGTCCCCCGCAGCCAATGTCCTCTGCTGCTGTCCTGGGTCACGGAATCCCCCTGCTCTGTTTCTCTCTGTGTGGATTATGGATAATGATAGTTAGCTTTTGTGCTTTAAAAGGATGTCAGGGGCTTGATTAGAACAATATTTTTACAGCAGCATGAAGGGGAATGGTATCTGAGATCATCCCTGTTTTTATTGGCACTTTAGTTATGCGTTATTTCCCTAAGTTTATTTTCTTTCTTTCCAGCATTAGTTCTGTGTCTTGTGATTTTTATTACTCCTTTGTGGCAAATGACAGGTTCCTGTGTACTCCTTCATGCTTGCTGCTCTCCAGTGTTTCATTCACACTTATTTCTCCACCACCTGACAGACATTCCTGACTGTTAAACTGCAAAAGCTATGTTACATCTCACATCCCTCTTCCAGCAAGTTCACATTGACAGCAACACTGTAGTATATCCATCAGAAGGAAGCCATGGAAATTCCTTTTCCCCCATCCCTCCAACAGTAGCCCTGGTCTCTCTAGGCATTCGACAGCAACTGTCCTGTAAAAGGTCTGTGATTTGCAGTATTGTCTATTAAAAATACTATGACATAGTGTTTATCCTGATCAGCAGCGTTGGCTTTACAGTCTGTATTGTTTTATGCTAGGAAGTTAGAATCACCTTTGTAGCCCAAGGAATGGCATTAATGCACCCAGAGAAGCTGGGTCTCTTACAGCCTGCAGAAGTGATTGTCCTGCTTACATGTGCTCCTGAGCAGCCCAGGCTGGAGAAGACAAATCTTGTTCTGGTGCCAATTTTTGTCAGAGAGATACAAGAAAAAATAAGGAAAAGTAGATTTAGGAACAGAAGAAAACTGCAAGTTTCTTTTTAATGAAAATAAACAAAAACTTAACTGCCAAAAAGATCCCTGTATTTAAAAGTAAGACTTATGAAAGCCAAGTGAAACAACCTACAGTACTTGGAAGAAGTAATTGGAGAAGACAGGTGAACTTTAAACGTATGTTTCTGTAAAATTAATCAACAGGAATTATGTTGAAGAAGGAGACTGTCTAGCTAGGTTCCCTGTATTTCCTGACAGTCAGCAGAACAGTGTATCTGTTGTTCATAGGTTATAACTGTTCATAAGCTGTAACGAAAGCAGCAGTTGCTTTTCATTCTTCTAATGTTCAGTCAAGCCAATAGCAATACAAACGGTTTCCGGAGATGTTTATTAAACTGGCATTTGCAAATGTCATACATTTTATTATCTCTACTGTGCACATAAGTGTTTCATTAAAGCCACGAAGACAAGATAGGGCAATGAGAAGAAATAGCAACATCTAAATAAAATATAAGGTAGCTGTCCTCCCCAGGATGTTTTTAAACAAGAAGCAATGGCATTAATTAAGACTCAGGGTCTCATCCGAATTCAAAGAATGTGGTACGTTTTATAAATCAGATTGAGAAGATATTTCAAATAAGTTGTAAGAGAATCAATTGTCTGTATCAGTCATCTTTTGATGGCACAAAAAACAATTTCAAGACATTTTTCTGTTGTTACTGGATGGAAGCTTTCTTAGAAATGCTAATTTCACTATCTCCTACATTAGCTACATTGTAATGGTGCGTCTCAACTTTTGGTACACTAATACTCCTTTCCCACCATTTTTTCCATTTTAGGACCCTATTCCTAATTGGGATATGTCTGGACTTTCCCTCTCAGTAAACTGCATGGGAAACACAATGTGGTGATGTTCTTCAGCTTATAATCAGAGAAGGTCATTGTCGATTTAGGAAAAAATCTATCAAAAAGCAATGAGGAAAATTAACACTTCTAACATGAAAACATCAGGGTCTATTGGAAATTTCAGCTTGGCTGAGCTACAAGTTTAAGGGCCTTTCAGAACCAGGTGACGATGGAAGACAGAAAAAAATAGGTAGGGAAACCATACAATCACAACTGGATACTGACAGTCTGGAGAAGAGGAGGCTGAGGGGAGACCTTACTGCTCTCTGCAATTACCTGAAAGGGGATTGTGTTGAGGTGGGTGTTGGTCTCTTCTCCCAAGTGACAAGTGATATGACAAGAGGAAATGGCCTGAAGCTGCGCCAGGGGAGGTGTAGATTGGATATTAGGAAAACTTTCTTTACTGAGAAAGTGGTGAAGCACTGGAACAGGCTGTCCAGGGAAGTGGTGGAGTCACCATCACTGGAGGTGTTCAAAAAACGTTTAGATGTGGCACTTTGGGACATGGTTTAGTGGGCATGATGGTGTTGGGTTGATGGTTGGACTTGATGATCTTACAGGTCTTTTCCAACCTTAATGATTCTGTTATTCTGTGGTTTAACCCTGGCCGGCAACTAAGCACCACCCAGCCACTTGCTCACTTCCCCCAGTGGGTTGAGATGAAGACAGTTTATTATTTAAAAAAAAAAAGTAAGAAAAACCCCAAACACAATAAAGAGAGAGGAAAATAAAACCCAAGAAAAACAAGTGATGCAAAAGAAAAAAATTGCTCACCACCAACTGATCGATGCCAGTCCCTGAGCAACACCCCCCCACCAACCTCAACCCCCCCCAGCTTTTACGTCTGAGCAGATGTCATACGGTCTGGGATATCTCTTTGGTCAGCAGGGGACAGCTGTCCCAGCTGTGTCCCCTCCCCTCTTTGTGCACTCCCAGCCTACTCGCTGGTGGTGAGAAGCATAAAAGGCCTTGACTCTGTGTAAGCACTGCTCAGCAATAGCTAAAACATCCCTGTGTTATCAACACAATTTGCAGCACAAATCCAAAACATAGCCCCATACTAGCTGCTATGAAGAAATTTAACTCTATCTCAGCCAAAACCAGCACAGTCATGAAAGTGTCCCATATAATTTAATAATTTCTGGCAGGGTAGAATGTTCTGCTTTGCTTCACACATGAAAAGGGGTTAATCTTAGATTACTTTCTATAGGGCTCTGAAGAAAACTGGCAGAACAACTGAAAAATGACTTGGAAAGTTATGGCTATGTTGTCTGTATCTGAGAAAAAATTCTCTCTTTGTTTTGCTTATGATAAACAATTATTATCTTTAATTTACATTGAGATATAAAAGTACTGCTGAGCATTGTGACAACATTCAGGCAATACAATGGTGGAATATCCTTTCACACCTGGAAATCCTGCCATCTACTGTGTAAAATCACAGTGCTTTACAGTTATTCACACCTTGCACCTCACTAATTAGGTGTGCTTAAACATCATCACAGAAACAAACTTTAGATGAATGAGATCAGAAATAAATTTCACCTTTACCAACAGTGCAAGCAACACAATGGATCAGAGAGCATGACATAATGTCAGCATAAGAAATGTCATTCAGTCTTAGATTATTAAGCTTTATTAGCTCATTGCTTTGGAGGTTATTGGCCTCTCCAGTGCATATTTGGCACAACTGCGATGTTTATATAGTCATGAAAACCATAGGTGGCTCTTATGTTATCACCTCTTCAGACATCTTTATTTCTCTTCACTGAAGTAAATAGATCTAGATCTGCAGTCAAAAAAATCCTGTGCAGTTTTTTAGTCTACGCTTTTCACAAACGAAAACCAGTTACAAAACCTTCATGAGGAAGCATATCTAGTTTGAACAAGCTACAGGTACTGATACTGTTAAAAGAATACACTCTGTATGTTTGGTTTTTTTTCTTAAGCAGTATTTCCTCAG
Source organism: Gavia stellata (assembly GCF_030936135.1). NCBI lineage: Eukaryota > Metazoa > Chordata > Aves > Gaviiformes > Gaviidae > Gavia > Gavia stellata. The sequence continues at coordinate 74,233,393 of NC_082594.1, forward strand.
AAAAGAGAATGCAGATGCAATGTCACTTGCTAGTGTCATCCTTGCTTTACAGTTAAGATGAAACTAAGTGGTTAACCCCAGACACATTCATCTTGCACTGCTTTAGACAATTAGAATGTACATGTCTACTTTCGAGCCACACAGAACAGACATTTATTTTGAGATAAGACATATCACACTTCTATAGGGCCTGTTTCCCTCTATAGACTATAAAAGGAGTATGTATGGGGTGGCTAGCCTAGATATAGACACCTAGGATGGGATTCAGTTACCTGAACACAGGCTCCTATTACCATTTTAAATCTACCAAGTTAACTCACCTTGTTTCCAGACCTGTCTTTCTGTAGGTCCTGTATCATATCGAATTGGCGTGTGAAGAAATCTCAGACAATACCGGGTGTCTGAAATGACCCTAGACAGCTTTGGTTGGCAACTGAGACCTGCTCCTACACCTCAAGCCTCTGTAGTCTGATGAGATGAATCCCACTGTTTGCTTCACAATTGCATTTGTTGGACCCTCAGAGAATGTGTACCAGAGTATATGTGGAGCAAAGCACCAAGTGCCATGGAGACTTCTGCCTAAACAAAAACATCCAGCACCATTTCAGTAATCACTCAGTGTCCAAGATGTTTAGGTGAGGCTGGTAGAAATTGCAGGGGAGTGAGTGTAGGGCTGTATCCTCCAGGAATGGCACCTAGCAGCCAGGTAGGTATCTCCAAACAGCTGGAACAGGAGTAGGTACCAATGTTTAGACAACTGAATTACCACCTGTGGGGAGCATTAGGCCTAAGATTCAGACATCATCAGGTGTCTCTGACATAGATATCAGCTGGTACACTACACATCTAAGTTCTCATTATTGTCAGTGCTTATCTAGATCTTCACTTGGCCACCTGTAACTAGACCATTGAACTGATCAGTAAAGACAGAGAAACCTAAAGACATCTGTTCAGGTGACAAAACACTGACATCTGAGCCATCCTTGGAGGATAAGATGGATAACTCACTAGAGTACATCTCCTGTATTGGCTTCATCCCGGGAGCTTAGGCATCTGCCTCACATATGGACACCTACCATACCTGGAATTCAGTGTCTCAATACAGAGCTGAATCTGACCCCCTGCTTTTGGGAGTTTTCTGGGATATCCTTCTAGTTTCGTGCATCTAGAAATGGATAAGAGATCAACTTTGTACATCTAAACATTAGTGATAGCTCTCCCAAATCTCTCCCAAATTCTTGAGCAAGCCGTGTTCCTCTAAAGCCAAGAAAATGTCTCTCTTCCAGATCTAGCAGAGTAAATGTGTCATGTAGCCTTTTCTGGGAAATCTGCAAACCAATCTCTCACCACAGAACGGCGGTATGGAAAGGCAGCAAAAGAACATAGTGTCATCTTCCTTTCTGGGAATGCCTAAGAGATATTTCTGTTGCACCTCTCAGCTCCACATCTGAGCTTTCACCCTGCAGAGCTCTACATACTCTTTCCTCAAGCAGCAGTGGGAAAGTCTTCTCCTTACACCCCTATTTTCCAGGGTATTAGGTGACTTCTCCCTAGTTAACGAATTCACATCCCTCACCCAGGGACTTCATTAGTTGATTTCTTTGGGTAACACTGTGGAGGAGCAGGTCCTTGGGACTGCAGCTGGTGTCTTATGATGCTGATTAGAGATGATCAGCTGTTCTTGTCTGCTTTGTTAGCCACCTGTTATCACCACTTTAAATCCCTGTCCAGCATGAGATACATGATAGAAAGATAACTGTACTAGCACAGAACATTTTGCCGATTACATATTATAAAGAATTAGTAATTTGGTATTGATAAATCTATACAGAAACACTGGTGTGCTACATCTGATATACACACTGCTCATACGTTACCTTGATGGCCACAATAAATGAATCTTTGTGCTACAGAACAGGAATCTCATACGTTATTCAATTACACAGGGAATAAGTAACCATGCAAAGTTCCAGCTCCTTTTTTCACTTGAAGGACTTGTGTGTCCCCTCCATTTCAACCTCATTGCTCTGCAGAATGAAAAAGAAGTCATTTTAATTTTAAGAATGCAAGGTAAGTGTTGCTTGGCAACACCACGGCTAATAGCTGGTCCCTGTCTGGCCTAGAGCATGCCTCTAAAGAAACACTTTATTTAGAGATATCCCTTTATTACCAAGGATGGTTATTGAGATTTTTTTCTCCCTGGCCATTTAATTGCATAAGCGTTCTTTCAAAAGCAACACAGTTAGAGGAATCTTTTTGTTTAACTTTAGGAAGTTAGGTGTTCGTATTTCACGTAGAACCAAACGGGGGAAAAAAATTGTAATAAATCCCCAATGCACAGTTATTAGCACAACTGCCACAGCACACAAAACTTCCCCTTTAGGAACCTTTGCACTGCTACATGCTCTGACTTCTAAAATCAATACTTATTTTTTCACGCATTAGCACTAATTATTAATCCTATAGTTTCTGTACAAAGCAGACGGCCCACCGTGTCTTTTGTCTCCACTGATAACAGGACCATTATTCTATTCTTCAACAATTTGTTAAAAAAATAAAGTGGCCTAGGTGATTTCTGTGAAAAATTCAGCACATTTATTTCAGTTTTTAATGAAATACTATTAAGCGTATGTGAATTCCAGAATGTATTTTGTGAGATCATTTTTAAAATTATTAACCTTGAAGAATAGCTCAAGCTGAAAAAGATAATAGAGAGTAAGTAGCTGGTCTAGAGCTCTAGAGAAAAGCTCTTGAGAAAAGTGTTAACAAGAAGGTGCTTTCTTCCATGAATAACAAAGACGTTTTAGATTTAACTTCAGTTAGGGAAGGTGAGTCCTCAGAGAGCGGATATTCACTCTATCTAATGCGATATGTGTGCATATGCTAAGAAACTGGACTGGGAATTTGTGTCTCCCCTATTAATGTAGGAATAGGTTAAACTAAACAAGCAGGTATGCAGACACTACAGGAAATACCTTGAGAGGGAGAGATTGATATGTCTAAAAACTACTATCACTAAACTCACAAACAGTAACAATCAATCAGTCTGAACCACTGTATTCAAGAAATGGTTACTTTGCAGCCCGAGTCCTTAACCCATGAAGTATCTTCTCAACATCATTAACCAGATAACAACTTTTCCTTACTGACTCTCTCCTTAGTCTATTGAGAAGCCCTCCCAGCAAACCCTGTCTGAGTGAGGAAGTTACCAGAGCAGAGCACTTGCCCAAGGTTTGGAGATATATTACCATACGGTTTATAGTCTGAAACCTTTCTTCTTGACTATCATCTCTCTAATCCATATTTCAGTTCATCATTTCCGCTACAGGATCAGGTCTGAGTTTCCACCCTTTTTGCAGAAGGTAAACTGGGCCTAGAAAAACTTTGCAGTGTGCATTTTATTCTCATTAAAGTTTTACTAGACTTCTCACTTCACAGAAACTAAAAGAAACAGATCCACTCCTAGTGCAAAGTTCTATGTGCATATTGATTCACCATTCAAAAGGGATTATTTTTGCTAGACAACAGTCATTTTTTAGAAGTCTGTTATGGAATATCTTTTGCTAAATATAGTTGCAATAATGCATTCTCCAGCTTACAAACTACACACAGCTCTAAACTGTGGACTTTGAGTAAATTAGAATATCATTCTAAAGATGAGGCTAGATTTAGATATCAGATTTGCATCAGTGTCTGTTGAAACAGCCTTAGTGTGTCTACAGGGCACAGTAAACTGCAGTTATTCTGCACAGGTTTGAATAAAAAGTCATGACTATCAAAGCAAAATAATCTCATTGAAAGACAGATATACTTTTTTCACTGTCCATCTATTTTGCTCAGAACTTCAGATAACCTCCACATGAAAGTCAAACATAACATTACTTACAAGTGTAAGTCATAATATAACTAGTTAAGGTGGCATTATTTTCCTCGTGCTACACACAACCAGGCAGGAAAAAAAAAAATTAAAACTCCTCTGACAGAGAGATATTTTGCTGGTTATCAAAGAATTCAAACATTACCCAGGAAAGCCTATTAAAAATAGAAATATAAGAAAATGCTGGTCGTCTTAGCTATTATGATATACAATGCATGGTGATTAACACAGAGGAATATGTACTGGGTCAATTAGCCAGTGGAATGAGTAACCAAAATTAGCAAGTGATCATTATACCATTTTTACTGCATCGTCCTTTCCCCTTTTTCCCTTGCAATTATTATTCAAGTTTCTTTAAAGTGTTTGTGAGATTTTTGGAAGCTATTAGGATGCATGTTTTTCAACAGATTTTTTATTACTTTTATCACCACAACTTTATAAGTATGTTTGCCAGGAAAATTATAAGCTGCAGTTCTCCTTAATCATTTATTCCTATCTATTTGACAAGACAAGAATTGCAAGATATAGGACAGTTTCACCTCTCCATCTCTCACAAAAAGATGGGCTCTGTAGCAGGAAGAGAGCCAGGGACAATGCTCTGGAAAGTCTAGTCATTGACACCGTAATTATGTACAATCGATGCAAGGTTACATATAATAAAGAGAAATGGTATCTTAAGTTGTTTGAGGAGATGGAGAAATGTAAGTGCTATTGCAGTCCTGGTTACACAATTCATGAAATACATACATTTCTTATCAGCTATGATTAGAAAAGATAAACTGAATTTGGAAAAGGTGCAGAAGGAGATGTTAAGATAGTAGGAGAATGAAAATTATATTATCCAAGAGGAGATTAGAATAATTGATTGATCTGATCTGATGAAGTCTAGACCAGGAGGAATGATGGTGAAAGCTTACCAGAGAAGCAGAAGGTCACGTAAGGAAGACAGAAGGACAATACTGGCACAAGGAACAGATGGGTTTAAACTGACCATGAGCAGTGCGAGACCGTAAGTTGGGAGAATGATCCTAAATCCGGGAACAGCAATAGTCTGGAGCAAACTGTCAGGAGGGAAAGGTAGGGGAAAGGCCCTAAATAAATTTCAGATCGAGCAGAATTAGCTTACAAATGGGAGAAAATGGCATGGCTGTCTCTCCTGGCTCTGTATGGGAGAAGAGCCAGAAGGTGCCAGCCCTACTACCCACCCCTGCATTTTGAAGTCAGCTGGGGTCACAGGCCAGCCACTGTGGCCATCACAGAGTCACTGCGCTGTGCCCTTGCTAAGGGCAGGGCTACGGTGCAACAGCCAAGGCTGGGAAGGGCAGCCCCAGGACTTGCTCCCCCATCTCATGGTGCCCCGCTCACACCCAGCACCGGGGCACCTCGCTCGCTCCGGAGCGGGAGCGCAGTACGGGCTGGCACTTCCAAGGTTCATGGGAAGGAGTGAAGTAATGTGAGGGCTTTACAGGGTGGGGGTGTCCCACTACAGAGGCCGAGTCTTTCATGGCCAAAGTAGAAATTACTTTCAGTCTAGCATTATATTAATTTGAAATTTTCTGCAAATAAAAATAGTGTGCCAGTAATACATTTTCATTGGCATCACTGGGATGTGTGAAGTGAGTTTCCACAAACCAGTGAGTATATTATTGCCACCTTAAAAAGAAAAAAGACTACTCCTCTTCAGCTGACCTCACTCAAGTGGCAAGTTCAGTCACCCAGAATCAAACAGTTATTTAAACACAGAAAAGCTTTTTACAGCTGTAAATATGAAAATAATAATAGATGTACACCAAAAATGAACCAGAGATAATGATGAACCCTGCTATCAATGCATCTGTTTTCAGTGTGTTGGCCACATTCAAACCTGTTCAAAATGCTAATGTCATTAGAAAAAATTCCCTGTGTGAGTGACAAACTCTTGTTTGTCTTAAAACCCATCATGACTACAGGTGAGCACTGCACTGTGAACTGTGCATTACACATTTAAACTAAATCCAATGTGGAGTATAGTGTTCATCTGGATACAGTGCTTGGATAATAATTGCCCTAACGTACCTTGTACAGTCCAAACAAATTTGAGCTGTTAATTCTTAGTTCACAGCATTAGATCTGATATGGATGGATGGGGATTTTGGTCTCCCCTTGCTTAATCTCTTTGGTCAAAAGTCATGATGAACATCTATGAATATGGAGGGCTTTTTTAATGAGAGGGTGCTAGGAGGGAGTAAGAGTATGTTGCAGAAGAACACCCACAGGGAAGAAGATTAAAACCTTGTATAAAGTGTCATATATGTTTTACTGGATAGTTAAATTAAAATATGCATTCAGCCTTAGCTACTAATATTATTCTTCCCCTAAGAACACAATTATTTATTTAGTTTTATAATCAAAGAAGCCTAACTTTACTTAGTTGAAATCACTTTGCTAAAATTTATTGTTTAAATTTTATTTTTCAGATTTTTTAACAAAACTACAGCTGTCCTCAGAGAAAATCTTCCCTTTTGGGGGCCAAAGGCCAGAACAAGGCTTGCACACTAGTTCAGATCTCCAAAGAAGGCTCACATTTCAGTTTAAGTGTCACATCACCACTTAGGGAACTTTGGCACAGAAATAGAGCATGTGATCTCCTTGAGAAGTTTAAATAAAGAATGTAGTTATTTTCATATTTGTAATTAATTCATGACAGTCTTTTATTGATTATTAACCCCCATACAAAACTGTCTAAGAGTGTTTAAGAGCTTCTCCTTGAAGTTGTCTGAAGTATGTGATCATTTTTCTGCATGATTCTTCCTCGCGTGCCTTGCAGACACGCTACGTGATCTGTCAGAATCTGTCAGAATCTTTCTATAAAGAAAAATTTATCAAGATTAAATCAGCTTGTTATCACTATAAGGATTTGTGAGGCCTACATTTTGCCTAAGGACCCATTTATAATCAAAACCATGGGGTTTAGTTCTTTTTGTTCATCATTTTTGTTTAGCTCTTCTTTAACCATGATGTCCTAATGTTGCCACTCCACAAGTCACCAATGAATCATTCGGTGTAGACTTCTGAAATATTTAGCCTCCACACTGCAGTCCCCACTCTTTCAGGTTTTTTCTGAAAGACCTGATATATGATTTTAGAAAATCCCATCTTCCTAGTATAACTGATTGATAAGTCCATGTTAGAACTGATTTTCTAATTCTTATTACCATCTCCCACTATTACAAATCAGACACAAACAGGTTGTCCAAGCATGGAGCAGGATGCACAGAAATGCCAATGTTCAACACATACTGTGCATCTTCTAAAGCCTATGCCAGCATGTCCAGAATAAAATTGAGGCATAAGCTCCTTACCTTTATCACACCTAGCAATAGTTTCTGTAACAGGTTTTGCACAAGATCTGCTAAGAAAATATCCTTTTCTCATTCTTTAATGAATCAGTTTCTGAAATATGAATCCGTAAGTAGCCTGTGTCTCCACAGACCCATTTGAAAATCCTGATGTATCACAGAATTTGTCATTGCAATAATAACCCAAAGAGAAGGTGTCAGCATGACTCATAGTAGCTTCCAGAAGTAGATGAAAAAAATAGATCAACAGTCCAGTGACACCACTTCTGTCCTCTATGTAACTGTCCACGATGACCTAAGAGCAAAGAAAGACAGAAATCATTGCTTTATTTTAAATCATTGCTTTATAGCACACTTTTGTTCACTGGAATTTTATAATTCCTTCAATGAGTTCTTCAGAGACTTCACCTCTTTCCACTTCCTGTGAACAAGATTGAATGATTTCTTCATCTCTAACAGAGAAAATATCAGGAGTCATGTTCTCCACTGTCTTGTATCTTCCATTGCAAAATAAATCCAAACAATCTCATTTTTATCTAACAGCATTTTTTCCTTCTTCAAAGGGCATGAGCATCTTAAAAAGGCTCCAGGGAATCTAGTGTTATATATTATTTATCTAGAGAGAGTTTTCAGTTCTCTGAGTTCTTATGTCACAAGCCAGAAATCAAGAGGCAAAGGTGTTAATTACACCCCTGTTCAAGACAGACTTTCTCTCCAAAGCTGAGCCAGAATTCATTTAAGCAGTCCGTGGGAACACCTGACCTTCTGGAAATGTTATTGTGTCAATGCCCATGCTGTAGGTTTTCCTTGTCAGATATGGGCCATAAGACCTGAATTATTGACCATTTTCCAAACTTCCATTGAGCATATCTTTGCCAGAAATAACTTCCCATAGTTATTCCTATTTTTAAATATTTGTAAGGTCATCACTATTATAGGGATGGAGACAATATATTTAGACAGATGCTATAATATATACTATACTATAAAGCTCAAACATACAGGGAAATTTAATTAGCATGTAATTCACTGTTACTTCTTATGCTATTGTTTCACAGATTTCCTTTATTCAGCTGTGACCTGTTTGCCCTCTTTTTCTTCTATCCTTTTTTTTTCATGACCCAGATGTCCACCAAAACACAGCACGATGACAACAAACAGAGGGAACAAGCAGAGCTCACTCAAGCATGCAGAGAAAGTTAGAAGCACAAGCGATGAGCACTGGCAACATTTCTCTGAGCTTGTTGCCCTGATTTCCAGCATTTTAATGAAGTAAAGGAGGTAAATCTTAGTCATTAAATAATTCTGGAAATAGCTGAAGCAAGCATAACGGATGCAAGGATGTGCCTTTGACTATCTGTGGAGACCTTTGCACTATACCTTTGGAAAAATGCAAAATGACCCTTTTCCATGAGATGCTGAATCCATTGCCCTTATATGGATACTTCACTGTCAATGTTGTAGAAAGCTACAGTAGTCTTGCAAGATGGAAGGGGACTTAAAAATCTGTCTTGTATATTGTGATTTATGTCTCATTTTAATGTCAGAACTCCAGTATTTGAAGAAAAATAAGTAGGAACTTTTCTCTGTAGGGAAGATGACAAACCTAAGAAATCTGACATGGTCCCTGAGCATCCTCAAGCTACTGCAAACAGAGCCATTACGAAGGGAGTAACCAGATCTACAATGTCATATTTTTTAATGTCTACGCAGTCTTCCAAGGGCAGTATTTGATTTTGGCAACTTTCTCAAAGCTTGTTTTGTGCACTTAAAACTTGTAGGATAACCAATGCCCTTTTTCAGATTTGCACTCTACAGACTTTTAAAACAAAGAGAAAAAAACTGGGTTTAGTCCTGTATCTTCCTTATGGATTTGGAGTGGGGTTTTGTTGCTTTAAGTCATACAAACCTCATATAAGACAGACTTACAAGGGACCTCAAGAGCTCATTCAGTCTATCTGTTTCTTCCCACAGCTGGGCTTGCTAAAACTATGATCCTAGGAGAGGTTCCTAAAGATCTCCAGTAAAGATTTTGTTACCACCCTAAGCAATCTCATCCAGTGCTTACCTGCAAACAGTACTCAACAGTGAGTTTAGTCCCATAAAAAGGATACCTTATAAAAAATGAACTTTCTGTTTTTATCACAAGAAAGTTTTAAAAATCCAAGTAATAAATAATATATCAAAACAACACAAGCAGCTGGAATACAAAGGTTGCCTAACCTGCCTGTCATCCTGTATCTATGCTCCTATTTTCTTTACTTCAACACAGCATAAGAAACATGGGGAAAACAAGCCCCATGTCCAAATTAGATCCTTTGTAAGGATAAAACACAAACACGGGAAGCACAGGGGGCAAAGGACCTTGTTACATATATAAGATCTCACAGCCTGGATGTAACTCCTGGGTTTCCTTGTTGACACTAGAGTTGGCCGAGGTCTGTCAACTCAAGCTCAACTCAGATCACCTGAATACCAGAGCAGGTGTCATCTACAGCACCACAGCAGGTGCTCTGAACACAGTTGTCGGTGCTACAGGCACCCAGGAGTTAAACCACCACTGGCAGTAGATTGACAAGTGTAATTTATTGGAGTGCAATGAGTGTGCCCCAAAGGAATACAATCTGAATGAAAAATGTGAAGGGAGTAAAGCGCAGTCAGTTGGACCCTGGTTGCACAGGTAATTAAAAGGAGCTCCCAGAATTCCCTGAGCATGCGACTCCTTCCATTATCAGGATATAGTTGTCGTAAACTTGCCCACCCCTAGTTTTTTTAAAAAACTTGGTATCAAATCCTCTGAAACATGTGTCAAAAAAACAACTATGCTCTGAAGTGCTGGAAGACAATGACAAATGAACAATGTAACCGCAGAATTACTAGTGCCTTTTAACAGCCAGCAGGGACATATTCAGTGAATCTCAGAAACGTGATTCTTGACAGGCCATGGGCTTGCAAAAAAAGGAAAAGTCTGTGTGAGGTTTTCCTGGGTTTTAGGGAATTGTAATTCAGTCTTCTCCGCTGTCTAATGAGTCTGGCTCAAGGTAACGGGAAGAAATATGGCAGCCATTAAAATACATATGATAATTGCTACGACCTCTCTTAGCCTTTACATTGGGGCTTAACAATTACCTGTATGTGATCTCCACTTTTTGCAAAATACAAGGATTTATCTGGAAGAGAGAAGGAGAACCTTTGGTTGATCTTCAAGTTAAGACACATGGAGATGATTTTCATGCAAAAATACAACAAAACTTTCTATTATTATACAATTTTTGTCCATTTAAAAATGTATGATTGCTGTGCAACAGGTTACATCACTCCTTATTTAATGAAGTAGAACTGTCAGTAGCCAGGATAATTATATTTCAGATGCTTCTGGATGGTGTGAATCATTCAGCTGACAGGACTCTTCCTTCTGGCTCAAGCTGATGCTTATTGTACCATGGAAATCTGTGGCTAAACTGCCACAGCAAGAATCTGCCCTAAAGCAAGATGGGTCCAGGCATGGTCCTCTGGGGCTGAGCTGCAGCACTGCTCCCCTGGCTGCCAGCCGCCTGTGAAAGGCACTGAGCAGCATTTGCAGAAGAGTTTGCTGAGTGTTTTGTGACCTAAATTCTGCTGACTTTCAGGAAATTTAAGGCAGCTGAACACCCAAATGTTTTTAAAATGGAAATTGAATTTTAAGGAACATATGGTCTGTCCACACCATAAAATGAATGTGCAGATTTAATCTAGATACCAGGGGCAGCAACAAAGATGGGATAGTTTCAGTGTTAACATGCGCTGCTAAAAGGCCACATATAGAGTCAGCTCCTGGAGTCAAAAGTTTGCACCTTGGCAGCTACCTCAGATAAAGCCTGAGATGACCTATCTTCGCTACTTTTCTTATGCCAGCTATCTAAACTAGCAAATCTGTATGTGCAAAAAGTATCATACATTTATACTAGTGAATTAAGCAGTGCAACCCTCTATATGGTTAAATAAGTGGACTCTGGGACTGTTCTGACCCAAACCAGTCAGTGTGATACAAATGATTCCCACACATGATTCAGGAGTTGGCACATGGCAGGGACCATGCCCAACATGCACGCAGTTTGCAGGCAGGCAAACTGCTTAGGGAGAGTAAGATAGTTCCTTTGCAGAGATGCACGCCACTCAGTATCAATTGACATCAATGCCCAGGATTGTTCCTAGGCACATTTTATTTAGTACTATAAACATAGCCTTTGAACACAGCATTTTCATTTTGCTCTACTGGCACGCTAGACATTTCAGGCACTTCTTAAAGCATTTACTCCTTAATGTTTGCACAGCTTTCTGACTTCATCTCTGGCTACGACTTTGCTCCACCCTGAAGAGATAGTTGTGACCAACTTTCATCTGTCCAAATAACACCCTATTTAATTACTATTATGTACCTCCAGCTGCAAAGACAAGTCAGTAACTCACCTTATACGCACACAGAGCAATGCTCTTCCACAGAAGGACTACTTGTATGCTATGAAATTTGGGAGTGCTTTCCAGGGGTTAAAATTCTTTGACGTTCCCAGCAGTACACTAAAACAAGACCTATACACATGGCCCGTGCGGGAACTACAGTGTACTCTTGCAAAGTGTCAGTCCAGATGAGCTGCAGATGGGGATTTCAGGTCTTGAAGCAACTCGCAACAAAACTAAAGAAGAGCTCTATTCCTTTTCTTGTTTGGGGACCAGAAGAACTGTTTCTTGGTGTGACCAAGTTTAGACGGAAATTTGAACTACTACATATTAATCATCTTAAAGCTCCTAGACACTCATGAAAGGCAAATTATACTGCCTGAAAACGTTAAAATCATCTCCTTCTATTTTATATGAAAGCATGGGCATAAAAATGGAAATAATCCTCTCAGGACACAATCCAGGCAGAAACAACAACGTGACCCTGAGTTATAAACAGTAAGAGATTTTCAGTGTATTGCAGGGGATTTAGTGAAGGGATCCCCATTAATGTTAATAGGAGGCAGAGGGATGAATCCTACTCACTGAAGTGGAAATCTAGCCCTTCATGTCAAATGTTCTGAAAACCAGGCATCTTGCTACTGCCTGTGCACCCAGCCAGAAGCAGGGATGAAAACAGTTAATTGCTTTCTGACGTTTGAGTTGAACTGAGGACACAATATAGCAAAAGGCATCTGGAAATATTGTTCCTTTTAAGAAACCTGGGAGGTAAGTGCCTACTTTGCTGCACAGACAGGGGATCCCTCGGTCTGCAGCTCTCTGGCAAAATCTAACGTGAGCATCATTTAGATTATATGAGATTAACCTCAAACTTCATTGCCCATGCAAACAAGACAAGCTAAATGCACTAACATATATGCTAACCATTTTTATCAAAACATAAATGCTTCTCTCTGCAGGGCTTTTAAGCAAATGACAAGCCAAAATGAACATAAAGTGCAAAATGAGCTATTCTGTTGTAAAGGTCTTGGGTTTTTTGTATAATTTCTGAAGATTTTATCCTTTGTTATGTTTAGCAATATAAACTATAAAACATTCTGGTGTATTCTTCATTCATTGCATTTTCTCAGCTGTTGTTTGTCTTTTTATAACTGAAGAGTTGAAATATTGAAGGGGATGCTGGTCTGCTGAAGTAAATGATAGATTTCTCACTGTTTTGGAAGAAGTTTTGGGGCAGTCTACACGGCACCAGGCCTGCTGGGTGCAGACGGTGTTCAACTATCCTCAAGGGGGAAAAGGATCCTCGCTCATGAGTTGGCGAGCCTCATCGAGAGGGCTTTAAACTAGATTTGAAGGGGGTAGGGGATGAAGCCAGGCTACTTAGAGAAGAGCCTAGGGGTGGCGTGCCAATGTTGGGGGCAAGATCGATAGCCCAGCTGAAGTGCCTCTATTCCAATGCACGCAGCATGGGCAGCAAACAGGAGGAGCTGGAAGCCATTGTGCAGCAGGACAGCTATGACGTAGTCGCCATCACAGAAACAAGGTAGGACGACTCGCATGACTGGAGTGCTGCAATGGATGGTTATAAGCTCTTCAGGAGAGACAGGCAAGGAAGGAGAGGCAGTGGGGTGGCTCTGTATGTTAGGGAGTGTTTCGATTGTATAGAGCTCAACAATTGTGACGACAAGGTTGAGTGCATAAGCACTCAAGGGCAAGGATGAAGGGGAAGGCTAACAAGGCAGATATCCTGCTGGGTGTCTGTTATAGACCACCCAACCAGGATGAAGAAGCCGATGAAGCATTCTACAAGTGACTGGCAGAAGTCTCACAGTCGCAAGCCCTTGTTCTTGTGGCGGACTTCAACTTACCGGACGTCTGCTGGAAATATAACACAGCAGAGAGGAAACAGTCCTGGAGGTTCCTGGAATGGGTGGAAGATGATAACTTCCTGACACAGCTGGTAAGCGAGCCTACCAGGGGAGTTGCCCTGCTTGACCTGCTGTTTACAAACAGAGAAAGACTGGTGGGAGAAGTGATGGTCGGAGGCTGTCTTGGGCTTAGTGACCATGAAATGATAGAGTTCACAATTCTTGGCCAAGTAAGGAGGGGCGTCAGCAATACCACTACGATGGACATCCAGAGGGCAGACTTTGGCCTGTTCAGGACACAGGTTGAGAGGGTCCCTTGGGAGATGGTCCTGAAGGGCAAAAGGGCCCAGGGAGGCTGGACATTCTTCAAGGAGTAAATCTTGAAGGCACAGGAGCAGGCAGTCCCCATGTGCCATAAGAAGAGCAGGATGGGAAGATGACCGGCCTGGCTGAACGGGGAGCTTTTGCTGAGACTCAGGGAAAAAAGGAGAATTTATCACCTTTGGAAGAAGGGGCAGGCAGCTGAAGAAGAGTACAAGGACCTCGTTAGGTCATGCAGAGAGGGAATTAGAAAGGCAAAAGCCCAGCTAGAGCTCAATCTGGCCACGGTCGTAACGGATAACAAAAAATGCTTCTATAAATACATTAACAACAAAAAGAGAGCCAAGGAGAATCTCCATCCTTTACTGGATGCGGCGAGGAACATTGTCACCAAGGATGAGGAAAAGGCTGAGGTACTTAATGTCTTCTTTGCCTCAGTCTTTAACAGCCATACCAGATATCCTCAGGGTATTCAGCTCCCTGAGCTGGAAGACAAGGATGGAGGGCAAAATAAACTCCCCGTGATCAGGAGGAAGCAGTTAATGGCCTGCTGTGCCACCTGGACACCCACAAGTCTATGGGGCCTGAAAGCATCCACCCAAGGGTGCTGAGAGAGCTGGCGGAGGAGCTTGCCAAGCCACTCTCCACCATTTATCAACAGTCCTGGTTAACGGGGGAGATCCTGGATGACTGGAGGATTGCCAACATGACACCCATCTACAAGAAGTGCCAGAAGGAGGATCCGGGGAACTACAGGCCTGTCAGCCTGACCTCGGTGCCAGGGAAGATTATGGAGAGGTTCATCTTGAGGGCACTCACAGGGCACGTGCAGGACAACCAAGGGATCAGGCCCAGCCAGCATGGGTTCATGAAAGGCACGTCCTGCTTGACCAACCTGATCTCCTTCTATGACCAGGTGACCCACCCAGTGGATGAGGGAAAGGCTGTTGATGTTGTCTACCTGGACTTTAGTAAACCTTCGACACTGTACCCCACAGTATTCTCCTGGAGAAGCTGGCGACTTGTGGCTTAGACAGGTGCACTCTTCGCTGGGTTAAAAACTGGCTGGATGGCCGAGCCCAGAGAGCCGTGGTGAATGGATTGAAATCCAGTTGGCGGCTGGTCACAAGCAGAGTTTCCCAGGGCTCAGTATTGGGGCCGGTCTTGTTTAATATATTTGTCAATGATCTGGATGAGGGGATCAAGTGCTCCCTCAGCAAGTTTGCAGATGACACCAAGTTGGGCAGGAGTGTTGATCTGCTCGAGGGTCGGAAGGCTCTGCAGAGGGATCTGGACAGGCTGGATCGATGGGCCCAGGCCAATTGGATGAGGTTCAACAAGGCCAAGTGCCGGGTCCTGCACTTGGGTCACAACAACCCCATGCAACGCTACAGGCTTGGGGAAGAGTGGCTGGAAAGCTGCCCTGCAGAAAAGCACCTGGGGGTGTTGGTCCACAGCTGGCTGATGATGAGCCAGCAGTGTGCCCAGGTGGCCAAGAAGGCCAATGGCATCCTGGTCTGTATCAGACACAGTGTGGCCAGCAGGAGCAGGGAGGTGATCGTGCCCCTGTACTCGGTGCTGGTGAGGCCGCACCTCGAATACTGTGTTCAGTTTTGGGCCCGTCACTACAAGAAGGACATTGAGGTGCTGGAGTGTGTCCAGAGAAGGGCGACAAAGCTGGTGAGGGGTCTGGAGCACAAGTCTTATGAATAGCGGCTGAGGGAACTGGGGTTGTTCAGTCTGGAGAAGAGGAGGCTGAGGGGAGACCTTATCGCTCTCTACAATTACCTGAAAGGGGGTTGCAGAGAGGTGGGTGTTGGTCTCTTCTCCCAAGTGACTAGTGACAGGACAAGAGGAAATGGCCTCAAGTTGTGCCAGGGGAGATTCAGACGGGATATTAGGAAAAATTTCTTTACTGAGAGAGTGGTAACACACTGGAATAGACTGCCCAGGGAGGTGGTGGAGTCACCCTCCCTGGAGGTATTCAAGGAGCGTGTGGACGTGGCATTGTGGGATGTGGCTTGATGGGCATGGTAGTGTGTGGTGTGGTTAATTTTGCTTGTGTGGTGGTGTGTGGTGTGGTGGTTTGGTGGAGTTTTTTTTTTGGTTTGGTTTGGTTTGGGGTTTTTTTTGTTGTTTTTTTTTTTGTAATGGTTGGACTTGATGATCTTACAGGTCTTTTCTAACCTTAGTGATTCTGTGATTCTGTGATTCTGTGATTCTATGAAGTTTGGATTTCATTCACTTCCTTCTTGTGCATCTGAAAGTGAGGGGAGAAAAACAATGGAAAATTAGAATTAAAGCCAGTGGAGGGAATAATGGCAGCGCATAACAACTGGAGATCTGACCCTATACTTAGTCATGTGACTGCACAGTTGTAAAATACGCCACAATCTCCAGGACTGCTTTTTCTCCCTTGTGGTTGGGGAGTACTACCTATTCCTGACGACATCACTTGAGGAAAGGGAACAAGTTAAGTGCAACATTTATGCAAATTATTATGATTTATAAACTGGGGGAGTGTGTGACTGGCTGATAAACTGGAGGGCAGAGCTGCCTTGACAGGCCAGAGAAATGGTCTGACAGGAATCTCATGAAGTTCAGCAAAGACAAGTGCAAAGTCCTGCACCTCGTCTTGCATAATATCAATGCACCAGGACAGGCTGGGGGCCTACTGGCTAGAAAGTAGCTTTTCAGAGAAGACCCAGTGGTCCTAGTGGACCCCAAGCTGAGCATGGGTCAGCAATGTGCCTAGAAGACCAACTGCACCCCGGGCTGTATAAGCAATATCACAGTCAGCAGGTCAAAGGATGTTATTCTGCTCGCTGATCATCTGTGGGGCCACTTCTGGAGCAGTGTGTCTAGTTTGGGCTCCGCAGTGCAAGAGAGATGTTGACAAACTTGAGAGTCCAGAGATGAGTAAGTGAAGAGAACTGGAGCATATGGCATAAAATATGAAGTTAAAGGAGCCAAGCTTATTTAGCCTGAAAAAACAAGACAAAGCAGGGATTTAACTACTGTCTTCCACTATTTAAAGGGGGATTGCAGAGGAGATGGGGCCAGAGTCTTCTCAGGTACACTCCAAAGAACAAAAGGCAACAGGCACAAGTTGCCACAAAAAAGGTGACTGAACACAAGGAAAACAGTGTTTGTGGTGAGGACTATCAAATACTGGAATATCCTGCAAAGAGGTTTTGTGTGATCCCCATCTTTGCAGATTTTCAAAACTGGAGTGGAAGAGGCTCTGAGCAACCTGGCCTAGCTTTTAAGCCAGCACTGTTTCGAGCAGGGTGTGGGCTAGAGACCTCCAGAGCTCTCTTCTAACCTAAATTCCTGTCTGATTTTATGTGAGGTTTAAAATATCACTCAATTCCATAAACAATTCTGCAGCAGAAGAGACGTTACTATAATTTTATAAAGGTCTAGCCCAAGCCAGGAAGGCACAAGAGGCCACTCTGTTTACGAACAGATAATACTCAGCCAGAAAGAGGCTCAAACTCACACGTAGGGTTCCTTCTTTATCCTTTTAATCACTTTGCACCTGTACTTCAGGATCACATTACTAGCGCAGAGGAGTATGTGTAATACCAAACTATCCTATTCTGAAAGCGGTCAGGAAAAACTCAAAGGATTTACCTCAGAAGCACTTTCAAATATCATTTAGAAGCTTTTCCAAAGTGAAATTTCAGCATATAGGAAAGTCTTTGCTATAGTTTCTATTCGTTGTTTCATTGACCTTTTCCTGGTGGGGAATATGAAAGGCAAGGTGGTGTAGATCTCCCTCTCTGTACCCCTCTGTAACTTGTCCCAGGCATGCCAAGAATGGGAAGCCCCACATTGATGTGGCCCAGCTGCATAACCTTGGCTCAGACTTCTGAGGTAATTGTTCAGTTTGAGAAAGAGCTGTGAAAAAGTCTGTAGAGCAGAGATAAGGAAGACAAGGAGCACAAGCCTATGAGGAGTAGTTGAGAGACCTGGGATTGTTTAACCGCAAGAAGAGGAGGCTGAGGGGAGACCTTATCAATCTCTGCAACTACCTGAAAGGAGGTTGTAGAGAGGTGGGTGCTGGTCTCTTCTCCCAAGTGACAAGTAATAGGACAAGAGGAAATGCCCTCAAGTTGCTCCAGGGGAGGTTTAGATTGGCTATTAGGAAAAATTTCTTCACTGAAAGGGTTGTCAGCCATTCGAATGGGCTGCCCAGGGAGGTGGTTGAGTCACCTGGAGGTTTTAAAAGATGTGTGGATGAGGTGCTTAGGGACATGGTTTAGTGTTGGACTTAGCAGGGTTAGGTGTATCGTTGGACTTGATGATCTTAAAGGTCTTTTCCAACCTAAATGATTCTATGATTTTATGATTCTAAGACAAAATTGCAGACAGATAAGAATTCTGAGACAGGATCATTAGTAGCTCAAGGATTCAAGAAGGAAAGCACTGTCATGGAAGGGTATAAAATTCTAAAAAATAATAAACAAAGGCAATGCTGAAGGATAGCAACTCAGCAACAGCATCTATGCCATGCAGCAAAGCAGTTCAATCCTTCTCTTCCTGACTAATGCCTGCCTGGCCTGCAAACACTCTTTGAGTGTCTTATTGGGGTGGAGAGCATAACAAACCATGTGGCTTATTAAATACAGGGTATCTTTTGTGTGTGTTGGCTAAGACATAATTGTCTTATCCTTTAAAGCTGTGTATATCCTGCTTGCAGAGTCTCTGCACAGGGCTAAACATGCCGGAACAAGTGGCCCAGAGACATCATCACAGAAATACAATTTTGAGCATTGCAGCAATGTTTGGGTTTGCATTTTGGGGATGGAAAAAAGAACCTTTTAATCTGTCATCTTATATAGTCAACTTGAATTAATGCAAAAGCATGCAAGTTGTGTGGACAAAGCCCTTAGGAGTATTCATGCTATTGTCACTGACAGCTTTCTATGTGGTTACTCTGCCTGGGTATTTTGTAATTAGTGTCATTCCCAAATAGGCAATTGAAGACTAGCATTTCTCAAGGGTTTTCAATGCAGAGCCACTCTTCTTTTTACAAACTTTGAGCACTGAGCCATGAAAACAAGAGTAGCAGCATGGTTTTAGGCAATTTATGCACAGTTGATTGCAGTTTTAAGATTATTACTCTTAAGCAAAATTGTCTGCATTCAGTTTATAGTAGTGGAACTCCTAGAACTTGGAAAATATTTACAAGAAAGAAGAAGTAGCAATGTCATTTCAGTTACCAGAGACTGAAAAAACCAACAGTATCTACTGCACACTACCAGGGACCACCACAGTCTGTGCCAAGGGCATCTCGTCATCCTCCAGAGAAACCACCCTCCATATTTTCTACCGAGTTCCTCTTATGCTAGAAATCTCTGCCAGGTACTTGTTCTTTGTCAAGAAAGCAGCATTATAAACAGACTCCTAGCTATTAGCTTTTTACTCTATCTTATTTAACTTTCCAGATTTTTGGCTTCCATATCGATTAGAGCTGTTGATGTTAAGCAACTAGACATGGAGTTCTCTTGAGAAATTTGTTTCACAAAACTTGGACAGGTTAAGCAAGCATGCTTTGACTTGTTAAAAAATTTTCCTGGCAATGCTTCCCTTTCTCAGTATGTCCTCAGATGGTCAAAATGATGGAGGCTTACAAGAGCTGTCCTGAGGTTAGTTACAGTTAAAGCCTTGGCTGACCAAGCAGCTGGGACCCTCACTTAGTGAGTGGAGGGAGACACCTTTGCATGATAGCAGACGATGGCTATGAAAGCATCACAGGCTCAGCAAGCCCTAAAAAGCACAGAATTATTCTGGTTCCAGATCTCCTCAAAGAGGCTACACTTCCACACCATTGGCATATTTGCCATACACCTAATATTTACCTCCTTTCCTGCAGCAGTATGTTGCCCATGGAGGGGATTTAAGCTGAAATCTAAATTCCTCAGCTGAAGTTGTCAAGCTGGCTTCTTAGCAGTGACTTGTAGAGCCAGGTATCATTATTGCTTTAAGAGATGCAAAGGAAGGAAACTGAGCAATTAGGCAAGCTTGTAAAACCCTGTCAAGCTTCAGAGTGGTCTATTTATTTTCCTATTGATCTTGCCATTCTTTTTTTGAGGAATAATGACTGTCTCATCAAATTCCTCAAGTTCCCAATGTCGCATTGTGCCATAACCTTTGTAATGCTAAAGATCTCAGATTTGCAATTCTGTAGTCTGTCTTTCACCCTGTAATCTTTCACCTAAACTGTTGTGGCGATATGTTTCCTGCGTTGTTCTCCTGCTGTTATCCTTGTGCTGTTATTCTCATGCCCTTGCACTTCCAAACTCAGGTATTAGATTTCTCAAAGTATATGACTGCCCTGGCATGACAATTGTCCATTCTTCCCTGCTTTTCCTTATACCATGTTGTTTAAATTTTAGTCTAGTTATATATCTGATAATTATTATACACTAATATACGTGGGCAGTGCTTAGCCAATGACTGACTTACCCTTCTGTGAAGATGTCCCAGAAACAAGCCTGAAGTGAGTGTTCACATCATAGGCTACTAAATGAAAGCCTGTTTTAAATTTATTTGACATATGTTCCTGGCATTTTTAATTTTTAAGTAAGCTACAGGATTTTGTGAAGCACTTGAGACAGGAATGGTGTTTTCGCATAAGCTAGTTCAACACCAAATGTCATGGCACTGATTGTGACCAGTCTTCTAACTGCCACCACAGAGCTAGGTTAACAATCAGAGCATCACTGACTATCTGCTTATATATTCATCTTAGGTTAAAAGTATTATTTTACTTTTATATCCTTGGGTTTCCAAATACTGAAAAAGTTCAGAGCATTTGAAATCTGAAATCCTTTCTGCAGACATAATTTTTAGCATAAATAGCACCTTACTATTTCCTTGTGGGCTGGCTGCAAGGACTTAGGTGACTGTGGTGTTGCAGGTCACTTGGACATCTTCCTGTCTCTGCTGTGAGAAATCACTGCAAACAAGAACCTCTGCTCTCCCAGGACAGCTGCACTCAGTCAGCCACATGGGGTACTTACTCCTGCTATATATTTTGTGTATATACATCATTGGGATAAAAAAATCAGCCCTGCTGAGGACATTTTGTCACAGCAGATAAATCAAAAGCAGGTTGAATGAGAGAGCTAATCTAGTTGCTTATAGTCCCTAAAAATATTCTAGGCCAGGTGTTGACATGAACAATGTCAGAGGGACCAGCTCAGCACTGCAGAATACAAAGCCCTGCCTTTGGGCTACTGGGGCTTGAGCCAAATGCATTTGCAGGAAGCCTGTGGCTTGCAGATCAGAAGGTGCAGAGAAGATCCTGGCACAAAGAGAAATGAGTCTCACTGGGAGTCAAAGAGTCACAGAGGAAGGTGGAGGGAGCTCAGGATGCCCATCTAGCCTTTCTGTAGGTCACATCAGCCGGAATTCTGTCATTCCTGAGAAATAGGTATCTAACACCGTGGATCAAACTTTGATACATTAGTACTTTCTAAACTTTTTTTTATAATTTGGGAAGGAATTGCTTAATTACACCTCAGTAGATCCAATGGAACAAGAAGAAAGGGAAATCTGAGTATCTGTAGATTATTTGTTTTTGCATTTGAAAAGCGAGGTCTCATAGATGGGTTAAATATGCTTGGCTGGCAGCATTTTAGATGACCTCAAGCCATGGTCTGATGCCAGATAGAGGAAGTTTAAAATACTAAATAAAAAAAGATTTTAATCTAGATATAAAGGCAATAAATAATTCTCCCCCTGCAAATAAAAAAACCTCCAACAACGCATAAACTTTGATTTGCATTGAAGTTCTGATTGACTTACTTACAAATATTTTTTACATGTGATTTGAGGAGGGGCATACGTCGAAATGTAATTTTAAATACTAAATAAATAAATGAATACATGTTTATCTTCTTTCATTCTCAGACTCTTCTTAATTTGTTACTCACTCACCAGAATGAAATGTCTATTATTTGTCCAGTTAAATTTCTGAGTACAAAACCTATATTCTGGGAAAGGAAATCTAACCCACAGTGCTCAGCTCTTCTTCTAAAATGATATCTATGATAACGAGAGTTTGTACTAGAAATCTTTGCTTTCCTAAATTATTTTGTGAAATTAAGCCTTATTTTTCTTACAGCCATCCTTGGGTCAAGACAGCTACACTACCATAGCCAAGTATTTTTGCATTCTACATAATGATCCAGAATAAAACCAAAAAATCCTTCTTTCTCTTTGTATACACACATATATTAAATGACAGATGCCCTGTTGCAATAAGCAGAATTATCACTCACCACACAAAATGGGCCAGATTCTCTGCTCTGGTATCATCGCTTTGCACTACATCATTGAAAACATAATCCAGACCTAAAGCTTTGTTAGCTGACATGGTGAGGATTATCCCACTGGAAAGATAATCCTTTTGGACACAGACCAAGCCTTAGAGTTCTTCTGGGACTTCTTCCTTTCCCATAAGTATAGCAAGGAAAGAGGGGTGTTGCTAAATGAAAAGAAAAAACAATTAGCGCCTTACCACATCACAGGAGTCAAAACCCTTACGAGGGCTTGTAGCCTGTAATAGGATTGCCAGAAGGACTTCCTCCGAATCCAGCAATGTGTATGCAAGGAGGTGGAGAGGATTGAGCTAGACAGTGTAAGCCTTCTCAACTGACTAATTATTTTCACTGTCCAGGGGTGATACCAACAATTTAGTTAGCATACAAAGAACAGACCCCTTTGTGCAAACTTTGTACAGATGAGTTAAGAAGATACTGCGTCACACAAACTGAAATATGCATTAGTTTTCCTGGAAACAGGCTGGCTGTGGTGACTGGCTGTATTGGGTTATGTTGATGTTGTTTACCTGGAGATAAACAATGTACTGAGATATAGCAGAGCCTCTGGGTCTCCTGATAATGGCTGATATGAAAACTTGAGACTTGGCATTGTTTACATACCAAACAGCAAAGTCAGTGAAATGCCCCAAATGGGTGTCCTAAGGCTGGCCTACCTCATTATAATGTTAAAAACCACACCTCCTAGCTAGAAAAGCCCCCAACCCAAATAAGCCCACTAGTCTCTGGGCATGCGTAGTGAATTAAAAGAGAACTGTATCTTTAAGATGAAGTAAGAAAGATCCTAACCAATAGTTATCTGAAGGGTGGGACCAGTAGATGTAACTAACTTTGTTAACTGTTTAAATACTTGTCATGATTTCAACTGGGTGTGCATGCTAGGAGGAAAAATCCCCCATGCACCCAGCGCTGCAGTAAACCAATGTCAGCTTTCTAAACTATCATTTGGTTTGGAGAGTTTTCTTGGTTACGATTTTCAGTAACAGGGGTATCATGTTTAACCTGATTCTGAGTCTTGCCTGAGACTCCACAGCCAGTCTACAAGGTAACAGAATGGTAATACTTACACAAAAGATGCAGTCTACAGAAAGGACTTCACATTTCAGACGCTCTGAACTTTTACAGTATTTGTAAATGCTAAGAAATAAGTATGTATCATGGGATACTCAGAGATAAATAAAGATCTCTCAGAAAGACTGTGTATTCAATAAACTCTAAAAGGTTTTGCCAGCACGTGTTCAGGACACTAACAGATACCAAGAAATGGCAGCGAAAAATTATTAGGTACAAGATACTGAATTAAGGAGGAAAAGAAAAGGTAATGCCATAATCCCCAAAACACAAGGCAGTGTCCTCATACCCAGCCAGAAGACAGCCAAGCCTGGAAAGGGAGAAGGGGCTATCCAGGCTGGGTTGGCACTGCCTTGGATCCTGCTCCCTGTAAGTGGGGCTAGGCTGGGCTTATCACAAAAGCTCCTGGAAAATGGCTCCCTCCCTTCTCAAAATGCAGGCAGCGTGCTGCCGCTGAGCTGCTAGCTGACTTTAGTAGCAGGAAGATTAGAGGTCAATCCTATGTTTAGCTCTCTTACTAGGCAAGATGATGCCAGGCTCTTGGAGAGCAGAGGATCATTAGCAGAGAAATGAATGAGTCAAATATGAAAATTGGATTCCTGGGTTGCAAATTCCTCTGAATTTTCTCTTTGGAGATGGATGAACTTGAGGGTAGGAGACCAGAATGGTGTTGGAAGAGTCCAGCTCTCCCCACAGACTCTGTGTGAGCTCAAGCAAGTCACCCAGTCTGTCTGGTTGTCAGTTCTTTTATCTGTAACACAGCAAGAGTAATCATTTGTTTCCCACATCCTGTGAGCATGCATTGTTCCATTTGCTGAAACAAAGACCATCCCAACTGTGAGCTACACTGAACACAAGGACATTTTGTTTTTATTTATTGACATCCAAAATAACAGCAACTGACTGGAACCCTGGGATGAGTTTTAAAGCAGATAAGGAGAGGCCACTTAAACCATTTTTCAGTTTAGATGGTAATATGATCCCATCATAAACTAACACATCCGTTCTCCCTAGTATGGAAGAAGAAAAACATAATCCAAAAGATATGCATAATCCAAGAGATCCTCCTAGGCCAAGGACTTCAGTAGTATGAAGAATTCTTTAGGTGTTAATAGCAACTCTAGTTTAGAGAGGGCAGTTGACAAGTATGTCTGGGGCCTCCTTAATTATATGGAAAACAATCTCAACCTTTCTAATACAGGAGATTTCTTCACACTTGTACAAAACATGTGAGGTTGTTCTCTTAAAATACAATTGAGTAATGTTCACATGGGTCTTGGCTTCCACTAGCATTAAGCAAAGCTTTGCTTTCAGTGACCCACATACCCACCATCTGAACATTAATGTCTGCTCTGGGCATATGCAATTGCTAAGCTCATTCTCCTATTTAGGGAGATAATAAAAGCAGTGTGCATAGGTGTTGCTGCTCAGACAGCAGCATTGCTCTCAGGCATGTAGCACCTGAGCATGCTGCCAGTGGGCACTTCACCAGTGGGGCTTGTGCAGAGCCCTGCAAAAAAAACCCTGTAAACAACCTGCCTGTTGTGTGGAAATGAGAATGCTCCTTATTGTAAGGGTAATTTCATTCATTAACTGAATTTTTAAGCATTAAAACTACAGACTGTCCCCCATTTTCTTATGTAACTGCAGTTGAAAGTTGTTGAACTAAAAAGAAGTTTTAACTAAAGTTGAAAGTACCTCAGCCAATATTTTCAGGGAGGCTGTGGCAATACGTCTCAGCTGCCGTATGCATTACAGCAAATGGCTGAACTGAAAAAAAAATGAGGAGTTGTTATATGAAGCCCATATACTACATGATCCGTGCTGACAGGCAAAATTCAGCTACCTTCTCAGATGTGATTTTATGCCAACATCAGGTGCCTGTTTAGGAAAGCCCAGTGCAAAACTTTGCTGGTGCTGGATAACTCTTGTTGCCACAGAGATCTTTTTTTCCACTTATATGAGGAATTTGCTGCCCTGTGCTACCACCTCATTTTCTTTAGACACTTACAGAGCTTCATAAGGTCAGCACACCTGTGACATTTGAAGAATTTCTGCTCATGTGTTTATTTCCTAGAGAGATATCTGTGAGTGAAACAGTAGACTGAAATACCTGTTTTGCTCTTTACCTCTACAGCAATGGTGTAGGAGTGATCTTGGTAATTTGTTCTTCACTTTCACATGAGTAAGTACCTGTTATCACATAAAACAGGGAGATTACTGGGGAATGTAGTTTGTTTGATAAACGTTCATCTTTGGTGAAATAAGAAAAAAATAAAAATCAATATCTTGTTTTCGCATTTCTGAAACTGACTGAGGTTCCATTGCCTTAGTGTAGGTACCTAGAGTCATCTGAATACCCCTTGAATACTCCACTTGGCCCCCACTGTAGAGCAGCCTGGGACCTATCTCCCAGGTCTGTGCAAGTAGTTCAGCTATCCTAAGACAGATCAAATGGCATTAGACATTTACATTTACACATCTGCATCCCATCCTCAGTGTTTTGCCTTTATGGACCAGGACTTTGATGCCATGCACAAAAATAAGGGAAATGAGTTATCATTGTCTCTTCCTCCCTGACAGCCCCAGAATCCATCTTGGTGAGCCAAGGCACTGGTCAGGGACATGAGAGATCCAGATTCAAATCCCCATTATGCCTGAATCGGAGCAGGGATTACAACCCTCCCCAAAGACACCTAAACTATCAGGTAAGTGCAGAGTATCTCCTGTTATACTTTATGTAAAATGAATATTCATACAACAGGGATCCAAACCTACATTTTGCAGCAAGGTCCTTAATTAAATTACCACTGAGATTTTCTTCCTCTTTCTAACTTGAAGAATATTTAGCGATGTGAATTGTAATAGCTATAAGTGAAGAGCCTTACTCTGGAAGAGTTTATAATTGTTTGCAAATCTTTTGTTTTAGTGGCCAAATCAGAAATTCAAACAGTTGTACAGCTCAGAATTTATTGCTCTCTCAGCTTTATTGTGGTCTGCTGAGGAAAAGGCAGTAACAATGGCTGATTATGGAAAAGCCCAGCACATAATATATGCAAAACATTCAGCATGGAGCTATTCCGTGAGGAAGTGCACTCAGCACCCTCATAAAATTATGAGGGGTCTATTAGGAAGGAAAACAATTTTCTGTATCTAAATATTTATTCAGGTTTTAGTATTCTGTAGCAAAAGAAAAGTCAACAAACCCTTCTGTTCTTTTCTATGTCCTTTCCTGAATGAGACTTTTTGATTACAATTTTTTGACACTGTTGGTCTTACTACTCACTGCCAATGGAAGATGAAACCTTGAAGAAATATCTTACTATATTCAATAGGATTAGCATAGTCTGCATTCATCTTTCAAAAAACAGAGGGCCTGGGCTAGCTAGAGAATGGATGTTCAAGGACTTGTGGACTACATTTAACACCCAGGTCACAAGTGTCGACTTTCCCAGTCTGAGGTCTTCCAGTTTTCTCTGAATGATTCTATATTGGTGTTTCACCAAAAGTACAATATTGAAGCAGATTTCCCTGTTGTGTTTTGGTTCATATTGCTGAAGTGTCATCAGAGTGCACAAACTAGATTACTCTTGGATTAAAGTAAACTAGAAGATGAGTGCCAGGAGCACACCTAAAACACTCCAGCTCCTAATTGGTATGTAGTCCACCAGAGCAAGCAAGACCTAGTCCAAGATAAACTCATCTGAAAGGCATCTCTCAGGTCTTCATAAACATCTGCTTTGTCCCTTCCATCATCACTGCCCATCATGGTGCTGTGACCCCTGCATTGTGCATCCAGCTGATACTGAATTCAATTCTGACTTTTGGAGTCATACATGTACACAGCAATAAAAGCAATCTGTTCTGTATACAGTCTCTTGCATGGTTTTCATGTCGAAGTAGGAGACACACTCCCTTTAAAACACTTCCCCTATTTGCTGTCTTCTTTTGAGGGCAAAGGAACAAAGCAGGAGAGCACTAACGTGTGGCAAAATTAAACTACTTTTCCTGTTTTCCTCTTTGCTCCTCCACAAGTGGGGATGGTGCCTGCAGCTTCTCAGATAAGGAAAATCATGTATTTAATTTATTCTGTAGTATACGTTAGCTTTGAACAAATGTCCTCATCTTTACTGGCAATGGAGAAAATCAGATATCTTTATTGCTTCTGTTTATAAAGGCTGCTTTTATCAGCTCAAAGAAACATACCATCTACTGTGCATTTTTTTCTCTTGATATTAGTTGTCTGCCAAATAGCAACTGCTCATTGATGGGCAGATTTAGGTGTAGGAGAAATCTTTATTTAGACATAGGAAAGCCTCAAAGTAGGAGGACAGTACGTAACTCTCTGAACACTTGAGCTAAATAGAAGACTTCTGAAATAGCAGGCATCCAGTATTTTTAGCTGTCAGTGGGAATTCAATAGGTTGAAAAATGTGTCCAGTAATAAATTTCTTTTGTAAACTAAAGAGCAATCTTGCAGGGAGCTATTGCAGAATTGAAAAAAGTTATGTCTAATCACATTTTCCCACTCTTTTGGGAAATTACAGCAGACACCTACAGCAAAACCTGCAAAAAGGTATGCATCTTAATTACAGATTATTTCAACCCAAACTAGGAAAGTTCCATGCATTTTTTTTTAAGTTGAATGTATACATTTATTAATTAACAAACAAAAGGAAAGAACTAAGCAGCAAAATCACTTGGCTCTCTCTAATCAGTCTCCGTCTGCATGGTGCCAGTTGCGTGTTGTTAGCTGCAATCTGCCACTGACAGATGTATTCAGGTTTGGAAGCTGTTACTTAACTTAGAGGCAGTGACAGTGTTTGGATAATTCTGATGTTATCCTGAGAGGATTAGGCTACAAACACAAATTTAAACTGTCTTCTCCAATGCGTATTTGAAGATGATGTACATTTGCACAGGACTGGCTGTCACAAAACTAATTTGGCCAATGTTTTTATTTGAACATATGTGGTTTCTCAAAGGAAGTGGGTTGTAGGTAGAGATGAAAGCAATTCAGTACCTCTGATCTCTGGGATGTCAATTCCAAATGAGATCACCCTCACTGCACATTTTCCTTTTCTGGCACCAATCTGGGGAAATTCAGAGAACTACAAACACACTCTTTTATTTTCAAAGTTTTAAAAAATTAGACTAGATACTCAATACTCATTCATTTCTTTTTCTTCAACATATAATGCATGTCATAGAAATAATTTGGGGCTTTGTTGTTTTCAGGGTAATGTAATTTCCTGAGAACTGAGGTAAACGGTATTTCTGAAGACAGACACAATGATACCACCAAAAAGCTTCTGTTTCCTCCTCAAATCCTCAACAACACAAAATGCATCTAGTAGCCCTTTGAACTCCTTTTATTTTGCCCAAAGAAATGTAGCAATGCAAGGAAACTATACTATACGTAGTAAAAGCATCATCACTTTTCAAATCTAAAAGCTAGATTTGTATTTTTATACACAGTACCTAATGAAATCCTTATACACTGAAAAGACTGACTCTGAGATTAAGTTTTTCCATATCAGAAAAGTCAAAAGACCTGCTGCTCTTGTTAGAGACGTGACAAAATTGTCAGCTTCTATTTCATCTTCTATTTGTTGGTACATTTTAATAAGAAACACCACAGTAAGATCCACCTTTCAAATGACAAACTGAGTTGGAAAATATCACCTCTGTTGCTATATTGGCATTTCAGTAGATATTCTAATTGTAAGTGCTTGATTTCTTACACCTATCAAATGTATTGTGATAGCCTCATGCATCTAATCTTCCCAGATCATTAAGGGAGAGGGGGGAAATGCATTTTTAAAAAGAAGGTAAGGAAAAAACATACGGTATTAAACCTCTCAAATGGAACATTAAGTTGCTTACTCCTTAGTGATTTGGCTTGTAAAAATGAATATCTATTACTGATAGACATATAGCACACTAAAAATGTTAAATAACACCAAGCATTTCCACACTTCCAGATAGCGGACAAAAGTTTTAGAATACAGGGAGCTTACTAGAATGGTAGTTTTTCCTGGTGTGGTGCTTACAGCCCCATATGGTTTTCAATTTTATTTTCAGTAAGTTATGCATTTTCCGAATAAAACAAAGAGACAGCATTTGTCACAAACATTTGCTATAAAACACAGATTTGCTAAAAAGAAAGGTATTAGCAAACAGCATTCAAACTAAATGCTATGCCTCCAAGGCAAGTCATCATTAGGCACCACTTGCCATTAGATAAAAGAAAAAGATGTTCCTAACGGTTTGTAGAAACACAAACAACAGCTTGAGTGTAAAGAGCTGGTTATTGTTTACTGAGCTTTGAAAATGCTCTGATTTTACTACTCCATATTCTGCCTTGAAATGTTATTTCTGTTTGTTAGGCATAAATATTGATTATAAAGTTCCACTGAGGACTGTAACTACAGAATGCCAAACTGGAAGTGTGAGAGGATTTGGGGCTTAGGCGTACGTGTTCTTAAAAGAATTATGAAAACAGCTACTTTTTTCCCTTCCTCAGCATTCTTTCTTTATTTCCAGCTGAAATAAACTGTTATTTTTGCATCCCATTGTAAGGTTGTTTTAATAGCTTTTGAATTACTTGTCCTTGGAGTCTGCTGCAATTTTTTAATAATAATTCATATTAAAAGCTTATTATAGTGCCTCTCCACAACACTCTTGCAGCTATCCTGACTTCATATATCATACCACAGAAAAGCAATGGAAGAGCTGAGAGTGAAAATAAAATATCTTTTTAAAAACAATCTATATTTTTGTTCCTTTTTTCTTATTCAAGTTGTCACATTTCTAGGTTTGACATCTTCAAGTTTCTCGCTGCAATGACAAAAATTAAAAAATGAGAACCACCATTCTGGGGCTTTGAGACAAAGACCAAATTTCAAGAAGGTTAGCAACTTTGCTTACAAGGACACAAGAAGAGTTTCACATGGAGGACTTTTTGCTTTGTGCAGATGACCTCTGAATTTCTAGGGAATTTTTTAAAGCCTGCACAGAGCCCACTGAAGTTGATAGGCTCCTGTTCAGACAGAAACCTTCAGCCTTATAGGTCGTTTCCAGAATCAGGTTTGTACTGTCAGTCTGAGTCTGTAGAAAACTGCAGGAAGAATATTTCTCCTGGTATACTGAGATTAAATCATGAACCAGAAAACACTTCTTAAACTTCATTATTGTAATGCTGACTTTTAGGAGGTTTATCTTTAAACTGTTTAGCTAGTCTGTTGTAAATTTTGGTTCATGGCATTACCTGAAGAGACAGTCTACACTTTCAAATAAGTCAGATTCACAGAGGAGAAGGAGTTATAAAGTTAAAGGTGGTACAGTAGTAGGAATATATTTATTGTCAGGTTATGTCATAAAAGCTTGTCTGCACAACCACGAAGGAGCACAGTGGGAAAGCCCACATAACACCCTGCTCCAGCTGCTCTCAGGGCCATGACAGGAACCATCATCCCATCAAAGGCCCATCTCCACAAGCCCAGAGGAGCATAGGGGCACAAAAGCAGGTGGAAACCCAAATTAAAGACTCAGAGGAAGGGACACTCTGTCCAGACCCTTCTCAGGGCTGCCTCAGGAGATCCCCAGCCCTACAGCCCAGGTGTGAAACCCATCAAGAGGAGTCAACCCCAAAGCACATTTTGGACTGAGGGAGGTTGCTCTCTAGGGGTGTAGGACACATGATGGGATGCAGGGGAAGAGGATTTTGGGATTGCACAAGGCTTATTATGGGATATTTAGGGAAGGATCCAAAAGTGGAGGAAGTGATGGATTTAGGCGATTTGGGGAAGAACAAGCATGAAAAATAGAGGGGTAGAGATAAAAGAGGCTGGTCATCTGTAAGTAGTTGGCTGGTTGGTACCCTTGTCTGGCCATGCCCTGTGTATGTATGGGGGTCTGAGCTTAGCAACTGGAGTGAGTGTAGGTGTGTGAGTAAACAAGTGATGGCTAGTGAGGATCAAGACCAACTATCCAGCAAGCTGATTGCCTAGGAGCCAGAGCAAGATCAGAGGTGTGTTGGACAGTGGGGACTAGGGGAGTCCCAGCCAGCTGCCAGAGGAACATTAGGATCCAGGGTCTCCAGGGGTGAGTCTCACTGCTCTGTGTGTGTGTATGTCCTCAAGGGTCTGCACCAACAACTGGAGGGTGGCTGTAGCCTTGGGGATTCATATGTCCAGCCAGGAGACGGCAATTGGGCAGACTAAGTACCTGAGCTTAGCTGCTGGAGGAATCTACACTGTACAAGTGTATGTATATTCCTACTAGTGGATCTCCACCCTGCTCAACCAGAGAGGGAGGCAGGATGAGGCCGTTGGTGCTGTCTGTGGTCATGTGAGTGTTCTGTGTGTCTGTCTGTGATCTGCATGGCCGGCCACATATATGCATGTATATGTTGTGGTGCATATATGTGCTCTGTGTGCATGTGCCTATTGGGAATGCATCTTTAGCCTCACTACTGCTTGGACCTGGGGCACGGACCTGCTGCAGCGTTGCCTCTCTCAGACTGTCAGATCCAGTGCATTACATTTTTCTCCTAACATTTATGTACCACTTCATACAGGCACAAAAATCACACCCATTCTCCCTTCATTATTAAACAGACAAAAATTAGACTAATTCAAAAACTTAATTTTCAATTGCGTTTTAAGCTATCCAAGGAACCTGTTGCATGACTAGCTCCAGATGAAGTGTTTAAGGTTCATACATGAAAATTAAATATTATATTATTAAAAGGAAATTAATTGCAAAGTTCCAGAAGGACACAATCAGCCTTTATAAAAAACATACCCAGAACCTCAGTGGCACATGCCAGGGCTGCCTGCAGCCTCAGTGCAGTTCCTTCTGCTCTGGTATTCACACCTCGAATATTGTGTTCAGTTTTGGGCTCCTCACTACAAGAAGGACATAAAGGGTGCTGGAGCGTGTCCAACAAAGGGCAAAGAAGCTGGTGAAGGGTTTAGAGAACAAGTCTTATGAGGATTGGCTGAGGGAACTGGGATTGTTTAGCCTGGAGAAGAGGAGGCTGAGGGGAGACCTTATTGCTCTCTACAGCTACCTGAAAGGGGGTTGTAGAGAAGTGGGTGTCAGTCTCTTCTCCCAAGTAGCAAGTGACAGGACAAGAGGAAATGGCCTCAAGTTGCACCAGGGAAGGTTTAGATTGGATATTAGGAAAAATTTATTTACTGAAAGGGTTATCAAGCATTGCAAGAGGCTGCCCAGGGAAGTGGTTGAGTCCCCATCCCTGGAGGTATTTAAAAGACGTGTAGACGTGGCGCTTAGGGACATGGTTTAGTGGTGGACTTGGTAGTATTAGGTTTATGGTTGGACTCAATGACCTTAAGGGTCTTTTCCAACCTAAATGATTCTACAATTCTGTGATTCTCTCCTTGTGTGTGTCTGCTGCGAGGTGACTGGGTGGCATGGCAAAGGTCCCCTGCTCACTGGCTGGGGCTCAGGAGTCCAAAACTCCCTGTGTAGCCAGCACTATTTCTCAAGTCTTTTACGGCTCAAGCCCCACAAGTCTTCTCTGCCTTTGTTAGCTCAGATCACTGCAGCAATGAAGCATAAAGAATACTCCTCTACTGCCATACAGTGTCTGCCAGGAAGTGGCCAAAGGAAAGATTTTCCCAGGTTTGCCCCAGCAGCATCTGCTGGTTGCACTCCAGGTGCCCAGGGAGGCCTTGTTTGCCAAAAAGAAAAGGGAATAGAAGAAAGTGAGAGACAGCAACTTCTGCTGCTGGTGGTATGTGAGGGACGTCTGTCTTACAGCAGAAGTTTCTCCCAGTACTAAATTCCCTCTTGAAAAACTCAGAAAAGACTCCATATTCTCTATTCAAGAGCTAGCAAAAGAGAAAGAAAACTTGCAGAAGACTTCTCATTTGTCCGTGTAAAAATGTATTAAGCATAGAATCATAGAATAGAATGATAGAATAGTTTGGGTTGGAAAGGACCTTTAAAGGTCATCTAGTCCAACCTCCCTGCACTGAGCAGGGACATCTTCAACTAGATCAGGTTGCTCAGAGCCCTGTCCGACCAGACCTTGAATGTTTCCAGAGATGGGACATCTACCACCTCTCTGGGCAACATATTCCAGTGTTTCACCACCCTCATCATAAAAAATTTATTCCTTAAATCTAGTCTGAATCGACCCTTTTTTAGTTTAAAACCATTACCCCTTGTCCTATTGCTACAGGCCCTGCTAAAAAGTCTGTCTTTCTTATAAGCCCCCTTTAAGTACTGAAAGACCGCAATAAGGTCTCCCCAGAGCCTTCTCTTCTCCAGGCTGAGCAACCCCAACTCTCTCAGCCTGTCCTCACAGGAGAGGTGTTCCAGCCCTCTGACCATTTTTGTGGCCCTCCTCTGGATCCGCTCCAACAGGTTCATGTCTTTCCTGTGCTGAGGACCCCAGAGCTGGACGCAATACTCCAGGTGGGGTCTCACCAGAGCAGAAAAGAGCATGGTAGCATACACCCTATTTTACAGAAGCAGAAAGTGAGGTAGTGATTATGTAGTTCCACCGTAACTGCAAATTGCTGTGAGCCAAACAGAGAAAAGGAAGTGGAATAAAAGGAAAATCTACACATAGAATTAATCACAGATAATTGCCAAAGGCCTGAGACTCATTACAGTGCAAAATATTTTTTTTATTATTTTGATTCAGGCCAAACGTAGACCCTACATGATTACATGTATATGACTGTTTCACATTCTTAACCGCTGCTTGTTTTTTGATGTTTTGCATGGAAATGAAGACAAGTAATAATAACGGGGATTCACAACAGTGTCTTTAAAATATTTTAATTAACACAGGATCATTTTGTTATGAAATACCATACAACATGATGCAATATAGTAGGCAACAGGCCAAGGTATGCAGAGTATATATGGTGGGAAAGCAACAGTTCCAATATGTAATTACATTAATCTTCTTAATAAAGACAATAAAATGACATTTCTGTACAGTTGAAAGAAACTACAAATGTCTGTGTGCAACTTAAAGAAGCTTGAATCAGGAGAAGCATGCAAAAGGCAAGTCCATCACACAGTTCTTTCTGTTGTAAACATTCAGCCCAAACTTTATATAAACCCAAGTGAAGTTCTCACTTAGATTCTGCCTGCTCTTCTTTTTTTGTTGAGTCACTGAGCCAGCAAGCCAAAAATCACTGCATTTGCAGAATGCCCGTCCTTGAAATGTGGGGTGAGAGGAGTCCTGTTTGTCCATGGAGCTGAAGAGCAGATGGAAAAATTTCACTTTCAAAATTTTAGGCTCACAGTGATAGCATGCTGGTGGCCTGGAGGAATGATAGCCCAGCGGAGTATCAGAATGTGTGTACACCTTATCATTTGAATAATTCTTCAACTGATTCAGTGATTTTGTAACACTTTCACTGAGTTTGGCTCTGCTTTTAACCACCTGCTAGTGTGACAGAATCTGTTGTTTCATCTGCAATAGTGCATGCCATCTCCCAGAAGTCTGAGAAATACCACTTGTCATTTCAAAAGTATGTGCTGTGATTTCCAGCATGGGTTTGTCTCTACTCTTTTTCAGCAACTTTGAAATATCAGGATCATAATCTGCTCAGAAATAAAAGCAGCTGAATAAATTTGCAACTAATCTTTCTAGTTATTCTGGGTTTATTTCTTGTAATGGTCTTGTATTGAAACCCTTTTCAGCAAGATATCATCAGTTACTTAGCATTTACAATAGTATCAGGCTTCTTTCTTCAGGAGGTTATTGGAAATTTAGGATGCTATTTGTATTCTTTTGATGAAGATGAACAACTTCAGATTTTGAGAGTGTTAGTTCCTGTCTCAAGCATTTTTTCAGTTAGGGAATCCAGACTGTATGAAAACTTCCATACATCCCCACTCAGACGCAGCTTGTCCCTAAATCCTATGCAACACTAAACCAGCTGATAACAGCTGATGTCACTAATACCAGCATGATGGAGCCACCGAAATTGCTGAACCTGGATGAGCACATATCACAGAATCACAGAATCACTAAGGTTGGAAAAGACCTGTAGAATCATCAATTCCAACCGTCAACCCAACACCACCATGCACACTAAACCATGTCCCACAATGACACGTTCACACGTTCCTTGAACACCTCCAGTGATGGTGACTCCACCACCTCCCTGGGCAGCCTGGTCCAGTGTTTCACCACTATTCCAGTGTTTCACTTTCTGAAGTGATTTACACAGAAAGGCTTGGTGAAACAGGAAAGTAAACTTACTTGCTGGAAACAAAGCTTTTTTTAAAAATTATTTTTCTTTCTTTTTCTTTGCTTTCTCTTCAGTCAGGCATGATTTAAACTGTTTTGTTTTAACGCCTTGGAATTCTTCATCTTCTTTGCACCCCACTCAATCACTACTCTGTCAGCAAAACTTGTGCATGCTTGAAAGACAGAAACACAGCCAACACTGTCTGAAAAACAGAAATTTTTACCTGGCCTCTGGGTTTTGCAGCATCCTTTTTTTTTTTTTTTTTTTTTCCCTTTTCTTTGCAGAGCATAAAATTAAGGAATAGTCTAGACTGCATCACTGGGAGGAGATGGAGCAGCATAAGCATAATACAGTGATAATTTGGGATAACTGCTGTTTTCATGATTCTGCTAAGTAAAAATCCTCTGGTAAAAGATGCTCTAACAAAGAAGTGATTGAAGTTCGACTAACAGGCATGACAGTCAAGTCAGAGACATCCCAGGCTTCAGGTCTTCCACAGTGTCTGGCTTTTCTTTTCTAGGTGAAAGAACAACCTGGAGTCAGACAAGGATCGGAGGAAGAAAGAGGGGATAAAAGTCAGTAGGGAGACTTGGAGACAGTCTCAGAGAAATGGCAAAGCAATCTCAGACATCCTCTGATATGAGAGCACTGCCAGACAGAGTGATGAAAACAAGTAGCAAAGTTTAAGAGAGAAGAAAGAGTTTGCTATGCTTCAGAAGGTCGGGGGGGGCAGAGGGCAGGGAGCAGGCAGAGATAAAGAAAATCCAAAACAGAGACAAGTGGGCCTCTTGGGGAGTGATTTTGCAGCCAGGGAAGGAAGGAAACAGGTTCCCAGGCAGACCAGTCTTTAGCCCTCTCAGCAGCAGCTGGGTGGGCATCCATTCCTCTGGGCGCCCCATGGGATGTCATTTCTTCCGCCAGAGTTGGAACTAGTTTAAAAAGCTCTTGCTTTTCACATCTGTCCTCCTGTTTCCCTAAATTAGTAAAAAAAGGGAGGGAGGGTATGTTTCTTCTGCTACAGAGAGACCTTCTCCTACAGCTGTTTCTCCTTTGTAACAGAGGTGATTGTACTATATTAGCTACAAAACACTGCTCGTGTCCATGCTAAAGGAAACCTTCATTGTGCTCACATGACTTCTGGTTTTAACTGCCTCTTGTTCCTTTTTTTCCTAAATTGTTTCAGTTTCCTCTAATATTTTTGATAACACCTTTGAAAGGCCTGAATACTGATTTCCCCCATGTGAATAAGAGGTTTTTCCAGTTAACAGGAATGGAGTAAAGGGATCTGACTGCTAACGATGCCTTTGGATCGCATTACTGTTTCAGGTACCTGAATATCTAATCTTTCATCACTGAGCAGTAATGACCTGAAGTGTAGTGTAAAAAAAAGAAAGGGAAAAAGGGAAAACGAACAAATCCAGTGGTCTTTGAAAGATCTTACACACCATGGAAAGGAAAAGGCAAAAATCCAGTTTTCTGCTTTCCAGTCCACCTTTAAAGTATTTCAGCTACAGGTTGTGCTTGATCTCCAGCTGCTCTCTTGACAAGTCATGGAACAGTTACTTGTAATTCAACTGTCCTTAGAGGTAATCATGATTTTTTTCCTGAAAATCGTAGGCCTACCTTGTGCACTGAATGCCTCTATAGCATTCCCCACTATATGACAGGTCTGCAATTATCATTCTTGCAAACTATTATTTAAAAAGCTCCAGCTTGCTTCTGAAGCTGTTAAAGGGTATGAATTATAAGACCTGCAACAAGAGTGCATCAGAAAACATTTCTGTCAGTGCGTGGACAATTGTGAATCACGTTTCAGCTCGATGGAAATGCTCATACATTGCACTGCAGTCAAATGATGTGCTTGCTTCTTGATTTACAATTTACTATGTAAGCTTTTTCTTTTCCAATCAGTTTTGCTTTTTAAAATTATGACCTGGCAGTACAAGAATTCAGGATAACAGAATAGGGAGAAATACATTTGACTTTCTTTTTCTCGTGAGGGATATGGGAAGACACAAAGGAGAATGGATCCAACCCATGAAAACTTAGTTCAAGGGAGATGTTGCAAAAGAAGAGATTGTTCTTTGAGATGAAAAAGTGAAAAGTAGTTTTCAGGCATGGAATAAATCTATAATCTCCTCTCTAGGAGACAACTCTGCTGCTAACATAAAGAATTCTCTCAGGACAGCTCATGTTCTGCAGAAAAGAAAAACAGATGAGGCAAAGGCACAAAAGTAATTACTTGGCATGAAGAAATATAGAAAACAAGGAGAATGCTGAAGAATGGTAATGTCAACAATGGCTCGGTGCAATAAAAACTGAGAGCAAAATCTTGAAGACTTGAAAAAGAGATAGAAATCATCAGAAAGTAAACAGCACTTGAAGATACCATTCAGATTCAAAAGTCTGGGTTCCCCATCACCTCTTCTCTTTTTGTTCCTTCTACTAGATTTATGAACCACATTGTTGACTCAAAGGCCAAAGAATCTCCCCCTAGGAAATACACATGCTCCCTGTTGCCAACAAGTAGCTGCACCCAGGAGAAGCTCAAGGACTTAGATGCCTAAAGGCATCCCTTAGGACACACCTGGGATTACTTCAGAAAGGCAGTGGAAAGCTTTATAAGTGGGTTTGCAGATGACCCCATAAATTTTCCTGCTCTTATCCTAAAATTATTCTCTAAAACTTAGCTGAAAATAAGATTGGAATAGTGTATGACTAAAACATGCAGAAGGAAAATGACTTTTCCTCTTGTAATGCCCAGTTACACAAAGCATATGAATAACTGAAGAGCACTCAGGAAGATACACAGCTGTAAAGTAGGAGCTAAAAAGATCTATTGACCCCATCTGACATGCTTTGCAAATCATAACTCCAGCTGAGCGGAGTGGTGCTATTCAAAGGTGGCTGATAAGAGGTAGTACAGTGTCCTGAGGGGATCACACTTTGTGGACATAGACAGTGATTATGCTGAAATAATTAACACCTCTAATAAAGCAGAGAAGATGCAAGGTTCAAAACACTGATTTTGTTCCTTTTATTTAAGAGAAAGAAGCTGTTCTTTTATCCTAAACACTGTATCAGCCCTATGTTCACACTGCTACAACTCACAAAGCTCTTCTTTTTTACAATCCACTCTGAACACACCAAACTGTGCACAGCATGAACTGATAAAGCTTGACTTGAACATTTTTTTCTGAATGTAAATTGCAGTAGGCTTTAAAGGATTCCAGCTCTCCCTGGGGTAGGTACAAACTATTTTTAAAATGGATTTGATACGACATCTGCTTTAAAAGTCAATTTGAAACAGAGTATGTCTGTGTGCTAATGGGAGTAAATGGGATTGTGAAACATATGCTGCAGGCCTTTTTTTTTAAAGAATGCAATCTAAGCACACAAATAATAAAAATAATATCAATACTAATTTACTGTGTATTCTAGTCACTCTTCATAAACATCCAAGTGTACTGACATCACGCAGAGATATACCAGGCAGCTGTAAGTCATGCACACTGCAGCTGAATTCTGCGCTAACAGCAGCCAGTGCATATCATTGGAAAACATGGGGGCAGAGAGGGTTCCCTCATGGAAAAGGTTATAAAAACTATTCTATGTGCAGATATACACATATATACATATATACGTACGTACTTTTATATGTGTATATATATGCACACGTACATATATACACATACATATATGTACATGTGCACACTTTTGGGACAAGATTTCTACAGAAGACTTCAACTCTCCAGCAAAGTGTCAAAATAGCAGCTGTTGCCCAACCACTGATATGTTCCCATCTTGAAATGTCTCTTCTCTCATCTGAGCTCCCAGAGGGCATTAAGCATCCCCTGAGACACACAGGTGTCTCTAACAGTAAGGTCAGGCAGTGTATTAGTAAAGTTTCTCACCTCCAGGGGAGGCAGCATCTGTCTGAGGGAACCCACTACATACAGATGACAGGAGTGCAAGACCCCCAGACTGTCAGTCCTATGAGATTCTGTAGCAATGTCTATTTGCAAGAGAAATCTTTGGAAAAACTCAAAAATGAAAAGAAAACAGATCTGTGCATTTTAAAATCTCGTTGCAAAACTTCCATTATTTGTAATGGAGCCAAGGATTTACCACCTTTAAAATAGCAACATGTCTGAAGTATTCCCCCTCTGACCATCTCAGCACAGCTGTAGATGAAAGAGCAAGTAGCAATCTCCCACCTGCATGACCTCTCTGCCCTTGTACAGGAACTGGGACATGTGGAAATTGTAATTTCAGCTGGTCACTGCTTCTGGTTCCAATACCATCCATGCATTCTTTCTCTGCCAGCATCTGCAATCACAATCTGCCAAACTCAATTCTCTCTCAAAAAAAATAGCATTACCTTTTCTCAAAGAAAAAAAAAAAAAAACAAAGTAAAAAACAAGAAAAAAGGGCACTTTGGAATATCTTAGAGAATTATATTGTCACATTTACTTTGAATCATTTATCTCATAGAAAATATCTACCTGTACTCATCAGTTTGTTCTTTATCCTTTATGCCACTCCTACAAAACTATGCTACAAAACAGTGGGCTTAAAATGACTGTTTCAGTCATGTTTTATGAAACTGCATGAAGCAATCCACCTGGATAAATCCCTGTGACAAAAAACCAAACCAAACCAAAACAAAAAAAACCCCAAACCAACCACAAACAAATAAAAAAACCCCACCATACCACTTTCTTGGGAGAGAAAACAAAACAAAGCTATGATTTTCTTTTTCTCTGTATTTAAATGCTTTAAATGTCTGTGGTAGGGGTAGGATTAACATGTTGAAAATGTTATCTCTGTCCTTAGTGTAGGTCTGTAGGTCCTGCAACTCCTTAGGCACTTCCCAGCTTGGCTAGAAAATTCCCAGAGAGCTTATTTTGACTTGCTTATAATTTCTTAGAATTGCCATTGTGCAGAGATGGACATCTATCCCCTGGTCTAAACCTTCATTACAACATAGGCTGAGATGAATAGAGACCTGAATGCCATCTAGGTTTGTCACTAGAGCTTAGAAGTAGCAATGGCAGCATTTAAATAGTAACAGGAGCATTTCAGCAAGCAACCAAAGTCTTCATTTCTTCCCTAACACATAATTTAAACCAAAACTGTGGTGCTAAAACTTCAGTGTCACAGTGCCTAAAAAAGTCTGGGCTCCACCACAGAGCATCAGCAGCATGACAGTAAAAATTCCTCCACTTCTGAAGTGTGAGGGACTCAAGACTGGCAGCACCCCGAAATGCAGGCTAGTACCATGAGTCACCTCTTACTGTCAATACAGGAGAATTATTAAAGAACCTGATCTCAACAGAGTGGATGGGTGGTTACGAAACCATATGGTAAAACAGGAAAACATCCCTGTAGGCAAAGCTGTCAAGGCTACAAAAATCTGAAAGTAAAATTGGTATAAATAATTATCTGGAACCAATGAGGCAAGAAAGACAGACAAATACTGTCAAGAGAGAATAAGACACAAATTTAAAACCCAGGCTGCAGCAAGTGAGACACATGAAAGCCAACCATTGTTATAAAGTACAAGATAAGAGGAACA
This sequence comes from Gavia stellata, assembly GCF_030936135.1. NCBI lineage: Eukaryota > Metazoa > Chordata > Aves > Gaviiformes > Gaviidae > Gavia > Gavia stellata. The sequence goes on from NC_082594.1 coordinate 74,274,485, forward strand.
GTGCTGAGGTGATTCTTTTCCAGTAGAAAAATGGTACTCTTAAAAACAGTTAATCAAACCCAGAATATTCATACATTGCTAGTTAATCTAACTTCATTTCTCAAGTGTTCTAGTTTTCCATTTTGAACACTACTGAAGAAGATGAATATGTAGATTAATCTAATCCTGGAATTAATTTTCATCATAACTGCTGAATATTTGTACACAAATACCATATTGCTGAAACGCACCCTACACTTTTAATTTAATACTGTGAACACATGAATGCCTCTTTGGACTGAATTAGTGGAAACTTTTAAAATGTTTATACTCTTATGTCGAGGGCTACACATAAATGTTTCCAAAGGGAATGTAAGAACCATCTAAGTGAGGTTATCTGTGCTTCACATTCTTATTTTTGCTGGCTTATAAAACCCTTGCCTCATAAAACAACCCTGTGTTGCCACAGCACAAGCCTTTGGGACTGTGGTTAACCTTTACCTAACAGGGCCCAACCTTTCCTACCGTTGTCCTTCCTGCCCTGGCAGGCTGAAGGAACATCCTGTCGCTTCCTGACAGACACGCTAGTCACACAGGACAAGTTCTCACACTCACCTTTTTTCTCCCCTCTCTTTCCTTCCTTTTCCTCCACCTGAGATGAAGCCTTTTTGCCTAACCCCTGAATCCTTACGCAGGTCCCAGCTGATTATTTCTGATGAGCCTCTTGGCCATCATGGGGTTCCTTCCCACCTCGCTCCCAGGCTGCCTTTCCTGGGGTCTGAACCACAGACTGAGCACAGTGACCACCACCTCCCCACAGCTGCTGACATCCCCAGGGGCCAAGTCTTCCCTGTCCCCTCTCAACATTTCCTGTTCCTGTGCTGGAAAGATTCTAAGCCCCTTGATCAGTTGGATTTCAAACAGTAATAAACTCTCGGACTCATTGCTATACTCAGAATTGCCTATACCAGCATCTATGGAAAGGAGATACTCATGGAGCTGGATGCCAGGGCCTTTAGTATCTGTTCACATGAAATTCAGGAGTTACAGCAAATGGAGCAGAAAAAAATGTCTTCTTCCTTGCCAAGACCTCCCAAGCAGGGAAGGCAAGCAATGAGTATCTTCTTTTCCCTGTATCTCATCAAGATGTTGCTGAAGGCATTTGGCTTCTGAGAAGAACCAAGCTTAGAAGAACCAAGAGCCAGAAGATGCTGGAGGTCACAGAGGTATTTCTCATATCCCTGAGGACAGCAGTTCTGCCAAGGGAGAGCAAGTCTCAGTCTACTCAGCTGGCAGGGCCAGTGCAACTTCGACACTGTACCTCCGTGGTGCTTGTTTTGGTCTCAGCTTTGAGGCAGAGAAGCCATTTAGATCCACCGCACAATATGCTACACTGCATTGCAACTAAATATGCATCTACACACAATCGATTAGATTGCTGTGATGGGAATGTTGAGGAGACTGACAAACCAGGCCAGAGTTAAACTTTAAAAAAAACCACCACCAAGTGTGTTCCTTAACAACTCACTCCTGTTAATGCTATTTTGCTTAAAATTTGGTTACAAGGATTTCTGCTTACGTGTTTTCCCATGCCTCCTATCTGTAACTACACAAGTCTTTCTTTGTCCCTTTAGTGGTTAAGTTGCTCACACACCTTTGTAAAATGCTTAAACTTTGTGTCTTGCCACCATTTTGTCACAAAATACTTACATGCTGTTGTAGATCACACTGGTTTAGAGCACTTAAATTTGGGTTCAAAGCAAACTATTATTAATTATACCCTAATTAGTGCATTTATAATTTACATCACAGATATCATAGACCTCTGCTGGGACTGCAGTTGCATTGTTTGCTTATTCTCAAGATTGCTTTTTGATGGCACTTCTTTGATTTTGTATTATTGTGAGACACAAAGGCTTTCTTATTTTAAGTGCCATTGGGATCATTTCCAGATTATAGGGTACTGTTGCATGTGTTGTTTACACCATATATGTCCTGACACAAATAGATTTTCTATTTTTTAAGTCTCTCTTTGGAGGAAGGTGGCAGTCATATGAAAATAATGGTGTGAGAAATCCACTTTTAAAGACAATGAAAGGACTGTGATTAAGGGTGTTATAAACATACCTGCTACCACTCAACAGTTAAAATGTGGCACAGTGGTTTGTGAGATGTAGCATCCTCGTTTTTCTATCCGGGATTTCTTGGACAGAAATGTGTGCCATGCCTGTACCATGCATAAAACATAGAGTTGAACAGACCATAGTACACAAGTGGCCAAAATCTTCTTTTGCCTCAAAGTTAAGAGAGAAATGGAAAAAAGTGGCAGGGTGATAGACGACTTGTAAAAGTAGTACCATCTTTTCCCTTCCCTCCCCGAAAAAGGAAGAAGAGGCATCAAATATGCATATCTTTTTACAAAACTAACCTTGAGTAGATACCTGAAACACTAAAAAAAATAAGACAAGGCATAAGCAAATAACAAAATGGGCCAATTTCCACTCTCAAGAAGCCTGTAAATATATGGGAGAAGAGAAGAAGGGGAGTAACTACCAGAAAGACAATAGAAAGACAGAAGTGAAGCAACAGATGAAAAAAGAGTGGCAAGGAGCTAGATGAAGTTAAGCAAAAATAGATGTTGAGGAGATAAAACAAGAGGAAAAAAAAATGGAAGGCAGAAATGGGAAATGTACATATCTTATAAGGGAAATGTATACATCTTAGAAGGAAAAATTAAAAAAAAATTAAAATGGAGGAGAAGTAAGAGAAGTAAGAGACTGAATGATGGTGTATCTGAGGCAAAACAGCCTCAGGGAAAGAATAAGGACACAAATGTCGTATTGCTTTAATCACAGAATCACTAAGGTTGGAAAAGACCTGTAAGATCATCAAGTCCAACCATCAACCAACAAACACCACCATCACCATTAAACCATGTCCCACAATGCCTCGTCCACACTTTGCTTGAACACCTCCAGGGATGGTGACTCCACCACTTCCCTGGGAGGTTTATTCCAGTGCCTCACCACCCTCTCAGTAAAGAAATTTTTCCTAATATCCAGTCTGAACCTCCCCTGGCACAAATTAAGGCCATTTCCTCTTGTCCTATCGCTAGTCACTTGGGAGAAGAGACCAACACCCACCTCTCTGCAAACCCCTTTCAGGTAACCGTAGAGAGAGATGAGGTCTCCCCTCAGCCTCCTCTTCTCCAGACTGAACAACCCCAGCTCCCTCAGCCGCCCCTCATAAGACTTGTGCTCCAGACCCCTCACCAGCTTCGTCGCCCTTCTCTGGACACGCTCCAGCACCTCAATGTCCTTCTTGTAGTGAGGGGCCCAAAACTGAACACAGTATTCGAGGTGCGGCCTCACCAGAGCCGAGTACAGGGGCACGATCACTTCCCTACTCCTGCTGGCCACACTGTTTCTGATACAGGCCAGGATGCCGTTGGCCTTCTTGGCCACCTGGGCACACTGCTGGCTCACATTCAGCCGGCTGTCGACCAACACCCCCAGGTCCTTTTCTGCGGGGCAACTTTCCAGCCACTCTTCCCCAAGCCTGTAGCATTGCATGGGGTTGTTGTGACCCAAGTGCAGGACCCGGCACGTGGCCTTGTTGAACCTCATCCAATTGGCCTGGGCCCATCGATCCAGCCTGTCCAGATCCCTCTGCAGAGCCTTCCGACCCTCGAGCAGATCAACACTCCTGCCCAACTTGGTGTCGTCTGCAAACTTGCTGAGGGTGCACTCAATCCCCTCATCCAGATCATCGATAAAGATATTAAACAAGACCGGCCCCAAAACTGAGCCCTGGGGGACTCCACTTGTGACCGGCCACCAACTGGATTTCGCTCCATTCACCACGTCTCTCTGGGCTCGGCCATCCAGCCAGTGTTTTACCCAGCGAAGAGTGCACCTGTCTAAGCCATGAGCAGTCAGTTTCTCCAGGACAATACTGTGGGGGACAGTCGAAGGCTTTACTAAAGTCCAGGTAGACAACGTCAACAGCCTTTCCCTCATCCACTGGGTGGGTCACCTGGTCATAGAAGGAGATCAGGTTGGTCAAGCAGGACCTGCCTTTCATGAACCCATGCTGGTTGGGCCTGATCCCTTGGCTGTCCTGCACGTGCCCTGTGAGCGCCCTCAGGATGAACATCTCCATAATCTTCCCCGGCACCGAGGTCAGGCTTACAGGACTGTTGATAAATGATGGAGAGCAGCTTGGCAAGCTCCTCTGCCAGCTCCCTCAGTACTCTTGGGTGGATGCCATCAGGCCCCATAGACTTGTGAGTGTCCAGGTGGCACAGCAGGTCATTAACTGCTTCCTCCTGGATCACGGGGAGTTTATTTTGCTCTCCATCCTTGTCTTCCAGGTCAGGGAGCTGAATACCCTGAGGATACCTGGTGTGGCTGTTAAAGACTGAGGCAAAGAAGACATTAAGTACCTCAGCCTTTTCCTCATCCTCGGTGACAATGTTCCCCCCCTGCATCCAGTGAAGGATGGAGATACTCCTTGGTTCTTTTTTTGTTGTTAATGTATTTATAGAAGCATTTTTTGTTATCCCTTACGACCGTGGCCAGGTTGAGCTCTAGCTGGGCTTTCGCCCTTCTAATTCCCTCTCTGCATGACCTAACGAGGTCCTTGTACTCTTCTTCAGCTGCCTGCCCCTTCTTCCAAAGGTGATAAATTCTCCTTTTTTTCCTGAGTCTCAGCAAAAGCTCCTTGTTCAGCCAGGCCGGTCATCTTCCCCACCGGCTCTTCTTACGGTACATGGGGACTGCCTGCTCCTGCGCCTTCAAGATTTACTCCTTGAAGAAGGCCCAGCCTTCCTGGACTCCTTTGCCCTTCAGGACTATTTCCCAAGGGACTTCCAATCATGCTATGTATTCACACTAGTAAAACCTCCTGAGCATAGACTCAGCAGCGTAGATCTAAATGTGTTTGTATCAGTAGAGCATATTCATAAAAGAAATAGAAAATCTGCAGGGCAGGAATACAACTAATAGCAGTAAAGGCAAAGCAATGGTCATGTTGGAAAAAAGACATAAGGAATTGCTCATTCTACTCAGCAGTAACAACAGAGCAGCATTGTAATGGTGCCTCTTAAGTTTTATTGCAGAAAGGTTTGACTTCTGCAATCAAACAATAAATTTAACTTTCAAAGTTTTGCAAACCTCGCACGGTTCCCTCTCATGCCAAGATACTTTAGACACAGACTTAGACTGCACGCTCTCTTGTATATTTGCTTTGCAGAAAATATTCTCATCAGCTTAGGCAATTGCATTTGCCCTCACACACGTGGTTGAAGTTCTGGGGGAAGACTTAAAGTTTTGGGCTTCTAACTTCAATCCTCTTCACTGCATGTAATCTGAATGCTTAAGGTAGATGGCAGGAATACCCATACACTGCACAGGGATCCACTGAAGTTAATACTGGACTCTGGGGAGGTAATATGATATTTATATATTTATATTTATATATTTTTATTTTTATATATTTTGAACACATTTTCAAGTGTGGTTTTGAATCACATCAAAGAAAACAAGATTGCTGTACAAACGAATCCTCTTTTCTCTTGAGTTTCAGACCAATTACACTGCATTTGAGGGACTGTGGATTTCAGCTGACTGAACCAGTGCCTGGTTGCCCTGGGTGCCAGGGGCATCTTGCTAGATCTGATAAGCCAGATAATTCATGCACAGATGAACAGCAGTTACTGCTATGCTCATCCCTTTCTACCATTAATATTTTTGCAGCTGGTTTGCTTTCTTAGAGGATAATAAAGATTCACATGATACAGACCAGGGTATCTATTATTAGTGTGCAAAAGCAACTTTCATTAATGTCTACTGACAGCATGATTACTTAAGTGATTCAGTCTGGTGTCCTTTAGTTACAGCCTCTTGAGGGCTAAGACTTTCTGTATAGCAGCGGGGACCAATTCTGCACTAAACACTGATGTTCAGTTAATACAAGTTCTAATTAATTGGTTTTCTTTTACTGTGCATTCATGTCTAAAAAGGATTTTTATATCAATTTATCACATTTAACAAACCAGAGTTAGAGCTGTTGTAATTGTATTCTTTTTCACACCGAGTAAATACAGAGCATCCATTTTAATTCTAGTGTGAGCAGGCGCATCACCACAGAAGCCTGTCTTGATGCAGGGATCTGGAACGAGATCCTGGGCAGGTCAGTCTTAAAGGTGACAGGGCTCCACTTCACTATATTATGTACTAATAAACCCAGTCCAGCAGAGCCAGAGACATTCCTATATTAGAGAAATTTCCATAATGAAGCATAATCAATGTAGCTGAACTCATTAATAACAGTACTAAGTGTATGTTATCACAGTAACAGGTAAGCTAATAATTATTAGAGAAAAGATACCATTGGAGACGTAGATTTGTGCCTCCGTCAGGCTAATAACCAGCTGTTGTCTCAGAGATATGGATAGAGGGAGGGTTACATCTCATTCTCCTTCTCTCAAAAAGACAGGTTATTTATAACACAGGTACAATGGATTTGGGGATCTCTGGGCAGAAAATACAGGCTGATTTTCTACATTTTGAGTCACAAAAGTGTTGCCATCAAGTGTGACAAAGGTAACCTCTAAGCAGACCTTTATGTGTCAGCTTTCTCTGACCCCTCTTGTGAGTTGCCTATAGATGTTTGTGCAGTCACTTTATGTTAGTATATTGGCTTGCATATCTCATCAGAAGAGCTCCTAGGTTTCCAGAAAATAAACTAAATTTTGATTCCAGTTGATGGCTTCGGTTTTTAAGTATAATTTCATTTATTGCTAGCACAAATCTACAATATTTCCAAAGCTACTAGCTTACAGGATGAGATAATTTGTTTAGGAGACATTAAAGAGGTACCCTTTTATACTATAGAGGTGAGAAAGCTGCTGGAAGACTTGGGAGGGGTCCTCAGAAATAAACAAAAGGAATCAAAAAGCTCTTGCTACATGGGGAAAAAATGAGCATTTATTAAAAATTTTCAACAGGACCACTTCAGAGCTTCAGATACCTAGCTGAGCCAGGTTTAAAGGGTCAGGACATAAAGTAATTTTGAAAAAAAACCTTCTAGTTTGATCAGAAGATTTAGAATCAGAATTAATAGGGACCAAAACATCTCCTAAACAGAGAGTGCCACTAAGGTGGCAAGCTCTGTGCATGCTAAACTACTGCCTCAAAGCTATTTACCCATCTCATAGTCATTTGTGCATGTTGTACCTGCTAGACTTATTTCCAGCCTTGAGATGGGCATAGGCTATGAGCCATCCTTGTACCACAGGAGTCTCTTTTTCTTTCACAGTTCCTTGGTTTTATTTACCATTTAGACTGGCCCATCCCTAGATGCATGGACAGAAAGAGACCCAGTTCTGCACAAGATTTCATGGGTGACAAGGGAATTCACTGGCTTCTCTTCTCCTTTGTACAGCCATTTACTCCAGCACAAAATCAGTATTAAAACTCACCTAACAGCATTTGCAATGACATAAACAACTATATAGCTGCTAGGGCACCCTGCAGGCTTTTTGATCATGGTTCAGTTACCCTTTCCATTCCATATCAGTTGTGGCATGAGAGAAATTGCCTTAAGAGACACTATTGTTGGAAGTTGCTTACAGCCATGAAGCCTCATCCCACCCCCCACAGCCTCTGCAACAGAGAGCAGATCCTTCCAGCAGGCCAAATTATTTAAATCATTTATTTCTAGGAAGCAGAGAGAGCTGTGCAGCCAGAACTTTATCGGTGCTTCTCTTGCATCAGTCTTCTCTGGGGAGCTTTCTTTGTGTTTGCTGCTTTTTGCTTTTGGTCCTGCAATGGCCCCCTTGGCTGTCCTGAGCAGATGTTTTGAGCTGTCATTGGAAGAAATGACTAACTATAAAGTTCCAGCAAAATGGAACAACTCAGTGTGAAATGAAGCTGCTATCAGGAGCCACTGGGATCTATGACCCTCAGGATGGTTTTGGGGGGGGGGAATGGTATTTTCATGCTACCAGTCAGAACTGGTTCCTGAGCAGCACACGGACTGCAAAGTCTTACTTCTTGCTCCATTGCAGCCTGAGAGAATCCACTGCAGAGTCCTAAATCAGGTCTCCTGTGAGGGTGAGCCACAAAGCCCACCAAAAATGCAGGTACAAACATGTCTCATGTCAGAATCAATGGCTCCATCCCAAACGGTTAGTTTGGCTCGTGAGTGGGGCTGAAGAAATCCTCTCTCTTTTCATTGCCTCCCTTGAGCTTTGTCATCCTTCAGTTACCACAGCAAATGTCACTATTGTGCTGTTTGAAACAGCTCTGATTAATTCATCTCCCCGATATAATGATGATAAAGCAAATAGAAGCAAAAAGCTCACAACCAGCTGCTAGGCACTGACGAACTAGAAATGCAGAAAAGATAGAATGTCTGACTCTAACTGCCCTGTTAAATGGCGTGGAGATTGCAAACTGAGCACACATTTCTTGTTTGCTGCACCAAACCTCTTGTCATCCCTTTCCTCTATCATCTTCTGAATTGTAATGAGACACACTGTCTTCACTGACGCTTACCTCCTACGGTTACAAGAAGTTTTCCTTTTAAGCATGTTGAAGAGGTAAATGTGTATTTATGGTATGCAAGCTACTTTACTTAGCATTATAGAGGAGAAAACTGTATGAATCCCTTTATGTTCTATAGGTGGGAAGTGTTTATCGTTCCACAATTAAATGTAATGCAAGTTGGCATCAGTTTTATTAAGAATAATAATCCAAAATGTAATGTGAATACATAAAAAGTGTTGTTGACAGCTTGTTTACAAAATCCCGGACTTTAATGCAGATTTTGTTTTAGCACAAAACCTATTAACATAATAAGAATACTGTCTGCTTTAGACAACCTGTTATCCTTAACCGCACTTTTTTTGAAGAAGTCATACTGTCTCAGACGCCCTGAAACTTTGCTTACACATAGTCCTCACAGCCTCTAGTCCCATGGATTTCCAAAGATTTTATGAAGACTTCTCTACCAATAGTTATGTCTGTTCTTCCCACTTCTCAGGACAGATAGGTTTATTTTGTTAAATGCCTGTACTTTGGGGACACATTATTTTGTAACCCTTCAAATTCAGATTTGCGTGTACAAATGGGATAACTAGATAAACATTTCAGTGTGTCAGCACATTTTCAGGGACAAACTCATTCCCTTTCTCCAGGTGCTGAGGGTCAAAGTAATAGTACCAAGATAAATAATCTTAAGTATTCAATCTAAGCCCCAGCACAGGAAAGCAGTTAATCAAGTGTTTCACCATTCAAGAAGAGCACAGATGCTTTTTAAAAATCAAAATATGCACTTCAATATTTCATAAATAAAAATGTTTTCCTGAATTAAGGACTTTCTCTGAAGAACATCTGCTTAATACATCAGGTTGGGAGAAGCTGCTTCACAAGAATCTACCTGAGCTTTTTTTTCAATCTGGTATCTTTATTAATCATTATAACAGAAAACATAAACCATACATTTGAAATCCAAGGAGGACTACTGCAGACAACGCTACACAAAGAGAATGAATGCAGCCATCTATCACAAAGGTGTCGGGAGTTTCCCGAAGATGTCGGGAGTTCCCCGATGCCAGGAGTTGACCGACGGTTCGCGGCTGAAGGAACAGATGCGTCTGACTCAATATGAGTCATGCACAGGACCACCCCAGGGGCCCGCATCCTGCCTTCCCACACAAAGGTGGTGCACAGGGCTCTGTTTTAACTGTAAAACACAAAGGAACAAACCTAAGTTTGGGTGTGTAACTTTTATCTTGGTGTTTTCCAGGTCCTGAGTGCTTGCCTTGCAAACTCTTCTAATGTTTGTGTATGCATCAAGTATACACATTGTATGCATATTTCCATCCCACGAATAAAAAAATGCATTGATGGGTTGATTCTTAAATTTGTTCCACTGTGGAGATGACAAGTTGGATAAATATTTCACAAAGGAAACACAAAAAAAAAAAGTCTAATATGGCCCATAGAAAAGTAATGTAAAATTTAATTATGTTAAGGGAAATTTACAGTAGAAGTTTACAAACACTTATAACAAATTCTGAATCTAAAATATAATTATTTACGAATTTAAATACTCAAATATCTCCTGTCTCTTGATATGCAGAATATATAATGTATGTTCTCTGGATTTTGTTGTTATCTATAGTTGGTTACAGTAATTGATAAAAAAAAAAAATTCCAGTTTCTGTTGGTACTGCAGAATATTTATATTAATTTTGAGTCCTTATTTTGAAACAAATTCCCAAATCTAACCTGCACTGGAGAAAAAAAATCTGAAAACCTCACCACCTACTTATTATCCAGTCTGAGAGTGGAAATAAGTTTACAGCAAGTATTTTATTACACACAGGAAGAAGAAAGAATTTGCGAAGACTATAGAGTCAAGAAATACCAAATTAAAAGTTTTACATTCAAGTTGAAGGCAGCTCCTTTATTCATCTACTTTATCACACAGTTTTCACTTTCATGATCACATAATTTGTTCATGAAAAAACACAGCCATCTTTAGTCAACAAGTGCTATGAATATCTGTTTTGCATGTTGCTTTACATCTATTCATGATGTAGCCACACATTATTCATTGAATGTCGTTCAAGCTTTTTTCTCAAATCAGAGTTGCAGGTTTCCTCACAGACAGCCTTGTAGTGTTTCATAACCCTCACCCAATTTATTTTCACAAGAACCCTTCAGCGGGATAGACAAAGTGAGGCAAAGGAAGTTTAAGAGTAAAACTGTTTTGCTAACTTCGAGTTCACAATTCACAACTGTGACTAATCAGCACATCAGAAAAATCAGGTAGGAAATCCTCAGGTGAAAGCCTTGCTCAGCCTCCAGCAACTCCCAGATGCAGCATATGTATGCAGATGCTGTCTTAAAGGTTTTAACTGCCAGCCTAAGGAGCAGGTAAGATTTTTCAAAGGCTTATGACAAGGTCAGCTTGGAGGATTTTTCTTATAGGACACCTAAAACTGTCTATGACAGTACCTCAGTCTCTGACAAATTTCAAACCCTGAAATTTGTCTCTGAAACACGAGAGCATTAAAGCTCTTCAACAGAAAGGATTGTGTGATAATGTGTTTAATATTCATCTTCCCTTAATCTTGATCTTTACAAATAACTTGAACTGTCAAGTAGCCTTATTTACTGGCAATGCTGAAAACTGTGCCTATAATGACAATATTTATTATCTGGAATGTATCTTGTCAAGACTTTGCAGACACTCACCATGTATTTTGTGAATGCACACACCTTACATCATATGTAGTAGTTTAACAGAGGTCTTTGAGATCAAGCAAATTACATTTGGACTCATTATTGACTTCAGCTGGTATGGTAAAAAACCTGAGTGTGTTATTCATATTCTCCTTCAGGCTCACATTAAAACTTCTTCCCATTTTCACACAGTCAAGACAGAAAAATACCTTTTTCACATAAATTTTGGCCAGTTAAGTGACACTGCTTGGGCCCAGAGCTGGTGGATCTACAAGTAAACATTTGCTCAGAGGTCAGAGTATATGCCTACCTTAACCCCCAAAATTGTTTTTCCAAACAGCTCTTAAAAATAAATATTCAGTCATGTGTTTCCTGAGATCATGGACTGATCTTTGCCTGTGGAAATGCACATACCTTTAAGCCAGAGAATGTATGAAATAGATTACATTACCCACAGCTTCAACCACCACTAAAACTCTGGATCAAAATGAAATAACCTATGTGCTATAATCAAACTAGTAGCACAAAGTTTTATATATTTCCCTCTAGCAAGTAAGTTACTCCTTATTTATAAAACTATAAAAAAAAAGAATTATACTTCACAGGTTTCCTTTCCTCAGGCATTCTGGCAGGTTAATAAATGAATTCAGTGGCTATAATCTGTAGCCATCTGAGCTCAAAAGTGAATGAAGGAAAGACAATAAGAAACAAAACATCCTGAAGCATTAACACTCCTGAGTCAATTTGAAGATAATCTTAAGTTTTCAATTTATGTTCATGAGTCCCAGAATTGTCATTTTTTACTGTGATTTTTTACTTCCAATCAGTGTCTGTAACTCTTTTCACAACCAATGCACAAAAAGTACACAAGAGGTTATATGTTGAAAAGTGCAATAAGTGAACATTTTAAATAGAAGGATGAAGAAAAAAAAGGAGACTGCACTGCTAACTATGCACATCACTGACCTTAGGAAATACAGGAAAAATTAACCCTTTTCCCTATTCTCCTTAACACTGTTTGTTAAGTAAGAGGTTTCCCCCGTGCCCCCTCCCTCCCCCCCCCGCCTTAAACTTTATTAAGGATAAGTAGGCACAGGCCATCTGGAGAAAGGGGCTAGAGACAAAACAAACGAGTTGGGGTTTTGTTTGGCAACTGGTGGACTGGAGTAACAGAATGTGAATGAACAAGGAATAAGGTTCAAAATAGCAGATGTATATAAAGGGAAAATATCTGGTAGACAATAAATTTGAGAGGGAAGGGGGAGACATGGGAGGAAGCAGGAAAAAGAGAAAAATCTATAACTCCCCACTGATTGTGCCTCTTGTTTATAGCACTCTGCAGCTCCCTTCCTCTTATTATTGTCTACAGTTAGGGCAGCTCATACATCATGGACAAACCAATGTGTGTTGATTTTCTTAAAAATAGCAGCAGGTCTTTTACTCCAGCCAGGATAATAGTAATGATGGCCAAGACCACATCTTGAGAGGGCTTTCTTTCCATTACTGATTCATTAGGCAAAGCACTAGTTGAAACTACTGCTAATAAATCACTGCTGCCTATCAAAATTGCAACAGCAGCCTGAAAAAAGAAAAAACAGCATGTGATCAACTTTAAACATAGTGCAAAACTCCTTTTGCTTCTTATTACTTTGAGTAGCACTAGGATATTGCTAATCCTATAATATTCTCCCTAATAAGAAATGTGTGCGAAAAGGTTTCTTCTCTCATGCTCTCCCTCTAGAGCATCTACGCAGGAATATTTTAAACCTTCTCTCAAAAAATCTCCAACACTTGTTGATTTCCTGTTGTCCTTAATAAATCACTCAGATTTTCGTATGTTGACTTCATCTGAGGTGGTTAGTACTTATTCTGAATTGCTAGGATTTCCTAATGTAAATTCACTTCAGAAATATTAATTTAATGCTTCAGCTATTTCATTATTTTTTCTGGCTTTGTTCCCAATCATTTTCTTAACATCCCATTACAGCAAACACAGGGGGTCATGCTTAGCATATTTATTATCTGTCTATTTCAGGTGGCACTGATTTTCTGCCATTTCAAACCTATGAGTTCTTTAACGGTGGTTAAAGTGGACTTGCAGTGCAAGTTGTCTGAAGAGAGTCTTTGCAAATAATTTGCAGATAACATTTGACTTCTTAGGTGAGACCTTCATTTTTCTGGATGGTCAAACAATTTTCATTTCTAACTGTACCTTTAAATTGGTTTCTTAGAAACAATACACTTTATTTTGCCTTTTGTTAGGAAAACCAGAATTACTTTCTAGGACTAGACTTGGTGTTAACCAAGACATGGTAGAAGAGTTCTAAAATAAGCTTGTATGAGTAGCTGTGGAACAATCCATTCAATTAGGCAAGTTTCTTTTTATGGATATGAACTGGAGTTGGTTTATTCCCCAAAGAATAAATCGCTGTATTTTTTTCAAGACAGTTGGGTGTTTCTAAATCCTACAGTTTAATCAAATATTCTCACAGAAATGAGAAATATTTTTCAATCATACCTCAGTAATATCTGCTAGCAAGGTGTTCACAAAGCTCACTGTGCAGTACAGGAAAACATTTCCAGTTTTTAAACTCATTTTGATTTGACATGTAATTAAGATAGAGAGCAAATATATCCAATTGAACAGTTATTAAAGAGATTACACTACCACAGGATAAGGGGTATGGCCCTTCCATGAAGGTCTAGAGGAAGTCAGGCTGGCTCTGCGGTGGTCAACATATTTTCAAATGGTCTAGGTTTTGAAGTAAAAGATTAAATGTGAAAGTCTATGGGTTACTCAGGGTAGCAAAGACAACAGTTAATAGTAAAGAATTACAGAAAACCCTTGCAAGAGCAAGTGACTGAGAAAAATTGGCCCGGGACATTCACTGTGGACACTTGTAAAGTGATGTAGATAGAAGAGCAAAAATAACCTTAACTTTACACACTAAATAATGTGAGCTAATAATTATCACTCAGGAAATGTAGCTTGTTATTGTAAGATGTTCTTCTATATAAATATATTCCTCAGCTTATTTGTCAATAACAGTCCAAGACCTAATTAGATCTTAAAAATTATTAGGAATAAAATGGAAAAGCAGAAGAAATCAGCAGGCTGCTGTGTAAATCCATGGTGTATTTGTGGCTTAGCTAGTGTTTATACTTCTCATCCTTTCAACTCAAAAAGGCTATGGTGAAACTTCAGAAGGTGAAAAAAGGGATGATATGAGCATTTTCATATAACAAATGATGAAATAGACTGTGATCTCCAGACTGAAATAGGTCTATAAAATTATGATTTAGAAAAAGTATGGCTATTCATTATCCCTTTCCAAACAAAAGATTTTTGGAAAGATGTTGGGGGAAATGTGTCATAGAAATTAAATTAGCAAAGGGCAAGTTCAAAACAAACTGGAGTATTTTTCCCACAGTGTATAGTTTGTCTGTGAAACTCCTTGAGACAGATGTTGAATTTACACAGGCTCAGCATGGAGCTGTCTAAGTTGTGGCAGAACAATCCATCAGGTGCAATCCAATATAAAGATGCCGTTTCTCATTCAAGAAGTCTCTGGGTCACAGAATATTGGGACAATATTCTGGGAGAACATCATTTTATGTTTGTCATACTCTTGTGTTCTTCACAGGCACCCATTATGCCCCATTATCAGAGAAAGATGCTGGGCTGGACAGATCCTTGGCCACTCTCAATGCTATTCTTTGCTAAATAGCTCAGTATTTGGTGAAGTTCTAGTATGTCCCTGTTTCTTTCCTTGTTTTCAGTAATTGCCCTGCTTATCTACTGGAGATGGTTTCTTTTAATGGGCTTTGCTTACATTGCCCTGCAGTGCTATGATTCATATGTTGCTGTCTTACTGCATTTTACACCATTCAGAAAGGATAAATGGAACTCAGAGTAGCCGTATATTTATATTTGCTCTATGGCTTAAAACAAATGTCACCGAATAGCCTAAAGGGATGTCAATGAAAATGAGAATCCCATCCTCTGAGATCAGCCGCAAGCATACTTAAGATGATACACTTTTACATAATTTGTTACTTAACTAGTATTTTGTTCAGCCTTTTAGAGAGAATTTCACTGCAAAAATAAATTCCACCCACTCTTCAAATTCACTCCATTTTTATGAGATCCTATACACTAGTTTTGTCAAGGATGTTTTGCACCCTTCTGATGTGCAGATTACATTGATAACTATAATGGAAGTCAATGAAAAATATACTTCATTACCTTGAAATTATCTGAAGTACCTGGGTAATTTTCATTTTAGCAGATTGTCTGCTAATGTGAGAAACAACAGCAAGAGGCTGGAAAAACATGTTTGTCACCGTTATTTCTCTGGTTATTGAGCATTAGATTACACTCACGTAAAGCCCTGTGCAAACAAACAACTTTATCTTCCTTTTACAATTTGCTTTGTCATATGAGCTCTCACTGAGCTCTTCTTGGCTGTGCAAATGAAGCAACAAGGTTGCTTAAGGAAGGAAAGCCAGTTTATTTGAAGGAAATCCTCAGAAAAACTGTATATCATAAAGAAATTTCCTAGAAGCAGAATGAATTAACCTTAAGTTTGGTTGCCTAAAAGCGTGATCAATGGGATTTTGTACTCCCTGTGCACTACTTGCTTTCTTTTGACAGGACAAGTAACATAAAAGAAAGAAAATCTCATCTGAGTCCTGTTGATGTATCACTTCTGAAGTCAGCGAGATCTCTCTCTCACCAAAGCGTTCCAAGGTATTTGCTAAGATGAGTGAGTGGAAATGAATTGCTGCACTTCTATCTTCCTCCTTCCAGCAAACTGTAAATGCAGACATGCACTTTCATGTCAGCTAATGTGATCGCATTGTTAGCATGAGTTTGCTTAGGGTTGGCAGGAGGGTTTCAAAGTCCCAGGAGCAGGATTCGGTTTTGTTTAGGTTTTTTACCCCTTAAAAAGAACAATAAAAAAAAATTAGTAAGTTGTGTTGTGGGGCCATAGTCTCATTTTAGTACTCCTAAATGACAACAGTGTTTTAATGAAATAAAAAGAAAATAAAACCTTAAATCATGTAAGTGAAAAAAAAAAAGAAATAAAAAAAAAACAAACCCCAAAACCAGACAAAACCAAATGTGTTTTAGCAGAGAGATTTTGCATTCTCTAGGGCTTAATACGACAGTTCTTGCACAACCAGTAACTGCCCCAAGATTGCTCCAGTGTCAGTAATGTTGAGGGCTATAAAATACTTTGAGATATTTTTAACCAGGGTCACTATTAAGCTGATTAGCATAAATGTTTCTTTACTGGAACAGAATTCCAGTTATTACAGAGCAAACTGCTCTTGCAAAGAACAAGTGCCCGCATTGAGAGTGAGACAAGCCAAATTCAATTTCAGACAAATTGTCTGCCAGTGTGACTTGCAGCCTCATCTGTTTTTTGTTTTGTTTTGATCCAGACCTTTTGCAGGGTTTTGGAGGATTTTTTTAATAGAAAAGGAAGTGGAGGTTATGCTGGTTCTTGGGAGAAGATCTTGTGATCTACAGCAAGTCACTGTTAGAGCAGCCTTGAGGTTTCTCAGCAGTGCTGCAAAACTCAGCCCTGATGTAGAAGACTTCACCAATCCAGGGGGTGTGAGCATGGATGGGGCTGGAAGTCTTGGTGGGAGGTTTTGGGGCAATGGAGAGAGCTCTTCTCCTCCCTCTCCACACGCTTCCTCTGCTACCACTAAATCTACCAAGAGGGGTGGGAACCAGCCTTGCTTTGAGTGGGTGCTGTGACTCATTTCCATTAGCCTCGTAACACCATATTTCAGACTTAAAAAAACCATCTAGATGAGGGATATAACCTGCATATGAGTAAAATGGGATGTATGATTAATCTCACACCCTCTGTGGGAGAGATACTGCTTCTTTCTCACTTACCAGGTTATCTCAAGGACTAAGCACAGGTAAAAGCCATGTTTGATCATCTCTACGGGCTCCCTGTAATTCAGCCTTGTTCACTTGGGTTACACTCACCAGGTTGCCAATTTTTCTGACTCAAGATAAAATGGACCTGCCAGTAATTCAGACCAATCCCACAAAGGTATTGGAAGATGGGGACTGAGACCTTGAATGCCTCACAGGACTTAATATTCATAATGAAAGTTTGACCTGTTCTGGCTGCCAGTTATACAAAACAATATATGTGGTTTAACACATTATTATGAGAGAGAAGGAAATCAAAGCCAAAGTATGATCTCATTCTTCCATACAGTGTATTAACCTATTAAAGGATTTAGAGTACTCCATCACAGAAGTGAATTAATAATTAAATGGAAGATGTCTGGTGCTTTATCACATTTTATGCCTGTAGTTTGGTAAGAAGGAAAAGGAGCTTAATGCTGATTAGGAGCTTTAAAATGAAAAACAAAGCCTCCATAGAATGCAATCCCGCTTCCAAAATAATAATTCCTTCCACAGCACATTTTCAGGAGATGTGTTTATTTTTAAATGTAGATAATGATACATCCTTCATAGTGTACAGACTTTCTGCTTAACTGTCTATTATTACAACTTCAATATTAGTTACTTTAATACAAATAGCTAAATACATTGACAAAGACAAATGAAGCCCTAAAAAGAAATTACTGAACATCTGCTTCTGTGAATGAGTTTTTCATCTGTGACTATACTCAGATTGTGTCAATACAAACTTTCAGGCACAACATATTCCCTCATGGTGGTGCCTTTTCATGTGCACAATAATTGTATTCGTAATTAAATATATGGATTCTTTTAATTTTGATTGTCTAGTTCTGCAAATTGTTCACAAAACAGAAGGTTAAGAATGACCAAACCTGATGCTGATGCTGACAATCATTTTGATTGATACCATATTTTGGGATTTTACACATCTTTTTCCTTTTATATGTGTTCTTAGTGTTCTGATATATAAACTAAATGAAACAGAAAGCTTCTCTGAGTCTTGAAAATATAAATTACTATGAGTTCCAACCTACTACGACATGAGCAACAAGAAGATAGCACATCCCGATGGTACAGGACACAATCATCATGGGGAAACCTAACCTGAAACAACAATAAAATAAAGGAAAGATCAATAAGGATACAATAGTTTGTTCACCAAGCAATTTATGAAAAGGAAATTAAAGTTATGCTACACATACAAGCCTTGAATATGTTTATAGCAGTGCCAAAAGCGTGGATGTACTACAAGTATGGCAATGTATAGGAGTCTAATGTTCAAGCTCACTTTTCTACTTCTGGCCTATTTAAGAGATAGGTGGTCAAAATTAGCATGATTTCATTAGTTTCAGGGCATCTCTTCCAATTTACTCTGTCTCATAATCTGGCATGACTTGTTGTTTTGTTGGGTTTTTTTCCCCCAGACAATATGTAATTATATAGGTAAAATAGCAATTCTTACAAAATTATGCAGCATTAGAATAAATTATCTAATGTGTATCGTTTCAGATTAGGTGTGTAATCCTGGTATGGCACTTTATAACTTAATCTATAGCTAAAATTCATTAAATTGTTTCGCTGTTGATCTGTAGTCACATACAGCTTGTATTCCTCTTCCATACCTCTCACCAGGTTTAACAGACTTGAATGGACTGTTGGAAATAAACCCCAGGCAACTGTAAAAGTGCTAAAACTTTGCTGTTCTATCAAAACCATTATTTGTTTTTCACCACAGATTAAGCTTTTCACACAACATCCAGATTTTATAGCTTTCTTTAGACTGACAAACAGGTAGCAGAGAGACAACTGGAAAGGATGTTGTGGAGTTGGCCGAGTCCTGCTCTGATAGATTTGTAGGTCTTCCATATGTGGGAAGAGAAGGCAGTTCTCTGAAACTTAAAAGCATTATTATATGATACTGAGGGACTGTGAAGAACCACTGCTGTGATCACACTCATTTGTTTTATGTTGCTAAAACCAGAAGGAGAACTGAGAAATGATCATGCCACAAATGACCCTCCTGATGTACTTTCTTTTGTCAAGTTCAGCCAACAATTTCCATAAACCTCATCAAAGCATGGCGATGTTCTCTGAAGGACAGCATTTCATTTATTCTCTTCCTTGAAGTGAGACCTGCTTATTACATGTGGGTTTATTGGTTGTGCCTTTTTGCTGTGATTGTTAGGAGCCCTCAGGAAGGTTCCTCGAGCCTGTTCCCCTCTGCCACCACTGATGAAAAGATGTCCATTTAGTAGGTGACAGGAGGACACCATTCTCTGAGCTTGGGTGGATGAATAGCTCCTTTCTTTAGGAAGCTACAGCTAGAAGGAACCTCTTGGGGCATTAAGTCTGGCCCCCACTTCCTCAGGGTATGAAACCACTTGCATAAAATGAAAATTAAATTTCTCAATGGCTCACTGCAGTCTGCTCTTTCTACCTACAGCTGCCACATTACTCTAAACCTTGAGATCCTCATGAGTCATGTTTCTTTCATTGCTGTTTTGTTGAAAAGCTGACTGAGCGAGGCATAGGTGTGACCAGCAAAACAGAGGTGCTTTCAGCTTAACAGCCATTGGTTCAAGTTACTGACAAGGGAATTCTAGCAGCAACGAGGGTCACTGCAAACATGCAAAAGTAAACAGCCCTGACCTATAAAGTTTACAGAATAATTAGGAAACCAATAAAACCCAAACACTCTAAAGAAAATGATGGAACTATTTAGTGAAGAACAAGCTTGTCCATAGTGCCTGCTTTGTGGCTGATCTTGATCCATTACCAAAGTGTACCAAGTACCAAAGTGAGTACCATCTCACATACCAATAGAAATAGAGGCAAACCAAGAACAAAACGAAACCTTTGCAAGGCTGGAAATGTACAAAGGGCAAGACTCTCAGGGCTGGCAGATCATCTCGTTTCTGCCTCCTTAACATCCCCCTGAAGAAGCTGGCGTGTTCCTGTGTCCATGACCAAATACTGCCTGTGAGAACTGCCCCAGAAGGACAGTTCCCATGCCTGGTTCCACAGACTTTCGCCTCCATCTTTCCAGGTTTTAGGACCTCATGTGCTGGCCTCTTCTGCCATTCTGGTAACAGGCATTATTGTCACTGTTCTGGCTTTAAAGGCATTAATGTTCAGCTGGTATTTGGAATTGAGAAAGGAGAAAGGAGAGGAGGAGAGAGAAGGACTGGGTGTGTCCAAGTGGTAAAAGGTATGAAGAATTGTTAGAAAGGCTCATAGGATTGTCACAGCTTTCAAACATTTCCTGAAAAGTCTGAAGTGTATTTGGAAGATTTATTTTTCTTATTTTGTTCATATGAACAGGCATAAGTATACTGCAGATAGGTGTTATTTCTTTTCCATACAGACTGGTCAGATCCTTGCTTTTGAATGACTCGTTATTTCAAAGAGCTGAATAATTTTTTAGTCATTAAACTATTGCTGTGGGTTGACCTTGGCTAGATGCCAGGTGCCACCAAGCTGCTCTATCACTCCCCTCCTCAGCAGGACAGTGTAGGGGGGAGAAAATAAGATGGAAAAAACCTCTTGGGTCAAGATAAAGGCAGTTTAATACAGCAAAAGCAAAGGCCATGTGCAGAAGCAGAGGAAAACAAAAAAATTATTCTCTACTTCCCATCAGAAGCTGATGTCCAGCAACTTCCCGGGAAGCAGGGCTTCAGTACTAGTAGCAGTTGCTCCGGAAGACATACGTCATAAATAATGAAAGAACCCCCCTTCGTCCTCCTTTCTCTTAGATTTTATTGCTGAGCAGATGTCACATGGTACGGAATATCCCCTTGGTCAGTTTGCATCAGCTGTCCTGGCTATGTCCCCTCCCAAGATCTTGCCCACCCCCTGCCTACTGGTGAGGGGGGAATGTTGGAGAGACAGCCTTGGTGCTGTGTGAGCACTGCTCAGCAGCAGCCAAAACACTGGAGTGTTATCAACCCCTTTCTAGCTACCAATACGAAGCACAGCACTATGAGGGCTGCTATGGGGAAAATCAACTCCATCTCAGCCAGACCCAACACAACTATGATGAAGCTGATATTATTGTAAAATAGCAGAGCTAAAGCATGTCTTGGAATTATTTTAGAAAAAAAATTTCATTAATTTGATGGCTAGCCAACTGCTTCTCAGACCCTTTCCTGCCTTCTCTCAGCAAATCTGATTTCTGGCCCTTCCTAATCTCACTTAGATAAAAGTGTCCAGATAGGACAAAAAAGCAAAACCAGCAATGGCTGTAGGAATAAAATAGCATGACTAAAAAATCCTCATACACCCTCCTGTATATCTAATGAATGCTCCCTGCAGCTGTATCCACATGACAGGCTGGTGAACTGGAGATTGCTACAACTTTCATAAGAAAACCGGGTGTTGTTTGACAGAAAACAGAGTTTTATTGACCTTGCAGTTAGCAAACAATGAGCTGGTACCGGGAGGAATGAGGGCAGCACAGATCTTAATCTGTACTAAAGCAGCCTAACAAACCTCCCTGGAGAACACGCAGCAGCTCAGCAGTGAATGGCAATATAACGCCTGTGTGAAGACTGGCAAGGGGATGGAAGGATCCAAAAAGATTCAATGGCTACTCAACTATTGAAAAGAGAACAGAAAAGCTAGCTCCAGCTTGGAGGAGGTCTGTGCAAGAAAATGGATTAATTATACAGGGCCACATATAAACATGCAGGAATTGTATTCATACCCCCATTAACACAGTGCCAGCCAAATGTGTAGCTGGAGCCAGACACAGCCAGTCTGGAGGAGGAACCTCATTTCATGTAGTGTGGATGCTTGCATAGGGCATAACTATGAAGCCATTATTCTCATTGCATGGACGATTACCCTTCAACTTGAGGCCTGAATTTCAGGCCCGCTGGCCTGAGCACTAATGTAATTGAATCAAATTCAATGTGGAATTTGTGTACCAGAGAGAGAGGAGATAAAGCTCAGTCAGTAAGTATTAGTTACTGCAGAGTTAATCGATTACTTGAGTTAGTTCAGTGCCCTATTATGCTGTTACACTACCCATTGCTCTCCCCCAAAGGAAGATATAGCTTCTACCCCAGGCCACACACAACACAATGTTTAGGTACCTATGTTTTCTTTAGTTATATGAAATCTAAGAATGCATTTTAAATAATGTAAAAACTACTTCCAGCAACATTCATTTTCAGTGTATTCCTTGGAGTCAAAAAGCAGCATGTCATTCAGTTGCTTCTGCCCGGGAAAAAGGATCAGCAGAGTTTAGAAGTCATAAAAACCTTTCTTGCGCTAAAACTTCAGATTTGTAAGAAACACTAATTAGCGTCTTTGGCATAAAAATACGTTTTCACATGATCTTGTAACAGCATCTGATGTGACATTTTTATACACAAACTAAGGGAACAGGGCAGATGGATCCTGCACTGGGCAGCCTTTTTTTCCCTCTCCCTCTCTGCAGACAGGGATACACACACATACTGCATGGCACAAAGGGTTCATCCCAGCTGTCCACAGCCAGCTCAGGGAGTTTTCACCACTGCAAAGATGAAGCAGGGTCAGACACAAGGAAAGGATGGATGACAGGATCTGGCATTCACCCCACTCATCCCTCCTCCTCTTCGTACTAGAAGCTTACACATAAAACTGTGATCTAAATGAATTCGCACAGCTTAAATATACACAACAAGCAGATGTTAGTTTCATGCAAGACAGTGATAGCATTTCAAGTGAGAGCCCCAGGGATTTGTATTGGACAAAGTTTTACTTATTAATAACTTCAGCGATCCAGTAGTGAAAAGCTTGAAAATTGCCCCAGCACGGGAGAGATGCAAGACTCTGTGGAGAACAGAATTCAGCATGTTCTTAACAAATTAAAATGAGAATTTCAAATTAACAAGATAAGACTCTGTGAAGGTAAGTGTGAAGCATGTATTAGAAGTCAAACGCAGGCACAAAAACTGCAAGGAAAGTGAAGCTTTTCACTGATAATGACCTAGTTATTTCTGATCCTGCCTCGCTGCAAGATTTCTGGCCCTGTAGTTATTTAGAAGAAAAAGAAGCTGGTGTATGTTTATTCTGGGAATAAATCCTATTTTTAATCAGTACCTACGGATGTGAATATTACAGTTTTCTTAGGTTATAAGTTTATCCAATATTATTTGCTAAACAATAATAGCAAAGCCTTTGGGGTCAGAATTGCATTTTCCTGGACAAACTGATCTCCTACAACACCTTGCAGCTCTATTTTCACAGAATCAGAGAATCTTTAAGGTTGGAAAAGACCTGTAAGATCATCAAGTCCAACCATCAACCAACAAACACCACCATCACCATTAAACCATGTCCCACAATGCCTCGTCCACATGTTCCTTGAACACCTCCAGGGATGGTGACTCCACCACTTCCCTGGGAGGTTTATTCTAGTGTCTCACTACTCTTTCAGTAAAGAAATTTTTCCTAATATCCAGTCTAAACCTCCCCTGGGGCAACTTGAGGCCATTTCCTCTTGTCCTGTCACTTGGGAGAAGAGGCCAACACCCACCTCTCTGCAACCCCCTTTCAGGTAATTGGAGAGAGCGATAAGGTCTCCCCTCAGCCTCCTCTTCTCCAGACTGAACAACCCCACTTCCCTCAGCCGTTCCTCATCAGACTTGTGCTCCAGACCCCTCAACAGCTTCATCGCCCTTCTCTGGACACGCTCCAGCACCTCAATGTCCTTCTTGTAGGGAGGGGCCCAAAACTGAACACAGTAGTCGAGTTGTGGCCTCACCAGCACCGAGTACAGGGGGACAATCACTTCCCTGCTCCTGCTGGCCACGCTATTTCTGATACAGGCCAGGATGCTGTCGGCCTTCTTGGCCACCTGGGCACACTGCTGGCTCATATTCAGCCGGCTGTCGACCAACACCCCCAGGTCCTTTTCTGCAGGGCAGCTTTCCAGCCACTCGTCCCCAAGCCTGTAGCGTTGCATGGGGTTGTTGTGACCCAAGTGCAGGACCCGGCACTTGGCCTTGTTGAACCTCATCCAATTGGCCTGGGCCCATCGATCCAGCCTGTCCAGATCCCTCTGCAGAGCATTCCTACCCTTGAGCAGATCAACACTCCCGCCCAACTTGGCGTCATCTGCAAAATTGCTGAGGGTGCACTCAATCCCCTCATCCAGATCATCGATAAAATATATTAAACAAGACCTGTCCCAAAACTGAGCCCTGGGGGACACCACTTGTGACCGGCCACCAACTGGATTTCGCTCCATTCATCACGACCCTCTGGGCTCGGCCGTCCAGCCAGTTTTTAACCCAGCGAAAAGTGCACCTGTCTAAGCCATGAGCAGTCAGTTTCTCCAGGACAATACTGTGGGGGACAGTGTCGAAGGCTTTACTAAAGTCCAGGTAGACAACGTCAACAGCCTTTCCCTCATCCACTGGGCGGGTCACCTGGTCATAGAAGGAGATCAGGTTGGTCAAGCAGGACCTGCCTTTCATGAACCCATGCTGGCTGGGCCTGATCCCTTGGCTGTCCTGCATGTGCCCCATGAGCACCCTCAAGATGAACATCTCCATAATCTTCCCCGGCACCGAGGTCAGGCTGTCAGGCCTGTAGTTCCCCGGATCCTCCTTCCGGCCCTTCTTGCAGATGGGCGTCACATTGGCAAGCCTCCAGTCGTCCGGGACCTCCCCTGTTAACCAGGACTGTTGATACATGATGGAGAGTGGCTTGGCAAGCTCCTCCGCCAGCTGCCTCAGCATCCCTTGGGTGGATGCCATCAGGCCCCACAGACTTGTGGGTGTCCAGGTGGCATAGCAGGTTGTTAACTGCTTCCTCCTGGATTACGGGGAGTTTATTTTGCTCTCCATCCTTGTCTTCCAGCTCAGGGAGTTGAATACCCTGAGGATACCTGGTGTGGCTGTTAAAGACTGAGGCAAAGAAGGCATTAAGTACCTCAGCCTTCTCCTCATCCTTCATGATGACGTTCCCCCCTGCATCCAGTAAAGGTTGGAGATTCTCCTTGGCTCTCTTTTTGTTGTTCATATATTTACAGAAGCATTTTTTGTTATCCCTTAGAACTGTAGCCAGATTGAGCTCTAGCTGGGCTTTTGCCTTTCTAATTCCCTCCCTGCATAACCTAACAAGGTCCTTGTACTCTTCTTCAGCTGCCTGCCCCTTCTTCCAAAGGTGATAAATTCTCCTTTTTTCCCTGAGCCTCAGCAAAACCTCCTTGTTCAGCCAGGCCGGTCATCTTCCCCGCTGGCTCTTCTTACAGCACACCAGGACTGCCTGCTCCTGTGCCTTCAAGATTTCCTTCATGAAGAACATCCAGCCTTCCTGGACCCCTTTGCCCTTCAGGACTATCTCCCAAGGGACCCTCTCAACCAGCATCCTGAACAGGCTGAAGTCTGCCCTCCGGAAGTCCATTTTGTGATGCTTTAAGAGCCAGCAGGACCTGGGATGTATAAGACTCAGGTTCAGTGCCCTGTTCTGCCTGATTTGGGACATATGAAATGTTCTGACCCATAAAAATCACACCTGCAGGCACTGCCTTCCTTGGCAGCTCACGATGTGCATCCTCGGGGGGATCTGTGGAAGAACCATGCCTCTGAGGAAATGGGGAACCTTCAGTGGTTCCTCAGTGGAAAAGCAACAGCAGAAACCTCCCAAGGGATGTTGTAAAGAAGACAGAGCCAGGCCCTTCCCAATGGTGTCCAGTAACAGGACCAGAGGCAATGGGCACAAACTGAAACACAGGGGGTTCCCTCTGAACATCAGGAAACACTTTTTTACTGTGATGGTGACCGAGCATTGGCACAGGTTGCCCAGGGAGATTGTGGAGCCTCCATCCTTGCAGATATTCAAAAGCCATCTGGACACAGTCCTGGGCAACAGGCTCTAGGTCACCCTGCTTGAAGGGGACCGCCACAGGTCCCTTCCAGTCTCAACCATTCTGTGATTCTCACCCACCTACTTGTTCATCTGTTATTCAACACAGGTTGAGAAAGCATGATCTGCACACCTGAAGAATGTCATGTCATCAGAAAATATTTAAGAAATGACAGATGACAGATAATTCTTCTCATTCTTGGACAGTGTCTCATCATACGCAATGCTTTGCTCTGGAAGTTTGATGATCACAGACTCATTTTTAAAAGAACATCTAAATGTCTACGAAAGCAGCCTCAAAAAAGAGATTCAGGTATGGGTATACTTAGAAGATACATGAGGTTATTTCTGAATTCAAGGAAAGTTACATCTTTTAATGAAGTTTGATAATTCGATTTGCAAAGTAATTCTTATCTTTCTTTTCAACAAAAGGGTATATCCACAATATTCATGGATCTTAATGAAAAGAACTCATGAACTGATCTCGAGGAGTGTGGCTTTTTTAAATGGATAATAGGACAATTTTACCTTGATGAAGAACAAAACTCAGCTAGTTAACAAAAACTATATAGGTCTACGTAAGCTATAGTCTCATGCAGTACAGCTCTATGATCAAGTTCTTCTGTACCTCAGCTAGGATTAGATAGCAGCGTGAAATCCTTTTTTGGGGGAAAAAGGGGAGAGGACAAAATTACCTTTATAAATGTAAGACTTGATTGTGAATATTATAGTTTCTGAAGTTCTCCATACTTTTTCAGATTTATCCCAAACAATATATAAATTATTTGTAATAACGTTCTTAGACATATAGTTCATTTTAATTGTGATTATTTGCTGCCAAATTCTCCTATGGAGAGATTTTCTCAAAAGTTTATTTTGAATTTTCATCCCAATTGTTAAAAAAAGAAAACCTCAGAATTCCTTGGAACAAAATAATCTATTTTTATTAGCTTTATTGATTAATTCTCTACCTTTTTTCTTTGGCTTTGGGAAGGAATGGAAACTGAAAGGAAAGATTTTTAATTTGTTGTCTGCCTTACTCACAAAGCCACTAGGAATTTAACTCTGGTCAATTTCTCTGTTCTTATTATATCTGTGGTCACTTTGCTATCATCCTATTTCTTCTCTCCCTTTCTTTCAGTGCAGACTACCTTATGAGTCTCCTGTCATTTTCGTTGTGTCAACTTTTTCATCATTCCAAGTTTTAGACATACTGATTCAGTTTACCTGAAAGGAGAGTATGGACTTTACTAACAGCTTAAAGAAAACAGATTCAAAATGTTTATCACATGCCCATGACCCCTTCAAATCCAGACACCTGTTGTAGCTCAGAAAACAGGTGGCTAAAACGGCAAGTGATCATTAATTCAGCATTAAATTGCTGTGAAATTCATATAGTCTGGAATTACATAAAAATTACAGTGTGGTTACCTACTAGTTACCATACACAGTAGTTACTGTGTAATTTAAATCACAGAACAAAACCTATAATCCTATTTTCTTCTGATTGCTAAAATTATAATAATTTCTCATTATATTCTATCTGTTTTGAGTCTATGCCAAGATTTCCCACAGAGTCACTGCCAGGAGTGAGCCTGAGATAGGGAAAATCAGATACTGAGTGAGAAAATGTAAAGGTGTTAGGTTTTGCCTCCCATAGTCTAGAACATCCTTCTAAGGATGTTTTGCTGTAACCTCAACACTTTTATGTGTGGAACAAGCAATATGCCTTTCCTTGGCCTTCCAAAATTCTGATTATCTAAAGAAAAAAGTGCAAACTTTCATTGTAAGACAATAGTTGGTCTGCCAGCTCCACCTGGCTATTGATAGAGTGTTTGTTGCAATATCTGTCTAGGTCTCTGTGGTACAACTGAGATGAAATACAGGACTGTCAGAACAAGTGACTCTGATAACTATCCAAAACCTATTCATACCTGGTAAGCTAGCAACCTGTATGAAACACCACGAAAAAAAATTTAAAAACAATTCAATTTTATTAAAAAAATACGGTAATTGGTTATTTAAAAAATCAGCAAGACGCTAGTTATTAGATGACAACAGCATCTAACCTTTTTTTTAGAACTAAACATACAGCTCCAATAGGAAATGGCGAAATCCTGCAGACAGCCAGGAAAGAATAGAGCTCAAGTACAGAAGCAAACCTGAAAACACAGATAGAACTAATGGTGACATTTTACTGGGGAAGAGCAACATAACACTGAAAAATTTGTGGAAGTTATTTTTCCCACTATCCTTGTGATTCTAATATCCTTTTAAATGAACAAATTTGTATTAATAATTTGGCAACGTGCAAAAGGTGTTCAAAACCTTGTATCTAGGTGACAAAGGGGGAAAAACCATTAACTTTCCACATTTAGCTTTAAGGACCCCATGGCCAACATGAATACCCCACATTTAAATGAGAAAGAGAATTACTTTAGTCAAGCTCATTGCTGTCACTCGATGTTAGAGAAGCTAGATTCAGACCTTTGCACATGTTGGGATGCGTTTTATTAAATTTATATAGCATGCTCAAATCCAGATTACGGGGCTCTATAATTTCGGCCTTGGTGTGATATTATTATAGAGAGAGACATGCACAAGCCAATGGCCTGAAAAATATCTTAAACTTAAATCACTTGTTTAAGCATGGGAATAATTGCATCCTAACTTAGAAAATGCATTTAAGTGTTTTGCTGCCTCAGGAGTCAAACAGACAAATCAAGTGACCCCAGATATCTCATCCATAGTCTCTTTTGGAAGATATCCAAAGGCAGGAAAGCCAATATAGTGATAAGACAGTATGATTCCCCTGTGTACCCGTCTTTGCTTCATCCATAGAAGTTTTGGCTTTTCTCCATCTATCTGCCCTATGCCATGAAACACCTGTCAGAGTCTCCAACAGACAAGTTGCAGCTTCAGATAAAAATGTAGTTACTCTTGACATGATTGATACAATTACCCCAGGCAACTCACAAGGTTGCCCGAAGTTAACACCGCTTGCTTTCTACCTGACCACCAATATCTAGAGCGAACCAACCATGTTTGAACATGTCAAGTGCATCCTTTTCCCAAGAAGGCTTGCACCAACCAAGGTGAGAGCCAGGAAAACAGAGAGCAGAGGAAGCTCTGCTCTGTATAGTCCATTTAAAAGATTGTATTATCTCTCTTTTCCATCAACAGATACTCCCAAGAAACATACAGTATACAATGTTAAAGCTCCAAAGCGAGCTGTCAAAACTATAGAAGTTTATCATCAAAGCAGTAATTCCATTCTTTGCCAGACAGTGTTGTTATGACTATTTGAAAACAAGTGATCTTATATGATGTATGTTGGCAAAAAGGAATATGGCACAGACTGAATTTTAGCTGTCTTTAGTCAGGTGAATTTTCTCAGTTTTGCAATGTAATATACTTGATTTTGTTTCTAACATTTGTGCTCCAAAGAGACCAAAGCATTGCAAACACCGTGTTTATTGTTAGTCCCAATGTCCAGCTAGACAAATTGTTTGCCACTACATTTACCAGAGCTGAGATAAATACTGCAAACTTAAATTTGTACACCTTCTAGCAAATTCTACTGGTAAATTTAGTTTAAATAGTTTCAGTTCACATGAGTTTCTGGTCCATTAATGACAAAATTAAGTTTTTTTTATTGCCAAGACTATTTGAGTCCCCAGATAGTCCCTAACAATTACTTGGTGCATTAATATGAAAATCCTAGAGGCAGAGTAGATTTTCCATTCATTATTAGGGGAACATGTTCTACATAGGCAGGTGAGTTTCCTTCCTGCCTGCTGAAGAAGTAGGACATGCCATGATAAAGTGTGACATAAAAATTCAAGATGATCTGCTAGTGATTTCCTGAGTTTATCACAACTTCATGTCACTCATGGATCTGTCGTTATATATCAGCAATATATTTGCTTTCCACATCCTCCAGGCAGACCCCAAAACAAGTTTAGTCTTCAATTTGTTGCTTCTGGTTTTGTTATGAAAGCTTCACACCATTCTAAAATCTAGGAAATGCAAATATATTAAATTGATTCAGGTTCTTGGGAAAGCCATACTTATTCCTCTCCCACACATCTGTGTAATGAGGTATAGTTGTGTGTCTGAGCTTAAGAAGATTAAAATCATCATGGATGACTAGAAGAGAGAATTAATGAAGTATGTCTTCTCTGACAGTACTTTAAGAGACTCATGCACTGATTGTGAGTATAAACCTCAGTATTCCTGGTAGCGAATTGTTCTCATTAATTGTTTGAACGGTTCTGATACAAATACTCTACTGATGAGATAGATTTATACAAAAATAGTGAGATTTACTGTGAAAAAATGAATGCATTAGGACTGTTGAAATAGGTTTTGCAATGTTTACAGTTAGTGTTTCTGTATTTTATTAAACTTAACATATTACAAACTCATTTTTGATTATTATATTTGCAAAAAGAAAATTTGAGGCTTAGCCACAGTCAGAGAATCACAGAATCACTAAGGTTGGAAAAGACCTGTAAGATCATCAAGTCCAACCATTAACAAAAAAACCCAAACCCACAAACAAAAAAACACACCACACAGCACCATGCCCATCAAGCCACATCCCACAATGCCACATCCACACGCTCCTTGAATACCTCCAGGGAGGGTGACTCCACCACTTCCCTGGGAGGTCTATTCCAGTGTGTTA
Organism: Gavia stellata; assembly: GCF_030936135.1. NCBI lineage: Eukaryota > Metazoa > Chordata > Aves > Gaviiformes > Gaviidae > Gavia > Gavia stellata. Next base: position 74,305,230 of record NC_082594.1, read on the forward strand.
CCACTCTCTCAGTAAAGAAATTTTTCCTAATATCCAATCTAAACGTCCCCTGGCGCAACTTGAGGCCATTTCCTCTTGTCCTGTCACTCGTCACTTGGGAGAAGAGACCAACACCCACCTCTCTGCAACCCCCTTTCAGGTAATTGGAGAGAGCGATGAGGTCTCCCCTCAGCCTCCTCTTCTCCAGACTGAACAACCCCAGCTCCCTCAGCCACTCCTCATAAGGCTTGTGCTCCAGACACCTCACCAGCTTCATCGCCCTTCTCTGGACACGCTCCAGCACCTCAATGTCCTTCTTGTAGTGAGGGGCCCAAAACTGAACACAGGATTCGAGGTGCGGCCTCACCAGCGCCGAGTACAGGGGCACGATCACCTCCCTGCTCCTGCTGGCCACACTATTTCTGATACAGGCCAGGATGCTGTTGGCCTTCTTGGCCACCTGGGCACACTGCTGGCGCATCTTCAGCCGGCTGTCGACCAACACCCCCAGGTCCTTTTCTGTGGGGGAGCTTTCCAGCCACATTTTTGTTAAAATATATTTTTATAGTTCAAACCTCTCTGCTATAGAAATTTATCACAAAACAAATTGTTTTGTCTATTTTTGAAACAAACCAGCTACAAAAATTTTTAGACTACATTATTTTTCTACATGGTCTAAGCAAACCAAGATAGCAGATATGGCAGAAATTAACTGATTTATTTCAGTTCCAAAATGTTTCAAATTAAATAACCTTTACTTACTCTGCATTATCTTGCTTTTTCTTAGTGAGGATTCAGGCATGGAAGTTGCCTGAATGTTATTTCTATGAATGTCCTTAATCCCTACCCTCGCAAATGGTACCTTAGGGCACTTTTCTTTGTTTCTTTTTTTTTTGTTTTCAATGTGCTCTTTTATTTTGATTAAAGCACAAGATAAAAGGAAAGTTACATTTTACAGTAGAGATTAATCAGACGAGTCTTTAGTAGTTCCAACAGAGCACTCTCAACTATTTTTAAAGCTCTGGACATTGCTAAAAAGCCAGACGCTATGTAAGAAAGCATATGTTCCAACCCATTCCCCTATCCTTTTTCTCCCAACTTTGAGACTTTCATTCATGTGCCATATAATGTGATGAGAGAGAACTTATGTACAGCAGTTTATCAGGACAAAGGAGCAATGTAATTTCATTTTGAATTAAAAACTAGAAGGATGCTTCATGTGCACTAATGATTATTTTTCATTGTAAACTCAGCAGATGCCTCCTGATAAAAGGTTGTTGATGTTGTAAGGCCAGTAAACTTTCCACCACAAACCCTATGCTTTAGGCCACCCAGTCTAAGAGAAGATCAGAGAGTGGATATTTTCAGTCCAGCAGGCTGCACTTGGAGGCTTCTCTCCAGTTCACCATGAAATGCCAATCAAAGGCAAATAAGGGGGCAGCTGGAACCTCCCAAGCCCTCTCTGCCATCATGGTGCACTGCAGTGTCTAGGTCTTCCTACTCCAGAGAAGCCACAGATCTGAGCTCTTATGCGCTCACTACAAGGAAAGCTTTTATTAACCACACGTCTCATTTTAAGTGCACTAGCAAACTAAGGTTAAATAAAGTGAATCCTGTTCTAAGTGCATCAGTTCCTCAGCATGTTAAAGCTTACAAAGTATTAGAAAAATAAATAATATACAAATATATCCCTCCAGATTGTCACAGATATATACCAACATTTGTTACGAGATGAAACAGGAGACCTAACAGATGGACAAAATAGAAGTATAGTATGGAGAGGCAGATAAGTACCACTAGTAGGATGTTTTAACATGGGCTAGCTACATGATCAATTCACAGGTGTTGCAAGTCAATCAGAAGCATCAAAAGGAGTTCACTAATTGTTATAGATGACAGATAACCCTTAAGGTGCTCCAAATTGAAAGGTTAGAGCTTGAGAAACTCTGGTTCTCAACTCCTAAAAATGCACTACATTTTCAGAAGTTTCTTTGAGAAAGACCACATTAGTCCCAGTGTTGTCATCTAACCCACACCATCATGAGTGTTACTCAGGCTTGCACTGGGAGTAAGGATTACAGAGTGACTGAAATGAGGGAAAGACAGGAATAAAATAATTAGATATTTTTTTTTCATTATAAAGACATTTTACTATCTTCATATTTTCAACAAGTGGATGAAAACTAAGCTAGTTGCTTCACTAACTTCTGCCTCCCTCCTCCCATCTCCACCTCTACAGGGGAAGGGATGGATTGCTGCTCCGGGAATGCAAGCATGCACCAGCAACCCACCTGGGCATTTCTTCATGGGCCTACACTTAGCTCATAACATGACACAGGAGCATCATGGAATTTCCCCAGCAAGTGAGTTATGCAGGAGAGCAGATGCTCTGGGCCAACCATTTACACCAAGGCTACATGCACCTCAGTCTTCCTCCTTTATTGTTTTAGTTGTTGAATTTTCTTTTGAACAGCTTGGACAATCAAATGGTTGATTTAAGTGCCATCAAGTAATTCTGAACCATTCCTAAGTGCCACCACAGAATCACATTATTAACTTTCTAAAATATCAGGATCATTGTTTCAGGTATCACAGAATCACAGAATGACAGGGGTTGGAAGGGACCTCTGGAGACCATCTAGTCCAGCCCCCCCATCAGAGCAAGTTCACCTAGAGCAGGTTGCACAGGAATGCGTCCAGGTGAGTTTTGAATATCTCCAGAGGAGACTCCAAAACCTCTCTGGGCAGCCTGTTCCAGTGCTCTGCCACCCTCAAAGTAAAGAAGTTCCTCCTCATGTTTAGATGGAACTTCCTATGACCAAGTTTGCGCCCGTTACCTCTTGTCCTGTCACTGGGCACCACTGAAAAAAGACTGGCCCCAGCCTCCTGGCACCCACCCCTTAAGTATTTATAAGCACTAATAAGATCCCCCCTCACTCTTCTCTTCTCCAGACTGAAAAGGCCCAAGTCCCTCAGCCTTTCCTCATAAGAAAGGTGTTCCAGTCCCCTAATCATCTTCGTAGCCCTTTGCTGTACTCTCTCCGGCAGTTCCCTGTCCTTCTTTAACTGGGGAGCCCAGAACTGGACACGGTACTCCAGATGTGGCCTCTATTTCTCTGAATTTGGCCTTTTCAGCTAAGTACAATAGACTTTTGAATTTCCTGTCTTAGAAACAGAAGGTACAGTGATGCATTCTGATGCATTTTAGCTGTAGCATTATGAAACAAAATCTTAAGCAAAAGCTTGGCATTTATATCCTCACAGTGCCAGAGATGTAATATGAATATTTCTTGACTGTTTGGGGTAATTTAGGGTTTTTTTTTTTCCTTTACCTTTAGAAAGTCTATTCTTTAGATAATTTCCATAGTACTAGGAAAACAATTTATCTGTATGGATGCCACTTAGTTTTGAGCCTCTAACTGGTTTTGTTCAGCCTTCATTATCAGCAAGTAGTAAAGAAAAGGCTTAATAACAAATGAACCCAGAAAAAAAATGCACAAATAATTTTAAAACTATTTAGTAATATATGTTACACAATACTACAAAGAAAAAAAAAAAAAAAAACCAACAGAACTCCTTTTCAAACTTTCCTAGGATTAATACTTCCCTTTTTCTTTATTAGACTTTTTGAAGGCAAGTAGAATAAAATTGTTACCTAACCAAATAAAAAATACAATCAAAAACCTTCAAATCCTTATCTATTTTTCAGGAATATGTTTTGTACCTTCACCCAAAAAAGCAGCTCTTAGTCACTATCAGTTTAAAACTAATGTCATTACATAACCATTACCATTTTAGCCTATTGAATTGCTATATATCTGCTTAAAACTTTAGACTACCCCTGTTTAAGTAACCCGCACTGAAGCTGAACTACTGCAAGTGTTGACCAAGTGGTTTATTAGTGCTGTTTAAATTAATGCAATACCCCCGAGTGTCAATATAATCAGGAAGATAATAAGTTTTTTAAAGTTATCAAAAATCACTGCTAAGTTCAAGCAATGAAAAAGAAAATAATATAGTAAATACTACCACATCTTTTGTGTGACAAATAACATCTAGTTTACACAAGAAAATAAACATCTATTTAGTAGTCCATGAAATGCACTACTTCCTTTGAGCAGTTCTAATTTCAAATGCATTGAAATGAAAATAACATAAACATTAAATCCTCCTTTCTTCTGATCATGTTGGGAGACACCAGGATAGTCTCTTTGACACATTATTTAGTAACAGGGAAAATCACTTTGCTAGTTCTATTAAAAATATCAAATTATTTGAAAAAATGAAATGCCATTTAAAACTGTAATTCTGGTGTAATACCAAATGTCTGTATGATGCTTTGGCAAGCAAACATGAAGCATGGGATAAAGCAAGCTCAAGCTGAGGAGAATTGATATGTTCTCTTAAGAAAGCTTATTAGTCAGGGTTCATATGGCAAATGTATATAAGCTTTACACTGACAGTGTTCTCTGAGTTTCCCAGACTTCATGTCTCTTCCTGCCATTTAAGTTACCTTTGCATTTGGATCTCTTGCAAATTCTTTTTCAAAACAATGTTTAGAGATACAGAATTTCTCCAAGCAAATATTCTCAATCCAGCACTTTCTGACTAATTCTGGTAATTGCCAAAGTACCCTATTTAATTAGAAAATCACTTTCTAATTTCAACAATGTTTGAATAAGACTCTTGTTCAGCAACTATAGTGACTAATCAAATTGAGCATGTTGTAATTAACTGGAAATTTGGCACTTGATGTAATAGCTATATGAAGCTGCAAAAAGTAGGATTTTTTTTTGGATAACAAAAACAATTTATACCAGCACATATGACATTACACATGTGTGAATTCAGATATGTCTTGCTCAATACAAGCAACTGTATATGAATTTTATATCATCTCCCAGGTGGAATAAAAACAGAAACTGGGTTAAGGCAGTTTGGCTTTTTATCTCTCCAAGTCAAATTACAAAAAGCATGGAAATGAGCAAGTACTTCACTAATACTTCTCTTCTTACAATCATCTCTACCTGGCTGAACTTGTTCCCTTCTCAAACTCCCCTTCCTCCCTTCTCCCACCAACTCTTTTATCCCCAGCTTACGACACACAGTTTGTCAGAACAGGGCTATCTTCCACCCAGCTGTTTATGAGCTCAAACCCCATTCCTGGGCATACAGCTTATACTCTGAAATGTATCACCTTCTAAAAGTTGTTTCTCTCCATTGACTGCAATCAGATTCGGGTGTGGAAGTAAAGATATCAACACTGTAGAATGGAAAAGTGAGGTGAGAGGAATCTTTCCTTTACTGACAAGCAGCTCTACGAACAGTGGAAAATAATGAAACCTTATTTCCTACCAATTTGTGTCTTAATTTTGATTGACTTTCTGCCTAAGTAGAAAGCTCCAACTGAAGCTTTCTTCCATAACTTCTAATGACGCTCACCTGCATGGATTTTTTCAGTGTGTAAAGTGTGGGCTCAGACTGCACTTTCCCCTCAGTGGGAATGCTAATAGGGTTTCTTTTCCTCTTCCCAGCCACTGACTTTGATGAAATTTCAGGGACATTAATTATTTTTGAGAAATCAAGCCACCTTTCCCCTCCATCCTCTCCCCTGTCAAAAGTGTTTGAAGTTGATAAGCACATTCAGAAGTTACTAGGTGGGAAACACAGAGACACATTCACAGCAGTATGATTGCACTGGAAACCAGATCAAAAGTTAGGCTTTGATGGAAAGAGAGGAACAAAAATCTTTTCAAAAGCATTCTTTTTTTCTGAAACTTACCTGTTACAAGTAGCTAACTGATCTTGAAGTGTGCCAAAGGCTTACCTTCATATAACTCAAGAATAACTAGAGAAAGGGATCTAGCTTTGCATGTGCTTACATTATATAGTTCTAGTCTCCAACTTATTGTCAGAATGTTTATATGCGTGGGAAGGTAACAGGGAAGAGCAAGAAATGCGAAGTTAAAAGTTGGCATGAATTAGTATACTTTTTGATTTGAAATTTCATGTAATCCCTAAGGAATTGTCAACGTAAATAGAAAAACTAAAAATCAGTTATTAAGTTATAAAAAAGAAAAATTATTCTTACAAATCAATTGTAAATTTCAAGGCTATCTTAACTAGTGTGCTGCTGCTGACACTCCCACAGTATATGTCTCAGATTTTAATAAGAAACAGAAAAATTAAGTTCCATTTACCAAAATGTTTTAAAACAGCTGTATGACTTAATGAATGACCTTTAACAAAGTTCAAATAAAAGGAGCATTTTAACCAGTTTACTACTCAGATGTATACCTACTGAACATGAAAAGATTGCTGAAGTAGGGAATAATTTATCATTATTGCTCAAAGTGATAATACTTCTCCATGCAGTTTTTATTCTGAACAGTTACATATTCTGAATACTGTTCAGAAATATCACAAAGCCAAAAATTAATATTCCAGCAGTGTACCTCATAACTGAAAAGTCCGATTATACTTATGATGAAGAATAATATCTGCCAAAATACAAAGAACAAGTAAGCTGCTTGTATGTCTCTGTTGAAATTATTAAACATGAAAAATGTATTTGAAGGTTTTTTTCTAAATGCAACTACATCATTAGTTTGCACCAAATATACAGTACTCTGGTAGTTACAATGGAAATAAACAACTTGCACAAGTGTCACTGAAGTAATTTATTTAATGATAAGCTTCAGCACATATTTAGTATTTCAGATTCTTCTGTGCATTGACATACTAATTGCTAGCACTTCAGAATATACACTGACTAAATATACTTTGTGTCAGAAGAATGTACTCACTAGATTTTCTGTACAATATTCAAAACATGGGATAATCTTAGTAACCATTTAAGTCAGGAGATACTTATTCTGCAGTCTGACTAGTACAATGACAGAACATCAAAGTCCATTTAAACATATGAAGCGACTGTAGATTTAACCAATGGCTTTTTTAATGTCAGTGTACCAGACACAAAGCTTCTTTTCTGTGGTATTCATGTACATGCATTTATAGCAGGGAAAGGAAATTGCTTTACGCTGTATGTCAAAAAGCCCTGCAGGAGCAAAGAGAAAGATATACGTTACCTTCTGCCTATTTCTCCTCATAAAGAGCATAAATCTTGTGCAATATTCACAGCACCTGGTGGGGTCAGCTCTACACTCTAATGCGGGTCATGTAGTTCTCCTCCATGTTAGTATATATATATGTATGAAAAAATAGGATTTTTGTCAACTAAGCTGTAATGTAAACTACTACAGTCAAGCACAGATTTCATTTCAGGCCTCAGCTTGGCCCTCAACCTATTTCTTTATTTTTTCTTCAGTCAGTGACAGAAACTTAAAAAATACTTTATAATAGCAGAGCATTTCATTTTATTGCCAGCGAAATCACTCTCACTGAAGTCCACTCCACTGACCTTTTAAATGAAACCTTCCTCGTCCTCCCAGCAGAGTCACTGGTTTTCACATGGCTGCCTGTACTATTCTTGGCTTTGGAGGCCACTTCACCTTCCAGCTCTCCTCTGATATCTCTTCATACTTGTGTCACTGTGTCCTCTTGCTGAACAGATGCTCTCCTTGATCTTCTTCTCCCTCTTCCCCTGCCTCCATCTCTGGGTAATTTCACCACAAACTACATACAATTCAGCAATGTCCCCTGTGCTGACAATTCACTGATCTCATTCCCTCCAACTAAGCTAACCTCACTCCCTTCAAATCAAAGTTCAGTGCACTCCTCTGCCAGGTCTTTACTGATGCCTAGCTATCGGTTTACTCTCCATGACAGCCAGCAGTGTTCTCATTTTTCCCCCTGCAAAACTTTCCATTTATTTCCTTTCTTCACAGCACTATCATTGTACTCCTTACCCTCACACATCATTTTAGTCAGTTTGGATTCACATCTCTGTTCACATCCAACCTGCATCTAAAGCTCCAGCAGATTAGCTCTGTGTAATTGTTCTTTCCTGCTTATTCACATAACTAAAATGTTAACCTAGGGCTATCTCATCTCAGTTTCTCAACGTCCTTTTCTTTGCCCTCAGGAAATACCAAGGATTATTCTCCAGCTCCAAAGTTCAGTCATTGCAGGACTCTCTTTGCATCCCTCCACTAGTTCTCTTTTGACGAAAGCAGAAGCTTTGTCAACTTTCGTAGACTAGCACCTCATTAATTATCTGTTTATTCACAGTGCAATGTTTCCAGCTGCATCCTGGTGTCAGCCTTCATCACCATTGTTCATATTTCATGTTAGTACCTTACTCCCATGATGCTTTCCAGCACTGGTAGGGATCCCCTACAACTGCCTGTAAAGTCATCTTGTGAGTATCCCTCCATTCCATTTTGCCATGGCACGACTGGCAGTACACAGTCGTCTTCATTGCAGTCTCAGTATTACATTTCTTTGTGTTTCTCTCTCAGTTGGACTAACATCACCTAACACGGCGTGTCCAAAACTGAGGCACTCTGAACTAGGCAGCAGTCTGTGCAGTTATCAGAAAGAGATAGGCACTTTTATGCATACATGAGCACTGAGATGCCTATCCTACTGCAGATCAACTTGCACATTTTTTCCCATTATACATAGTAAGTCTGATAAAAGAGGTTACTTCTTTCTACAGACCTTGTGCTTGCTATGTCCCCAAAACATGTAGCAATGTCTCCCACAGGAGACACAGGATGCCAACGGAGGTCCCACACATATAAACACAAATCACAAAAGGTCAATTATTTATGACTGAAGGAAAGCCACCTTCAGGGCCAGGCAGAACTGGTTTTAGGGCATAATAAAGAGAGCAAAGAAGATGTGTCCAGTGTATGTAAAACACCATATGTATAGTTAAAATGCAAAGGAGTTAAGAAGAAGTTATAAAAAGAGCTACAGCTCCAATACAAATGATAAAAAATGAAGAGCAGAAAGAAAATTCCTCAAGCATGGGATCCCCCACATCTGATCAATGCCACTACTTATCTGTAGCAGCTCCTTCCTCACCTTTGGTGGAGAAAGAGATCTGTTCTTCTGTTTGCCATTCACAAAGTTCTGCTGCCACATCTCCATAATCATTCGTAGCATATTATCTTCTACTATGTAACTGGGCTAAATAAATTACAATTCTAAGGAGATGTGTTTTCTGTTCCAACCTTCAAATTTGATACAGTTACTGATATTTTAGTGTTAAGATAACATCCATGCAGATACAATATGATATCTATGATAATCTTCTGTTTATATTGACCACACAGGATGTACAGGGTAGGTTAAACACCTCACTTTAGTATACTGAATTAGCCTACTCTTTGTATTCATTACTGTTGAACAGTCTTATACTCAGATTACAAGTTGGCTGGACAGGTACCATGTTTTTGATCAGCGCTTTTACAGTGCCTTGCCTTTTTATTGTGCTAGGGCTTGGCAAGAACTTGGCTCTTTGGTAACAGCAACTGCACAAATCAGCACAACAAACCCGGGTGAAGTAGGCAGCTCTGGGTTGAGACCATGCGCATTAATGCCATCCTCATGAAACTACCTGCACAATAATCCCACCTTTACTAGCACAGCATAAATCAGAAGCACAATATGTTTCTAAAGGAAGTCAAAAGAAGTGCTTACCAGAAGAAACACAGTGGTCTCCACAAACTGAGTTGGTATCAAAAGCTTTGGGCCCCTCACTACAAGAAGGACACTGAGGTGCTGGAGCGTGTCCAGAGAAGGGCGACGAAGCTGGTGAGGGGTCTGGAGCACAAGTCTTATGAGGAGCGGCTGAGGGAGCTGGGGTTGTTCAGTCTGGAGAAGAGGAGGCTGAGGGGAGACCTCATCGCTCTCTACAATTACCTGAAAGGGGGTTGCAGAGAGGTGGGTGCTGGTCTCTTCTCCCAAGTGACGAGTGACAGGACAAGACAAAATGGCCTCAAGTTGCACCAGGGGAGGTTTAGACTGGATATTAGGAAAAATTTCTTTACTGAGAGAGTAGTGAAACACTGGAACAGGCTGCCCAGGGAAGTGGTGGAGTCACCCTCACTGGAGGTGTTCAAGGGACATGGGGATGCGGCATTGTGGGACATGGTTTAGTGTGCATGGTGGTGTTGGGTTGATGGTTGGACTTGATGTTCTTACAGGTCTTTTCCAACCTTAATGATTCTGTGTGTGATTATGCTAGCCTCTGGAACTGATAGATAACTCCTACAGTTTGGGGAAGTGAACTTCTGTTACATGAATTTATATACCTGCATCTTATTTGGTAATGTATGTTTTTGTGAATTACGTTTAAATTAAAGAAGCACTGAAATAAAGAAAGGTGTTATCAGCAACCAACAGATACAGATATTGCTATATTAACCAGGTCATTTTGGTCCCAAAGCTAGACAAATGTCCCAAGAGCCATTTGCTGTTTTACAAGCAGCCTTGTAATCACCTATCAGCAAGGTACCGCTCCATCTGGCAGAAGACGATTTCTTGCATTAGATTTCTTGTATCGCCTCCTGTTTTATGCCACATTGCTGAACCATCTCATAAGCTCTGTATGTAATACAACAGTGCCTACAGTGACAGCACAGAGTCTAAATATCTGCATTAGGAAAAAAAGTGTCCTTTCACAGGAATAGATAAAACAAATGTACAAGAGATTCTGGAAATATCATTAAACTGCAAGAAAAATATTTTTTTCTTGTTCAATGCTATCATCAGCAGGACTCATATTCGCTCCATAAATGCCTAACCTTTAAAAAGGCATGAGCAACAGCTGAGTTTAACAAAAGTGCATGGTCTGGCCTAGTTCTGTCCTCCTCCAAACTCTCAGAAGAATGCGTATTAGCTTCAACTGAGACATATTAGACCACCAACGTATATTTTGCAGCAGTCACAGTCCTCATTGTTTTGTTTTTAAAAACGAGATAGGATCAGCCTTTGCAAGAACAACAGCAAAAGAAAACCAGTTCAGCCTCTGATATTCCCATCTATCTCAGAAACAATGTTAAGAGTAATGGTGTGTGACATGGACCTCAGCACAATGAATGAAATGGAGCTGCCTCATCCAGAGCACATGTTCCATCTCCTCTGTGCTTCAGCCAGTCCAGCTCATGGACCCTTGTCCCTGTCATTCATCAGCATACTTAAAGCCTGAGCCTTACTGGACAGTGGCAACAGCTGTTGCCTTAAAATACTAAACTCAGCCATCTCCCACACTGAGGGCTCCTGAAAAACCAGGTATTCTGCCAGTCTGAGGATTTGTCCTGTTGTCTCTGAAGGTGCTTCCGGGGTGTGGACACACTGCCAGTTTGGGTTTTCTGGTGTTTGGCTCCAGGGTGCTCATCCCTGCATATCCACCAGTTGACACAAATGCCCTAATCTAAAATGAATCAAATAATTCCTTTGGCAAGAAAACACAGGCTTGCTGTTTTTCCACATGCTGCCATGGCTGCCATTAAAGGCAGGATTATTTTTTTTTTACAGCAAGATAGCCTTCTTAGGGTGTATGTCACTGCAGTTACACCAAAGTTCATAGTGCAATGGTGACAGTATGGACAGGGCTGAGCTAGGATTATGCCTGCAAGCAAAGGTACCAGCAGCAGTCTAGTCTCAGCATCATGGAGCTCAGAGCATTCCGCTTCATTAGCTATGTAATTGTGACTACACTGCTACAGCTGATCAAGGTCAGGAACATCTGCATTACACTGAAGTCACATGACATGTCCTGGACTGTGGGATTCAGCTCCAGATTCATCCACCTAAACTCAGGTGCCTACTACGTAGACATCTATATTGGATGTGGCTAAGTTCTCACTGCAGTCAGTTGAGACCCAGCCAATACAGCAAATAGAAACTGCAGAGGTGTCTATCTCATCCTGCTCTGATACCTGTATTTGGTAACATAAGGAGCTTTTTAGGGATAGCAAAAAAACTCCTGAGGAGAAAGAGATTTTTTTTTTTTAATTGTTTAAGTAGACCGACAAAGTTAAACTCGAGGTATTTATGTCAACTTTCCCTATTTTTCTATAGTTAAATCATGCCCTCCTTCCACCATGAGTTTGCATAAAGATGCATAAAGCACAGGCTATCTCTTTGTAAAAAGCCACCTTTTATGGCAACGAAATTAAAAGATAAGACAGACCAGTGTATTTTCTCACACTCTCACCACATCCAAGTGCTCCCACTGTTATCTAAGACTTACTTGCAAAGCAATCCCATTCATCACTCATCTCTAGAGTAGTAAACAACCCTTTTAACCCTTATAAACTTGGATATTTGGGCTCCTTTTAAAGCAAGGATGTCTTCATTTTATAACTCTACATATCAGAGATTTTCTTGTGTTTACTGTGAACTGCATACTTCCTGATCTTCTGTGATATAGATATGTGGCACTTGAATTGCACGAAGACCAAAGATTTTCTAGCAAATTTTCCCTGGGCTGCTAAATTAATTGTAGCTTCATATAAAGTAGCAGATTCTAGGCCAATTCAAGTAAGTATTTTAGCACAGTTATAAAAATCAGCTGTTAAATGGAAAGCTAGTTCAAATCTTAACCACTTTGGCATTACATTTCCTGCATCAAATGTTCATGGAAAATAAAAATGAAGTACTTTTTTGGATATATCCTGATCCATACTACTAGAAATATTTATAAATATGTATTAATTGCTTACTAGCAAAATAGTCCTGTTTTATTTCTAGTTAATGAACTATAAACATGTCCACCAGATTTTGCTTTTAATTAGATAAAATGTTTTAAGAAATGAGGTGCCAAATTGAAATAACAAAACAAAGTTGATACATTAATGTCTCCATTAGAGTCTCTAAGGATACATTCTCCTTCAAAGCTGGTCAGGTAAACAGAGTTTATTGTTAGAGATTCTAGAAAGAGTAGATGTTTTCATTTCAGATTACCATTTTTATAACTCAAAATGGCAAAGCACCTAGCTGGCAAAACATATTTTGTGGAAATTACAATGTGGAAAGCTTCCCAGCTGAAGCAAATTTTAAGGAAGTTTTTAAAAAACAAAACTGGCTGAACAGGTAAATATAAAAAATTTTGCATGCTAAACTGCAAATTCAAGATTTACTTTGTTATGAGTCAGCACTAGCAAGTGCAACAATAATATAGAAGGAAACTACTGCATGAAGGAAAAAAATTCTCCTTTTATTGACTAACAATTTCCTTGTTCTTGTGTAGCATTTTGGGAGGCTATCTGAGGAGGCTGCAAAGCTAAAATATTACTGAAGGAATCATTAGACAATTTTTATGCAAAACCTACCAAACAAAATATTTCACTGATGTGGATATCACATCATGTAGAAAATAACATTTTTTAAATCTCATTTATTTCCTAATTCATATTTTTGGCCCCAGTCTAGCAAAGTACTTAAACCACTTGTATCTTTTTGATTTTAATGGACTATTCCCATGCTTAAATTTAGGCATATTAGTGGGCAATCATACGATCTGGAACTTTGATTATTTTTGTGCATCAATATGAATTTGAGTTATGAAGACAAATGATGTCATGCAATCTATATGACTAAACTTATAAGAACAGAGGAGAAGGTTAATTTCAGATTTACCTTTGGCTTTCAGCAGAGCTTGTGTTGAGTGGACTTGCTGTTAATTTCAAATTCTCCTAATTTGTGTTTCAGTCATTGTTTTCATCAATTTTGAAAATCTTATGGAAATATTTCTAGTTATCCTGGGTTTAATAAAAGCAATCTTCATTGCAGTCACAACCTAGAATGGCTCTTGTGATCCTGAACTATCTGTAACAAGCCTTGGCAATGGTAAAAGTGAGGAAAGATCACAGTTTATGTCATTAAGATACTGGGAAATAACCAGACAGTATTTGTTTTACTGTTCTTGCACCAGGAAGTTTTTAATAATTCTTATGTTAAATATCAATTAAATCCCTAACAGTTTTGCCATTGGAATACATATCTGTATGTGTATAAAGACAGAATATGTTCCCTTCTAACAAACATCATGCTTCTATGAATTCTGTGATTTATGACAAGTATCAGCACATATATAGCAATGAGAATACTTTCATTTCAAAATACTGTATCATTTTCAACAGGAATTTATTTCTGATAACAGACAAATTTCAGCTGCTTTCAATGAAATAAGAAGTTGTACATGAATAGTCATATTTATTGGTGAAATCTGCAAATATTAGGTTCATAGCTGGGCTTTAACTGATTAGATGTTCCTCATCTAAGCAAAGGAATTTAACAAGGGATGTAGGAAGCCTGGGACAGAACCATTAAAAAGGAAAGTCAGGGTAAAAAATGTAAGATTATTATGAGTCTCATGGAGAAGAATTCTTCTGGGACCACAGGTGTCTCCATGAGCTATAAACATAAACATCTAATCTTGCATTTTTGTGCTGCAAAAATTCCCACTAGCCAATAAAATGTTAAGGTTCCCATTTTATGCATGATCAGACTTGAATATTATACAGATTATGTCTATCAACAATGCATGATTCTTACAGAAGTTATTCTCATTAAGTTTGAAATTTGCAGTAGGTATGCATCATAATTTTTTATTTTAATATATTCTGGTCTAAATCTGATAAATGCAGAACTTAAATAAAAATACGTTACATGACAACAGAAGCATGAAAATTTATTCAAAATTTTCCCTGGGATGAGAATTTTAAGGTGACACTAAGATAGCAAAAGGGTTATTTCCAGCAGACTAAATGGCTGACTGGTAAAGAATTGTAGGTTGTTAACTAAATATACTTTACATTCGGGAATGCAAAAACAAGTCAGCATCCTTCCATTTTTACCTCCTAAATACACTGGACAAATGATGCCTGCTTGCTGCACATATATTTTTTGTGTAAAGTGAAATGCAACAACTGTGACTGGCTACCTAAGCATCCATGCACAATCTTCACCAAGACTGCACCAATAAGGCACAGTAGGAGAATCCCTTTCAAATCCCCTTATTCCCAAGGAATCAGACCTTGGTCAGCATATGGTTGCATTCCCCTATGAACTGCCATTTTATGGTCATTCCAGTATTTGGGGGGAAAGTGTACATGGAGAGAAAGTAATACAAGGGAAGGAGAGCCTCCCAGTCCTGCTGAAGCCGCGGTCCTGTCCCGGCCTCACTCTGCAGCACCAAGGACAGCGCCTCCCCTCCTGTCCTCTGCTCTCCAGCAAACCCGGCCCAGCGAGCCAGCGTCTTACATGCAAAGGTCATAACCAGACCATCATCAGCCCCGAAACAGCAGGTAGTTGGCTAAAGAACGAGGTTACCATTTAAAGTCCCTTTCATTTATTTAGCCAGATGAAATATAGATTTGAACCCACTTTAGCCAGATCCTGCTGAAAAGTCCTGACCATTGGCCTAATAGCCACTCAGGAGCTTGGGAAGCACTAGGTCTTTATCTCTGCCATTCTCTTTATTCTCACATATCTCCATGGGAGATGAAAATACTACCTGCTACTGGGCAGAAAATAACAAGGGAAGAGATATGAATAGAGGGACAGTAAGGGACAAGAAGAAAGAGTAGCAAGTAGAGAGCAAAATAAACATAGATGAATGTGTTGCAGTACCTTAAATTGAGTTTTTGTGTGTATATATTTTTTCAGTGCACACAGTTTCTACATTAATATGTTTCTATCTTGGCTATTGCTTATTTTCAGTTTTGCATTTTCATTTGAAGAATTTTTGCACAATCTCAGTGTGTGCATGATGAGAAACATGCTGGGATTCAGCTCCAGATTCAAGCACTTGCAGATGTGAACTATATGTGAAGAGTTTTTTGTCTAAGTTCCCACTGTAACAGTGGAAAATCTAGTCAACACAGTAAGCAGTGCTTAGAATAGATGTGCCTACTGCAGGATGAGACAAATCACATGCTAGATTCCATTGAGTCTATTGTGAGATGCTCAAATCAGTTGTTTAAGTGAAGGCATGCAGTGTTGTTGGAGAGGTGAAGACTTTCCTACCTAGCTGCCATCTGCCACTTGAGGATGGCAAGGGTCCATGTATTTTATGTAATGTCTGTCAGACCCATGAAGATATCATGGATACAGGACTAGATAAATATGTGCGTTTAGGCAAGTGAATAAAGTCTTGCATCCCCACTGGGAGCTCCAGTGGGAGCTTAGACGATTAGCTCATATCACATCAGGTATTTTAACTGAAGCTAAACCCCATGTTCAGGTGAACAATTATACCGAGAATCAAGATCCTTCTGTTACATGAAGATTAGCCAGTATAAAAATGGTATTAAAATAGTGCATTCATTCACTTTTTTGTTCTACACTTTTTTGGAATAAAAATAGCCCAGAAAATTTAGTGCTTGCATTGGTCAATAAAATTTGAAGATTGCATTGGAAGGGTTTGAAGACTAAATTACTTCAGAATTGATGGGGGTTTGACCTACTTGTTTTTCAATTGAAGTGTTAATTAAAAATCTGAAACATTAACTTTTAATTAAAGACACTATATTAACGTAGAATTACTCTCAGTTACTATGCCTTTCATAGACATACCCACATTCATGCACAAATTCTACTAAAAATTGTCAAGATAAATTAATAGTTTTACCCTTTAGCTCTCATGAATCAGGAAGTACTAAAAGTAATGTTATATATCAGTATTTCTTTAGTACATGTGCTGTAGTGCAGCCTTAATCTAAGAGCTGATAAAAAGTAACTATATATATAGTTTACCTAAGGTACGATGTGTATTATTTAGCTTTAAGACACAACAGTATAGGGTTATTTTTAGTCAGCTGAAAGAAGGAAACTTCCAGAAGGTAATTCTTCCTATCTCAGGATATCCCTTTAAGACGTCAGGACAAGTCTTCCCTTTTCCTCTCCACTGACTGCAGAAGGAATATAAATGAATGGGCTGAATTAGATGGATGAACTCAGGTGTGATGAGTCACATTTCAAGTCAAGTATCCTCCTTCTAACAGTTTTCTTGTTGTTGACAAGGAAAATGCAAAAAATTCTGGAGTAACTCAACCATAGGGAAAATCTGTAACTTCTGTGAGGTGAAGGTTTACCCAAAAGTCACTAAGCAGGCTGAACTTCTTTTAAGATAATATCACATAATTCATACTCATGAGTTTAGGTATGCAGGTTTTTGTGCTGTGTCTTACTACTCAGTATACACCAGCCAGAACACCCTGCAGAGACTGCTCATGTTGGTAAATCTTCTGTTTTTCATTTGCACTGCAAAGCTGCCATGGCCCCGAGAACACCCACAGACCACACTGTCCCTGCGCAGCCTCCCTGGAGCTCCTCCACAGCTCATGGCCCAGAACCCCCTTTCACCCTGCTCTGGGGCTCCTCCACCCAGATGTTCTTAACATCAGAAAACCATGTTATACATGAGAGAGCAGTGTGTTTTAGCAAATGGTAGATTTTTTTTAATAGTCATCTGCATTAAAAAAGAAATTTAATATTTTTTCTATACTACTATAGTTCAGAAATTAGCTGCTTTTCTGAAAAGTATTTTTTAAATTTCTACATAATTAGAAAACTTAAACATTTCCAAACCTGTAATTCTAGTCCATCTGCAACAGTAATTACAACAAGCCCTGGCTTATCATGCTTTTCTTAATTACTTCAGTAATGGTTGTTGATTGTATTTATTAATAGAGTCATATTTGCTGTTTCAAAACTTATGGAAAAGCTGACCACTTATTTTGAATTTGGTTCTACCTCTTCCTATCTGAATAGTCATAGAAATTAATCTTTTTATGGCAGTTTATTCTGTGCATACAAAAATGTAAATTATTTTTAACCTCTGAACTAAGAGAAGGCACATAGTCTGTCGCTGAACTTTTGAGTCTGACATCAATTAAAGTTCTCCCATTAAAGAGGAGTTATGAGAGCAACACAAAAACTTACACAATTAATCTGTCAAAAAGATATTCCTGTAAAACCTTCAATAAGAAAAACTTTCTTGTCAAACAAGAACAATTTTAGGTGGCAGGCTTTAACTTCAAAATTAAAGCCCAGAGATCCCAAAGACCCTACTTTTCTCCCATGTCCATGACAGATAAGAGCAAATTTTTTCTTATTAAAATACTACATTTAATAATAAAATGTGGCAGACTATGTACTATACAGGAATACTGCCATGTTTCTCATCATATTAGCCACTAGGCCAAATAATCCATATAGTGATAGGTCTAAAAATGAGGCATAATCTAAGCTGCCTTTATTCTCATACAGTTTATTTAACTGTAATATAGAAAATATTATATTATATGAATATACTAATGACCGACTGCTGGTTGCAATAGTCAATGGAAATAGTGCATGGAAATATCATTATCAACAACAATCCAAAGTCTTCTGAATTTAAATAAAAGAAATCACTGATTACAATGAGTTCTCACTGAAGCAGCAAAAGCAGAGGACTCCATAAGCAATAAACCTATATTTGACTGTTCTCCCAGTCACTGCAAATACCCTTTACTATAAACAGTCTACATCAATATGTTATATTTAAGAAATAGAACAGATTTTCTTTTTTAATTTTGCTGGGGTTTGGCTTTTGCTGTTTTGGAATGGTCTTAATTTTGTTCTCCCTCTCCCTGGTTTTGATTATTCATAGCTATACTGCTCACCTTCTTTCTTTTAACATTTCATTTATCACTCACTACAGACAGACCTCCTGCTCTTGCTGAGAAGAGCACACTTTTCAGACTTAAAAAGCTCCTCATTACACTGGGAGAAGTAAAAATGTAATTCAGTCTATTCCAAAGTGAATCCCTGTCAAGACACATGAAGTCACAGTCACAATGAAACAAATCAGTAAACAAGGTTCCCATGAATAGTGGGGACAGCATCTGTGCAGCAATCAAATTAATCTTTACAAACAGTCTGGCCAGCACCTGGGTAAGGCAAATATTCACAGTTATTTAACAAACTAAATAACAGTGTTTCAGTACAGCTTCTGCATTTGCTTTTCAAAAGGCAAGAATTTAGGCAAAAGGCAGCAATTTAGAACCTCCCCAGAAGACACTGCAGGAATAAAACAAAAATGGTAAGATCAAGAGAAGCATGTGCAGTAGCCACTCTGTTTCTGACAGAGCAATTGGAAAAGGGATGAACATACAAAAGTCTTGAAATACACATGGCTGTGAAACCAGTGTAAAAAGACAAAAAAGCTTCCAGCAAGTCTTGTTCCATACACAAGTCTATACACAGAGAACTTGGAATATTTAGCAGGATTATAATTAGCTCATTTTTTCTTTATGGGTGGGCTATTTGCACTGGCCTGAATGGCCATAACAAGCAGCTGCCCAAAGGCAGGATCTGATCTGACTACCTGAATGACAGAAAAGACGGCTCTTACGCTTTGCATAAGAGAAAGAGCCTTGGGTTCAGCTGTGCCAACTCCAAAGCTAACCTCAATATGATTAACTACTTTTGGACCAGGTGTCACTCCAGAGCAAGTAACAAGCCACAAACAGTCAAATTGTTCAGTTATCTGTGAACATATGTTTCAATGTACAGGATAGTATTGACTATAAGGCCCTGACAAAGATGGGTTCTCTCCCAGAAAGTCAGAGGGAGAGGAAAAGGCTTTGTACCTCACTGAAGCACTTGTTTACTGTTGCATCAAGCACAGGAAATGGATGACTCCTAGAATAACAAATACCATGGAAGGAAAACAATTTGTACCCTAATTAAGGGAGTAACAAGATTATCTCCTGCCTAAAGAGAGAATAGGAGTAAAAAATAAAACCAGTCTGGACAAGTTGAACCCTGATGGACACAGAAAGAGGGGGAGGGGGCACAATAGCTGATGTGATTTCAGAAGTAATCTGCACATTTCAGAAAACTATTCTTGTAACATCATGGACTTGCTCTTTTTGTAAGCTTTCTGTTCCATTACTTGTATTTTACCACTGTAGTTTAAAATACACCAAAGGCTTCCCATGCTTGTGGCAAACATCTCCTTTTTATAAATATTTTCTAAACCAAATTAACGAAGATTAAGATTTTGCATTATTAGATTTTTTCCCCTTGTATACCATACAGCTCTTTTACCGCTACACAGCACACAGGTCAGTTGGGCACCACATCTATCAAAAGCAGACCCTTTCCTTTACCATGCACTACCAGAGCTGAAATGGTAACAAGAGGAAATTCAACCCAGTTGTTAGCAAGACATGGTGGGGGAAGGCAGCAAAAGACTATTTCAGTCCTACTTCTCTTCTTGCCAGAAATATGCCTCTAATCTTAGCTAGCAAAACAAGCTGGCAATACAAGGTGGGCATGATCATCAGTGAGTGGAGTCACTCAAAAGAGACTGTAGATGCTCTCCCCTCTCTTCTCACACGGACCTATTCACAGCTTGTAAGACACTAGCAAACCTTTCATTTCATGATCTGCAATAAAACACAAGTTCTAGATCACAACAGCAGCAGAGACACGGACACACTAACTCTTGACACATGGCCCACATTCTCATTAGCACTACTGACATTGATGAATTATCTAGGAAAATAATGCACTGACCTCTTTTAACTACAGAAAATCTCTCTGATTTAATAGGCTCCATTTTTTTTTAAATTCTTAAATCACAATCGTGACAAGCCTAACAGCATAATAGTACATATGACCTTCTTTTAGCATTTAACAAAAGCATATTTACCTCAATGCAAAAGCAGAAAGTCTCCAAATTAACTCCTGCCTTGACTCTGTAGAAGTTTAATCAACTGCAGAGCCTTCCTATTTTCACTCCAGATGCCCCTAAAACTGGATAACACCTATTTTAATTATATTTTATATCTCACCATGAAATTCTGTACATGTAGATACAGTACCACTCAAACTAGTTTTAGAGGATATAGTGGAAATCAAACTAGTGAAATGAAAAATTAGGTCATTTACTAGCCTTTTAAAAGCTTGCTAGAAAGGTGAATATTCTCAGCTGATTTCAGCCCATATTAGTAGTGGTAAAATATGAATCTTCATGGCCAGATATGTCAGCAAAGAAAGAGTTTTTATTTAAACTTCATTACCTACCAGTGAAAAATTGTTCCCTGCAGAGTTTTCTAGTAATTAATTTTTTAAGTTTTTTAAGTTTTTACATGACTACTATTTAAAGAGACATTGAAAAAGCACTACACTGTTCTTTGGAGCAGACATTCTGGTTTTCACATCCACTTTTCAACACAAGTCATAATCTGCTACTAAAATCCTGGGCTTTGGAGATCCTTGAAGAATCTTTTCATAAAAATATGATTCTGTTCATTTAAAAAAAAAATTATGGTGTGAAAGTTTCACAAAGCACTTCCCAAAACCTTTCTATCTCACCCATCTAAATGTAGTAAGACTTCTTCTCTTCAGTTTCCTCTACAGATTATTAGAAAAAGAAATGCAAAGATATTTGAGTAGTCTAAACAAAAAAGTCCAGAAATAAATAATATCTTTCTTACTGCAATATTCACCTATGTAACAACCATCATATCTCTGTAACTTGAAAGAGGAATTAATTTGCCTTGTCATATGCAAAAAGTCAGCTATGGAAACAACAGCATTAGACTAAAGTCTAAAGAAAGACAAGATTTTAAATCTTTCACAAATGCCAAGCCAAGGCAAGAATGAACTTCTCCTTCACACATACTGTTTAAATCCCCATTTTAGAAGATTTTTGATTCAGGACTGCTCTAATAGAAAGACAATAAATGTCATTTCTTGTGTATAAGTTAACATACAAACACATAGGGCAAGCTAACTGTGGGTTAGCTACAGGAATCATTCCATCCTGACGCACATCTGATTTAGTTCATGTGTTTCAATATTCATCTGTATGTCAAAACTCATTAAATTTAACAATTCAACACAGAGGCAGTAGAGAAGATGGCCGAGACACATACAGGTGAAGAATAAGAAGCTAGGTGTTAATAGCAGTACAACAAAACTTGCCCCAAGAACATGAGCAGTGTGAGTCTCTAAACAGGCTATGTTCTAGCCATGTGCCAGCTCCAACCTGAAATGAGACCTGGGTGCACAACGGCCTCTCTAATCCTTCCTTCTCTCTCTTCACCTCTTCTCCCCCTACCCCATTCCTCCCCACCAGTTTCTATAGGAAGAAAATGCAAATAGGAATGACAGATTAGAAATGCAGCACATTCCAACCCATTTCTCAAACTGGAAGATTCAGAGAGAAGGACTCAGGGGTGATGGACCATGCTACCTCACATCTGCACCATGCACCTTTAAGTCACTTCAAGTAAAGTCAAGTTTTTCTCTAGAACTCAAAAAATTACAATTTTGTTCTTCTTCCTAGTTTTGCAGCTGGCCTATCATTTTAAAATATGAACCAGGCAAGTATGAAGTTTTCTATGAACTCAGTTTAACATTTTTGTTTGCTATAAGCAGACACAAGCCAAAGTTCACAATAGGAACACATCTTTTTCTATTTGCATGGATCCTGGTGACGGGTTCTGATAACAGGAGTACCACAGAGTAGTGCAGAAGAGATAACAAGATGAAAGTAGTCATTAACTGTGTTGGAAGTTAAAGAAAGCCTATACATGTTTAAAAGTTGGTGATATTGGCCAGAGGTTGGCTAAGCAGCTGAATATATTGTTCTATTATTACAAATTTCTTCATCTCTTTAAAATACTTTAGAAAAGTGTCTGTTACTAGAAGTGAAAAAACATAGCTGCTAAGTCCTTGCCTTTTCCACTCTCAGGAAAAAAGGACTAGTATTTTCATGCTGGACTGTATGAAAGCTGTCCCTTCGTGTTTCCAGAATGCCTCAGCATAGATCTCAGTTTCTTTAATCTAGCTTTTCCCTTCCTACTCTCTAGCTTCCCCTTACCATCTCTACTGAACATGAAGTAAAATTAGAAAATGTTGGTTGGAATAGACAAGAAAGGGGTTCATCTTCCCAGACTTTATCTATGTAGGAGTTCCAGTGTCCCTCTGTACTCAATAGAGCTGTAAGTATGTACACAGAGAAAAATCCATCCCATGTATTTTAAATACAAAACTTGGAATGTAATGCTCTCCAGCTGTGCTTAGGCAAATTTGTTTAATGTAGGTTAACACTGTAGAATACTATAGATTAATATAAAGTCTTGAAAGATGACTCCTATCCCAACAAGTTGTATCAGCCTAATGACATAATTAGTACAGATGCATTGGGGGAGAATTTTATGTCTTTTCTTCCATGAAGGAAGACACAATCTGAGATATCTTCAAAACCTTTGCATAAAATAGTTTGTATAGGAGTAGAACTGTACAAACCCAGCAGGATATCTGCTTTCTGACACTGCCAAAAATATCTAGAAATCATTACTCTTAAAATTATTTTCATTCCAAGTTCTGCTGGGAAGTTACTAGGTATTGATTCAGTTGGTAGCCTGTATTTAGAAAAGGTGTCCAAGAATGGGTTATGGTCAATGTTACAAAAATATAGAGATATATTACATTTACAACTCTCCTCATTGTTCATTGATTGTTTTTAAAGTGTTAAATTACTTTATACTGTTTGTGATTTACGACATCCATTGCATGCAATTTCTAACAGAATACTCTATAAACATGATCACTCCTATAACCTGTACATCTAGTAGAAGCACTAGCGTGATCATAAATTCTCTAGTAACAAACCTAATTCTTCCAACCATACTGGATGCAACTACTATGTTTTTCAGAATAAACCACGATCAGTATCCTGCATTTCAGCTAACAATGAAAATTAAATTCTCAGCTGGTTTTACTGTGATCCAAAACAGTCTTTCTCTCTATGCTCTATTTTTATATGTGTTTATTTACATATCACTAAAGTAAGTAAGGAAATGTCAGTAAATTAAAAATATCTCCAAGAACTGGATGAATAACTTTATGCATACTATGTATACACATAATATTGCACAAGAGGAAAAAAGGTATACTGGCAAACACACCACAAATGTGAGGAGTTTGCATCTATGCAAAATTTAGGGAAGAGCTTTTACAATTACATTCATTACTCATTTGCATGACACACCAATATTCTTTAGACCTTGTCCCATAATCATCCTGAATTTAACCTTTCAAATTTATGACTTTCTGAAGACCTCAAGGATTCTGACTTCCAAAGAACCACTGATTCGCAAAAAACGCAACCTTCTCCACAGACTGTTACTGTCCCATTTGGTGCAGACTTCTCCCCAATTTACACCTTACTGAAACCCGCACATCAAAGTTCAATACACGGGTTTTGGAGAGTCGATATGCATGCAAAATAGTAGACTTTGGAATGCAAGGAGTGGCTTGGACTTTTCTCTTTATTTTTTCATAACCATTTATATCAGGAGATAGTCTGGATTTCATGGCTAATGTGCTGTAGTCATATGAAGCTAGAAACAGTAGCTTTACACTGGTGAAAGGGAAAGATATCCTGAAGTCCTATGAGGCAATCCAGAGATTATATATCAGACCTCCTAGAAGGTGTACAACACTTCAGAATTTAAAACAATAATGTTTTTGAGCATGAAAAAAGTTGATCTGGCTCTTATCTTGATATGGTTTGGGTTTATTATTCAGCTTGCCTTTTTTTTTTCCCCCTCTAAAAAACGAATTTTTGTATATCGTATTCATTCCACAGTCAAGTGTCTTGACGATATGGGGTTACAATGATTTTACTCACTTGAGGTACTAGCATTCATGCTTGGCCATTACTGACTCACACTCAAAATTTATGTCAATAAAAATTTAATTCAATTTCTTTGTGTGTTTCATGTATACATATATGCACGGAGTATACAATTTATAATCACTTTTAAGCCATTCTGATAATCTTCAGCATGAAAGTCTTGAAACTTAGGATTTTATGAGACATTCTTCAATTAATAATGTTTTTAATTAGAATTATTATACAAATTGAACATTGCACAGTTTTATAATTCATACCTTAAGCTATATAAATTTGTTGCATATATCACATTTTACTATTATTTGTTTCCTTGCTTGAAAACCTCACCTAATTAACTGATGTCAATACTTTGTAGCCAGATCTATTATTTGAAAACTATTTATTTGGGGCATATTTAGGGTGGTTGTTTTTTTTTTTTTTTAAATTATTCGGAAGATCAAATAGAAGATCATATAAAAAGAATTACATGTGAGGCTGAATCAAAATTCCCATTTCAACACAAACAGATATTTGCAAACAGCTTCTTCTACTGGCACCATTTTGAATACTGATATCAGATATCATTGCATACCACAACAGTTGTGCAAAGTTGCACTGGAAATACTAGATTATAATCTTACATTGGTTGAAAGGTGGAAGGCAGAGCCACCATCCTGCAGGACTTGGACAAACTGGAGGAATGGGAAGACCAGAACCTTATAAAATTCAACAAGGGCAAATGCCAAGTCCTGTCCAGGGGGACAGAAAAGCCCCTGCGACAACACCATCCAGTGGCAGAATGACTGGGGAGCAGCTCTGCCAGAAAGGCCCTGGAGTAGTGATCTGCACATGAGCCTGCGGGAACCCCAGCAGCAAAGGCAGCCAACAGCCTCATTGGCTGTATGAACAGGGGAATGGACCTTAGATCTAGGGAAGGGATTGTTCCCTTCTACATAGTGCTTCTAGACACTGTGTTCAGTTTTGGGTCCTCCAACACAGGAAAGACATGGACAAACTGGAGGGATGTCACAGAGGGTCCCCAAGGCAGTAGGGTTGCAGCATTTGCCCCTTGAGGAGAGGCTGGGGGAGCTGGGCTGGGGCAGCCTGGAGAAGACACAGCTTCAGGGGCACTGGCAGCACGCCCAGCACCTACAAGGGGTGACCAAGAAGCTGGAGCTCTGCTCCTTACGGTGGTGTGCGGCAGGACAGTGAGAGAAAACTGGCACAGACTGAAACGAGAGCAGAAACATTTTCCCCATAGAGACAGCCAGGCAGTGGAGCAGGTTCCCCTAAGAGGTTGTGCTGTTTCTGTGCAGCCCATAGCTGACCCTGCTTTAAGCCCAAGGCTGAATAAGAGACCTTCTAAGGTCTCTTCCAAGCTGAATTTTTCTGTGATTTTTCTATGATCCTCAGATTAGATACTACTTCTATGAGCTTACCCCATAATATTAAAGTGATGTGTATGTGTCTGGGGGATTGGTGCTTCCTATGGAGCCCAGTGAAGCACTGGACGATTGCAATTGCATTTTAAATGTCCTTTTTCAAAAACTTAGAGGATGAAACACACACAATTCATAGTCTTTAAAAGATAAAACCATAATAAAACTTTAATACCTGAATCACATAACCTTATTTTAAGCTGAGTAAGATGATAAGTATTTAAATCCCATCTACCTTTACTGGAAACTAATTTGCTAATCCGAAAGACTTCATGGCAATAAGAAAAAAGCAATATTTGTATGTCCACAGGCCAAACAATTCAAAGATATTGGCTCTACTTATAAGACATAGGAGCATTTTAAGCTCCGTGAAAAACTTCACATGATATAGACAAATCCTATTTCAAGTTGGAAAAGGAAATATCCTCATATTTAAGGGCTCAAAATACTATTTTCCTCCCTTTTTCCTAAAAGTAAACAAGCTAAAACTGCATTTGTTTACATTTTCACTTACAGTGTTTCTTGACCTTATCTAAAATCAAAAGAAACATTCAAAAAAAACCCCCACCCATAAATCAGGAATTATTATTAAAATAGTTTTCACCACACTATTGCAGGAATACTTACTTTCATGGGGTTTGACACAAGCTATGCAATTGTTTAAAATAAGCAACATTTCACTTTATTCAACTGCCACAGATGTCAATGTAATGTTTGTTTGAGAGCAGTCATTAGATCAACACTGACAATATAAAATCTTGCCATCATTGTTCTTGGATAGCTGAAAGAAAACTCTTAATAAACACAGCCTAGAACCTAGTATTGAAAGATGACTACACGCTGAACTACCTTTCTACTTCATTGAGTGATCAGCTGAATATTAAGATTGTCTATAGCTTTGTGCTTCCTAGCATAATAGAGAATAGGGTGTTATAATCTAAATTACATTTGTTAAACTCGGTTCCCTAAGTCTGATAATAAATAGACAGTTTCATATGTAATTGGATTTGAAATTTATGATTAAAATGAGTTACTTAAAAAAACCCCAAACTTCTAATATTTTCCCTACACATGTAAAGAAATCAAGATAAAGATGAAAACAAGCTGATGTCATAAACCTAAAAGATCCAGATTTTTGAAGATAGAAATTTATTGTAGCAAAAGTTGTGAAAATTTAAAACTTGCCCAAATTGGAATTGTACATTAACATGTGTTTGTTGAGAGGGCTTTGCTCAAGTGTTGCATTTGCACTTATTTGAACAGAAGAAATCTGTTACCGTGTCAAATATCAACATTTAACCCATGACCAATTACTCTTCCTTACTGATCAGAAGAGTAGTGAGAAATGAGATTGAGTTAATTTGTGTATCATAATCATTAAACCTTTACTCAACAGTCCATTGAATCTTCGCTAGATACTTTGAACATCTCAATTTTCTATCTTCTAGAGCTGCATGGTTGATCAGAAAGCCCACAGGTGAATTGTGTTCAGGTGCTTGGATACCACATTGCTCAACTGAAGTCTCCATCACCAAAATTCACACCCAAACCAGTAGGACTGGTTTTATTCTGATCAGAATCAGCCTTAAAACAGCAACCGTGTTTGGCATAGAGCAGTGTTAATAGCAAGAAAATAGGGAAAAATGACACTAAATGAACAGGACCTCAGATGTCTAACACATAATCAAGTAGAGACTTTTATATGGCTTTACAGAGCCCACTGTTTTTTTAAAACAGATATTTTCATTAAATTGTGTAAATAGGATACACAGGGGGTAGCAAAGAGCATCACATTTGTCCTCTGACATGCATGAATGACAGTTTTCACAGGAAGCACTGTTTCACAGTCTTTACGGTGAGTGCTCTCAAGCAGAGGTGAATGGGATATCCTACTGTAAATATTTTTTCTGTGAATATCTCCAAAGACAAATCCTATGATGAAAAAAAATTCTTTCCTAAGCTTTTATCATAAACCAATATTTTTTTACACTTCCAAATTACTGTTACTCCCAGCAAAGACAGAGAATATTAATTCAGCTTTTCAGATGACATGTAAAAGGAGAGCAATGACAGAAAAATGCAAAACCTGAAAATACACACAATGCTTTCAGGATCATGCCCCACTAATCTTACCACTGTAATCTAAATTAGACCCTTAGGTTCATACCCTGTTCCTCTGGGCAGACTGATTTCCTCGTGTATCAAATCATCTCTCCCATATTCTTATCCCATTACATAGAGTTAGCCAATCCATTCTTCTCTTGCCTATATATCCCGCACGATGATATATTCCCAGTCAGACAAGATTTGCTTGAAATAAAATTAGAGTATTTCCCATAATACCCACTTTCTTTTTGCATCAAATAGGTTCAGCATTTATCTGTGATTCCTTTTTTTATCACATCATACATCACAGATGCACAGGGGTGATTGGTATTAAATTACAATAGGGTGAAGGAACATGATTTATTTTATGTTTGAAATACTATGTAAGCTTTATAAGGTTATAAATGCCTCTCTTAAAGAGAAAATTAAAATCAAGCTGGCAATTTTATTAGCACGCGGAAACAGATAATTAAAGCCCCTACAGCAGTGAGCACTTCTTATGCTATGAAGTTGGAAACAAATTTTTCATTGGTAACAAAAGGATTTCTGTGGCTCATTTTAATGTTCCATAGGGTGGGCTGACCTAGTGAAATGCTACACTGCAACAAACAAATTCAGAGATGTATTAGTAAAATCTAAAAAACTAACATGAAAGGAAGCATCTAGATTAGAAGAGACATCTGCAATACTATTTCTTTTATCTTATTCCTCAAGAAAAACAAAGCTCTCTTGACTATTCTACAGACTTAATTGACATAAAATCACTATGTTAACCTCCCGAAATCATTCAGGCAACAAGGCTATACTGTCCTTATCTAACCATTTACCAAGAGATATAGTACTGTCCTACATTTGGGGTTTTCCTTTATGATATGCTCTTATTTTTGATTTAATGTTTCTCTGATAACTAGACTAAAAATCATAATATGCATATTATCTTTCCCTGCCTTCTGCTTACTCGTATATGCTGTCATTGAGCAATTACCTTCATATTATCTGGTATTTTCTACAGGGTCAAGACTACCAAAAAAATTGTTCTTCTCTCCAGAGGCATAATGCTCATTTGTTTGCTCTGATGTTTACCCTTGACCATGTACCGCAAATGTCCCACTGCTCTCTATCTCCTTTTCCAACCCCCACTGACTCACAATTACTTCTATTTTTACCACTTAAATATTTATCTTTGTGCCCATCCTCTAATTCACTTACTAGATCACACAACACACCAATTCCTTTTTATCTCTGCCCATTGATCATAAGTTAATTAGAAACAAAATGTAGGAAAAGTATAAGAACTTGGAGCAGGGGGAAACATATACTCACATGGGGAATATACTCAATGGGGAAAAAATAAGAGGACTGTGCCTGGAATATCGTGTTCAGACCTGCCTTTCAAATTACTAGAAAGATAATGAAAAATTAGGGTACCTATAAGATTTTTTCAGGATGAAGAATTAAAAACACATAGATATAGTTTGATGAGGCAGTTTCCAAGGTGGAAAAGGAGTGTAATTTGGCTGGACTGAGTCCAAAAATGCAAAAGCATCTTTAAGCAAATTGCTACTTCTGAACTTGATCTTCCTAGGACTTTCAATTTTCTTTTCGTCTTAACATTGCTTCCTTGGAATCATCCAGTGGCAGTTATTCATTATTTGCCTTCAGATTTCTGGGGTTGGTTAAAAGCTGAATCACAGAATTGCTGAGCTTGGAAGGCACCACTGAGGATCACAAGCACCCTGGGGAGCACCACTAGACACTGGCCTCCAGCTGGACTTTGTGCTGCTGATTACAGTGCTGAGAACCTCTGCCTTCTCCACGTCCTTTGTCAGCAGGTCATGTCCCCATTCAGTGGCAGGCTCACATGTGCCCTAGTCTTCATTTTGCTGCTGATATACCAGTGGGAGTCCCTTTTTGTTGCCCTACTACCATGTGTAACAGATTCAAAGGTAAAAATATTTTCATGGTGGTAAAGTAAGTTTATTACTTTAAGGGCCAGAAACAGCAACTTGAGTTCATCGCAACCAAGGGATCTTTTCTCACAGGCAATCTTGCTCTTCCCCTTATGAGAACCATCTGACAGAACTGGTTTCTACATGTGTTGACAGGAAATGTGGGAGAAGGGAACAAGACCTGAATGCGTTCTGGGTAAGATACTTGGTGACACCAACCAGCACACTTGCAGCCAGGCATGTATAGTTGGGACCTGGTATCTCCTCAACCAGCAGAGTACTCTGGACACCAGGCTGCTTTAAGGTGCTTCAACACAGGGAGGGAGGATCTATGCCTTTCTCAGTATAATTTTTCCCACCTAAATGCCATCCTACTGGGACCTCCTTACAGGCACAGCACTTCCAGCACATGGGCCTCAGTTGCTTGGACGGTGAGGATGGGACACCAGGGCTGGCTGTCTTCCCCTTTACATCCAGCCACGTTCAGCAGTATGGAAGTAGATTGAGTGCCCCCAGGTCTTTGGGGAGGTAGGACTCTTAATCCAGGGAAGAAAGCAATTAGATGTGGCTCTGAAGGGGGACCTTCCCTAGTATGCTAGATTTCTGACAGACTATAGCATTCATGGTCATTCGGGCATGCACCCTGCTGGCACGGGATTTCTTCCGCTGAAGGCACTCCAGATAGAAGCATATCAAGATGGTCAGACCACAGCATTCAAGGCCAGTTATCACACCTGGCCACCTCTGGCCCTGGCTGGGCAGCAGAGGATGCTATTATTGTGCAATGCACCAGCTGGGCTGCCACTGCTCCCCTCTTAAAAAAGTGAAGAGGAACCTCGAACTGCACCAAGTGCCGCTGCACAAAGGTCATGAGCCCGTCAGCCCTCTTATAGGACACAGAGCCTGGTTCTTGCCTCTTCTTTTCTCTCCCTAAACAGAGAGTCATCATGATGCCTCTTGCCACTAGGCACCTACAGCCTCTCCACCCCTGTTCTGTCAAGGTGTACTCACCAGACATGCTTAGCAACCCTGCCCAGAGTGCCTCCTCAGACCACAGTGTCAAAACATGGTTTGCAAAAAAGCTGCTTCTAGCAAAGCTGTCCTTAAACTTAATTGCCTAATTTTGGCTTAGGATGCAGGTAGGCAGGAAGGGTATGGGAAGTAGCATACTGTGCTCTATGACCCCAGACACCACCCAGGGCAGTCATGTCATGGGTTTCCTGCACAGAGACACTTGAGGAGGACAAAACAATACCAGCCCAGGTTGCACTGAAGACACCTTAGCAAAAGTCAGGCAGAAGAGGGCCATCATCTCCACAGACATGGTATCTATGATTTTTACCCGGTGACTCACAAGGGTTTGCAAGATGAGAGAGTAACAATCTGTGTCTATACTGGTAGAAGCACCACAGAGGACCCTGAATAGGGATGTGAAACCTAACAAGTGATCCTGAGCAAACAGGGAAGAAATGCAGAAAAATCACTTCATGCTTTGAGACAACCTTCATAAATAAAAGTAAGCAAGATCAAAATCCTCAAGGGATACATATAATACCTCTTAATGCCAGGAGAAGCCTCAGAAAATATTGAATTGGGGCACATTCAACAGAAACAAATATTTTCCTAAGACAAATTATAGAGGAGCTCATGATCTGCCTGCTTGGTGATTAAGAGGCCAGCAAAAGTGGGCTTTTATGTTCTTTCTGCTAATTAATATCTATTGCTATCATCCTGTGACCACTCTGGATTCAGTTCTCACATTTTGCTCACAATGGCTACAGACATCCCCAGTAATCGTTTCCACTAAAAGCATATGTATAGAAGGTAATTTCAGAACATCTGTGTATTGTCTTCAATCTTCTCAAAGAATACATTCCAGTGAACACTGCTGAAGAGACTAGTCAGGCTTTACATCCTTGTTTCTGCTTAGATACTCAGTCAGTGTCATGGAAGCTTTAAGAACATTTCATTACATAATCTACATAGAAGACACATTGTTAATGCTAAATACAAGTTAAATCCCCAAATGACAAGCTGAACATCTGTGAAACACGAACAGAACAATCCATATGACCATTATTGCTGTATCACCATCTTTTTTGTACAAGGGTTTGACTTCCAAAAAGTCTGTTAGCTATCACTATATACTATGTAAGATTGAACTGCAGTCTCAAAGGTCCTGACAACCAAGACTTTGATTTGATAGGCATTCTGTCTTTCTAAAACATATCATCTTTGTTTGTAGGGTTATCATTGGCTCTGCTCCAGACACTCCAGTATGATTAATCATATTAATTACTTAGGTTTGAAGGCTTTGAGGTAAACAATATAAAGGAAAGCTGATAGAGCTGAGAAACTAAGATAAACAATGTAAAGAAAAAAGAGAAAAATAACTTGGTGTGAACTTAACAGCGTCCTTTGCCCTAAATATGCAGAAAAATAAGCAAGGAATTATGTTTTAGTTAAATGAACTGCACTTTAAACTTTAACTTCATGTCTAGTCCTCTATTTGCCAGTTTCCAGTTACACCTTTCAACCAGTCTCAAAAACTGGAGGTGTTTGCAAAAATATTAAACTGTTGTATGCATTAACTACACCTTGACCCATAAAAACCTGCTGATGAATGACCTGCAGAGGAACTTTCATTATTAAACAACAATTATTGATTAAACAACTATTAAACAACAGCTTGAGCTGTTACTAGCTGCTCATCGCACTTTCACTCATAGCTGCTAAGCAGCTGGTCAGAAGAAGTAATTGCTTTTAGATAAATATGTTTACTCATGGGATCACGGAGTAAAGTTCTACTCAGTCTAAACTGGGACATTCCACTTTCTCCTGGTGATGAAAGATCCATGAAAACGTGCAGATGAGAAACTACGTTTAAACTGTATTTAACAACCAAGTAACAATTTAGTATTGCTACAGAGCTGAAGATAAGATTGAGGGTGATCAAAGAAGGCATTTCTGAGGTTTTGTTTCTCGTGGGTTTCCACTGTGCTCCCATCACCTTTATGCATTCTATCCACAGTACACAAAAATAAAGTGATCTGCCCTCCACTCGCATTTCGGTTGCCAAAAACAAATTAGGAACACAGGTCTATTTTATAGACCTTTTCTCCAGATTTTCTCCTTGGACGATCCATTGTTTGCCTAGAGAAAAAAAAATTACAGATTTAAGGTGAGAAGTTAAAAAAACTGTACCTGAAAAACTCCATGAAAGAGAAGCCATAACCATGCTGTTCAGCAATTCCTGCACAAACAACGTTCGCGGATGCTCCAATCAATGTTCCGTTACCTGCAGTTCAGAAAACAAATACCAGTTTATAGTTGTGCTCTGTTTCTTACCCTTCCTCTGTTTATTCTGTGCTAAAGTCCTAAGATGTACTAGTTAGAAAAAAAAGAATCAATTTCTGTTGTATAGACTTGAAAAGAAACATACAGACAGTATCTCCACATCCTATAAATAGCTTCACACATTGAAAGATAAGTCTGGTATTATTCTCTGACTCTACATAAGCCAGAAAAATAGGAAAGGAACAGTTGTCAAAATGACACCAGAGACTTGCATTCAGATAAACCTGCTGATTTTTGGTTTTACATACAGGAAGGTGCCATCAGATGAGCTGAAAACAAAGGATGAAATAGTTTGAGTATACTAAGAAAAATGAATGCCTTTTTTCCTTACACAAACTTGACATTGCCAAATTAGTGTCTTTTTTATAGAGAGGGTAACTAATTGCAAAGATTTTATTTTTTTTTTAACAGAAATTTTAAAGAAAATAAGTGGGACAATGGAGGAGAATGGATCTGTTTCACATCTCTCTGCTAAGGCAAAAAGATCACCATAGACATAGTTTGCTTACCAAACCACAATGCTTCTTTAATACATAAAGGAACATAACTTTATTCAATGAACTTCATCAAATTACATTATACAAGTCCCCTTAGGAGAGGAACACACCAAAGGAAAATAATATGCCATGTTTATGAGGCACATCTATCCTCTTGGAAGAGCTACATGCTTCTCTTCTCCTAAGCCCTTTCCAGTAACTAATTTATTCCTGTGTTTTCTCTAAAATTTCAACAATCTGGCAATGTAGAGAAGTCAGGTATTCAGAGCTCAGAAAGACCGACCCATTTTCTATAGCTTTCCCATGAGTCATACCTCAGATTTAAGAAATGCTGTGTACCAGACTTCGACAAAGCAGATGTCTTCAGCAAATGTTTCTGATCTAAGGCACGACTCAGGAAGTGACAGTGACTCCTACATTCTGTTCCTTAACTGAAATTTTGAACAAAAGAGGTACCAATCTAGGAGAAAATTTTTTTATACTATGGCAAGTCATCTCTTTTGCCATACATCACTACATTAACAATCCATTATTCTAAGCACAAGTCTTCCTTTGCTTCTATTGGCATATAGTTAGTCTTCTCATTTTGGACCTGTTAAACAATACTGCTCAGTAGAAACTCTTCTGGTCTGACTTTGAGAGAAACAGGTCAGAAGGCAATTAATGCTCCAGTTAATTGTTTTGACTTAGTAAATATTTCAGGTCACCTGGCGATCAGTTTACCAAAGAATAGGTCAGAATAAAGGCAGAAGGATTATTCCCCTAACTTTTCACACATGGTACCCATATGGCCTTCTGCACCTGAAAATGCACACAAAATCAGACTTCTAAAAATATTCTTAATAAATAATAGAACACTCTCAAATTCAAATAAAATGAAGTGATAGAGTTCAGAAGTAAGGAAGAGGAGAGAAAAGATGTGATGTGGAAGGAACTTTGGAGGAAGGAAGATCTTCCTCTTCTCTTAAGAAAAAGGGTAGGAGAAAGAGCTTGATTGCAATAATTTTAATCCCAGTTTGGATTCAAAGCCATACCAGTGTCAGTGGATACTAAGATATAGGTTTTTGACTGGTCATTCTAGGGACAGAGCAACAACTTTGAGAAAGAACTAAACCCCAAAAAGTCGCTCAGGACTTCTTTTTTTTTAAGTTGATTTTATGAAAGCCAACGCTTTCCAAGAAAAAAGCCCCTGTGTGGCCAAGATTTTTCCAATTGAGTCCAAAGAGAAAACATGATTCTTACTTAGTCCAGGATGAGCAATTACTATCAACACAAAATAGGCAGCAAACTGAGATTTTCAACCTGAAGTAGAGATCTGAACATGGATATCTGTTGTCTCAGGTGAGTGACCTAAACAACACCTATTAAGAACAGGAGACTGGTTTTGATTTCTCATCAGCAGCCTCAAACAGCTCTTGAGCTGATCCCTCGAAGGAACAAGAAAAAAACTGAAATCTTACAGACAATGCAAGATGAGAAAAGCATTCCCCCCCACTCCCTGCAATCCCAAATAGACATTTTATTTCATATATTTAATCGTCCCTTTATTTTTTTAATTCTTATTTTTTTCTGCTCTCCCAGGAGCTATGCTAGGTGAGCTGCTTCCTACTTGCTCTGTTTTTAAGGCTTTGATGTTGCAAAGGAGCTGGAGCTGGGTGCAGAGGTCTTCTCTGTCTATGAGGAGCTCTGCTGATGTTAGTGGAACTGCACATCAGTAGCAGGGTATATCCCTACAGATCATAAAAGCATTGTGGAGCATTCTCGTGAGACATCAAGGGCTATTTGTGACCTAGGCTTCTTATCATACACAGTGAATCACTCACCCACCCAGACATGCTTCAGGTGTGGAGAGAAAAGATGACTAACTTTACTAGAAGACCAGAAACCTTTAAAAAACAGTGTCTAGCACTGAACATTAGGAACTGCACAGTTCATTTCCCTTGCCCTCTCTTTGTCTCAAAGCATATTTTAGTTACTTTAATGCACGTTTAAAGATATGAAATTGAACTTGGAACATCAGCGTTCCTGGTAGGCTCTGACATGAGAAATCCAAGACACAAAGTCTTTAATGACACAAAGTCTTTAATGCAAAAACAGAACAAATGAATACAGGTGATGTTATTAGAGGAGTCAGGCAGGACCACTTAAGGAATTTGCAATTCCAAAACTAATCAGTAGTCTACAGACTCCAAAAATTTCGCAAGAGGTTTCTACTCTATGTGTAGCACAATCAGACAACGCCATCAAAATAATATTACTGTAGACAAGGAATATAGCTCTGGCTTCAAATTAAAGAAACAAGACTGAAACTGCACTTGTCCCATGGCTGTGACTACATACAGTCAAGATCTCCAAACAGCATCTGCTCTCCTATACTGTACATGGGCTATAGTAATGCCTTCACATAATGAAGTATTATGGAAAGAGTTTCTGCTTCAGCAGTGAATTGATTTCCCCAAGTAGATTTCACTTGAGAAAAAATCGTCACCTTAAATGTTATCTGAAAGGAGCAGCATTTCTTTTTCATTTGTTCGCAGCATGTGTGCAGTCTAATTAGGTATTGGCTCAGCAGGCTTCAAAGAACTACACTGAAATTAACAACTGAGGCAAACTTCATTTCTCCTCCCAGGAACATCTGTCTCCACAGCAGATGTTTAACTCAGTAGTGAAAAAGGAACACTGTGACCTCTGAATCATGGAAAGATTCAGATAACCAAGACCAGGTTAATGTACATGGAAACCTACACACGTTAAATTCATCCCAATTGATGTAAATGAAGAATACGCATTTTCTAGGACTTCACACAATCTTGACTTTATCTTCACATCATCACCAATCTTAAGAATAATTAAGCTTAAAAAGCATAGCACAGACTCTTGCTTGCTTGTTTGTATGCTTAAAATGTAGTAACACGTGGGTGAACTGTATCAAAGAATAACATTGTAATAACCAATCTGTTTTGACGACTCCTATTAAAACTTTTTTTGATGACTCCTACTGTAACTCATCCTTTATCACAAGGCAGATGGTTATTAAGAAACTGGATTCGTTACAATAAATATTATATTTCTGATATCAATAGTATATAATATGTATGAGGTAAGCCATACATTTCTCCTCCATATCTATTCTGCCTTTTATTCGTGATAGACTGCATGCATTATTGTCAATACTAATTAAGCTTAATAATTCATAAGCATGAAATCAAGACCTTTTTCTTAATGCAAAAGAATTTCTCATTTTAAAGTGTGATCATAGAAAGATACAGATATGTCACTTAAAGAGCTGCTGCTGCCAAGGCTACAGAGAAGAAAATGACAGAGGAATCCTCACGGATCATGTTATCTTTCCATGGACCTGCCCTAGCTTTGCACAGTCGTTGCAGAAGCACAGTAGAAGGTCTTCTACTGTTTCTGTCCAGAAAAGGTGATATAAAAGTATCTTTCTGGTATTTCTCAAGGCAAATTACTTTGAATATCTTTAGGGAATGTGAAATCAACTCCAATTACATAAAAGTATTCAACAGTTTTAGTTAAGAATAAATCTATAAAGAAAGATCCAAAACCAAAACCCACACATTAAAACATGCCTTTGCATGTCCAGCTAACTTGGTACAACCAGGAAGGTGTTGACAAGGTTTCGTAAGCCTGATTTGATACCTGAAGTGTCTACCAGCCCTGCTTCTTCCAGCCTTCTGCTTCCATTTGTAGCTACTTCTTCTCAACCCAGTGTTCAGCTATTTACCCTCTGCTACATCGCTCCTTCAGATACTGCCAAATTCAAACCCAGAACCTACGCACCACACGTAATGCACTTCCCTTGGGCACAGGCAGCCTTTCCCTTGGTAAACAGAATTTGCCCAGGTGACTATAATCTGCAATGCACTGAAAATCAACGCTGGGAGAACTGATTAAGCTTACTAAAGGAAGGGGCTGGGAAATCAGGGTAGAATCATAACAACAAAAGGGAGAGAGTTTGCATCAATAACATGTTTCCTCTCACTGTAAGTCTCATTCTCAGCTGTTGATTTCTACTTGTCAGCAGCACATCTATTACATCTAAATACCATTAGTTCTCAGGAGTCCCTGTGGTATTGCCCCTTCAAGAGCAAGCCTGATCCTTGGGTTTGCTGCATTAATATGTTTGCCTGGAGAATGACCTCAAAGTGCCCAGCAGGATTAGTGTTTACTACTCAAAGCACTGAGAAAACAAAGGGAAGGGATTATCACTAATAAAGCTATTTGGCCTTGCATGAACAGCCTTCATAAACAGTAACTTTGTCAAATATAAAGGAGATAGCACCTTGTGCGACAGAAGCTTAAAAGTGGATTGCTTACAGAAAAGTCTCGCTTTGTTACGAGCATTACAGACCACTTCCTCTCCACGTGCACTGACGGTGGATAACAAGCTATGCCTGTGCTTAACTGGTAGTCTTTCTGCATTTTCTCTTCCCTGCATATCTGGCTAGCTAATGCAAAAGCAAAAAGACTACCCTGTTTTCATGTCAACACAAGCCCCGAGAACAGCTTTTCCCTGGCCTTGGACAAACATCTGTGACAGGCCCAGTTTTACACAGGCACAGCTGTCTGCTCTGCTTTGTCCCAGGCAAGGGCTCTCACTCTGAAACCAGGAGTTTGTTAGAGAGTCATGAATGATTTTAGGGTGAAGATTCACAGCTCTGCTGTAAGCAAACCATCCCATTACAGTGCAAAGCAAAACTGATTGAAGGGAGCCAGCTTCCCACCCATTTTCAAAAGAAAACTCTGTGCACTCTCCCATATGCTTTACATCGTTAAATAAAGGTAGACTGCTTCCCTTCTATAGCATATTCCATCTCTCTACTTAAAGCACAAACTGAGCAAATGTAACAAATCTGGCTGCAGAAGCGAACACTAAACAGTTATGGTTTTGATTAGCCTTACAGGGGACAGCCTTCATAGCTTTCAGAAATGTTCTGTTTCACACAAAACTAAACCAGATTTGCCTCATTAAACAAAGTCATTAAATGTCTACAAGTCCTGAATATCTTTTAATAATGTACAATTCTTGAATATTTTTTATGTGTAAAAATTAACAAGCCCTGAATAATCAAACTTTGCAGTCAATAAAGAGCTACAGAATCAAGGCCAATTAAACCATTAACAGTCCCTAAAATAACAAGGAACCTTAAGTCGTAGGCAGTAAAGGGGAGAAAGCATGGATGATCTCATTCAACATTATTATATGTTATAGATTTCAGTCTTATGATATCAACATTTTTTAATTTTACTGATTTGGGAACATTTTGAATGGGATGTTTGTGCACAAATGCATACACATTGACTTTATAGGAAAATTTTAAAAAATTAAAAAAGAAAAGAATGTGACTCAAAGTTTTGAGTTAACTTATCCAAAAAGTTCATTGAACTGCACTCAATCCCACACTTTTAATCAGCTGAACTTTACCATTTTTTATCACCACTACTATACCACCAGCAGGACAGTTACTGTAAGTATTGCACTATTCAATGCTCATTGCTACCTTTTTGCTACGAGAGGAAAAGGGGAAATCTAAATTTGTCACTTTTCTACCAGAATTGTGAAATAAATAAGGCAGGTTGCTGAACATCCTGCACTTGTTACTTCAATGACATAAAGAAATCCATAATCTTCTTTCAAATCCAGACATCTGTAAAAAAGATATAGAACCTGAGGTGATCACTAAAATCACCTCTCTTCTTGAAGTCAACTTATCCAGTACAAGGGTAAAATAAACTGCTATAACAAGGGTCAGCAGTATACTCTGACACACCATTCTCTCATGCCCTGAAACACATATTCACGTAGGTTACATTTAAAGCCTTTAATGCTGCACACAAGCCCCAGTTTGCACATTTTTTTATCTCTGATTTTTAGATCAGAGGCTAAAACTATGTCAGCTCCATTTCACAGCTTCTCCACACATGGCACTGTTAGAGACCAAATATTGAAAAATAGTTCCATATATAGACACCTGGCATAAAAGTGTATTATTCAACTTTATCATAAGTTACGTTGAAGCTGAGCAGACCAAGATCACATTACTAAAAACAAAAAAAGGTGTCCCTCCATTAAGTGATTTTAGAATATCCAGCTGCTTTAAATTCAGATTCTGACTTTAATCAAATTGACTTTTGATTGGAGCCTACCTGTTATGTTTTGCTATAGTTCAAGTGCCTTGTTTAAAAAAGTTTCACAACTCCAGCTAGTGCCCCTCTTCGGTTTAGGTGTGCTAACCACAACTGTGCTGAGATATTTATTAATATATGTATAAATAATACCCAGGGCATGATTATAACTTTCTTTAGTGTCATACTGAGTGCCTGATTCATCAATATAAATCAATATGTATATTGCAGACTAAGATTTTTTTTTCTCCTCTCTGCTGCACCACTCAAGGTGCAGAAAAGGGAGCATTGTCTGGAAAGTTTCTGCAGAGGAAGAAAAGTATATAGTCCAGTATTATCTTCTGCACTTGAAGCTTGCTATAGCTTCCTTGTCATGTTCTATCTGATAGTCCGAGTGCTACCTTCCAACTGCACATACCTCTTCGGCTGACAGCTTTGCAGAGTCTGTATTCTTGTATTGCAGCAACTCACCAATACAACATAATGAGTTTGTATAGTCTATATAATTCTGAAAACAGAAGTGGCCAAGGCTTCTAGAAAGAACCTTCTGTAATTTATGACAAACAAATGCACAAAGCAAGTAAATAAAATTAAATAAAACTCCACATATGCTTTATAGGAGTCTCCAATGTCATGTCTGATCATTATCATATCTCTAATTTGCAGAACTTCATAGCATAGGGTTATTTTACACAGATTGAAAATCATTAATACAAGCATTTCAAATTCATCAGCATTATAATCAAGTCATCGTGATATTTGGTTTAAATTGTTTTTCTAAATCAATGTAATATAGAATAAAATTCTGCATATTATACATAGCTCTCTTCCTTTCCATTTTAAAATCTAAGGTTTACCATCCAAACTATAAATCCTCATCAGCACAGCTGAAATGACGTCCTCTACCACATATACTTCATACTTCACCCTTAATAACATACTTACATCTATATATGCACCTCTGCCAAGGTAACTCTTTTCAAGCTTGGAAAAATGTCCTTGCTGAGAAAAGGTTCAATACCATAGAATCATAGAACCATAGAATTGTTTAGTTTGGAAAAGGCCTTCAGATCATCAAGTCCAGCCATTAACCTAACCCTGCTAAGTCCACCACTAAACCATGTCCCTAAGCGCGTCATCCACTCGTCTTTTAAATACTTCCAGGGATGGGGACTCAACCACCTCCCTGGGCAGCCCGTTCCAATGCCTGACAACCCTTCCAGTGAAGACATTTTTCCTAATATCCAGTCTAAACCTCCCCTGGGGCAACTTGAGGCCATTTCCTCTTGTCCTATCACTTGTCACTTGGGAGAAGAGACCAACACCCACCTCTCTGCAACCTCCTTTCAGGTAATTGTAGAGAGTGATAAGGTCTCCCCTGAGCCTCCTCTTCTCCAGACTGAACAACCCCAGCTCCCTCAGCCACTCCTCATAAGACTTGTGCTCCAGACCCCTCACCAGCTTCGTCGCCCTTCTCGTGGACACGCTCCAGCACCTCAATGTCCTTCTTGTAGTGAGGGGCCCAAAACTGAACACAGGATTCGAGGTGCGGCCTCACCAGCGCCGAGTACAGGGGCACGATCACTTCCCTACTCCTGCTGGCCACACTATTTCTGATACAGGCCAGGATGCCGTTGGCCTTTTTGGCCACCTGGGAACACTGCTGGCTCATCATCAGCCAGCTGTCAATCAACACCCTCAGATCCTTTTCTGCAGGGCAGCTTTCCAGCCACTCGTCCCCAAGCCTGTAGCATTGCATGGGGTTGTTGTGACCAAAGTGCAGGACCCGGCACTTGGCCTTGTTGAACCTCATACAATTGGCCTGGGCCCATCGATCCAGCCTGTCCAGATCCCTCTGCAGAGCCTTTCTACCCTCGAGCAGATCAACACTCCTGCCCAGCTTTATGTCATCTGCAAACTTGCTGAGGGAGCACTCAATCCCCTCATCCAGATCATTGATAAAGATATTAAACAAAACTGGCCCCAAAACTGAGCCCTGGGGGACACCACTTGTGACCAGCCACCAACTGGATTTAACTCCATTCACCACGTCTCTCTGGGCTCGGCCATCCAGCCAGTTTTTTACCCAGCAAAGAGTGCACCTGTCTGAGCCAAGAGCCGCCAGTTTCTCTAGGAGAATACTGTGGGAAACGGTGTCAAAGGCTTTACTAAAGTCTAGGTAGACTGCATCCACAGCCTTTCCCTCATCCGCTAGGCGTGTCACCTGGTCAGAGAAGATCAGGTTAGTCAGACAGGACCTGCCTTTCATAAACCCATGCTGACTGACCCTGATCGCCTGGTTGTTCTGTACATGCTGCATGGTGGCACTCAAGATGAACCTCTCCATAATCTTCCCTGGCACCGAAGTCAAACTGACAGGCCTGTGGTTCCCCCGATCCTCCTTCCAGCCCTTCTTGAAGACAGGTGTCACATTTGCTAACCTCAGTCCACTGGGACCTCCCCAGTTAGCCAGGACTGCTGGTAGATGATGGAAAGTGGGTTGGTGAGCACTTCCACCAGTTCTCTCGGTACCCTTGGGTAGATCCCATCCAGTCCCATAGACTTGTAGGTGTCTAAGTGGTGTAACAGGTCACTAACCATTTCCCCTTGGATTGTGGGGGCTTCATTCTGCTCCCCGTCCCTATCTTCCAGCTCAGGGGGCTGGGTACCCTGAGAACAACTGGTCTTACCATTAATGACTGAGGCAAAGAAGGCATTAGGTACCTCAGTCTTTTCCTCATCCTTTGCCACTATGTTACCCCCCACATTCAGTAAGGGATGAAGATTCTCCTTAGCCCTCCTTTTGTCACTAATATATTTATAGAATCATTTTTTGGTGTCTTTTACAGCCATCGCCAGGTTAAGTTCTAGTTGGGCTTTGGCCCTTCTGATTTCCTCCCTGCAAAACCTCACAACATCCTTGTAGTCCTCCTGAGTTGCCTGCCCCTTCTTCCAGAGGTCATAAACTCTCCTTTTTTTCCTGAGTCCCAGCAAAAGCTCTCTGTTCAGCCAGGAGGGTCTTATTCCCTGTCAGCTCATCTTCCGGCACGTGGGAATGGCCTGCCTCTGTGTCTTTAAGGCTTCATTCTTGAAGAGTGTCCAGCCTTCCTGGGCTCCTTTGCCCTTCAGGACTGCCTCCCAAGGGACTCTATCAATGAGGCTCCTAAACAGGCCAAAGTCAGCCCTTTGAAAGTCCAGGGTAACAGTTCTGCTGACCCCCCTCCTTACTTCTCTGAGAATCAAAAACTCTATCATTTCATGACCACTGTGCCCAAGACAGCCTCCAACTGTCACGTCTCCCACAAGTCCTTCTCTGTTCACAAACAAGTCCTGCAGAGTGCCTTCCACACTTGGCTCACTCACCAGCTGTGTCAGGATGTTATCTTCCACACATTCCAGGAATCTCCTGGACTGTTTCCTCTCTGCTGTATTGTGTTTCCAGCAGACATCTGGTAAGTTAAATTTCCCCACAAGAACAAGGGCTAGGGACTGCGAAACTTCTCCCAGCTGCTTATAGAATATTTTGTCTGTCTCCCTGTCCTGGTTGGGTGGTCTATAACAGACTCCCACTATGATATCTGCCTTGTTGGCCTTCCCACTGATTCTTAGCCACAGACACTCAACCCTGTTGTCACCATCATTAACCTCTAGACAATCGAAACACTCCTGGACATACAGGGCTACCCCACTGCCTCTCCTTCCTTGCCTGTCCCTTCTGAAGACCTTGTAGCCATCCAGCACTCCAGTTGTGTGACTATATCATAGTTTTCCTGCTGGACAATGGCTTCCAGCTCCTCCTTTTTGGTGCCCATGCTGTGTGCATTGGTATAGATCCACTTTAGTCAGGCTATTGATCCTGCCACCTTTATGAGGGGGAGAAGCCCTAATTCCTATATGGTGTTGCTTTTACATATTAACTCAGTGTCTTA
Source organism: Gavia stellata (assembly GCF_030936135.1). NCBI lineage: Eukaryota > Metazoa > Chordata > Aves > Gaviiformes > Gaviidae > Gavia > Gavia stellata. The sequence goes on from NC_082594.1 coordinate 74,349,237, forward strand.
AAGCCAAGCAGGCCTCTGATATTGCCTTAATACAGACGAAGGTACGTCTGTCAAATGTACACCCTCAGTTTTAGCTGTTTTTACATTTTACATTCACAACTTTCTTCTGTATATCTTCCATGCCACAGAGGATTATCTGCAGTAATCTTAAAGATCAGAGAATCTTCTTTAACTGTGGGGACTCTGGTAATGAGCCTAGCTCTCACACCAAAGACTTTACAGCACTGCTGGGCTTTAAGAACTTCATACTGAAAAAGTTTGAAGATGGCCCAGACTTTGAATGTCATGAAAGAGCTAAGGAAAACAGCAGCTGGATTTTTATAGGAGGATACAGTTTCTGGCTGTTCCGGAAAAGAGCAAGAGGACAGTTTGGGCACTTGTGCTGGTTTTGGCTGGGGTAGAGTTAACTTTCTTCATAGCAGCTAGTATGGGGCTGTGTTTTGGATTTGTGCTGGAAACAGTGTTGATAAAGCAGGGATGTTTTAGTTACTGCTGAGCAGTGCTTACACAGAGTCAAGGCCTTTTCTGCTTCTCACCACCAGCGAGTAGGCTGGGGGTGCACAAGAAGTTGGGAGGGGACACAGCCGGGACAGCTGACCCCAACTGACCAAAGGGATATTCCATACCATATGACGTCATGCTCAGCATATAAAGCTGGGGGAAGAAGAAGGAAGGGGGGGACATTTGGAGTAATGGCGTTTGTCTTCCCAAGTAACCGTTACGCGTGATGGAGCCCTGCTTTCCTGGAGATGGCTGAACACCTGCCTGCTGATGGGAAGTGGTGAATGAATTCCTTCTTTTGCTTTGCTTGCGTGTGCGGCTTTTGCTTTACCTATTAAACTGTCTTTATCTCAACCCACGAGCTTTCTCACTTTTACTCTTCCGATTCTCTCCCCCATCCCACCTGGGGGGAGTGAGCGAGCGGCTGTGTGGTGCTTGGTTACCAGCTGGGCTTAAACCACGACAGTCCTTTTTGGCGCCCAACGTGGGGCTCGAAGGGTTCAAGATAACGACAGGTTTGATTGGAATGTGCTAGATCAAATTTATAGCTGTTATTGCTGTTTAGCTATTAATCGGCAGGCTCCTGTGCTTGCCATGGGGTTTGCTTGCCTTACTGTCTATTAGAGTCTAGTGCTCGTTAGTGGCTGCTTTTTGCTTTCGCTGCTTGCTGTACTGCCATACTGCTTATCATCTTACTCTGCTATGCCTGGGAACATTTTGATAACAGCAATGGCCATGCGCCTGGGCTGGCAGATGGCCAGGGCATCGCTGCTCTTTCTGTGCTGCTGTACTGGACAGGCTGGAACTCCAGTGTGAACTCGAGTCAAAGGGACTGTGACCTGTGGATGAGTCCATGTGGGAGCAGGACACCCCGAAGTGTCTGTGGCCATGGATAAACCCACATCAGAGCAGGTACATCTCGAAGCGTCTGTGGCCGTGGTTATGTCTGTGCCACAGCAGGTGTAACTCTGAAGGGATTGTGGTCCAAGGGTAAGCCCACGCAGGAGAAGGTACACCTCGAAGCATCTGTGGTTGTGGATACGTCCATGCTGCAGCAGGTACACCTGGAAGCATCAGCGGCTGTGCATGAGGTCATGCTGGAGCACCTCAAAGTGTGAGGCCATGGATAAGCCCACAAGAGAGCAGGTACACCCCTGGAGAGACTGCAGCCATGGGAAAGGCCATGTTGGAGCAGGTTTACTTTTGAAGGGACTGTGGCTGTGGGTAAGGCCACGCTGGAGCAGGTATATCTCTGAAGGCATTGTGACCCATGGATAAGGCCACGCTGGAACAGGTGCACCTCGAAGTGACTGTGGCTGTGGATAGCTCTCTGCTGCAGCAGGTATACCCCTGAAGAGACTGTGGCACACAGATAAGGCTCCACTTGGAGCAGGTACAATCCTAAGGAACTGCAGTCTGTGGATAAGTCCAAGCCAGAGCAGGGGCAAGGGGAGGAGTTCATTGCAATATTAAACCCTATGGTCTGGTCCAAAGGGACCAGGGGTGGAGGTTGTAATGGAAACACCTTTAAATTGTTGTAACCCAGGATTTGAGTTGCATGTTATGGGAATTATTATAGCAAGAACCCCTTGTTGCTAGCCAGGCTAGGAGCAAGGGGAGGAGTTCATTGCAGTGCTAAACCCTGTGGTCTGGTCCAAAGGGACTGGGGTAGAGATTGTAATGGAAATACCTTTAAATTGTTGTAACCCATGATTTGAGTTGCATGTTACAGGAATTACTGTAGCAGGAACCACCTGAACCACTGGAGGACAAGCCTTACAAGAAGCAGTGCAAGTGCAGCAGTGACCCCACCTGAGCTGGCTGTGGTGCCCAAAAAGTCCATGCAATACAACACTTGTCCTGAGTGACCACCATAACAGATGGAGCCCAAAGTCATGGACCAAATTAACTCAATGGACATTTTGTGGACATTTGCAGATATTTATGGACATTTTTCAGGGGTGGTCCATAGACTAAGGGAATGGAATATGTGTATTCTATCAAAGGATGGGAAGGGGGGTGATGGTTAATGAGAATGTATTGAATAGTGTGAGACCTGAGCATGACGTAAATGGTATGGAATAAGGGGTGGAGAATGTGCTGGTTTTGGCTGGGGTAGAGTTAACTTTCTTCATAGCAGCTAGTATGGGGCTGTGTTTTGGATTTGTGCTGGAAACAGTGTTGATAAAGCAGGGATGTTTTAGTTACTGCTGAGCAGTGCTTACACAGAGTCAAAGCCTTTTCTGCTTCTCACCACCAGCGAGTAGGCTGGGGGTGCACAAGAAGTTGGGAGGGGACACAGCCGGGACAGCTGACCCCAACTGACCAAAGGGATATTCCATACCATATGACATCATGCTCAGCATATAAAGCTGGGGGAAGAAGAAGGAAGGGGGGGACATTTGGAGTAATGGCGTTTGTCTTCCCAAGTAACCGTTACGCGTGATGGAGCCCTGCTTTCCTGGAGATGGCTGAACACCTGCCTGCCGATGGGAAGTGGTGAATGAATTCCTTCTTTTGCTTTGCTTGCGTGTGCGGCTTTTGCTTTACCTATTAAACTGTCTTTATCTCAACCCACGAGCTTTCTCACTTTTACTCTTCCGATTCTCTCCCCCATCCCACCTGGGGGGAGTGAGCGAGCGGCTGTGTGGTGCTTAGTTGCCAGCTGGGCTTAAACCACGACAGCACTCAATATCAATATAGAGAAAAGATTCCTTGTGCTTATATCCGATGATGCTGTTCTTTGTGCTACAACAAAACCCAAAACTTTCAGTTAACAACTGAATGAGTTCTTCATTAAGAACAAGCGAGTAGACTGCCATTTAATGGACAGCAATCACAGTTTAAGTCCATGTTACTCATTTCCATCATTGCAAACATCATAGAAACAATGCAAAGTATACTCAGAAAGTAAATTAGATATTAGTGTAAGACATACAAAATACCTGCTGTATTTTGCTTCTAGATCTGTACAATTTAGAGGCATAATAATACTGCTAAAGACTGCACTGAAGTCTTTAAAGAAAAACTGTGAGGCATTTCCTAAATTTCCTTATTTGTTTTGCCTGCCTTTCAAAGTCAAGAGCAGCAACATCCTTCTTTTGAAAGATCTCAAGTCACTCTCATTCCCTACAATACCACCCTTTGATTTGGATTATGAGTTTTATATCCATAGACAAAATATGTACCTAAATCAGGGCTGTCTTACCGACAAGACATAAAACTGAGCCCCAGGATTTCTCACCATTAAAAGACTCCTTTAGAAACAATAGGAACTTTCAATATCAGTGTCCTGGTTAAAATCAAGCTCAGGTAGGTGTATTCTGTCCACTAAAAGAATTTTCTACAGTTTCAATTACACATTGTACACAACAATTAAGTTCAAAAACAAAGCTGAATAGTGCTCCTCTTAAATAACTGCTATATTTTTATGCCATACATTCGATTCTTGATAGGCTTTTTGAATCTTTCAAATTGAAAAATGTTTTACAAATTTGATCTATTGTAACTGTAAAAGAACATCAAAGGATCTATAGTTGTGGGTATTTTTAATTATATATTTTAATACATTTTATGTTTTAGTGAAGGCTATCACTTTTCACTCATATTGCAAAGAAGTAGGGTTGGTTTAGGAATATAAACAATATTTCTAGGTTTATACCTTCAATGTGTCTGAAGCTTTAAAACTAGTTTAGGATTTTATTGAGCAGAATCAGCAGAAATAATAAATCAGCGATACTCCACTGTGCAAGGCCCCACCTGCATCTGGGACCAAAGGAGGGGTGCTAAGAGACAGAACAGCAACAGCACTGGACCGCTGAGAGAAATCCCCCTGTTTAGCTATACTGCGGGTTGCACTCCTTTAATAGCTGTAATTAGCATAATGTCCTGTGGGTAATGGATTTTATTCACACCTGGGTTTTGACCCTGTAAGGTTAGAAGAAAAGTGCCGGCAGCCCCCTCCTCCTACCTCCTTTCTTGAAGTAGAGCCTACAACCGAGCTTGTGTGGCCAGAATAACACAGCTGTATGCATCCTAGAGATTGCCTCTTTCTGCAGAATTGTGACAATGCTGACTTTCAGGTGTTGACCTCCAGGAAAATATACAGAGAAGAAAAATAGTGCAAAACTATACACTGTAGAAATATCCCCTTCGGACCACAGCAATAGTCACTACAGCAGAGAAATATTTTTTGCGCTTTTCTACACTAGCAACTGAGAACTCAGGAGGTAGGGACTTTCAAATATGAATTAATTTTTATTTTCCACTTCTTTTTTTTTCCTTCTTTTTTCAACACCATACGTCTAATAAATCATTAATAAAAGAAAGAGATAAAAAGACAAATAAGTGCCAGCTCTTTAAATGTCAAATGTACAAACCCCCTTCAAATAATGTCTTAGCTACAACATTTTCAGCTCAGTAAAGAGTCTAGTTCTACACAACTGAACAGTCTTAACACTGGATTTCTGACTGTGCACTTACTTAAATTGAGTTGAATCCATATTTCATGTTATTTTAAAACTCATAAGCCAATAGAAGCAGTGGAATTAAAGCTCCTCTTGTTCTGAAATTGTTGTAGCTAGCGATCTTCATTTGTCCTCCAAAATTTCAGGGCAGCATTCCCTAGACACTATTGGAAGGTCTACATACAACTCAGTCTCAAGAGGTACCATAATTCCATCATGTACTAGAATAGGAAGCACTAATGAATAAAACCTTATTCAATGTCCTCTTGTGCAAAAGAAATATAGATGCAGATTTGTCAGAAAGCCACAGAAAACCAGTGAAGTTACTTCCTTGTTTGTTTCATTCAGTTCCTTTTAAATGTCCTGTTTTCTTTCCCTTCACGGTCAAAACATAATTGAAATACTGACAGATAGTACATAAAAAAACCCATGAGCAATACAATTTTTCCAGCTACTTAGTCAGCCTGACCATTAATGCCCAGACATGTGAACTAATAGGGTTGTTCAGCATTCAGAATTGACAAACCAAAAGGCTCAAAGGCCCAAATTCATTTGACCTGTCTTTGGGCACCCCTCTCAGCTACTAAAGTTCTGTGCGTGAGGGGCTCTGATGTGCTCTGGAGAGAAGGTCTGGCAATTTCAGTGGATGAATAAACATCTGCCTCCCAGACATGCTGGTATCCCCATCACCAAACAGGGAGCCTGGGGCCGCCAGACTCCTAATTTACAACCTAAAATAAGTTCTTAAAGATAGCTGGGAAAAATATAAACCTAAATTTCCAGAACCAGATCCCCTGAAAAATTACCATGTTTATTTCTTAACCATGTGATTCTGAGCAAGAAAACTTCTGCCAGGAAAGAACTGGCAAACTCCAAGGAAGACCCAAAGATTTCAGAATTGTGACCATCTCACCAGGAACTGCCCACGGCCATCACTGTCCTTGGCTTCCTCAATTAATGGACAAGACTTTTCATCCCTTCTCACATTCAGAGACACATTATACAGACCAAGGAGCATCTATGCGATACTCAGTTGCTCCTTATGTCTGAGCCCAGTGCCAGCAGCAGCAGCTCTCTCTTGGGAAACACTGCTGAAGATGACAACAATGTGGCAGTTATACTGGCAAAGGTCTCTTCATCTTGCTTGAGATTTACTCAATCCTTCTTTCATTTCCAGGACAACAGCCACAGCAATGAAGGAAAATTACTGTCTTTTCTCATCCTATCATCTTCCAAGCCCATAGCTGCCTGTCCGCTTCCTGACAATAGAGAAAAGTAATTGCACCCACCAGAAATTTTTCAGGACAAAATGTTGCACAGCATTTTCCAAGACAGGCACAAATGCTGACACTCACTTCACGGACACATAAGCATACAGCAGTGTTTACCCTGAACCCCAGAAATGCTATCAAATCACCAGAATTGAACCTCTGCATTATGTAGTGAACAACTAACCCTAAAATATGTAGTTATAATGTATTATTTCATCAGACTCTTTGACAAAATGTCTTGTTTGCCAAGTTCCTTTGGTTGCATAAGCAGTGCTAAGATCCAATCTTTTGCCTTAAGCACCAGGCAGTAATGATATAATTGTCATCTACCCCTTCCACAATGGGATTAACCTACCCTGAGGATTCCTTCACACCACTTCAGTGCTGATAAGACTTCTCTTTTGGAAATAATTTTTAAAGGCCATCAACACTTTCTTTTTTAAAAAAAAGAAAAGCCCCTTTCCCTCCATTTTTGGGGGCTACGAGATCTTTTAAAGCAAAACCTTTTCCACATTTCATTCCCTAACAATAGGATGCTGTCCATTAGCTTTTTTTTTTTTTTTTTTTGACATGGGAAAGTCAGAAGCATATTAATTTTCAGGCTAACACTCCTATGAGACTTTTGCTACTATAACTCAGCATAGGCTCAGCTTTATCCTAATAGAACGCAGTCTGGAGAGTTTAAGCTTTTGCTAATAATGATAATGATCTAACTTTTTATCCAAATATTTGTATGGAGCCTATCTGAATACCTCCTATGGAACTCTAGTGCCTTTAATTCAAATAATTCCCATGGTACTGTTTATATTTTTACTTTTGTTTCATACACATGGAAGTCTCTTTTAAAATCCCGGCAGCCCTTCAACAAATCAAATTAAAGGAATTTGGGTTAAGATGATAACCGATACCTTAGGAAAATCAGCTGAGACTTACAAAGACTCCGAGGCTGGTGAAGTGCCTCTCACTCAGCGTAATCTGGCCAACTTTATATTCCTTATGCCTTTTTTTTTTTTAATCTGATAGTTTAATGATATCAGAATATGTTTGGTGATTAGCAAATTGTGAAGAAAGATGATATTTTTACGGCAAACATATATATAAAGGTATGCTGATTATTCAAATCACTGGTTTCAAAGAGGAACAGATTAAACTCATAACATAATGATGAGTAATGATGAGTACAAAAAGATGTTTATCAAATGAATAACTGTTGGTTGGTATAAATTGTCCTGCCTTTGCCACATGCTCTTAAAATTCAATCTATAAATTACATCATTATAATCTTTGTTAGGTATTAAGGTCACTTGTACTAGCAATCACTTAGCTAAATAAAGTTGGATTACACACAAAACTGGTTTTAGTTTTAAGCTCTGTAAAGTCAAGGAAACTCTTTGGAGGGGCATGGAAGGGGGAGAAGGGGTAGATCCACGGCAGGACACCATTCTATCAATTTTAACTTTATTTAACCATCTGCTTGTTTTGTGCTAATGCACTGACAATACAAGAAATCCCAGTTAACACCAAGATGGGCACTAGGAGAATGGCTATGAGCTTTCATGATTAGAGGTACATTTCCCAAAGACTTCAAAAAGACTTTCCTTACAGTGAGGAGTGCTAAATAGGTCAACAAACGGATACTCAAACCATTTCTGTGAGCCAGCCAGAAAATCTCCCGGTGACTTCAGTAGACTTTGAATCAAGCTTTCAGATCTCAACTATTATACATTTTCTGCATCTTTTCAATGAGCAGTGATGTGTCTCTGTTCTGAAAGCTAAATGTATCTTTGTAGTTTCTCTCACAAAAGATCAGAACCCTATAAGCACCATCTGGACTGCTTCTTTGTGTGTCTGTACTTTATGCAGATATGGTCTTCAAACACAGACTGCAAAACTCCTATTGTAGCAGCAGACAGTGATGGAGATCCTTATCCAGGAGTTCTCTGAAGTCAAAAGGAGCTGCATCAGGCCCTCCCTATGCTTGCATAATAAAATCACTGAACCTATTGTGCCAGTTTATATATGCCATAATTGCATAACTATTACCCTGTGCCAGCTTTCTCACATAAACTCTTACCTCCAAGGCACGCACCCATGGCCAGCGAGAAGATTAATGGTTTCATAGGCAAGTTAACGTCAGGATCTTTACTCAGGTTGAGAAGCACAGGAATCTGTGGTTTAAGAATAAAAGAGAAAGAGATTCAGGAGACATTATCCAACCATCAGCACAATATAAATAAAAGTCATTTAAGTAAACAACTTAAGCCACCAGCAAGTACAAAGAATAACTTGCAGGGGGGGTTTGGGGGGGGGTGTTTTTTTTTTAATTAGTATCTTTGCATCATATTCTTGATCTGTGCTCACTTTTCCCCATTGACTGTGCTAGTCCCACAAGCCAAAGAGAAGGTATCAGCAATGTTAGGCCAAGCCTGACACAGGTACTGCTAACAAAACTGAGGCTCTCTTAAGGTTATGAGTGCCTCCCATTAGATTCTTCTAGTTCAACAGGAAACTGACAGTGACTATAAACCAATTCCCCTTCCATTTCTTGAAACCTAAAGGACAGAGCTGTATCCCTTCTTCTTGCTGGAGACAGCTGTAAGAGATGCTCAGACCTTCACAATCAAGATGTCTGTAGATCATGTGTCAGTAACTAAAAAATTCCTGAATCCTTGTTATAATCAAAAGTGTCTGATCTGTTAAGGAAAAATTGAGAAAGATCAATGTGACAGACTTCTGAATTCATAAGAAGAGCTGAGTTATTTTACTTTTTATTCTAACATTATATTTACCAGAGAATGTAGATTTAGGTCACTGGGAAATATTTGCAAGTTTTAGGAATTTCATTTAATCACTGTAGCAAATAAAATAAAATAAAATAAAGCCCCAGAAAAGTCAAATGAGGTTTGTAGGGAGACATAATAGACTTCATTAGGCAATTGGTATAGAGCCCAGAAATACAGCAGGCAGGTTTTCTAGTAGCACCAAATCTCAGTCAGTAACACCAGCTTCAAAGCTTCAAAGCTAAACAACTTCCACCTTAGTTGGGAAAAACTGGTCTGAGTTCAACTTAATTGTGTAACCACTTGGTTTGAAAGAAAGGTGTAATCAGTACCTGTAGAGAGAAGGTCACTAGCAAGGGGAGAGGTGATACTGTTATTAAGCTGTTTTTAACATGTCCAGAGGTTTATGGGACCAAAAGGGAGAGAGAAAGAATAAGCAAACGTGAAACAGCAAGAGATCAAGCAGGAAGGGATTTGTGGAAATAACTGTGATATGCCTTAAAATTAATGCTTTCTCAGAGTCCAGGATTTTCAGTAGTGAATAGAGTTATGATTTTTAATCCTCCAATTTGTCATTTGTATGTATTTCACAGGTCCCCCTCAAGGGGTATGATCTCAGAGATGGAACAGCTACTTCCTGAAAAATGCATTCACTTTGATAGCTGAATGATGCTCATCTTTACTGACTGTGTGTGTTCTTTTGGTATGGAGCAATATATAGGCTTTATGAAGAATTACAAGCCTTTCCCCATCCCTCCTGCCAGTAGTGCTAATCATCCCTCTTAAATCCTATAACTGATTAACCTAGATAAGTTAATGTCTAAACAATTATTCTTGAATTGTACATTGCCTGAAAATGTCTATTTCTATTTTAAGGCCTAAAGGAGGGTCAGCATGCTCAACATCTTGTCTGTTTTTTTCCATAAAACAGTCACGAAAGATTTCATTTCTCCCTACAAACTTTGTTTCTCTCAAACCATCACTGCTAGAACATGATATGCAATTCAAACTGCAGTTATATTTATTTCAAAACAATATTGTATTTCCACATTAAATAAAATCTAAACACAAATACTGAAATCACAGGATAAGCCATCTTGCTCAATCTAAATAAAGCATTTTTTCCTACTATATAATTTTGACTGGAGAACCAAAACCAATTATGTTGTTCCTCAGAATTATTTGCAAGTTTCCTGATGTACTACAGTAACTCACTTGTTGCAGGACACAATCCTGAACCATGCAGACTAGCAACACCTTTTTAAATTACACTCCTTCTTGTGCATGCCCTGCCCAGCACAGAGAATGTGCGTAGGTAGAGCATAGAGCAATATTATCCCATTTTCTTGCTCTTGAGGTCAGTCCTAAAGCTGTTGCCAGCCAGCTCCCAAGTGCAGAGCAAGTAATGCCATTTTCACACCCCAGTGGTGGGAACCGTGCGGAAAGCAGAGCCCTATAGCCCTCCCTAATTATGGCACTGTAAATGACAGGGGAAGCGAGAAGCAAAACAGAGATCCCAGACAGAAAGTCCATGAGGTAACTCTCTGCTAGGTATTTGCAGCCACATACACATAATGCTCCCATCAGACCATTTCATTCTCTATTTAGTGAAGGAGCTCAGTGTCAGGAGCTCTCAGTATCCTGTAAATCTCTATTAACTGAAGACACAGAAACCCCCCAGAAGAAAGTCGCTGAAAAAAGGTTTCAACTCACTGTGTCTTCTTTTAAACACAAAGATACATTGTAATGTATCAAGAGAAGGTACAATTGTGTGATATGCTTGAATCTCTATTTCTTAATTTTTTAAACCCAACAAAGTATTTTAGGAGCCCAAATACGCACTTGACCCCACTGGTGTTATTGTTATCTCCTTGATGTAACATTGCTTTTCTTCCACTTAGAAATACTGTGAATTCTTTTTAAAAGGATTCATAATAATTAACTATCTATGTTAAAATTATCATCAGTGATGTCATGCTCCTAAGTGCATTAACAGGCAGTATGTCTAGATCAGGAATCTGTCCTCCCATAAATACCTGGTTTTGGAGCAAGGGACAAACATTGAAACATGCCTTAGCAATACATATTTGTGTACACTTAAATTTGGGTGTTTTCCTTATTTAAAGGAATTAATCTCTTCCAAACAATAACGGTTATAAGCCAGAAAGGGAATGGAAGTCCTATGGACCTCTGACACATGCTTGAAGTTAGATTTAACATGCTTATATCCCTTGTAAAGAAGGGGTATTTCTAACAAGGAATGTTGCACCATAAGTATCAGTTTTGTATAACTACATGAAAGATGAATGCAAAACATTCAGTTAAATTTCTAGTGTTTCAGATAGAAATATATAGTTGATCCATAAAGTACACCAAATTTTTTGCAAACGTTATGGGCTGTCCTCTGGCAACTGCATGCCACAGAGTCTCCAAAAGTCACTAGATTCTAATTCTTTTGATCATGAAAAGATCATACCTTGCTGTCACAGCCTCTTTTCCAAGACTCCAAACTACCCAACACAAGTTGAATCAAGACCTTTATCCTTTTCACCTATTTCTACAACAAAACCTTCTCATGAGCATAGCATTCCGCCAGTCAAGGAGATAAAGAAGGAAGACCTCTTATGAAACTATGAAGACTTCCTTCTGAAATGCAAGCAGAAATGATGGTTTAGCTTTACTAGCTGGACCCTGGATATGTGGAGAGGAGACCAAAGAGGAGGGGCACTGGTCCTGCTATATCAGTGAGCGTCACCTCCTGGGTTGGCAGGAGGACTCATAAGAAACAGCAGAGTGAAGCCCTCTCAGCTACTTCTGCTTCCTCAAGGTAACACTTGTACAAGTAACCACACACCCCCATTGTACAAGAAGGGTAACTTAGACAAGTTTATCCTATACCTATGCAGTGCGGTAGAAGGCATCAGGTCATATTGCCCATTCTGTCTATTTGTGCAAAATTACAATGAAACAGCAATTTACGTCTCTATTTTAGGGATTCATTGGTGCTCTACACCATGGGATTTCATGGCACACACTTTGCTAAGAACTCCATGTGGTAGAAATGTCCTTTGTGAAAAGTGCAGAGAATACGCATTAATAGAAAAAAACTGTTTGTAGTTTCCCAAACTGTTGATGATTGGTCTGTCTCTGCAGAAAGCTACGGCCCAGTCTTACACATTTATCAAGCACTGAAATGCAGGGCATAGAAAACTCTGGTAGGGCAGAAGGCAAAGAAGATCCAAAAATAAAACTGGCACTAAGAACATGAGATAAATACAAAATATTCAGTTTTGCAAATGAAAAGCCTCTGATAGTTTTAGAGGCAATAAATAGTGGGCCAAAAATTATCTGGTTTCTAACAAAGACCTGTCAGAGACTAAGTCTCCTTGTCAGCCAGGTGGTTAATGGAAATTGTTTGTTACTCTATATTGAGGAAATAGTATTTAAACTCAGCTAAAATGAGGATTTACTATGGCTCTAGTTTTAGTTCTGGTAATAAATGAAAAATATAAACAGATGGCTCCAGCATATGTGGCTGATAAAACATGTCAATTAAACTAAAGAGCATACTGGTAATAAAATCATGTCACCTAACATTCTAAGGGCAGAAATCCATGGCTATTTAAATGACAATACTAGGAAAATGCAGGCCTTAAAAACAAGTAGGTCTACCTGTCAAGGAATGTCATTGTGAGTTTAGCCTGTTGAAAAAGAAAGAAAAATATCAGAGGATTAAAAGAATGACACATAGAGCATCACTGCATGATTCACCACATTTATTCTTCAGGCAAAGAAAGCTGGATATCCAACATGAAAAAAACCATTGCCATTCAAGAATTAAAATGTGTGAGACTTAATAACTAAGCTCCTGGTTTATTAATTTTTTATGCATAGAACATTTTGTGGGTGCTTTTTAAGCAACTCCCAGATATATCTATACATATTAGATTTACTGCTGGCAACAGAGTCTTTTGCATACAGTCAGAGTTCATGGAGGTTCCCACAGAGTATATATATTTAATTAAAAATATTTCGCTATTATACATTTTTTACTTATTGGCAAAAAAATGATTGATTTTCCTATCACAATCGCCAGGCATGCTTATGCAGTGAAGTGCAATATACACTCACTCATATAAAAACCTACTTAATGAGGGACCTGGATCTTCACTCTCCAATGCTTAAAGAGAAGGGAAAAGTCTTGGAACTACATTTCATCAAGCAAGTTTCAATCTTGTTTTGGGGCAGTTCATGATCTTTGCATTCAGGACAAATTACATGAAGCAAGCAATTGGAAAATACTTTGAAGACTGTTTTGTCTTTGTGCAGCTCCAATACTTTCTTTTAGTTCAACACAAACAGAATTTCACCAAGACAGAAACAGTAAAAGTAATCAACCTATGATGAGCTAAGTGCCCTCAGAAACTCATTCCACTGTTCCATTTACGCAACTATCTTCCTACAGCACCCTCTGTAGCATAAAATACTTGCTCTGTTCTGAGCTCTTTGCAGAGATTTCAGTTTAGCGAATTTGTACATGAATTCAGAATCACAGAATCACTAAGGTTGGAAAAGACCTGTAAGATCATCAAGTCCAACCATCAACCCAACACCACCATGCACCCTAAACTATGTCTCATAATGCCATGTCCACATGCTCCTTGAACACCTCCAGGGAGGGTGACTCCACCACTTCCCTGGGCAGCCTGTTCCAGTGTTTCACCACTCTCTCAGTAAAGAAATTTTTCCTAATATCCAGCCTGAACCTCCCCTGGCGCAACTTGAGGCAGCTTCCTCTTGTCCTGTCACTAGTCACTTGGGAGAAGAGACCAACACCCACCTCTCTGCAACCCCCTTTCAGGTAATTGTAGAGAGCGATGAGGTCTCCCGTCAGCCTCCTCTTCTCCAGACTGAACAACCCCAGCTCCCTCAGCCGCTGCTCATAAGACTTGTGTTCCAGACCCCTCACCAGCTTCGTCGCCCTTCTCTGGACACGCTCCAGCACCTCAATGTCCTTCTTGTAGTGAGGGGCCCAAAACTGAACACAGGATTCGAGGTGCGGCCTCACCAGAGCCAAGTACAGAGGCATGATCATCTCCCTGCTCCTGCTGGCCACACTATTTCTGATACAGGCCAGGATGCCGTTGGCCTTCTTGGCCACCTGGGCACACTGCTGGCTCATCATCAGCCGGCTGTCAACCAACACCCCCAGATCCTTTTCTGCAGGGCAACTTTCCAGCCACTCGTCCCCAAGCCTGTAGCATTGCATGGGGTTGTTGTGACCCAAGTGCAGGACCTGGCACTTGGCCTTGTTGAACCTCATACAATTGGCCTGGGCCCATCGATCCAGCCTGTCCAGATCCCTCTGCAGAGCCTTCCGACCCTCGAGCAGATCAACACTCCTGCTCAACTTGGTGTCGTCTGCAAACGTGCTGAGGTAGCATTCAATCCCCTTGTCCAGATCATCGATAAATATATTAAACAATGAAACAAGACCAGCCCCAAAACTGAGCCCTGGGGGACTCCGCTTGTGACCGGCCACCAACTGGATTTCAGTCCATTCACCACAACTCTCTGGGCTTGGCCATACAGCCAGTTTTTTACCCAGCAAAGAGTGCACCTGTCTAAGCCAAGAGCCGCCAGTTTCTCCAGGAGAATACTGTGGGGGACAGTGTTGAAGGCTTTACTAAAGTCCAGGCAGACAAATTCCATATGGTAATGACGTTTTTAATGGTGGGGTTATAGCAGATTTACTCTTGTCTAGAGCAAAGAAGAATTTGACCAACAACAGTGTTGCACTGAAAAGGTATTTTCAGGGTAAAATGCTTTAAATACTAAACTAATCTGATTTTTGTAATTTCAGAATTTTTTAGTAAGGGAGAATTCTTCTCCACGATGCTGGTGCTGAAGGCTGCTGAAAAGCATCAATGTGTTGATAATGTTTAAACATGAATATTTTGCACCTTAAATCATTTCGATCTTAAAATAACTGAAAATATTTAGGTTTTGTTCTTAAGACTGCAGTTAATGTGCTGTGTTTATGTTTTAGGATAAGCAAGAAGCCTATCTTGTCTATGTAGATACTTAGCAATTCTTGAAAATGCTTAGATTTTCTTCTAGGAAACCATTTTCCTTATCTGTTTTCATTACTTCAATTAATAAAACAGTATGTTTCCTAGAATTCTTTGTAATGCTGGCTCAGATATACTCATATTCTAATTATCTTTTTAAAATATTGATCTACATCTTGATTTTTTTTAAAGGAAACATGGTATCACAGTTACAGAGCGCTCTGCAGGTTTTTCTCTTTTTCTTGCCTCTAGCTATGCACCTCATAAGTCAAGCCTCAGGCCTTCTTACATGCTGTAGTGAAATTCCATATTTCTTCCATTTCTCAGGCAGGTCCTGGGTCAAAATACTCTACATAACAATTGTATGGACTACTTCTACATTAGCAAGTAAAGTGGTGTAATAGGAGACTGAAAGAGTTGGAGCTGTCTCTTCTTATTTACGGTGCCTTCAGTCCAGGGGGGGATCAGTCACCTTACATTGGAGACCCTTATTTCTGTCCATTCTCATGCCATTTCTGAGTTACTACACTGAGTGTTTGTAGCCCAACCCATCTCTTTGCTCCGAGTCTGGACAACATGCACTGCACGCTGATGTAAGGGATGAATGGAAGACCTTATCCAACAACACAGAGGCAATGTTGGGGACATCCCATGAATGAACTGATACCTGTCTTCTTGCACCTTCCCACCCCTGAAGGAATAGAGCAATATGACTTTCTAGGCACCCTTGCCATCACAGTAGTTTTGCCCACAGTCTTAAAACCAGAGACAAAACCAGAAGAGTTGAGACTGTCAGGACTGTCTCATCCCTGGAATATGGGACAAAAAGCATTGGGTACTCACCTTTCTAATGCAGAAGAGACTCCATTGGTGCCCTTGGCTGTGAGCTGCCACCATGCCTTTCTCCATCTTTGCATGATGTTTCAGACATCCCTATCCATGTACAAGTCAAATAGACTGTCATCCTGCGAACCTGGTTTCCCTTAACTCCTACTGGTCAGTGGCTCACCACCTTGGGGTAAGCAAATCCATTACTGGCAGAAGTCTCTGATGCCATCCTCCAAACACTCTTTGCTCTATCAGAACATACAGCTGATATCTATGAAACCACCCAGATTTTTTGTATCTGTAGGTTCAAAAAATGGGAGGAACTTGATGGGCCCATATCCCTACCCAGTACTTGGTCCATCAAGACTATGACTGCAAAAATCACAAGACCTATTGCCCCATTATCATACAAACATTTGTTCACCACTGAAGATTTATGAACCTCTTGGAGGGCTTCACCAGAGGGAGTCAGTACGTCTGCATCTTCCATAATTATGAGCACAGGCTCAGCTGTGAAGCTGGCACCTTTTGCCAAGAAAGGACAGGATCATTCATGACTACACCATAGCAGGTGCCCTATACTCCAATATCACTAAAGCATATGGAACCAAACTCGTATATAGAAGCATGTCAGCTGGGTAACTGTGTGAATGTGTGAGTGAACTATGTGGCTGAATAAGTGAACTTGCTGTGTGGATGGTTTTCTGCTACTAATAATTACAGCTTGATTCTATAAATAGCAAGTCAATAAATAAACAAACAGAGATCTAAGAACTACCTGTTACACTGTGTGTTTATTAGACACATGCACACTCAGTCCCCGATTAGTGAAAAGCTGTTCTACAAAAGAGCTGGGTTCAATATATGTAATATTCCTCAACAGGAGTTCAGAACTTTGAAATATATAGTGATAAATAGCTTTCCAAAACCAAATATTGCTTGTGCCAAAGAAACAGAAAGAATTTTAAATGAAAGTTTATACAGTCTTACATAGAACTTGGGACTTAGTTACTTAGGAATTTTATACAAGTATTTTCTAATGTAGAATGCCAAAGACCAAAGTCCAAGCCCATTCATTGAGCTCAATGATGCTAGGTCTTGACTTTAGTCTGCTATATAACACTTTAATGTCTTAACACCTCAGCTAATGACTGCTCTTGCACAGGTGAGAATATGCCTGCATTTTTCTTTCTTCCTTCCTCCTCTCTCCACCTATTTTTAAAGAAAAAAAATTGTAGCAGTTTCTTAAGTTCAGCCCAGAACAGGATGAAAAACATATACATTTGAAAAGTCTAAAATCTTGGTAGGAATCCTTTCCTGTCCATCTGTATTTCACTCCCTCAAAGACACAAAAGAAGTGGTCTTCAGGCATCCCAAAAAATTCCTGTGTTTCAATCCCATTCCCCAAAGCATACTCCTTTAAAAGATGGTTCCTTTCAAAACCTGTAAAAGACCCTTTGGTCGATGTGCATGCAGGTGTCTTTTGGTATTGTTCCAAACCAATTTTCATAGACTAGCTGGATGTGAGGCAAAACCTTTGAAGCTAAGGTTTCTGCATTATTGCTTAATAGTCCTCGAGTGTTTGCTGGGAAGTGACTCATCCTGAACCAATCTTTCCCTTCATGCCTATTGCTTGCAGTCTGTTGTTGTCAAATCAATATAATTCCACAGGAAACATGACAGTAATCAAACCAAAATACCATACTAACATATAATTATAGAGCAGTTGCAAATCTGTCCAATCTATCATATGCCCTATAAGAAGTGTCTTAAACCCTGACACAGGGGTTAAGGGTGGACATGACCATCCAATAACAATGGAAGAAAAAAATATACAGCTGAGAACAAGCTGTAATAATGCATCATTCCTATGATATAATGAAGGAATTATTGCACTTTAAACAGAGAACTTGATTGAATAAACCTATCTGATCATGCCCTAATTTGTTATAATTTTATACTTTTCTGATATTAAAACTCAGCTGCTGGTAAGCATTTTTTATGATTAATGTTATTTGCTGGTTTTTAAACTAATTACATAAGTAAGGTAGCAATAAAATGTTCAGGTGTTAAAAAAAGCATTAGCATAACCACACAGTGCATAGAGGGAAAATATTGATAGCAGCAGGTGGTTAGTGACAGTTTCCATCAAAAAGACAATTTTACTTTTCAGCTACAGATGTGGATATAACAGGGAAAGTGCAAAAAAACAGGTAAAACAGTGGATCTAGTTTCACAACAAACTGTGACTGCAGGCAGCAATGGCCAGCTAGATGCCTAAACGGTATGAATAAGCTTGTAATAATGACTCAACCTTAGGGGATAAAGTAAACTACAACACAGCAGAGGTTAAAAAAAAAAAAAAAAAAAAAAAAAAGCAAATGATAATCAGCAAGCTCAGCTCCCTTGCCAGCACCAGGAGGAGGATGTGCAAGTGCTGCCCAGACCCCTACCATTGTAGCTGTGAAGGGGATATTGTCGATCACGGAGGAGGCCAAAGCAGACACCCAGAGCACTAAAATGATGGCCACTGCCAAGCGCTGGTCCTCAGGAACCACCTGGAATTGAGATAGGTCAAATTACAACTTTGGTGAGATGAGTGTTGCTCTGTCCCCCAATGGCATAAGTGCACATTCTCCACAGTTTTAATTTTTCAACACTTACTATTCCTTCAGGCTCTGAGATAGTAAAAGCATCTTAAAGAAAACAGCCCAACATTTAGTAACACAACATTGTTCTTTTTCCAAGAAAATTTGAACAAATGGAAATACAAAGACTGATATTTCTAATAGTCTTATTTACATTTCACACAAGAAATAAACTGTGCAACTCTAAATTTTCCCCTTTTACTCTTTGTATTTTCTTGGCTTGTTTAGACTACAGAAAAGGCTTCCCTTTTGCAGTTATGGCTATGTTTATTCTGGCTGTGGACAGATGTATGTATATTAAATATCACCCACACCAAAGTATAACATGCTTTCTTGATATTGCTGATACAGGAACACAATCATTAACTTTAAATTCAAAACGAAAGTATTATTTATTATTCTGTTGGACTAAAACTATTTTCCTTACCTGTTAAAAAACTGTAAATATTTTAAACATACCTTTATTAACAAAGCTGTCTGCTCTCCTATATAGTCTATTAAGTGCAGATGAGCCAAAGCCTAAAAAAAAAAAAAAGACATTGATATCAACTCGTGAGGTACCTGATGCAGTTACATTTTTTTCAGTAGATGTAAGCAAATACAACAATTCCTTCCTATTCACAAGATACTTATATTCTTCTCATGTAGCTTCTACGGCAACTTTGCAATTGGTAGAAAGAAAAGACACAGTAGGAATTGGTAGCTATATTTGCAGAAGTGGGTTTGTTGTGCTGGAATGATGGGGGGGATTACTTAAGAGTGTGGGACACAGGCATGAGAGAATGGCTGAAATTTAAAGATGACATTCTTCAGTGGTTATATGTTTTCTGAATACCTGAACACAACTAATTTTCAACCAACTTCCCCAAAACCACAATATAGATAGGAGTATATCATGTGTTTAGAAGGTCAGATGAAATCAGGCATCTTGTGTTCAGTCTCATATAAAGAAAAGAGAAAGCAAAATACATGTTTCTGTTAAACAGCTTTCTCAGACCCATAAAAAAAAACAACAGTACCCATCTGCTAAAACCAGGCCAGAGATCTGGGGTGAACAGAAATTGGCACAGAGGCAGCAGCACCTGACAGGCGGGAAAACTAGCTCTCCAGTCCCCTTGTCAGGCACCTGAACTGAGGAGGGAAGCCCTGTAAGCATTGGGCCCAGGACAGCCTGGACCAGAGTGCTCTGTCCTCCCTGTGAGAGCCATTCCTATTTGTACAGGATACTCAGATAACATCCCATACAACCATGGTTACTACCACGGACGAAAAGACATAGCAAGACTTGAGCCTAGTGCTGATGGCTCTGACCTCTCCTTGGGCAGACACAAGAATATAAACGGAGTAGTCACACGCCAGGAGAATGGTCTATTCCCTCAAACTACAAGGTAAAAGGGGAATTTTAACTAATGAGAGCTACCCTTTAATTCACTTTGATTTTGTTTTCTTTTCTTAAAAGTGTCCAGAATGAAGCACTATTTCCAGGTAGAAGGGGGTGTATCTATTTTATGACTTTTCTGTTTCCTGGGGAGAAAATCACCATTTTTGGTTCAGCCTGGACCAAGCTGGTTGGCTTGCTTTCACTTTTTTTCTACCGTGACAAAGAATCAGTCAGCTGTAATGCCTCACTTACTGACTCCATTCCCACACAGAGCCACAGAAGTAAGTATTCACACGACACAACTCCGTAAAACCCACACACCTGGCAGTCAGACAGAGCCCTGCAGAGATATCAGTGGAAAAAAAACATTCAACTTGCATGCTGTCAAATTCCATGACAGAGATGGACAAATATCCTAATAGGCACTGAGTGGTGTGGCATAAGACATGGTAATGTCAGAGTGACAAAGAGGCTGTCATTCAGACCAACAATTCCTGTACCTGCAGCTCGTTGAGGTGGCAGCTGAAAGCTAGTGGTTTGGGTATCACCACATATTAAATTTGGCCCAGAAATTATATTTCCTTTTAACAATGCATTGCACAAGAAAAGGTATATCTACATGGAAAGATGCAGCACACAGAAAGCAAGTAATAAGACTTAAATATATATACATACCCCTTACATTAAAAAAAAATGGACATTTTTTCATGACTTTAACTTCCCAGTAGAAAGTTTCCTAAGAAATTCACTCTTGTTGGTAATTTTAAGTTACCATTTTAATTCTAAGCTATCTGCATCACCTTGTCAACTCAAAGGTTATGAAAGTGACTTTTAAAATGTATGTGAAAGCAGTATTTTTAATGAACCGTAATATTGTTTCTGCAATTGCTTTGCATTCACACTTTAAAATAAACTTTTTAACACCTAGCTGTCAGCAACCAGAGCTCAGAGTTACATTCAGTTAACATTGCTACTTTATTACTTCATTCTCTATTAACACAACATATTACTTTTCATTAACACTCGAAATTTGTTCTGGAATCCAGACATGGTACTACAAAAGAGATATTCGGGAAAGAGAGAAGGGAGAGAAGGACATGCACGTTGCTCCTGCAAGAGAGTCAGTCTGCAGATAGCCCATCATGTTAGAGATGATGACAGTACTAATCACGTAATGAACTTTAGGATGTCTCTACAATATCCAGGCCAATCGCCTGCAAGCACCTAAGTGAAAGTCAGCAATTAGCACCCTGCCACTGGCCTCCCCTGGGTATAAAGTGCACAGAAAATTCACATTTTCTGAAATTACTTGCAGCCTAAGTCCCACACAGGTTTTTAAATGTGCCTTGTAATAGGAAAGGGAACGTTTATAGCAGTAGGAAATAGCTTCTGACTGGGAACCCTCTAAGATGAAGGATCACCAAGGGTGATCCACAACAACATGAGCTGACAATTGCTGAGTGCCTAGCTCATGGAAAGATTTCTTATACTTCAATGCATATCTTTGTTTTGACTTGTTTCTTCTTGACATTGTTAACCTAAAGGAAAGAAAAATGCCTTGGCAAGGACTGTCATCTCCTTCTAGTCCAAAGGGTAATAGATTCAGATCAAAATTAGCAGTGATGGTGCTTAGAACATTTTTCTCATTTATGGGGAAGAATTTAGTGTCTCTCACTTTTTTCCTTGATTATTGTGTACAAGTTTCTTTCATGACCTTAGACTGCTGTTATTCTACAGAGCCAGAAAAAATATTCTTTCATTAGCAAACTATTCACTGGTGACCTGAGAAACCATTAAAATTAAATTCAGAGAATTACGACAGTCATATCCGAAGACTGGCAGTAAACGGCAAATAACTCCCTACGTGTTTTACTATGTTATTGTGCAGTCACACAGCACTCAAATCAAAACCATTCAATCCAAGCTAAAACAATAAATACATCAGGGAATGCAACTAATAAACTATTACAGCAGCAACAGACAAAATATGCATGCCTTCAATATGGATTCCCTATAAGAGCTAAAAAATGCAAGGATACTTCGAGCCTGGTAACATAGAGAACTAAAAATGGCCTGCACTAATGGGTGTACAATAAATCAAAATTTTCTGATGAATTTTAGACCTACTAGCTCTCAAACAAGCCTCCTAATGATAATCAGACTTTCCATTCATCTTCTCAGAGGTTACCAGATTTTTACTTCCATTTTGGCATTAGAGTTAGTTGAATTATTCACTGTTTGTATTTGCTTCAAATTTTGTCCCTTTTACTGTTGGTGATTTTTTTTAATAGATCCCAATTTAGAAATTCTTGGGCTTTTTGTAGTTATGGGGGGGGAGGGTGGAGGAAG
Source organism: Gavia stellata (assembly GCF_030936135.1). Lineage (NCBI taxonomy): Eukaryota > Metazoa > Chordata > Aves > Gaviiformes > Gaviidae > Gavia > Gavia stellata. The sequence continues at coordinate 74,371,532 of NC_082594.1, forward strand.
GAGACTATGTGAGCAAATTTGTTATTACAGGGTTTTCCTAGGCTGCTCACTCAGACAGTTCACTCGCCATGGCAGTGCCAGTGGTCACTTGGGTTTTTTCAGTCATGTTTCTACAACATAATTACATCATTTAAACCCAACAAATAACAACTGAAAAATACAGAGCATTCTAGGGAACGCACAGAAGCCTAATTGACAAGCAAATGTGAGTATTCATACAAAGAATTATCCAAACATTTGGGGTAAAAATAAATCCTCTCAGGCTATACAAAAGCATCAAACAGTAAATAAAATGGGATACAAACATGGCTGAACTGTTTCTAATAGTCAAGCAGACAAACACAAAGAAACTACACAGCAAGATATCCAGGCTTTTCAAGTACTGAATATCTTTTTAAATTACAATTGCAAACTGAAATTCAGTGATATTATCCTCTCAAACCATACTCCCATGAAATCTCTTAGGCCATTTGGTAGCCAGCATGTAGCAGACAGCATTAGGAGCATTTTTCAACTCTGGTTTATTCTTCTTCTTTTATTTTTCCTATCACTTGTCTAAATAATTGCAAAACAAACACATAAATACATGTAAACTATCTATCTGCACACATAGACCACCAACAAACCTGGAAACTAAAATTCTACTTACATGAAAATGATTGTGTCAGATACATTCAGCAAATGCAGCAGAAGGAGAGAGAGTGAGACCAAGCTTACAGTGAAAAATTAAATCTCGAAGAGGTCCAGCCAACTTCCACTACTCTGCAATTTCTCTCTGTACTACCATGACTACACTTGATCTTCAATATTCCAGCAGAACTGAATCTGCAGGAGGCCTCTGCCCAGGAACATAATTCACATTTTAAGTCAGTTGTAACTCTTCAGGCTTTAGAAATCAGAGAATCTTACCTCCATGAGAACAAACAATGCTGCAAAGAAAAGGAGGGTTGCCCACTCAACTCTGTTCAGTATCATCTCAAAATCATGGATGTCTGCTAGCACTAGCAGCCAAATGGCTCCCAAGATGGCAATCCAGCCTGCATCAGAAAAAGAGAGAACAACACTTTACACTTCACAGACTTGTTATGTGCCACCAACGTAAAAGTTACGGTATTGCATTTTTCAGGGCCTTAAAGACTCACTGGCTATATGCTCTGGAAGATAAACAAAGAAAGGAAAAGCTCTTTAAAACAGAAGAGGGACTGACTTTAAAGAGCAAAACAGGCTCTTTCCAGACAGGATCCCTCTGTACATCCTGAAGTGTTTTAAGACACATATTTTGGTAACTGAGAGAAAATGCAAGTCAAATGCACAATCAGCCAGAGAACGCAGTCAGCAATCTGTCGGAGCAAGGCTCACTTCCTCTCTGCGCAGTTCAAATGCTTTCTGGAGCTGTTTGATTCCTCCGACACATTTATCTTAAACAATGGAATGGGATTTCAGACATGAAACAAAAGGGGTTTGGGTGGTTTTTTCCTCAGAATGATGCTCCTCTTTCTGTCTGTCTTCTCTCTTTTTTTCCTAAATAGCAGATGATTATTTTTTTAATACAAAAAACTAAGATATATAATTTAAGGTGGTTTTTAATGGCATGGAAATAAAGCCTCCCAGCTCTTCAAGTTATTTCTCTCTTTGCTGTGACTATTTCATACAACTTACGCTATTTCATATATTCACAGTCGGAAAGTGATGGATTCAAGAAATTGCAGAAAAAGTGAGGAAGAAAGAAGAATAAGAATCTTTGCTGGCAAACAACTTTAAGTCACAAACTTATAATCAAATAACAAATGTAACTTAGGGAGAATAGGCCCCTGCTACAAAGCAGATAGACAAATAAAGTGAGCCCTCTCCAAAAGTCTGCAAGAACTGCAGTTACAAGAAAATTCAAAGATAGAAGACTGATTCATCAAAGTTTAGGCCATTCAGTTTACAGCTTGTATGTAAGTGTTTTTCTGGTAGGTTAAAAGAAGAAAGAGATCCAAAAACATCCAACAGTTTAAAATCAAGCTATATCCCATTTAAATCCTATTTAAATATAAAAGAAATAAAGAGACCAAAGGCTGTCCCCGTTCATGAAGCTGTAAACACTAACTATTTTTTTAAAAAAAACCCTATACAGTCTTACGTAAGTACTCCCTAATCGAAGAATGCATTTTGGTCTCTCAAGTACATTTGAGGAGCTTTCAGGGACGTACTGTACTCTTTAAATGAGAATTTCAGGTCAACTGTGATCAGTAAGAAACAACTGCTGAAAATATTGCAGTGGGGCAACCAGATCTGCCTGAAAGCCAAAAGCAGCAGCTCAGGAGTTACTCTGGTTGGTCTGTTTGGTAAGGAGAGCTAAACCATCTGGCTTGACACTAGTTCCGGCTTTCATGCTTTGAGGTGGTTTTATTTTCTGCTGTCGTATTTGCGCAGCAGTGAAATCATACTTCTTGCATTTTTTGCCTCCCAAAACAAAACGCTCTCTGTGACACTAGCTCTTCAGTCAATGACCTATTTCTTTCCTGTCAAGCATTTCCAAGTGCTATCTCTCCAATTCAGCTCTATTCTTGATGCCCCTAACCTGGCTTCTGTCCTCTCCGCTTGGCTGAAACCACATTTTCCAGCACTACAAATGACTTGTCCCTTCACAAGGCCTCTCCCCATGATCCTTCTTCTTGAAAAGCTCTGATATGGCTGATCACTCCGGTCTTGCCCGTTCCTTGATAAGCAGCTCTCACAAGACTTTTTCTTTAGCCTGGTGCAAACCTAATCTACGGGGAGATGCAGGGAAATCCTTGTAAGGAAACAGGTATGAAGGACTAGGAAATTTAATGGTTTGTCAGCAGAAATACCACCATACAGGTGGAAACAAAGCCAAAGCTAAGCAGACAGCTGAAAACTGAAGGAATTTGCAGAGAGCTGAAAACTGAAGGAATTTTGTATCCCAAATTTCATAGCTTCAGCACCTTCATTATTCCCAATACAGATTTTGATTAAAATCTGATCCGCATGCCTCACTGGATCCAAAAACCATGTCTCACAGCCAGCTCTGCTCACCTCCAAAGACAGAAATGTTGCCGTGCTGAAAGCTGAGCAAGTCTGTTCCCTGCTTTGGTCACAGTGATCTAATCAGAGTGCATGGTCAAGAATAACTTACGCGTGAGAATTATACTGCAGAGGAGGAGGAGAGCAAAAACAACCACAAAAGAGAGCAGGGTGGGAATAGCTGGTCCCAAATTTTCTTGTGAAGAATGACATTTTTACCACCCACTGGAAGGAGACTCCAGGACTGATCTAAGAGTAGTAATACTCTATGCTGCTCAGGATGAATGCTGGATTCTGGCATAAACTGAAAACATATGAATTATTTTTGTACACTAGACTTTGGGTATGTTAGAGACTTTGCAAAACCAGTTACATACCACAGGGACAGGAACGTTCCCAGAGTAGCCAAAGTAGGAAAAGAAGGAGAGAGAGAACTGTCAGTTCCTGTCTAGCATGCCTTTTTGCTAGCATAGTTCGTTTACTGTCTTTCCAAAAACAAAGTGAATCTGTCCATGCAAATTAAATAGTTATTTTCTCTGAACACAACGAAAGGGGTCATGGAAATGTACTGCCTAATTTTCTCCTGACCTCTTGGCTGTTCTCTGAATTCCAGTGAAGAACAATGAGCCCAACTCCACCTTAAATAAATAAAGATGATGACAATACCTGTTGGAGGAATACTGCAAGGGCACGTAGATGTGTGCAGGTCAGGAGCTTAGTAGCAGAATTTTACTGCTATATTGTACAAATGTAAGTGACAACATTACATTTTATCACATATGTTTTGTATGTAAGTACAACGAAGTGAAGAATTAAAGAACAGCAATTTCTCAATAGTTCTGGAACAATCGGTGGTAATATCTTGATATTATTTCTACCCTCCTGCCTCCAACGAAAACAAATCAACTTGAACATGTTATATGGAGATAACAATTATTCGCTAAAGCTAATGAAATATACTTGAATTGCCAGGCATTTTCTAGCACCATGAGTGTTATCAGCATGCATTAGCTCCACGCATGCAGCTTTGCATGAGAGAACGGTGCCCTGCCTTACAATATTGTTCCCTGGGAATATGGACGGGCAAGGGATGTGTCCTCCTGCAGTGCTCCAGCAAGTACAGCGCTCTGGAAGCTCAAACATGTCAGCTGCCAGTTCTGGCTGCACAGAGTTTATTTTAGTCTACACGCAGAGTCTATTCAGAGTATATTTGCTTTTCTTGCTATGCCTGAAAAGAGGAGATACAGTTACCCATCTCTCAGAGGAAGGCCACAGGATGGGAGCTCAGAGAAGGGAGAGGAAGGAGGAAGTCTCTCAAGGAATTTGGGGGACTTCATGCAAGATCTCCGTTCATGATGCCTTTTAGTACCACAGTTTGACTTCAAGCACCCTGCAGCTGGATGAGAGTAATGTCTTCTGAAGCCTGAAGGCTACTGTAGTTAGTGTGTGCCATAACTGCTTGACTGACTGCTGTCTGCTTAACTGTTTGTCAAAGTTATCTACAAAGTTAAGGAACACGTGGCAGCCTGCCCTTCTAAGTGGGTAGGTTTTCTAAGGCTTTTCCAAGGCCTTCCTGAGTACGTTTATGACAATGAACATACTATATCAGTGTTTTATATATTTGAGTAGCTTTGCATTTGCCCTGGATTCAATTTGAAGCTATTCCTTCCTTTTTGAAGAATTGAAAGTACTAGGATACATTAAAGACTGGCTTCTCTGTTCATTTATTTTCTAGCTTACTGAGCCACCAGATAGCCAGGAGGAAGATAAATAGAAATAATTTCAAAAAATAACTTCTCATTACTATAGTGAAAGCAAAGCCCATTTATAGTTCCACAGACCACTTCCCTTACTGCCTTTTAGTACCTCTGTTTCATAACAACTGACATTCTGGAAATATAACATGGAGAGAAACTGAATCTAAATTCCATTTCTGCACTGATATGGTACCTGTTGAAGACAGTGACAGTTTTCATTTATTTTAGGAAAAATAAAATGAAATTGTATTATAAAATGCAGCTTGCAAATTTATAATGCATTCTTCATAGAAAAGATTCCTATGTCTTCTGCTTGGGACCAGGAAAAAAGGTACAGTAGAAAAAACTTGAGTGCTTTGCTTTTCTCATACTGTTTACGCAGTAGGGAAAACCACCTTTGGAACAATAAATAGCTCATGATGAGCAGAATACAATTGCAATCCTACTCAAAAAAACCTTATTTTGAAATAATCAAACAGAAGAACTTGAAAATAGAAAACAATCTCATAGAATCAAATAGAAGTCTAGAATATGTGGGAGGAAGATAGGTGAAAGAGAAAGAAATGAAAGGAAAAAATTACTGTGTAATCTGTAGGCCTTTCAAATGCTCATTAAGAAAAAATTGTATTCCTTAGTAAAAGTAATTTTGTCTGACCCACTACCAGCTGAAAAGCATAATAAGCTTCCTCCTAACAATGTGAACATGTAGACACTGTACATTCACTTTATGTGCACAGAATTTGAAATAATGTATTTATGAATACTGAGGGTACACAGAAATTTCACTTTTGTGGAAACTGAAATGGCACTTGAGACATTTCCACTGAAAACCAAAGCCAGGGTAACATTGCACGATCTCAGTGCTGGCCTGGGCAAAACAGTGTGCTGCTCAAGAAAGACAGGCACAGGGTACTATATGTAGGTAGGAAGAGTTAAAACTGCACAAATCCAGGGTGGGAAGCAACTGGATGCCTAACAGTCCTGCAGAAAAGACTTAAGAAATACAGTGGATCACAACTGAACATAATGGCCCACTGAAATATAGAACCAGGACTATAAATGGTAAATCCTGTGAAGCAATCTCTGCTCTCTTCATCTCTGGTAAACTCTGAGAAGATATACTTTAGGTAAGACACGTAACCTTTAGGAAATCCAAGGCAGAGAAGTAAGCACAATCAACAGTCCGAAAAGCTGACTTTTGAGGAAAAATTTAAAGAATCCAGGATATTTAGCTCAAAGATAAAAATATTAAAGGGGCCCTGGCAAGTATTTGGGTATGTATCGGGCTGCTCCAGAGGGCAGAGAGCAACCTGTTTGCTATGGCAGTAGTGGGTAGGACAAAAGGGAGTGAGGAGGAGGTGTAATAGCAGTGAGGAAGATTCAGGCTATACAATATTCAGGGTCACATATCTATATTGGTTGCAAAATAGGTAGAGTTTTTTTAAAAATCAGCTAGACTAGCTTCTGCCAGATGAAAATATAATACTCCTATCTGCGGACAATGGGATGGACACACTGATTTTTTAGACATTTGTCACTGAGCAAAGTATGATATTATTTTTCTGTGATCTTAACAATTCTCTGTTTTTCAAAATGGCCACAGAAAATTTTTGTGAACCGCAGAAACCCTTTTAGCTCACAATGTCCCTTGCAGGCTTACCAGCTAAAATATATCCAGCACTTATCTTTGCATAACTGTTTACACAGCATGTTATGAAATATATGAGGAAGTCAAGTCCATCACTGTGTTCCAATATCTTAATCAGAAGTCTGATTAACTCCACAACCCCTCAAAATTTAGCCTAAGGATGTTACGTAAAGCATAAACTCAATTACACTTTTATAAAAGCATATAGAAATATTGGGGTGAAAAAGTTAAATCAAAGACGTATTTCCAGGAGTGCTTGCTCAGCTCGTGGAATATGTTTCATCAGTAGCTCTGAATGTGAAAAAAAATGTCCTGTATTTCAGTTTCTGTAATTTTTTGTTTTATTTTATCAGGCATCCCTGAAAATATACATTCTGAAATCATGCTAAATGTTTGTAAGTAATACTTGCTGACAACCGATAAGCACTGTTTTATCTTTAATATTCTTTTTTCTTTTTTTATAAAGTTGCCCTTTTACAAAGCAACTTCCTGGTCTTTTGAGCAGTCTCTTTTCATAGGCTTATCTTCATAGAAAGCATTTTCAGTTTTTCTATGCTATTTGTAGAACCACCGTTTAAGACTACTCCTTGGGGACAGAACTGTGATGGTGACAGTCCAGGACCACGACAAAAAATGCTTGGTACAATACAAGAGGATTGAAAAAACATGAAAAATTTTGGTGGAAATGATAACCCTACACAAGGCAAAAGAAACAGAAACCTATGCTGATAGAAGGTAATTGCAATGTTAAAAACCAGAAGGGTAGCATAAAACAAGGAGGCAGAGGACTAGCTGCTCTATAATCACAGATCAGCACATGTGCATTAGGAAAGGATGGGCTGGACTTTGTTGCATAGGTCTAATACCATGAGGTCAGAATGCAGAAATCACATCTTCCGTTGTATTTCAATGTTAACACCTAACTTCGTTAAGTCTCCAAACTCAATTTCATATATGCGATAGGATGGCATTCAAGATAGAACACTGTAAGAAAGAAACACTGGTTAGAGATTGCTATAGCTAGGCACTGAATCTACAGGGAAGATGTGTTGACAGATACAGAGCTGTGTATATTGCACCAATGCATAAGTCTAAAAAATCCACAGAGTTATCTCAGTAAAGGTCACTGCAAACAAACACACTCTATTGCCATAACCTCAATGACTCTTGTGAACCAAAAAAGAATTTGAGAAGATGCAAATATCAAGATACAGGAAAGGTCAACTTTTCTAGAAGTAATAAAGCACAAAAGCTTAACTAGCAGATACAACTGTTACTGGTTCTTGTTTTTTTTCTCGTCAAGTGTATGGGCAGCTGCAAGGACAGAGGATATTTTCCATGCTTAATTACATGTTTGTAAAGACGACTGTGCAATTTCAAGGGCAGAATTTTCTGAAAACTACCCTAAAAGAAATTAAGACTGCAAGGATCATGGAAAGCACATTTCTCTTGTTTTCAGGAGCAAAGTGTTATGCTGAGGAGGAGGAATAACTAAGATCTGGACAAGACTTTCTGAGTCCAAGTCAATGCTGATTGCATCAGTTTAGCTCCATTCCAACATTCTCATTATTGCAAAATAATTGTCAAATTTATTTTTAACTCCTAATCATATACACCGTAGCAGGAATTTTTTCAACATCGTTATGAATCAAAGATGTCCTAAGTCTCTTAAATACAGTTATGTGCATTCTCATTTTAAAAGAACAGCTCGCATCTTCACAGTGCAATCAAATCTCCATACCACATACTGAGAGGCCAGCAGGTCAGTCCCATGCAGTGCTTTTCTTGACCTCGATGTAAAAGTACTAGGCAACTTTAACTACCACTACTGCATGCCAGAACAGATAAAATACTAGACAAATTAAGCAAGAGCAGGGAGGCGAAGACCACTAAATGAGGACAAACATGCCAAACTCCACTGATATTTGTAGCTGACACCACCTGGGAAAAAGGGCTGCAGATCAGCCCCTGCAAGCACAACTGCAAGGACCTGGAAGGGTCTCCAGGAGGGGTTGAGGACTTTCAAAGAGGAGTGCCTGAAAGCATGGCTGTAATCTTACTATATCTTACTACATTAGGCTGGACACTCCTGTCAGATGCTAAAATTTGTTGCTCTGTTTACCATTATCTGGTCAGGAACTAAAGAAACCACTTTAGTCACGGAAAGCAGTGTCACAGCTTCATGTAGGTGGAGTGTTAATGGAAAACAGTAAAAGAAGAAAGAAGTTGCCACAGACAAGAGTGCACAGGATGAGTAATTGCAGCTAAAAGGGGTGCCTAGGATGATACCAAAGGCCCCACGTTTATTAGCAACTCAACAGTGTTTAGTTATAGATGATGGAGCAAACTTAGGAGATGGTCAAAACACATTTTAGGGGTAACAAAAAGCACAAGAAAGATGTAACATACATACAACACACCACATACGATAAAATTGGGTATAATGCAGAGTTGAAGAGCAAATTTGAAAAAGCTTTAGAAAATATATAAAAATGGGCTCAAGTGGACCCAAGCCCAGGGAGGAAGAAACCATCAACATGAACATTATTCACCTCCTGGTAAAGAGGAGGAAGATACCCCTATCACACTCATCCCAGCAAAGATCCGAAGATATCGACACTTTATTGTGACTCCTCCCAGCTTAAATCTGTGAACCTTAGCACCCTGCAGAGCATCAAAGGGTGACCCTAACATCAGAATATAAGGGAGAGATACTGGGAGTATTTTGGGGATTTTTTGGTTTTTTTGTTGGTTTTTCTTACAACAGTTCTAACTTTATATTGTTAATGAGTTTTGATTTCTATGAATTAGATAATTTGGACTGTAAGTGATAGTATTATTGTAAGAAGACTAATAATAACTCTCTGTTGTATTTTGTTTACACTGATACGACTTTTAATTACACTAACAGTAAATTCTTAGCTCCAAGTATAAGGAATGTTTCCTTTTTTGCCCACAATATCTCAAGCATAACATAACATCACCACTGATACTTTGAAAGTGGGAATTTACTGCCATATACAGAGAAGGCATCCCTAATCCAAATGTTTTGGGGACCAAAATCATCTACTTTACTGAAATGTCTGAAGGAGTTTCCAGGCAACCGCAGATTATTCAAGCTGATATTTTTAGCTATATAGAAAAGGTCTGTAAATGTTGCTTCCCAGGCTTTGCATCTGGTTCCTTAATTTATCAGGCCATATTGGAAAGCTTTACAAAATAATAAAATAAAATAAAAATACAAGGAGAAAGAAAAAGACAAGGAAAAGAAAAGATTGGCTGTGACAGCTTTAAATGCACTTGATAATTCAGTATCATTTGAGCCATTATTTAGGAGTCAATACCTACAAGCTCTCCTCAGCTAAAACTGATTAATATCACAGACCCTAGATAATCTGGAGATAAATGTTAGATTTAGTGACAAATTAAAGAGCAAATGTGCACTTTTTACAATGAGGATATAGTGATATAAGATGTGAAATATAAGATGTGCTAAACTCAACAATGTGGCTTTTGGCATTAAGTCTATGCTGTCTTAATTCTATGTCATTCACCAGTTTTTATAGCTTAATATCTGTCTGTCTCACCAGGAGTTTCTATTTTCTTAAGCACTAAACAATTATACACCAGCTTATTAAATTGATCTGTTTTTTCAAACATTTTATAAAATAACTCCTCAGTAACACTGAGTAGCTCTATAATGAAGCTTTCATTTTAACTATTGCACAAATTAACCTGAAACCAAACATTTCCAAAATATGAATACTTTCTCTTTTTCTCACTCTTTATGGGTACAAACACTTAAAGTTTTAGAGTCGAGTTTTTTTGTTTCTGCACATACAATTTTATTGTTTGTGAACAGTGCCAGATCTATACAACTCCACCATCATAAAGGATAGTAGCATAACATTGTTTAATCTATTTATCACTTATAGCAGATGAGAAAAAAGTTCCAGAATAACATTTTAAAGTGTAAAAATGAAAGCCTTCTGGATGCTTCAACATTAACACCCCTTTCAGACCAATGGGACCTGTCCACACCGTTCTCAGCCCCGTGCTCCTTCTCCATCACCATTTATGAATCTTTTGGACCTGAGAAGTTCTTCTGCACACTGTGAAGCAGGATCTTTCTCACAGAGCTATGAGGGAGTGGTTCAAGCTTAAAAAGATTTTCACCATTCTGAAGAAACTTATTAGCACAAGTTCAAATGCACATACATACTCTGAGCCAGGACCCAGATAAAAGCTGGGGAAAAAGCTTATTAGAGTTCTTCTGAGGCAGCTTTCTAAGCTGCACATTCAGAACAAAACCACACAGACTACATTTATTTCACTAGTGCAATATTAGTTCTTTTTTAGCTTATAGCATTAAATAATCTAGTGAACTATCTCTAAGTTTAAGGTTTCTGTCATTGGTTACAGCACTGCTACCTCTCACACAAGCTTTTACACACACCAACCCTGACGATCCATCTCAAAGTTGTTAGGGAAGAATCATTGCTGCAGTGAGTTCCTCATTGAAAATGTTGCAGAAAAGAAAATGGATGAAGTTAGTTGTTAAAATCTTACTAGGCTGTAGTAATGGAGAACTAGCTTCAGTGCTTCTAAGCCAAGTAAATATTGATATGGAACTTCCAACATCCTGTGGTTCAACAGCAAATTAAAGCAAGTTTGTGAAGCTCTATAGGGCAGTGCAGCCCTTTCTTCATCACTAAGCAAGCTACCAGACAAGTCCCACACAGTTCCAACTCTATTATAATTATTGGTTCACTTATGTAAAATACAATGTAAACCGAAAATTGTGCATGTCCACTTAAACAAAAGCAGAACGAAAATCAAGAAAAATTACATGGGACAAACTTCAGATCCAGTCCACTTTCCTGAATTTCAGGTGTCACTCCTCTCTGCAGGTTAAGACAAAGTTTTTGCTATAATTTGCATAACATTCTCTGTAGACATAATTTGGGGGGTTTTGTTCTGCTGAAGCCCTTTCCAATTAAGGTATTTAATTTCTTATGTGAATTTCAGCAATTTTTCTGTAAATTATGGAAATGAGTCAGAAAATATGACAACTGGTATCCAAAGGAGTGACAATACAACAGGAGTCTTTTGTATCTACAGCAGCCGAACACATCTCTCCTTCAGTGCTCTGGCAATAAAATAAAAAGAGGCTCTGCACAACATCGCCTCTCAAACAAACAGAATTCAGTTTAAATTAAATGACAACAATTATTTCCCAACTTTTCCACAATTTCAGTCACAGTTTTAAAATGTTTCAATGATGCAAGATACAACTAGTTAAATTGCAAAAAGAGAGTTTCAGATCCTCAAAAGTATCTTCATTAGAATTTACAGACCAAGCCCACAGTCAGAACTTGAACCACAGTGAATATAAGAAGACTAGAGAGAGTTTTCCAAGTGAAACTAGATTTAACTACATAAATGAGGTCTCATCAAACAAGATAAATATTGTCTGTAAATATTGAGGGATTTTTAGCTTTAGAAAAAGGACAACGGGGAAAATTTAGACCTAGGATGCTTGCTTGACAGAAGTGACATGGAGTGCTGATTTATAGAATTTGTCCTACTACCTAGAAAGGTCATAGTGATCACGTTAGTTACTTAAAAAAATAAAACTGTAATTTTTTTAGAAGTTTGTAATTTTGGGTTTTTTGCTAACACTGCTTTGGTTAATAATACCAAAGCTGATTTTAGTTAGAAGTGAAACCCCCAAATAATCAATTATCAAATCAAATAATCTATCTGTTGTGGTTTTGGTTTTTAAGTATCTATGACTAAAACTTGATATAGCTTGAGAAGATGCCCTCTAGCATGTAAAGAATGAAGTGACATAGGGTAAGGTGAATCATTTCACAGAATCACAGAATCACTAAGGTTGGAAAAGACCTGTAAGATCATCAAGTCCAACCATCAACCCAACACCACCATGCACACTAAACCATGTCCCACAATGCCACGTCCACATGTTCCTTGAACACCTCCAGGGAGGGTGACTCCACCACTTCCCTGGGCAGCCTGTTCCAGTGTTTCACCACTCTCTCAATAAAGAAATTTTTCCTAATATCCAGCCTAAACCTCCCCTGGCGCAACTTGAGGCCATTTCCTCTTGTCCTGTCACTAGTCACTTGGGAGAACAGGCCAACACCCACCTCTCTGCAACCCCCTTTCAAGTAGTTGTAGAGAGCGATGAGGTCTCCCCTCAGCCTCCTCTTCTGCAGACTGAAGAGTTTCATGAATTAGAATTTCATGAATTAGACCTTTAAAGTAGGTCAGGTGAATCACAGCTGTTGATCACTTTCACTGATTATTGACCTCCTCCAAAGATTATTTTATGGGCAGCTGAAGGTAATCAGCTTAAACATTGATGCCTGAAGGATTACAGGCATCCATGGCATCAAAGATACCAGAATAGGCTCAGGCAATAGTGTGAAGATATAACCCCTCTGCAGAAGCAAAAAAAGCCAAGATAGCTCCCTCGAGGCTTTTGATTTGAAGCTCTGTCTTCTGCTGGGGCTGGAGCAAATAGCAGTCCTTAAATTATGGAAGAATTCAGTGAGTCCAAAAATCTCTGCCTGTCCCCTTACATAAATAATTAATTACATAAATAATTACATAAATAATTAGTTCTTCAAAGGAACATGGTTACAGCTGTATGTGGTAATGCCAAAGGTTCACCTACGCAAGACTCCTGTCTCTGACAGGGAAAATAGTCGCAATAATGTGAGAATAAATATACAAACAAGGCAAACATACAATTGCATTTCTCCTGGCATACCTTCCCAGCTTCCAGCAGTCTGCAGCCAAAACAGAAACCGTATCTCTTCTCTGAAACAGGCAGCATCTCTTTTGGTTGCTCTTGAGTTTGCACCTTGGTTCTTGAAGATGAGAGCAGCAGAGTCTGTTGCAACCCTCTAAAAGGAGGAGAGCACCTTCCCCTGCCTCAGAAACTATTCAGCCTGACCCTGGGAAAGAGGTGTCCAGAGGTGGAAGGCAGCAAAAGCAAGGGGCTCTGCAAGGACCGGGATGCCTGCATTGCATGCAGAGACCACTGAGAGGGGCAGACAAAAGCAGGGCCAGAGAGGTGATGTGTGCCTCTTCATGGATGCCAGAAGGAACTGCACAGAGTTCACAGCAGCTCAGCAACTCATTAAACTGACTGAAAGCAAACCAAAGATGAAGGACCTGCCCCACAGAAGCAGAAGAAACTAGGTTATAAACTGATTTTGTGTATTCTTTCTGACCCAGTCACTTTGAGCATCCTCTATTTTTTAAAAAAAAAGAGATCTATTTTAAATTTCAGCAAAATCTTGCTTTCTTTTATTTTTAAAATCTTTTGTCTCTTTTGGAGGATCTCATTATAGGCCAAAGCTCTAGACATGCCTGCCTAAAAGCTAAAGTCAAAATAGGAGCCAGGTACAATCCTCAAAGGGGCTTTACTTTCATCTTTTGTCATCTTTTCTCAGATGCTTTATCAATGCTTTATCAATAAAGTAAAATCCCATGGGGCCAAATGAAAGCACTGTAGAAGTCTTAAAGTTTACCACATCTGTTTATCTAAAGTCTCAGTACTAATCTTTCATGAACATAGATATTTCATGGAATCAGACTAAATAAATTGATGAGCAGGTACAAGAAAACTGAATAAGAAAGTGTTCTGCATTTTAAAAGGCAGCTAACTATGCAAATTTTATTATTTAAATTAAAATGTCAGTTCCCTCAAATTATATTAATGATTCTAAGTTCATAATGGAAAAATTGTATCAAGGCTGGGGAGTGATAAAGAATTCTATAATCTTTCTAATTCACTCTACCAAATGCAATTAAAAGTTATTAGATTTCTAACACTTCAGCCTCTGTATAAAACATTATTCTGGTAGAAAATTAAACACTGAACTACAATCTACTTCCATTTTTATGAGAAAAACATATTGAACAAATTTAGCCAAACTATCAGAGTACAAGATGTACTGTATTTTAGGAAATTCATTTCCATGCACTGGAGGACTAAAAATCCATAGAGACTCACAGTGGCACTATTTCAGTAATGATAAATAAGTGACAGATATCATCAAGATAGTGGAATTCAGGAATCACCAGTGAGAACTAAGTAGAAGTTTGCAGGTTCGATTAATTGCTAATAGAAATTATGTGTATGCATTTATTCATTAATCTGACAGGTTTGCCATGAATACAGAACAGGAAGAAATTATACAGAACACATATAGCCCCTATTTACTTTCAAGGTTGCAGTTGAAGATCAGCCAGTGAATAATAGAAACCTGCACTGCCAACCATGCCATTTGTTTTAATTTATTTTACTGACATAAAGTAGGACAAAAAACAATCATCAGTTATTAAGTTTCTTCTAGTATTGACTCCAACTGTTTTGCAGTTTTGCAAGAATATCTTACCAGGATCATATGCAACCAGTGCTATGTGGTCTTTACTGACTGTCTATGGCTTTTGAAAAACACTTATACATGTTGGGTTCATTCAAGAAATCCTACATGGTTCAGTGCCCACTTATCTGAGACAGAAAATTAAGCGTGAAAATTGATTTCTTAAATTGCCGATGTGAACGCCTTCCTTATGTTCTTAGCCACGGTGACTTCAAATGCCTTCAAATGTCTTCAATTTCTGCATCTGCCTACACCTTAGTAATATAGCACTTTTGCTTTTACAATACATCAGTATACCTTTTAACTTCTTAACAGCCAATAATCTTTATGGTCTGAAATCGCCCATTTCCATGGGAAATACTCTGCAACAGGGAAGCTGCCACAGCAGCTGTGGCACTGGCTGAAATGGGGAAGAAAGCCTGGCTGACATGGCCCCTTTCCTAACCTCATACTGCTCCAGGGCACCAGGACTTCCGCTGTATCCCAACAAGGTCTTGCTGAGTGTATCGACACTGTCAGATAACTGCTTAGCCCAGCTCCACAGCAAGGTCTTGGTCCCCCAGAGTCCCCCTCGTGTAAGTGTTGCTTTGCTCTCAGACTCATTTGCAGTGACCCAGCTTGTTTCATCTAACATAAAAATAAACCAAGGCGCAGTTCTGGAGACAATTCATTTCAGGCATCACACCCAAACAGCAGCATGGGTGAGTCTGGATCAGGTTTGGGTCTCTGCTCAGTACAGTCACTCCAACATTATCTCGATTGGCTTTATGCACTCAAACTCTCTTGCGTGTGCCAGAAAATGCAACATATGCCCTCAGCCTCATAATCTTAAAACACAGCTCTGCTAGGCTACAAAACTGCCCTCACTGTGAACCTAAAAATGAATTAACCATACATACAATATCAAGAGGAAACACAGGGCCAGTTGCCGTGCTGTGGAGATACAGCCAGTCTGCTCTGAAGGGACCAGGTCTGAGCAGTGTGGACACAAGCCATCCTGCACTGCTAAGGCCTGCGGGCTGGGGATCACTCCCTGGAAGAAATGCATTTAGCAACAAAGCTATACCTATAAAAACACGTTGCTCTGGACACAGTAGCCCATATCCTCCCACCAGTGCTGGCAATACACTACACTGGTGTTTCCCTAGGTCCCAGCAGAGAGAACAACCTTCTGCCACTGGTACCTTTCTAAGCCAGTCAATACACCAGAAGTGTCAGCAGCAGCTATGGAAGGTCTTGTTTACAACTTGATCACTGTTGTACAGCTATAACTAGCTCTCTGTTGTGCATAACAAAACTGGATTTCAATGTAGTGTCTGTGTATATGATGATTCAATCAACGATTTATTGATTATGAGCTATTCCTCTTCAAGATTGTTGCATGTTTCAGCCACTGGGATGGATGTACACAGTGGGGGAATTCAGACTGCATGAAAAAACACAAATCTGAAATTCTGTAACTTTCAAGTGCTCAGCAGCCAAAAAAATATTTTTAACTTTTTATAGAGCAATGCACAGGTAGGTTTTATGACTGTCCTTCAGTTACATGTGAGCTTTAATTTGGTTCTGTTGTCAGGATATGCAGAGCCTGTCCTCGTACAGGTACACAGCTAGCTGTATAAAAACCTGCACATACAGGTCTATACATAGAAAGTATGCATACAGCTATTTTCATTTCACACATATACAGTGTCTTCCTGATTTTATTTTGGGAAATTATTTATTCTGGTGATAAAGTAATGGAGACTGCAAGTTATACAAAGAGTTATCTATACTTGAGAAATAATGCCAGACTACTTCTTTGTGCTTCCATGGAGTGATTATTTTCTGATCTCTATAATGCATCTTGGTCATTCACTCAAACCTACAGTGCAATGATGCCAAGGTCAAATTTGTTCATTCTGTAATGTTTAGCCAGCTCATTAGTATTGGGAAGTCAGAAAAATGAAGTCATGGGCACTCTGCTATTCCTCCTGGGGTGACTGGGACGTGACTGCATTTTGAAAACCTGTTCTGAGAAACTGCTGTTCTGATTAATCTGGTGGAATTGTGAGGTCACAGACATATGGGAAAGAGCTTTCTGAAAAGATCCAGACTCTGAAAAATATTACGGGGTTTTCTGAGGAGGGGTGTTTATTTACTTAGATAGAACAAAACTATGAAACTTACCAAGATCTAGGTAGATGCCTGGAACAAATGAGTTGAGAAAAAACATAAGAATAACACATCCCAGCACAGTCAGGCACTTGATGAGAAGAATTTTGTCTGTTATTCTGTGCTGTAGACAAGGAGAAAAAAATTAATAGCTGTATTATAGAAGGAGCTATCTATTATGCATAGAGTTCACAAAAGGATGTGGGAAGCGCAAGCTTCTGTTCCTGTATTGTATATTCATCTTCAGCATAAAAGGCAGAAATATATAAATTGAAGCATTTCATGCATACCTATAAAAATCATGAATATGTGGCCCAATGTGATCTAAGAGATACAATAGCTAGCACCTGCTGCATACGTTCAGCTCTGTTCAGCTACCCCCATCACAACTTCATTTCAGTAGGACAAGCAAGGTTGAAATGCAATTCCTACTACAGATGGCACTCCAGGCACTCTGTGATTTCATGACTCTGGACAAAATCACCCTTTGTCACATGTGTGCTTTGAAAACCTATAACTTAGCCTAGAGGTCAGATCTTTCATGCCTCCTGTACAGTTCTCAGGGACGTTCCAAGCCCATAATGCCTGTGCAGCTTCTACACCCCCGTGTCCAGCTCCTGCATCCCTGTGCCGATCTCCTCATGCTCTCACCCTCAGGCCCAGTGCTTTCTGTCGTGACTCTGCTTCTCTTCTCTGATCTCACTTTCGCCACCAACTGAGGGAATCACCTGCTCCCAGCCCGAGTCCCTCTCTCATTTCACATAGTTTAAAACCCTACAAAAGTACAAGTAAGTGTCTGTTCTTTAAAAAGATTGCCTTTATGCAATGCCTCAAAAAGTGTATAAAACCTAATAAGAAATCCTGTTGGTTTTGTTCTGTCTCAGTGTGACACATAGGACAGTGACGTCAGTCTCAGTCAAGGACTTGAGCTCCCAAACACAGGCCTGGATTCATTAGTGATGCCAGTGAGGTGGAGAGGATATGACATTTAGACAATTAAATTTAGGTGAAATTAATCCCACTACAGAGTTTACGTCTCATCAGACCCAGCTTCAGCATAAAGACTTAGATGGTGTTAATGTGTGCATAGCGAAGAGAACAGGATTTGTCCAAGTGGTTTATCCCTACTTGAATAATAAAGCAGGCATGTCACAGACAGTGTAGTAAATTAGAGCCAGTATTCGGTACATCAGCAGGAGTGTACTCTATTGTCATCCATCACAGTTATAAACAACCTACTGACACCTTCTGAGTCTTTCTGGCCATGGATTAAAAATTTAAGAAAACTCTGCTGAATCATTTATTGATCCTTTAAACGGTATTTTTCTAAGGAACAAAAGTGTAAAACCTAACAAAAACTCACAACGTGGTTCAGTAACCCCATCCTACTGAGAAGCCAGCCAGCCTGCATGCCTGCCAGCTTTTCTGCTATCATGAGAGTTATTAAATTTGCATTAGATTCAAAGCACTCTCTCCATACAAAGGTGTAGGTCCGCTCACACGGATACTGAGAAAAACTGCCGTCTACTTACTTTTTTCTGGAGTTCCTGAATGTTTGTTTCCCAGTTTTTATCTTCTTGTGAAATTTGCCTGAAAGAAAATGACACCTGCTTTTTTCCAGAGTGAAATTAGAGCTCTGCAAAGAGTGTTGGAATAAATGCCCCTCATCACAAATAGATCACCCTTTCCCCCATACAGAGTAACTCATACCACAAAGGAGTCATGACCTTCTTATGGCCAGCAGTGAAATTCCCATGAGCGTTCACTTAAGACTCCACTTTTGTAACACGCTCCACTAATACACAAACCCTTTCGTTCATGAAGCATGCCACAGGCTTGGAAGGAGCTAGCCTCCAGAGTATGAAGCCCAGGAGCTGGCTATATGCAATATGTAGTCCCCTTAACAGTTTCAGGAGTTGATGTATGCCCTGCTGTGATAAAACGAGGGTTCTGTGCTAACATCAGCAAGTCAGAACACATGTATTTAACATTTGCATTTTATAATGAAGTTTTTAAGATCCGAATAACTTCATCATGTTATCAGCATAGTCAGCCCTTCAGCAAAAAGCCTTGGGGTTTGCAGTTCAGGAGCACTGGTTTTAATGTTAATGATTTTTTACATTGCTGTAAATGTACTGTGCTGGAGGAATCCTGATTTTTAAGATTAAATATACAATTTTTATTTATACTTCAGAAGTGTCTCCTTTAAAGTGTCTTAAAGTCTAATAGTCTACTATAATCTTTTAGAAAGGAGGTGATTTTAATGGCCTTTTTTGTCTTTAAGTAGTAATACCGTCACTCCATTCAAAGTGCACAATGTCAGCAAAAATTATATAAACAAAAATCATCTTATTACTAGAATAGTTTAAGAAATCATATATTTACATGTCCTTGTCCATATTGCCTATTTAACATGTTTATTAATAAAAAATAATTATTTCAGTTTCACTTTAGTTTAGTCAATTCACTTTCAGAGTATTTATCACTGCTATTCTCAGTCATCAAATTCCATAGCATAACAGTTGTTTTTGCCGCAACATAAACAAAATAAGGTTAGCATTTTTGTTAGTTCTAGTTTATAAAAACTTCTCCTTTTCTATATTTAAACAGTTAATTATGCCTACAGTCAGGTTCACATGGAAGATTTGATTATGAAATGATTTTAAAATATAGCAATTCACTGGTGTTATATTTTTCAAACTCAACAGTTCATTGAAGAACACTTGAATTTTTCAGTAAAAAAAGAAATTACAGCATTTTACTATGCTGAAGCCACTATTGCAAGGAAAAGTCTAATGGCATACTTGTGATCTTTTTAAACCAAAAACTACCTGAAATTTCTAGGCCTTTACATTTGGGTCATATTGACATATATTTTCCAGGCTTTACACTTCGTTTTTGTCTTAAAATACTTTGTGTTTTACTGAGGCTGAGGGTGGCTCTTCATGTCTGCCCCAACATCCATCTGATCAAGAGACAACTAAGAATGTAGGTCTTATCCCAGAGAAGATCCCTGAAAACCTTCACTTTCAGCTCCACCTAAAATTACTAGAGGTGAGCCCTTGGCTCGTTGACGAAACCAAAATACTACCCCTGACGTTAACAAAGCAACACTGTCATACCTGGCTGTGAACTGAGATGAGCAGGAGCTCCCTGTCAGTCCAACAAACTCCAGCTTGTCCCCACTGTGGGTCGGAGCAGCAGAGGTGGGACACACTGGTCCCCACTCACCTGTGAAACGTCCTCAGCTTCTTCCTCAGGAGCATCTCCAGAGTCAGCACCTTCTGCATCAAGAGGCATTTCACAGCAGTCTCCTCTCTGCTGGCTGGGTTAATGCGTTGTGCAGTCAGTCTCCAAACATAGATCTCATGTTTCAGCTCTAAAAAGAAGAAAAAACGCTTAGCAGGTACAATGCATATGAAAGCAGAGATGCACAAAATATGTGTAACGTGCCCTGGACTCAAAGCTGTTAAAATGATGGGAATTGTTTCCCAATATTCTTCCACTTAGGAAGTTGCTTTTACCATTCATTTTGCAGAGCTGAAGGGAATAAAAAATATATAGAAACATTTCAAAATTTTAAATAAATTAATCTCAAAGTCCTTTTCCAAAGAAAAATAAGTACTGTCTTCAATCACTTGCAAATGCCTTTCACAAGCTTTAGTGCTAAAATCGTATGATATTCATTTTTCATCAGAAAATAAACTGCCAATATATATTATTATACTGCTAACAAGATACTAGTCACTTTGTAGTTAGGAATTAAAGCAAATTCTCCTTCACTATATTCAGAATGGACAACATGTTTCCATTCACTCTGTGTTCATACAAGCAATGTTATCAATGTAAGGCAAACCTGAAATTTAGCATCGTCTTATGGAAAAGTGTTTAACAACATTTTGAAGGTTTCCTAAGGGGACATAAGTCCTAGGCACTGAAAATATCCATAAATATAGCTACCATCACCTGCTTGCAGACCTGAATGATATCTGATCCTGTGTAAGTTCAGACAGACTGATTAACATTTGAAATCAGTCTCCAAAATCTTATCAGGATTTTCTACACGTTTTGATTTTTTTTTTCCCCAGTATTGTCAAGGCCTTGGAGAATGACCAAAAAGCATGTGTTCCTGTTCAGGAAGGACCTTAGACTGGGCATGCAAAAAAAAGGCCTGGATTTTCCAGGAAATCACTACAGAAATAAAAGCAGAATATTCATTCAGAAACTATCTGCACAAATGCTTCCTGATGAAGGAACGGGATGTTTCCTCACCCTCCATTTCTGTTCCCCTCAAATTTCATGTCATTGAAGACAATGTGTCAAGAATTCACAGCTTTATATCTTAAGATCCCTGTTCAATCAGCAAATTGTTCTTACCCTAAGAAATGGGTGTGGAAGTCCTTGCACTGTGTATACAAACTATATGCATTATTTATAAAAAAATATGTGATGTAATAACATAAGAAATATTTAAACACATTTGGATGTAGGCAGTGATATTAACATTTGCTGCTGCAAATCCCTGGTGGTTCATAGTATCTACTATCAAAAAGAGCACTAAACGTGTTTAATTCCCCCCGTTCCTCTGTGACCAAGTATTTATAATGATAATCAGAGTGAATCGTGAAGATTGACCATAAGAGGGAATTAGACTTGACAGAACTCAAACATTTAAGAGCAAAAGTAAACATGTCCAGAGCCTGCAGAGCTGACATAAAAAAAGTGGTCTGAACAGCAATGGACTCATATTTTGTATGGTTCATGTCTATAGATGAGCACACATCCATCAAAATGGTAATCTTTGCCTGAGCTTTACAATGCAAGACCAGAAATGTAAATTCACACTATCTAAAGCCCAAGGACTATCCCAGGTTATTAAACAACTAGTGCTCAGCTAAAGCTTTTCTTCCAGGAAGGGATTCATACCTGAACCACAGATATCAAAGAGGTGCAGAATCTAACATTTTTCTTTGTAATATATTTGGTCATTCTTGCCAGGAGCAAAATTTAACACTAAATTGTATTAAAACACGGATAGGTCCTGATTATCAAAAACTTCATGTAACTTTGTGTGGGGACCCTGTCCTGGCCGTCATTTACTTTTTCATCAACATTTGTGACACTCATAACTGTATCAGCAGTGATTTTTCCATGCTCTTCCAGAACACAAAGAAGAAAGTGACAGAGCTTTAGGCCTCAGCTGATCTTCTGCTCACAACAGAAAAAAATACCATTCTTTTTGAGGATTAGAGTGGATGGGAGCTGTGCATTTTTTCTTTAATAAGATAGCAAGATTAAATTTTAAGTCTCTGAATTTGTAAGCACTGTAAATAGTAATTTCTGAAAGAAGCTAGTGACCATATGTTTGGGGTCTGCTTCAGCTCCACAGTTGCTGGTCAGTGGGGCAACAAGCTATTCCAGTTGGCAACTTCCACCTCATAACATCTACCTTGAAACTGGTCTGAAATTGTGAGCTGGGAAGTTGTTCCTTCCCATAAAGATGACCAAGACTAGATGGAGAAAATTTGGAACACGGCTTTCTTGCACACTCTCCTGTGCAACTTCCCAGGCAAAATTTTTTTCTTTGAAAGGGTTTCCTGAGCCTTTTGGGGTGAAAGAAATATTTCTATGATCCTACATGCTGCCCTAGCCTGAATGAGGTAGAAACTTTTGTATTTAATATAAGCTGGTGAAGGGTGATAATCCCCTCAGTAGGTGAACGGTCCTCTCTGTACTGCTTTTTCAAGTCAGACTACAGGACTGTGTCTTTGAAACTGTCTCTCACAATAAGTCCAAGGAAAAGAGCATGGTTTTGTCTTTTTCTCTGGCAAACGCTCATGAAACATGATTATCCAGTTCATCATCCTGATTTCTGATAGCTTGTCTTTGCTGCAACACCTTTTCTGATCATGCCTGTTCATCCTGCCATAGCATTTCCCCTCCTTCTTTCCAAGTGAAATTTCACCAGGGGTTTTACTGATGGACGAAAGTTGAATCATTCATCAACCAACTGAGATGCAGATCCCCAGCAGATATTTTTATACAAAGAATCTTTATCTTCTCCCCTTCAGAAAGGGGCCACTAGCATCACTGTATCTGTGCCACAAACAAACCCACAGAGCAGAGGACACTACGATTTGTGTTGCACATTCCTGTTCCACGTCTGAAGTGCTGTGGGGCTAATCTCCAGGTTCAGCAAGGTGCTTTCTGTTCTATGTTAAAAAATATACATGTGTTTTCACATGGTTTTGATCTTGCCTTTACATACAGCAAGCGCATGCTTGACTGTTCAGTCGTTAATTTTCTAAACAACCCAGTGATGTTAACATTCAACCTGCTGTGGAATTTACTTCGGAGAAAAATGTCCTTTGAAAATTAGAGCAGTCGATACATCTTTTATACTGTGACTCCTGTTGCAGTAATAATTTGTGAAGAGGTTTTCTAGGTCATCCCACAGAATGTTTCTCCTATTTCTCTTTCATGCACATGCTTATTGTAATAGCCCATTATGGCATCAGGTGACACATATGTATTAGCAGTACTTTTTGTTTTGAAGGAAATATAATGCAGGACCCTTGAGGTCAGTGAAAACACTGAACCCGGTCAGAAACCTTTGGGGCCTTTCTACTCTTCTCCCATTTCAGGTCTGCAAACCCATTTAGGCAGCAATCCCTAGAGTTTGGAAACATCTGGTATTTTATGACAATGTTACAAATTATGGACAAGGGCTTAATGTACCTGCGGGGTCTCACCAATCACTTTGAGATTATGGCTAAGGCAGCATAAACACAGCATTTGGTTGCCCCTGAATAGGAAGGTCTTACACCCCGTTTCCCTGTGTCCATAAGTTCCTGTCGCCTCCTCAGAGGGGATCTAATGGTTATGTTACACCAGGGCAAGCTCACTGCACTCACTCATCTAACAAAACCCGATCTGCAGGGTTTCTGCAGAGTTAGCTTTATGGTGGATCAGCCTACTAACCGATTTATCCTACCATTGCTAGGTCTGTTGCTAATAAATGAAATGGTGTGTGTGGCATGTACCTTTCATGGAAGTTTATCATTAAAGCAGGTAAATTAAAATTTAACTGCAAGCGTAGTAGCAGTAGTTGAAGTGATATAAGCAAGGCAAAGTTTAGTATGCAGTGATCTGGAGCAAAAGAAGACAGGAGAGCTGCAGCTCAGTCAGGGAATTCAGCCCATTATGATACTAAAATCTTTGTGAACATGGTAGATTCATAAAGCCCACAAGGAACGACAGCAATATAACTAGCATTATTATTTCACAAAAATTTTCTCTTTTTCTCTTCCTTTCTTTATTTTTCTGAGAAAGTCCATTTCCAACAAGAAAAGAACAATTTTTGGCTTAGTTCTAGGATAAAATAAAGGATCAGCAAACATGTAAATCCTATGCTGCTAATCTGCTCTGGTTTTGTCACTTATCATATTTTTACCACGGAGACCACAGATAAGATGTCCTGGACTTATTGAATTTAATGGAGTTTCAGCTACTGACCTGAGCTGTGACATTTTAGAAAACATTTTCTGCATTTTAGAAAACATTAAGTTTCATTTAAAAATGCATATTCTTTCTGCAATCTGACAATTAATAGTTAGACTGATTTTTCACTTAGAGTAATCATACATTCCCTCCCACCCAACTGCCAATAACAAAGAAGACATCCTCAAAAACTGAGTGTAATTAAGTCCCAGCCTCAGAATTTGAATAAGCCAGTCTTGTTAATTGAAGATACTCAGAAGAGCATGACCAACCTTGATGAGATGATAAGAATTATCATAAAATGGCAATTTTCAACTTGCAAGTGCACTAAATGCATTAACTACCTTTTTGCAAGCGACACAAGCTTGCACTGCTGGGCTGTGACTAATGACATGCAAAGCACGGTCCTCTGAAGATGTTTTTTTCTTTCTCCACATGCTATTGTAGCTTAACTTTTTGCAGTAAAGCAATTATTTTTCTTAGCTAACTTCTCAGAACAAGAATAATTCTGTTTAAATGTTCACTGAAAAGCAAATTAAGTACCATGAATTATAGCTTAATCTAGTAATAGCAATAGCTGTAACTTTTAGTAATTTTTTTAATCCCTGATATTATATAATTAATCCTCTAAGCATTATTAGGCAGTAAGTAAGTGTCATCTCTATTTAAAAAGCACAGAAAGTAAGTCAGAAAGGTGAAACCCAAGAGTAGAGAGAATTCACCTCGAGCGATATTCCAGCTCATCAACTTATGCCTCTCTCCTAGGAGACAAGCATAAGTCTCTAATTCTGAAAAAAAATGCCTGAAATGTCCTTGTCTTTATTTCTTTGAGTACTCCAGTTTATCAGTCATAGCTAAAGGTAAGCAGGGGCATAAATGTTGCAGGGTCTTCAAAACTGCAACAAAACACACTACACCTTATTCAGCTAAATACTTGCCAAGGAGTGCAAGAAATCTGCACAATGCTACATAAAGCAATAAGGACCATTTATATAAGCTTTTCAACTCAAAGTTCGACAGCTGGGGCCCCATTTGGTCACCTAATGCCAGCTCGGATGCCCAGCATGGGATTGCATCCAGGGCACAGGACTTACAGGACATCATCATTCCTGCAGCAAAGCAGCTGGAGCCTGGGCAGAAAACTGCAAAGCGCAGATGGTGCTACACACGTAGGTCACCTCCCAGGAGTTTTCTTCTGGGCAAGCTGGGGCGGGCTGCAGAAGCCCCAGGACTTAGGCTGTTCAGAAAGCTGCAAAACAGTAAGTTTTCTTCTCCTTCAAAAGGTAACTGGAATTTTTCCTCACTGTGCCTTGGGTTTCCCCCTGTAATTTTAGCTGCTGAAAGAATCTACAACACTGCAAGACTACCCCTGCATTTTATAAGGAAATAGTCAATGTAATACCGCTGTGATGGTCACATAACACTTGGAGTAATCTGCAGATATTAAAGAGGGTTAGACCTTTCATAACATTTCAGAATGGTTGATAAAGACATACATTACTCTCCAGTTGGTTTGTCCCTGAACAAGGGATGGGATCTCTCTCAGGTGATATGGGCTCTGTTCTCATCTCTGGGTAAGTCAGACTTAGAGCCACAAAGTTATTTCAGTCCTTGTGGTTTTGCCCTTTAGTTTCCTCTACTGCAGTTCCCCATCTTTTAAAAGCAGAAATCTGAGTATAGTTAGGTTTCACGTGCGCTCATTAGCGCTTGCCTAATGTGATCACAATACTCTGTTCTGTAACACTGAGAATGGCACAGGGCCATGGGAATTAGAGAGTCAAGTATTTTGAGCATTCATTTACCTAAAATTCTAGGGTAGTTTGTTTCAGAAAATTTTCATCAGGTTTGAAATCTAGAAAAATTGTTCTGGTTTACTCACTATTAAAAAGTTTTGACTCAGATTGCCAGACTTACCAATGAAAACCAATTTAGCCAATGTTTTCCATTAAAGTACAAGTCTCTCAATTAAAAAATTCTCTGTTGAGTTCACTATCCTCTGCTCAAAAGTGAATAGATACATTCCAGTCATAAAACATTTTGCACCAAATATAACTACTGCTGACGTCCTTTCAATACTGGGGGTGGGGAGGAGGGAAAAAGGCAAAAAGCAGCCACTTAAAGATGGTATTCCCAAAGTCCTATTAAGGAAAAAAAAATCATGAAAAGATACAGCCTCAAGAGGACAACTCCCATAATCTAAAAGATAGTGCCTCATCTAATGCTTTTAATAGGGCAAAATGAAGGGCAAAATAATGAAGCACACTTCAGACTCCCCATATCTTTTAGCAACTGTTTTAAATGTAAAAATGGTAACTAATAATTTTGGCTCATTTTGATAAATAAAAATGGCAGGAATAATTTAAAAATCTGTCAAGGTTGCACTTTTATTTGAAACATCACCACAGTGAAAGCTCTCTGCAGCAATCAGATACTGAGCACGTGTTAAATTAACCTAAATTGTTCCTTTAAGCTCTGTACATCAGGAAGATCCTACAAGCTCCAGAGCCATCAGAGTAAAGTGAAAAATTTTGTCATAGCTTCACGAAAACACTGTTAATGATGAGGCCAGGTTTTGCCAACCAATGTATATGTGTGTAATCATTCCACAGTTGTGGTATGCATCCAAAAATCCAGGGGGACAAGTGCTGCAAAAGAAACAGGAGGTATCACTTCCTAAGTTTTTACCTCCCATCAGTGATTTTTTGTACTGATTCCTTCCATGAAAAATGTGTATAATAAAACTGTGAAGTGCTGCTCTATTTGATTCAAAATGCCACCGTAATATACTTTCTTTCTGCATAAGGCAGGTAAAGTAATATTACAGCTGCCTTCTTGTGATGGCTACGTTATCAATGCACTAAGCAAATAATATGAGATTGTCATATTTCCCTTATTCTGCAATGTCAGAATATAATTTTTATCATCTGAAAACAAGAAAAGACAGATCAACATTTTCCTCTTTCCAAGGGGAATACTCCATCAACTCTAAAGCAGTACAAAGTACATATACAGGATTTTAAACATAAAATTATCTAAAATTTTAAAGAACATAAAAATCTTGAATCTGTGTAAAGTAAATAAGTACACTTATTTTCATCCCTGATCATTAGAAGAGCTATTGAAGGCGCAAATAATAAAAGACAGATTTTTTTTATATTTTCAAACATAAAAGCGTGACCCTCGTGGATCCTGATATATTATCCAAAAAGGAGTATACACAAAGTCTGCAGGGACCACAAGACTACCTAGTTCCTTTGAGACTGAAAGTCTTACAGTTCTTCAAAATAAAAGACACACTATGTACCAGAAAGATACGATCTTAGATCCCAAGATGATTCGTAAGAAAGCTGCATCTTTTAGTTTAGCATGCTATCGTCCACAGTAGGAGAGTTAAAATGTTCACTATTCATTGTTAAAATATACAACTGGATTGCAGAGAAAAAAAAAAAAAAAAAAACCAAAAAACCCCAAAAATGTTTTCCTGTTCCACACTGTTCTTCAGGATTTAAAAATGCTTCCCATATACTCCCTTTAATTCAGCATCTTGGGTGACGACAGTAGAGTGCAATGCATATTGCAAAACTGCCATCCAGATTGAGCTTGGAGTTGAATGCTTGAAAATATCTTGAAATATCCCTTCCTTTGGACATTATTCTCTGCATAATCTGCCTGCTGGTTTTCTCACTGGAACCAATTTTCAAATGAGGACAGCCCACTACTTTCAACAGTTACATTAAAATGCCAATAGTGCTTTACTGGCAGTTCATGAAGTACCTACATATAGACACACCTCAGGACTGAGATTTATCGATGTACTTGATCCAGCTAGGTACTTGATGTACCTCTCACTGATTCTAGCAAGAAATGGTTCCTATGGTTACAAATATGTTACTAACTAAAATAGGACTAAAGACTGTTCTCTGACCCCAAGCAGCACACGTAGCTGTGCTGATGCTACATAACACCTTACCCGCCGTCCCCCCTGCGCCCCTGAGGTGTCCTTGTGGCCCTGGACATTATTATTATTATTTTATGTGGGCTTTTTTCAATTCAAAGTGTCTGAAGCAGCATTGGGCTTGTCTTGCAAGCCGTCACAGTGGTTCTTCCCCAGTATTAAACCGAAAGGTTGTACGTCACACTGCAGGGCATGGCGTGAGGGCACGCACCACTGTTCGAGGATGCAGAGGCCCCCTGGACATCCCATGCCCTGAGAAAACAACAAAGCTGTTAACCCTTTAACCAGGGCCACCTGCACCAGGGAGCATTCCCCCAGGCAGGCGTCTCAGAGACAAAACAATAACGACAGCACTGAGCTATACCTTGTGTTCAGCTACAATTACAGTTGGCGATGCCTGTGCTTGGTCGACTGCGTGCAGCACAAAGTACTATAGCAGACATTTGTAGTCACTATGGGACACAGAGGGGGAAACTCACCACACATTAAGTGCTAAACAAGTTTTTCAGTTTTACCTTGTTTTCTCTCTTGACCTTCACTTATCTGTGTCATCCTTTGGACATTTTCACGCAAAATGAGGCCTGATGTGAGCAATACATACTGTAAGTCCAGGATCAATGCCTGGACATCTTGGGTCTGCAACCAGCACAGTCCTATCTGTTGCACATGTTTGACAACCCTCAGTTATGGCTCCCCTACTTGTTTCCTCTTCTAGACTTTCTGTCTTTTCACTGCCAGTTTTGTACCTCTTTTTCCCCTCCTCCTCTCCCACTTTTTCTCTTAGAGAAGCAGCTGTAAAGCTCCACATGGAAGAAAGAAACAGATTTGCTCACTCATCTGGTTACCACATTTCACGTTGTGGGAAACAGCACCGTGTTTTTCACACATTAAGCACTTTACACATGACTATGATTAATCAGAAAATTCCTTCAGCTGGAGGCTTTACAATACTGACTATCATACTACCATAGCAGTATTTTCCCAGATGCTGCAGACATTGAGCTACACCAGAGGGAATAACGTGCTCCCTCCTCTCCTGGCATCACCACTTGTGCTTCAACAGTGGGTTTCTCCGCCAGTGAAACAATCAGAAACTGGAGCAAGCAACACAGGAAAAGTGGGGAGCTGGTGCCAAATCAGTTGTCATGCTAAGAGAAAGCTCTTCCTCTTTGGCAAAAATGGCAATAATAATACTTGTCACCACATGCCACCCACTGTCCTGGGGGTAGCAATCTTCCCAAACACTGAGGTCCACATCTCCACAGCTTGACAGCTGAGACATAACAGTATATTGTCATTCTTTCCAGGGACTAAATAATGTATTGTTAACCCTTAAGGAAAGTAAAAACTTCTGTTTCAAGTTTCGGGGTGGGGGGGAAGAACTGTAAGTTTAATTCCTCTAAAACAGATATATTATTATTTCCCCTTACATATTCTTTTTGGAAAGTATATATACACACTTCTTAAACCTTCTCAGCTTACTACCCTAATCCTACCATCTTTTTCTGCATCACACAGAGCAAGGCACAAGTTTATCAGCTGAAAGTTGCACTGAAAAAAGTCCTCAAAATATCCCCTCGTTCTTAAAAAGAATTTGATTTTCTCTTTCACAGCTGAGTTCTTCATATTCTTTTTTCTTTCATAATATGCCCCACTTCAAGCTACTGCAGGTAGATAGTGGCTCCTGGGGAAGGAATATGTGGCTTTTCTGCTTCACAGGTGCTACAGCTCAGTCAGAAAGCCGACAATTTAAAGACACTGGTAACACACAGCATTGGAATTAATCTGCCAATGTATCAGCAGAATAACAGCATTGTCTGTTCTTAAAATTAGTGCTTATCAATTCTCAATAATCTGTGTAGCCCAAAGTAATAGAAAAAAGCTTAAAGCACATGGCACACAGTGAAAAAATTCTGGGGAGAATAATATACCAATTAAGTCTCACATATCTTGTTTAATTGCTAATTGTGGGCAGGCTGAGGGAAGGCTGGTATTTAGTTGATTAAAACAGTTGCTTCAAACAAGCTGTTTGAAGTTATCACAGAATCATTGCAACCTGAGATGGAGGGACCCCAGAAAGCACTTTCGAACACATTCTGCAAATCCAGATCACAAGGGCTGCCTCCTAATGGAGCTGTGTTTGTCGCTTTCTCTTCCCCTTTCACAGAAAATTTCAATAGAAAAAGTAGCTCTTCAGCATTTGCTCTAATTGAACAGCTACTGATTAGCTTCAGAGCAATGGAGGAATAGCTGATTATAAGAACACATGGTATACTGATTGGGAGACTGCTATATCTGAACATACTAAGCTGCAAGTAACAAAGATTACTGAGAGATTAATTAAAGGAAATATGCTAGCCTCTTAAAAGTGTACAGTATTTCAATAGCAAAAATATTATGTCAGTGAATAAAGTGTACTATTCAAATTAATCAAAGAATTGTTATGCATACTTGATTTCTTAAAAATCCAAAACATATGCTTTAAAAGTTTATAGGTGAAAGAAAAAAATAACAATTCTATTTTCTAAAATGTATATTCACAAAATAATGCTACTATGTCAAGATCAAAATTGCTCACAGCTGGCAGAATGTATTTTCTGTTTAGATATTACTTATCTCAAGACACCTTGCAAGCTGGCACTTTTAAAGATAATTTAAGTATATAATAACTCTAATTATTCATGGAAATGTCCATGAAGCTATGACTTTTATTACAAAATAAGAAATTAATAAAAGCAAATTAATTCTTTTTAAATAAGAAAGTTAGGAAGTTAAAAAAAAATGCTGAATACCGAAGATTTAATAATATATTTCCAGGCAACAAAGAAAAGTAAGAATTTTTTATAATGATGCATAATTACAAAGTGTTTTATCTGGGAGGTTGCAAGGGTTCCTTTCCTCCCCAACAAAAAGGTAATTGCTTTCCCACAGATGATCTCTTCCACAAAGGATTCTCATTCTTGAGCCCTGTGTAGAACAGGTAGGAACTTGCTCTATATTTAGCATTTTGATACAGAATCATAGTATCATAGAATGGTTTGGGTTGGAAGGGACCTTTAAAGATCATCTAGTCCAATCCCCTGCAATGACCAGGGACATCTTCAACTGGATCAGATTGATCAGAGCTCTGTCCAACCTGACCTTGAATGTTTCCAGGGATGGGACATCTACCACCTCTCTGGGCAACCTGTTCCAGTGTTTCACCACCCTTATCTTAAAAAGATTCTTCCTTATAACTAGTCTAAATCTACCTTCTTTTAGTTTAAAATCATTACCCCTTGCCCTATCACAACAGGCTCTGCTAAAAATTTTGTCCGCCCCTCCCCTTTAAGTACTGAGAGGCCGCAATAAGGTCTCCCCAGAGCCTTCTCTTCTCCAGGCTGAACAACCCCAACTCTCTCAGCCTGTCCTCACAGGGGAGGTGTTCCAGCCCTCTGATCATTTTCATGGCCCTCCTCTGGACCCACTCCAACAGGTCCATGTCTTTCCTGTGCTGAGGACTCCAGAGCTGGACGCAGTACTCCAGGTGGGGTCTCACCAGAGTCGGGTAGAGGAGGAGAATCACCTCCCCCGACCTGCTGGCCATGTTTCTGATGCAGCCCAAGATACAGTTGGCATTCTGGGCTGTGAGCGCACATTGCTGGCTCATGTCCATCTTTCATACACTCATACAAAGAGAAGGAGCAACAGGAACATGACCCAACTCCCCACCTGTTCAGATTATGCATTTCAGTAGTCTATTGGGGACAACTCGGGAGTTATCTCATAGCTTTTTTGCCTCTCTTCAAAGTACTAACTTTGACCAGACAAGTAGGAAGATTACTCACTCATGATACACAGTTCACAATGCTTATTATTAAGTTTTTTATGGATATTTATTTTAAGTAGTGATGCCTTTCCACAAGACAAAACTCAACATTAATTATTTAAAATTGTCAAATTTAATACACATCTATGGCTAGGAGACCATCCCTTTCTGCATGTTAGCACTGCCTATTTTCAGTGACTTACCTTCTCTAAAGGCATTCCTCGCACCCAAAATAAAATTCTAGCTATTTGAATGGAAGCTGACATAGTGTAAACTGACGTGAGCCTGGATCCTAAGTCTTCTGCAGCCAAAAGTGAAAAAAAACATCAGTTCCAGGGAAGAAACTGTTATATTCAACTATCTTTGCACAAAGCTTTCTAAGAAGTTATACTGAGTGAATTATTTCTTACCTCCTAAAGAAATTGTGAACATTTGGGGGATATTATTAAGTTTCACCACTCATACAGAAGCCTGAGAACAATGATGAAAACTTCAAAATGACTGAATAGAACGGCATAAAAGTATGACGACAAAAAGGGACTGACATACTCAACAGCCATTGAAATGGCTTTACCAAGACTTCTGGAGAATACTGAGATGAGCAACCTAAAAAAGACACTGATTTAGTCCTATGGAATTATAGAAATTATACACCAGGGAAATATAGGGTTGGAAGTGTCACAGAGGCAAGCTGGAAAGAACTTGGAAAGTTCTTCTACTCTTGATGAAATGTCCTTCACCGACCACAGACCAGGAAAAGATTGCTGAAAAAATCCAGTGGAAGAAAACCAGCAGTGAGGGAATGCATCAGTGCACTATGCCTGTCCTAACGGAAACCTGGGATAATTCTGAAAATAGGTTGTGAATTCAGCACCTTGAGCAGATGTTATCTGTTGCAATACAGAACACCCTGGATTCAAGCCTATGTCTATAAATGATGGAAAATATCCCTATAAATTTTGAAAGATATTTAATAATTCATGTCAACACCTCAACCTTAGCATCAGAAAACATCCATTTCTAAAATACAGAAAATATCATGACTAAAAATAAAATCTAAATTGTTAGTTAAAAAATTAATGTTCAGAGACTGAAGGAGAGTGGGCACTTCCGTCTGAGGACAACATTGTAGTAGGCATTATTCAGTTTCTATTTAGCACGTATTCAATGTCGTGATAATAAAAATGTTTTCATGCTCACACTTACCAACAATTTCACTTGGCTCCTTATTGTAAAGCTTTTTGTTCCAGTAAAGAAGTCTGAGAAAAGGAAAGGAGACCAGAACAACAAGGCAGATGCCAACAAACATATGGCCTGTGAAGGCTGCAAAATCCAATCCCTAGAAAGAAAAATTAAAACCTAAATTAAAAATCAGTTATTTTCCTGTATTACCTACAGGGAAAAGTATTCAACTATATGTACTTTACCAATCAATAATAAATATAAAGCAATAAAGTAAGTTCCAAGTACAGAATATGCTGTACTTCCTCTGCTTCAAGGAGATGAGCCACATTCCAATTTAATTCAGAGAACTAAAAAATAGCATTACAAGTTATTCTGAAATATATTTAGTGTTTCTGACACAAACAGAAAAAAAAACCAAACTGAATCATTAACTTTCACTTTCATCACTTGAATCACTGTAAAATTCATTTTAAATCACACTGAATCTCAGAAATAGTTAAATTTTAATGACCAGCTTTTGTTTAAACTGATAACAACATGGATTTCTACAATAATTCTATCTGAACCAGATTTCATCTAAATTCACAAATATTCTTCTACAATAAAAATACTACATGTCAATATTCTGTTTATTTTTTTACCTGCTTAATAAATGGACACATTTCTTTACATTTTGCATAATGCAACCCTTTAATGAAGAGGTTCTCAAAAAGGTTAGGCAGAATATATTAAAAAGCTACTGTTTTGAGCAATAAGAATGAATAGTGACAACCTGCCCTAAAACTTTGAAGTTAGACATGCTTTGAGTAGGACATTGGACTAGATGACCTCCAGGGTCCCTTTCAACTGAATTAATCCATGATTCCATATTACACACGCTGTAGTGGATCAGGATTAGCCTTTGGGTGGGATTTTCTGAAGTAGTCATGACTAGCCTGTCCAAAAGAAGTTGTCCTTGAGGCTCCAAGGGGGATCATATCCAAGTACTCTGGTAGCAAGGAACTGTCTTATATTAACAGAGCAGAGGTTGTCTGAACTGGTCATCCCAGCAGAACAGCTCCATGACACTTAGAAAAAAAGCATGGTCCAAGCCCTAGGTAGCTCAGGTTGCCCCAACTGACTTTTTAGAGCATCCCTTGATTTCCCAGAGACTCTAGAAAGTCATGGGATCTCCCTGTGCCACATCTCTACGTCTCTACAGGGATGATAGTGACTTGCCTTTTACCAAATAACTGTGTGCTACCTATAAACTCTTCTGTAATGCCAAGACAAATTAAAAACAGCTATATTGCCTCCTACTGAAAGAATTCTTGTGGAAATGTCCCAGATGAAATGCCTCTGGTTCAAAAAAGAAAAAAAATGTTTTTCCATTGCACAACAGGGAATAATAAAAAATACACGACACAAGAAACTGATTAAAGTCATAAAGAACTTCCATAGCCAAATAGAGATTAGTGCTTTTTTGCAAAAAATCCATAGTTTGCAGACAGTTAAATAAATCTCAAACGTAAGTATGCAGACCAGGGATTAGAATTTGATCCTATGAAAAATACAGGTTTCAGCTTCATGAGCTAAAGAAAATCATCCTTAGTTGCTATTTAATAGTAGATTCCTTACCTCTTCTACTCTCCAGCCACTAAAACGTGAAAGTGTATACCTGTTCATTCGCTGGCCTTTCATTCTAAATCAGCTACTGCCATTTCTTTTATGAAAGTAGAAAAAAGACTCTTCAGGAATTGGAATAAGATTATTTTAGGAATCAAACAGAAAAACATTATACCACAAAGGAAAATAATATACTTTCATTCAGTTTGCCTACATAATAGGTCAGCCAGTCAAATGTCTGACATCTCTGCAAGACAGACTTTACAAGTCAATTTTTAGGAATACTCAGAAAGATTGGCCTCTGGGCATCAAGTCAAGATTCAGAGCCACAGGAAACATTTCTACAATGATGAAATCAACATTCATAAGTCTAGGAAATTTACAAATAGCAATGAGGAAAAAAAAATAATTTCAATTCTGCAAAGGCTCAATGTTTGTAAGACCTGCCCCCAAAGTATATAAAGTCCATATCCTCCATGTATATTTCTCTCCATTTAAAATTGACAATAAACCTAATTTATATATGGGTTGCCTCTGAGATTACAACCAAAAAGAAAAATCAGAAAATTTTGGCCAGAAAAATCAGAATCCTTAAAAGCACTGTGAACTGGCCTTGGTTTGGAAATTGCTCAAGTATTGACAATGTGCCATTAAACAGTTCGGGAAGTCTGGAAAATAAGTATTCAGTTTTGTATGGGCTCTAAAATGTCCTAAGGAGAGGTAGGAAGCTGAAAGAAATCAAGCTGTAAAAACACTGAAGCTACACCAGCTAAAATAGCAATGCCTAAATCTGACTGGAGAAAATTTTATCCTCTGAAAAATGAAATTACTGGGAAACAGCTAGTTGATGAGCAATAAAGTAATTAGAGGTGGTCAGAACATACTCAACCCCGAATTACCAGAACCAGGAAAATTACTTTTGCATTCAACCTAGTCTTAAAAAGAGCAGTGGACATGAGGCATTTCTTACGCTGGCAGCAATGTGCCCACATCATGAAGAAGGATGCCAGCTACCAGGAAGAGTATACCAGCAGAAATTCTCTGCAGGGATACTCAGGCATAAAGCTAATGCAGGAAATGAAGAGAAACAGGAACCCGAAGAATCCTTGGAAACTCTCAACTTTAAATATGAGATGTCTCCATCATACGTTAATGGAATTTGAATTTAAGGAAGTGGCTTATTGCAAACAAGGGCAAAGATTCACAAAGTCACTTGCTTTTAGCGACTTCTAGTGAATATCACACTAATTTCAGAGCAAAACATTGTGCTGAAATGCCACAATGCAGAAGCTTCTCAAACAAAAAAAAAACATCACAAGAAATGTGCCACTTGAAACCCACAGAAGTAATTTCTCTATGAAAAGAAAAACCACATCAACCTAGAAGGCAAATTAGAATGCTGAAGTTAAGACGAGGTCTCAGGTCTGACTGATAGTTGAAAGGAATTTAAATGAGATGGAGATCACAAAACTCTTAAAAAAAAATCAGGATTAACACAGCTTCATGACATAAGAGCTGACACAGATAAGCCTTAAAAGTGATTTGGAGACTCCATCACAAGAGAAAAAAATTTTCTACTAGATTCTTTAGCATCCTATCCAGGAGTTTACCCAAAATTTTCAAAGTGAGTAGCTGGGCTGAGATTCAGGATTTTGTTAAACTTCATAATATCACCCCATTGATCTTTCTTATCTCTGAGATCGCTGGGGAAAAAGAAAACATGCTGCTTTGCTGAGACTGCAGAACAGCTTTCCAATTCAGCTGAAAGAAATCATTTTCTAGCATGGAGCATGCTTATTTCAGGTAACAGCGTGCATGATGGTATTGCTTGTGATAGTGCAAGGCTGGAGTCAATTCTCTTCCCATCCCTTGCTCCTGGCTCTCCTCCCCATTTGCTCCTTGCATTGATCCACAACAGCCAGTGAGTGAAACAGAATCCTGCCAGTCACTACTAGCCTAGGACAACCTGAACCCTGCAGCCATGAGGAAGCTGAGGACTACCAAGTGCACTCCTTTGTATGGCTGGTATCAGAAGGGCTCATGATGAAAAACAGACCACTGCCCACTCTGATGCTTTGGGCTGGCTGCTTAGCACCAGCCTCTCGGCAGCACACAGAATACGCTTTCAGGGGAGAAGGCAGATTTCACACCAGACATTTTCAGGTAGCTAGTAGTCAACTTGCAGCCTCTGGAGAACTTTAAGAGAGTAAAGGGTTTACATTATACCACAGATACGAACGATGCAGAGGATACCAAGGTGGTGGCACAGTTACTTCATCAGGTGCTCCTGCTCCCTTTCCCACACCCTAGAAAGAGGGCAGGCAACAACTCCACAAAGCCTATATCCATACCCTGTGTGGCTGTGGATAACACATTTTATACCTCCTGAGTCCTCTGCACTGCTGGGGCCAGGATTCAGCATTGTAAAAACACATTCAAGTGCTCCACATGCCTGCTGCATACAACAAAATTTCATTTTCATAAAGATTTTTTTTTCCTGCATGATAGACTGAAATAGAATTGACATGAACAATAGGCAAAAAATACTTTTCTTCCAGGAGATTTCAATCCATCAGATAAATACAATACATGCTTCAAATATCCTTTACTTGAGGCTATGCTGATTGTGTTAAATTTCTCCCATCCCCAGTCAACAGAAAATCTATGATTTTGTTTTAGCAAGACAACAGTCTAAAGGTTCCACTGCCTACAGATTCAGAGCTGAAACAGAGTGGGTATCTTTCCTTGGTTTATAGTTTTAAATGCAAAGTAAAATCTATCAATTTTATGTTAGGAGGAAGTATCATACTGTTTTCCTGACATACTAAATTTCTATCATCCTGATTATTATTTTTTAATTGCTTTTGGAGGTGTAACTTATAGTAATTCAGACCCTTCCAGAAGAAATCTGCTATTTTAGAGCAAAAGAAAGCAAAAATTACAGCTAGGTGCAGCAATTCAGGGAGCCGCAAATACTGTGCTTCTAGCCAGAATGCCCTTTACTTAATATTTTAAAACTAATAAAATGAGGAAGAGCAAGAGTAATTTACTATTTCTACACTGGTTTAAACATCCCTTCCAGCTGAGTGACTGAGATCTATGTTGTCTCAGGAGGAACTACTAATGACCTTGCTGAGCCAGAAGTCACTGAAGGTCTAACACAGTTACATGAAGATAATGCTTATCTGAGACACTGATGAACCTCCTTTTTTGTCTTGCACTATACTCTTTAATGATTATTACATGCAGAGATGGTAAAAAATCTGAAATCAGCCATAAACCCATAATTTTTTCTCATATACCTTACCTAGCATTTCACGTTTTCTTGAGAAAAGGAATCAATAAAACATCGATGGAAAGAGTAGGAGTTTTACAAACTGATTAAAAGTTTTAACAAGCTTGTATCCAGCAAACTCAACAAAAATAGCCCAGTAAACAACGGGAATCCATTTCACAATCTGCCAGTGCTTGAATTACCTTTATGGATTCGTATATAGGATTTTCTCTCTTCCATTTTTCAGAATTATCTACTTCTATTCATAAATTTTTGATAACACATTTTTTTCGTGAAATATAACCAGCTAATATCACATCATGCTAAATTTCAGCATGAAGGCTGAAAGTCTCTGAAAGACAGAACAGGAGAACCTGATGGCTGTCCATTTTCCAGGGGATTTCTTTTAAATGGCAGGAATAACTCTGAATGGGATGCTGAAAACCCAAAATCCTCAGCAAACATCAGATTAACGGTACAAGCTTTATCACATACTAACAAAGACAGTAAATAAGAGTATATAATCCAGTGGCTAGCACATGCTAAAACTGCCTTTGCTTTTATCATTACCTCTTTTAGACAGATTAAAGCTAGATACACTTATGCACACTATGTTCACGCCATCATTTTGCTCTGGAGACCTAGTCACCATCCGTTCTCTAAAGATCTTGTAATCACAAGCAACTTCTGATTTCAGAGGCGTGACTGTGGATACTTGTGAAGTTCCCAAATATAGAGGACTTAACGTTCAACATTTCTGAAAGCAATGACCATTTCGAACTGGTTCATGCCCTATTGTGCATATAAAAATTGAGTTCCCGATGTCCGAAGCACATATCTCATAAAAATATAATTTTGCTAACAATGGCCACTCAGTAGCAGTACTCTGAAGGTAATAAAAGATTAAAAAAAGATTTTGTATTCACTGAATGAGTTTTCCATTGCTCTAAATGAAAACTCTTATTTTCTTTGCCTAATATCACAACAGAAATGCTATTTTGTGAGATTTCTTCCAACTCCAACTAAGAACAAGCAAGAGTACAAGAAATCTTCCTCCTCTATTATGCAAATGTTCCACTGATTCCAGGCATGATGGTAGGGAAAATGTCAGTATTATAAATTAACCACTGCTACAAAGAAAAAATCCTTTTGTTATCCATTTGCATCTCAAGACAAATAAAGAGACTTATCCCTACATTTTAATGAGAAAACTGTAACAAAAAGCTTATTTATTCGAACATACTTTAAATAAAATATTCTTAATATGACATGAGTTTTCCCAGAACCTAGGGAGAAAAATGTCTCCAGCACTACAGTAAACAGAGAGTAAAACTTTTCTAATGCTATAACCCAATAACAGCACCCAAAGGCTGCACTTCATTTTGTAATGATTTAAAATCCAAGGTTTCCTAAGAAAGTGTAAACTTGCATAATATCTCACTAGGCTGATTTTAGATGTTGATGTACAACAGCGAAAGTTTAGGAAGACTGGTAAAATTCTCCTCCTGATGGCACCTAATAAAATAGAAAAAACAATCCTCTACATAATGCAATCATCTACATAGTGCAATACACTATTCAGCCTCCTACAGGGGCATTTGTCCAAGTACTCCTGTACTTACTATGCAAAAATAACACTGAAAAAGAAGTGCAAGAGGATGAAAAGGGGAATTTCAATGACAATATCAATGAGAAAAATTTCCTAGAATGGCAAAAACATGGCCATAGTACTAAAAAGAAGTAAAGCCCAGATATTTTCAGTAGAAAACATCATAACAGACACTATAAAAATACTACAAGAAGTCCTGTTTCCAAAATGCCATTATTGCATTCAAGACCTTTTACCTCTTGAAGAGGTAAAAAAAGAAAATAATAAATTTTACATAGTACAAATATAGCAGGCATCCCATGCATTTTAAAGGCAGATTTGGGGTTGATCATATAATCCTTGGGGTTGATCATATAATCCTTCCTCGCAGCAGCCTTTCCTAGAAGTAATTTCAGAAACAAGACAACAAGGTCTATTTTTCTTCTTCTGAATAAAAGGGAGTATGTTGGAGCAGGCAGGCAAAATGAAGAATCATGCTATTAGTTCAACAACGCAGACTGTAAGAGGCCAGATGGTCCAGATCCCTCCTTGCCCTCACCACTTGGCTTTATCCAGTTACTCCTGGCAGCATTCTCCAAGGCAAATCTCCGTTAGACGGGGTGAGCCCTAAGCAGTGAGGACATAAGCCAGTCCATTCCACTCAGCCTCAGAGCCAAGGATAGGTCTTTGACCCTCTTTTATTTATATATATATATAGATATATAACAGATGACAGCACAGGAGAGAAGCAGCACAAGTCCCATGGTCCTGTGTTGAATCTGATTTATTTTATTATGTCCTTATTTCTGCAATGCAACAAAAGAACTCAAAACAACCAAGAGTGAAAACATTTGGAAAGTTTTTGTGCTTGTTTCAGACAGAATGATTTGAAACATGTAATGTTACATTTCCTATGGTATTTATACATCTGTGTCCTCCTGAAAATATCTCATTCAAGAGAAATGTAAAATTGTTTCCTTTCAATGTGACTGCTTAATTGCTTCCCATGTTTACAGCCAGTTCTAAAGGTTCTACAGAGATGATGAGTTTCTGAGTATTTAGGAAAGTGACCTGCATGGCAGGTACTAATTATTCTTTTTTAGAAAAGAAGGTTTAAATAGTTGTGCAGATTTCATATGTAAAAATGTAAAATTTAGCTATCAAATTCTCAGCCAGGAATATTACAGGGTCTCCAAAGTCATCATCCAAACAAACTAATTGAAGAACATTTCAAATATTTTAAAGATACATATTCAATTTATTAAGTACTATGAACTTCCAAAGACATTTTCCAACCTGGACAGTACTTAATTAATTTGAGTGTGTTCAGTTAATTAGAAGACATCCTTTTTTGGTATAGCAATAGAAACATAATCACAGAATCATTACGGTTGGAAAAGACCTTTAAGACCGTCAAGTTCAACCATCAACCCAACACTGCCATGCCCATTAAACCATGTCCCGCAGTGACACATCTACATGTTTTTTGAACACCTCCAGTGATGGTGACTCCACCACTTCCCTGGGCAGCCTGTTCCAATGTTTGACCACTCCTTCAGTAAAGAAAGTTTTCCTAATATCCAGTCTAAACCTCCCCTGGCGCAACTTGAGGCCATTTCCTGTCGTTCTATCTTTTCCAAACTGACTCCTAATTGACTCCAAATAAAAAAATCTAGGATTTTATACTACAATTCCCTCATCCCACTTGCACAGGCACTTTCACACTAGCCCATACACTACATTGAATTCCTTTAAATGTATTTCTTTTGGGGATTTGTGACACCTGGCCAAAACAGAAGAAACATGCCTGATGTCCCTACAGACTTGCCTGTTACGTTACTGCTCCTT
This sequence comes from Gavia stellata, assembly GCF_030936135.1. Lineage (NCBI taxonomy): Eukaryota > Metazoa > Chordata > Aves > Gaviiformes > Gaviidae > Gavia > Gavia stellata. The sequence continues at coordinate 74,413,304 of NC_082594.1, forward strand.
CCACCATGCTGCTTGGTGGTGGTGGTGCAGGGGCAAAAGGAGAGCAGAGCTGCCCTGTCCTGGGAGGGGCTGCCCCTTGCATCGTGAGCAGATTGCCTCCCTGCTGCCCTCAGAACACCAGAGACGGGTGACGCACCAAGGGATACCAGGGACCGCAGTGCCAGAGGCAGAAGTGGGACTTGGTGCCTTCCTGTTCAGGGGTGGCAAGGAAAGCATGGAAAACTCATGGAAACGCCAGCTCCATGCAGAAGCTGAAGGCTGCAGACATGAACACCTGCCAGCAGTGGCTCTGCCCATCCACAGGGCAGAGGGTGCCATGTGGGTGGGAGGAGATGGTGGGGCCAGGATGGTCCCACTGGCAGGTGTCTGGAGTCCTGCAGTCCCACCCAGCACCAGCCACCATAGCCTTCCCTTTGGCACCAGTCACCCAGCAAAATGAGACCGTTTTACCCATAAACAGAAGAGCGCAGTACTGGAAGTTAAAATCCATCATTGCTGCCTGGGGATACCAAAATGTTGGCAGGAGGTGGGAGCCAGCTGCGGCCCATGCTGCATGGGAGAAGCCCCCGCTCTCCTCTCACCCCCCACATCCCCTTGGCCGGTGGCTGAAGGACAAAGTCTCTGCCTGCAGTGGAGTCATCTATGATGCGGGTCTATGGGCACAATGCAGCCTTTTTTGCGTATGGACAATTATTTCTGGTTTGAAATTTCTGAAAAGGAATCGGATTATCTCAGTATATTTAACTTTTGAGAGAAAGCCTATTATGAAAAAAAGGTTTAGTTTTTCATCTTCAGTTTCACATTATTTTTTTTTCTCAACTTGCTGCCCTCTCTTTACAGCCCTCCATTGTTTTGCTTCCTTCTTCACTTTGCCATCGACAAGGAAACCCACCCCCTCACACCAAAAAAAAAAAAGGAAACCGATATTTTCAGTCCATATCAAAAAGTCTATTCTTCATCACCATTTTGTCCCCAAAAGATCACTCTGTTCTGTCTGATCATCCTACTAAGAAAGAAATAGCATGGCACAAAGAGCAGATTCTGTTCTGTTTATATGGCTGTCTGGGGGAAAAGAAAGTTCAACACTGAGTAAGTCAACATCAGTACTTAATTTTAGTAGCCAGCTTGCAATACATACCTTCTTCCTCAGCTCCTGCTTTGAAACAATAATCACATTTGGAGGATCCCCAACAGCTGTGGCAGCCCCCCCAATATTTGTGAAGATTACTTCTGCAATCAGGACGTGCCTAGGATCGAGATTAAGTACTTCACAGAGCCTGTGATATAAAGAGAATTAAATTAACCTCTTACCCTATGACTGAATTACCTTAAATCTTAAAATTTGTAAAATTTACAAAATACAGTCATTCCACTGAAAGATTGTAGGATTTTAAACATAATATTTGTATGTGTATTGTTGAAGTTTTAATTTTATATATGCTACAGTAATTATAGCAATACACATGCAAAAAAGATTTTTTTTACATTTATAATGCAATAGTTAATGGTAGTTAATAGTTAATGGTAACAAAGTTGATGCAGTTGATGATGCAGTTTAACTGTTACAGAAGTTGGACTATACAGAAAATAGCATTTCAAATTTTTGGCATCATAAAATTTTTTAAACCATGGTCCCCAGGCTATACTGGCCTATGGAAAACTATTCTGGGCAGCCACAGGCTCTGCACTTAGCATCAGTTATTAACTTTCTTGCGGGAAGCAGTGGTAGAGGATTGCACAGGCAACCTATTAGCCATGAATCATCTATTAGAGACCTCAGCTTTCAGCCTAGGTTTATCCAGTTTATTCTACTCCTATTTTTCCCCTCCTCTAAAGCTTGATCATGAGTATTTCTATTTGTAATGCAACAAGAGCAGAAAATACACATTGCTTATTATTAAATGAATCTCAAAACATTTTTAGCAGTTCAAAAATATTTAATGCTTCTTTAGTAAAATGCTTCTTTAATAAGAAAAAGTAAAATGCTTCTTTAATAAGAAGCATCTTAAAGTGCTCTGGCAGATAGTGGGATTGACTCAATAACCTCATGATCCATTTCAACTCAGAGCCCACTTACACACAGTAATCTTCACACAGATTACTACAACTTGCACAAATTACATTTACGCACAGATCTGCACAATCTGCTCATTTCTGAAGCACACATTTGACTTTAAACTTGGGCTGCGGTATTAAAGGCTGAAAGTTAAGGTCACACCTAAGCACTTTGGAATAAGGAACAACTGCTTTTCTGTTCATGGCTCCAGTGTGTAAAGATGGAGTCCGCACTTAAATCATTGCCCCCTCTACCTAATACAGGATGTGGGGAAGAGTGGGCAGCAAGAATGCTTTCTCAGGATTGCTTTTAGTGTAGTGCTATCACACGTTTCCCTGAAGGAAGAGTTGAGCTTTACTGTTGAGTCTAAGTCTGTATTATTAAAACCTATATTTCAAAGAGAAAAGAGTGTATTGCACAAAAGCCTAACTTTATAGACTTACACTGTCACCAAGAGCGTCAATTTAAAACTCAGAAAAAACAGTCAGATGACACATATGTCAGCATATAAAAACTCCAGAACAAAAGAACTGTGCAAAAATACGCTATTTCCCCAACAGCATAAAATTATGCAGTTAAAGGGTACTTTGTAGTTCATCTGGCCCAGTTGTACCAATTGTGGTACAAGACCACAACTGTACTTGTAATTTTAACTTCATCACTCCTTGATTTCCAAATGTTTCAAAATACAAACTTAAATTTTCTTTAGTGATGCTTTCTTTTTGATGGGCCTACTCATAGCTTGAAGAAAGAACCTCTGATGTACACCAAGAAAGGCCAAGCCCAAAGTATAAAACTATCAGAATGTGTTAGCTATACGGTAGGATCAAACTTCTTCAGTTTACTTACCCTAGTTATATAATTTCCCATGTGAACAACCGTTAGCCTTTTCCAGTTCTCAGTAACAAAGTATCTTGAAAATAAACTATAGCTAAAAAGGGGTAGTTACTAATTTTTTTATCAGCTTACTACAAAATGCAGAGAGAAATAAGTATGGTTTATGCCTTATTAATTGAAATATAAATCCTTATATTCATAGAGTCAGTAGGAGACTTTCTGCAAGTTTTATCTCCATGGAAATGACAGCGCAGTGGAACATAGTGAAGGCATAGACAAGGGCTGAAGACAATGGCAGTAAGATAAAAACAAAAAATGACCCCCAGCATGAAGCTTTTTGAAATAGGCAATTTGATTTTACTAGGTGAGATAAAATTTTATTTTAGCTTTGATAGTGATTCAAATACAAATGTTTCCTGCATACTGAGTTTCCCCTTCTTCAGTCTTACAAACTCATTTAGTATAAAACTAAAGTATTTAGTATACATTTAGTATAAAACTCTAGTACTTAAAGGGTGGCTACAAAGGCAGATGCTCTCTCTTCACAAGGAGTCACATGGAGAAGACAAGGGGCAATGAGTACAAGTTGCACTGGGAGACATTTTGTGTAAGAAAAATGAGAACAATTAACTACTGGAACAACCTCCCCAGAGATGTGGTAGAGTCCTCATCACTGGGGGTTCTCAAGTTGTGACTGAACAGGGTGCTAGATAATCTCATCTAGTCACTCTTTCCCATGAAATGTTAGACCAGATGGTCTTTCACGGTCCCTTCCAACCTGGGCTATTCTATGATTCTTTGAAAACGGAATAAATGCTACAGTAGCTCTGTCTGTGAACAGTAGTTCATGATGCATCGATGTCTGGGTTTCAATCTATTCCAAGTTATAGTTAATTCAAAATATTCTGCAACACAGCTAAAGGAAACTTGCTGTTTAATAGTTCCAGTGTTGCTTACTGCTAGAGGTGAAATTATTGATTGGAGTAAGGCAAAGTGATCTCTTTAAAGTATAATCAGACAGAAGACAAATGGAGCTTTCACTCACCAGCTGTTTCCCAATCTAGAATAAATTCCACTTGGAAAATTGGTTTTTACTGCTTTACACTACATTTTAAAGTGGGAGCATATATTAATAGCATTTTGTGTACTTTAATGTGATAATGACTGCAAGCATTACATCACTCAGGATCATTTTAAAAACACACTAGATCTTTCCAAAACTGAACTGGATTAACCAGATTTGCCTGGCCAGACACAGGTAAAATTCAGGTTAAACAGTAATTTATAACCACACATAGATTAAATGTAGTTGCAAATCACGTGTTATTAATTTACAGAAATCTGAAGTAATTAAATTAACTGTTCTCTATTAAAAGTTCCAAGTATCTAATCTCAAATTGTGGAATTAACAAGTGGCTGTACAAATGTCATGATCGCCAGCAGGAAGAAAATTCAGAGTCTCATATTCTGAAACAAAAATTTTAGTTGAAATCTGGAGACTTTTTTAATTTATTTGTCACTAGTATTAGAATGGATAACAACTTCACTAAAACATAAATTACTATTTAAAATCACATATAGATATTAGATAGTATAGGACAAGGCAGCTTTAATTAAAAAATTCTCCGTGCTTACAGGAAAAAAAATTCATCTACTAGGGAGCATTTGGTGCAATACGCTATTGCAGTTCAGATATGGACACAAACCAGAATAGTTTGCTGCCAAGGCAGTATAACAGGCTTCAGATATGTGCTCACTATTAACACAAAGGGAAAAGGCAACCAATCCCTTTGAAAATGTTAGCTCTTTACCCTAGTATTTGAAGTTTTGATTTCCATTTAGATGATCAAAGAAAGTCCAAACGAGCATTTTGCACACGTCTACTACTGATTGCTGGCTATAAAAGACCGAGTCCAAAACCATAACAATAAAGTACCTTATGGTTACTGGAGTAAAGAGCAGCATAGTGGTAACGTTGTCCAAAAATGCAGACAGAATTGCAGCAATGAGGCAAAGAAGCGTAATCATGGCCCACACCTTGCCTCTAGAGAATCGATAAGCCTAATAAAAACAAATAAATAGAAACAAAATTAAGGGGCTAGATCACTCCAGCTTAGTTTTCAAAAAATGATAGTTAAAACAACTTCACCAAAGATGAGGCAACAGTGAGCTCAGAGCATTTACTACTCCGTGCACCTCCAACAGCACCCTCTCCAATATTAATTAATTTAGCAAGAAAACGTCTCCAAGTGGGCAAACATTTCCATCATGCAGAGAAAGAAACAAGTCTGAAGACACCATGCGCCATCAGGCATGAAAGGGGTCTGTGGCAGGAGCAGGGCTGAGCCCCCATCTTCTGCCCGCATGCCTGGGTGGACTAATGCGGTTCAGACCTCCCACCCCCTCCACACGGTGGGACACCTTCCCCATCCTCAGAGCAACACTGCTGGGGCTACACAATCTGGGCATCTGTGTAGGCAGGGGTTGCATCCACGCATGTTTTGTTTAGGGGTTCTGTGCTCCACACGGTCCTCCTTGCCACTTTGGTTTTCTTTCTTTGCACCCTTCTCAAGAAAATTAAGCTTGCAGCAGCTGAAGGACTCCCTCACCATGCGTAATACTTGCTTTACAACCAATCCATCAAAATTACTCTTTTCATGTAATCTTTGGTTCTGCTGCTGTGCAAAGGTCTGTGGCCATTCTTCACGTGTGATTGTAAAGCTAATGGTAGTTCCCATATTTCCTCTCTCCTACTGTCAGGCATAAATAAAGATTTCAGTTACAACAGAACTGCAGTCCTGGGGAAGTCACTGGAATAACTCAGCTTTATATTGTCCATATGCTTGTGTACCCTACTGGGGGCCTTTACGTTTGTCTTGTAGAAACAGAATTGCTTTAAGGGCTTCCTTTCATCCCAAAGAGATTTTTCAAAATTACTAGTGGACCACTGTCATTTCTAATGTGGTAAGCATACACTGTCCTAAGAAATGTTCTTCAAAGATAGTGCTTGGTGTAACAGATCTGATTAAATACTAACTTGATTAATCCAGGAATAATTAAAACTACCGAAACAAGCCTACCTTTACTGCACAGTAGTCAAAGAATCCAGTCTCCGAAAATATGGCCACCAAAACCATCTACCAAAATAATACGAAAAAGAGAACAGCTTACAACTGAATTATTACACAAAAACAAAGCAATGTAGTTTGTGATCATGACAGAAGTCCTTCCTATCTGACACAGCTCTGAGAATCTGATCACCTTCATATTAGGATATCCACTACAGCTGCCAGATAACTCTTGTTAATGCATCATATGGTGAAATTTAGTTCTCAACATAGTCAGTCTGTAAATGTCATACTAGTCTGGTTGAATTTTATTTGTAGTGACTAAGTGGGCATCATACATTAAGTACCCAATGTATCTCCCTTATGTCATTAATCAAGAAAAGCCAGTAAGTGTGTTTGCTTTCTGTAGTAATGCTCTACAGAGTGCAGAAGATAGAGGCTCCAAAAATTACTTGCATTTTTGCACATTTCTGGGAGGTTTCCTGTCCTTCCATCTTTGTTCCCAACAGATTTTTTTTTGCTTTCTTTCTCTGTGGGGAAGGCGGGGAGCAGGAAGCAGTGTCAGGAAACAAGAAAAGCTCGGAACAGCAACAGATAATTGTAATTTTGTCTCTGTATATTGTATATTTTGTGTTAGATCTTAATAGCACTTTTTACCATAAATATCTCTGGGAAAAGTGATTAAAATAATATATGATTATAATCTAATCACATATTTCTCCTCCATTTCTGGTTTGCTTTTTTGCCTCCAAACATAGTACTAAGACAAAGAAAACCACTTTTCCAGCAGAGTGTTTTGAGGCAGGTTTTGAGTAAACAAAATTAATAAGATAAATGAGAGTGGCAATAATTGGCACTTAAACAGGTCTTTCCGTTTATAGATCTCAAGGATGATTTTAGTATCTTATCAACATGATTTTACAGATTTAAAAAAAAAATGGAAAAGAATCAATGTTTTCAAAAGGCTGCTTCAGAGGTCTGATCATCCTCCTTTTTGATAAATCCCTTACAGCCCAAATTTTCATCATAACATGCCTCAGTAAAGTACAACAAAATGTTTAAACAGGAAACATCTCTATATTGAATGTGGTTGTTTCAGCACATTTAGAGCAAAAGATACTTTTTAGTTACCATTCCAAACAGCAGTGCCAGTGTCTCATAATCAATCCATTCCACCACTTTGACCATACTTGGCCTCTGCAATCAAAAAATACAATTACCAGTGAATGCCATGAAACACCTAACTTGTGATTAGCTATGAAATATAAACTCCATTTAATTGATGAACCATTTAAATATGCTATGATGGAAATCAGTAAGTGTTCCTACAAGGTACACAAAAAGGACTCTTTATTATTACCACTATTACTACTACTACTATTACTAATTCAAAGTACTGCTGGCATCCTAAATGGGTCATTGTCAAAAGCCTACATTAGGCTATTGGTTTATCTAGTTTTTCCTTATGTAACGCTATAGAAATAAAACATAACCAAATTATATGTTACACCCCAGTTTCCTTTTTGGCAAGAGAACAAAAGCATACCACTTCACCTGTGAACAAACTGGAGGGATTTTAAGGGAACATAGCAATGATGTGGTGACCAGTTACAAGAAAAACAGAGAAAATCAATCAGAGTTTTAACTAAATATCAACTAAGACTAAGCAGGGGGGAAACAAAAGGATTGGAAGATGTAAGCATGAGGTGTCATTATTTAGGGTAGTACAAAGCAATGTATTTCCATTTAGATTTGCTTGGTAACCTAACATTACTGAAAATAACAGTGTTAAAGTAACTCTGAATTAAGCTGAAAATGGTTGTACTCAGCTTCCTAATATCAGAACAAAATAGCATCAACTGACTTTTTTCTACCCTTCTTGTCTATCCCATAGGCTGACTTGTTTTCCCCAAGATGCTTCCACGTCCCAATATCTGCCCTACCATATCTCTCTCTTAAAAATCACCACTCTGCCATGTGCCCAGTCAGAACAGGGCAAACACGGAAATTTATGATATCATACCCAGAAACAAAGTGAGCACTTATAGTATGATAACTTACCTCCCCAACAGTAGCTAAGGCAGCTAAAGCTGCCAAAGAGCCCAGCATGGCTGCAAGGGTCCTGTGAACAATCTGCAACAAAGGGGAAGAATTGACCAGAAACTCCTCTAAACATCTCCTTACTATTAAAGAGGAGAAGGCGAAAGGGTAAGAATTCTTGTAGTTAATACTTTTCTTGGTTTGTCTGGGTTTTTTTTTTTCCCCATCCCCCTTCAGAAAGACCTGACTAGAGAATAGCTGATTACATTGCCTGACTATAGGATGTCATTTAAAAAAAAAAAAAAAAAAAGGCATGCCTCTGTGAAACCCTGCTAGGAAGTCTCAGCTCTGATCTCAAGGCAGAGAAGGGACTTCAGCACCAGTTTCTTATATTTGCCAACGGGTGACCCAAGAAGAAAAACAATTAATCTTCCCTAACTTAAGGATCAAAAAGCCTAGTCCTGTTGGCTTGCCTTCACAGCCCATGGGAAGAAGATGCATGCCCAGGAGGTGATCCACCTCATTCTTTGTAGGTGCTTGTTCATCTCCAATGTCTACAAAGCAATTCCCAAGCAAATAGCTCAGACCTGGGGCAGATGCATCCTACACATACATAGACATACTAGACTTCGAGTTTCCAGGTCCAGTTTATGGTCTGGGACACAGACAGATCTGTCAAGCCTGTGCACCTGCTTTCTGTCTCACACACACAGAGTTTTCTTCCTTCATAAAGTGGTTTTTTACATCAGCATTTTTTCTACAAAGTGTTTTGGCTTAAAAAAAAGCCATACGCTTCAGCTAAAATCTGCTGGACACCTCTGCCACAGTCTTCTCAGTTCCTCAAAAGCTGCTTTCACCAATGTATATACCTAACTTAACCTTGAACGGTGCTTCTCCTCTATCTCTAATGTTTCTCTAGCATACAAGAAACTCATCTGAAAATAGCATCCAAACCTCTGACCACAACACAGACATACATTTAATACCACAACAATTTATATACTACATGGACATTTGTCCACATCTATGTATCTAATGAATAAATTGCACTTAAAATTCTTAAAGAGAAAGTAAAAAAGCAAGCATGCCCTGAAAATGTGCTTTTTCCTCCAAGTGCTCGTTTGTAGTTATTTAATCCACCATGTCTGGAAGATCACAGATTATGTAAAATAACTCAGTAAAAGTGAGAATGTAATTAATGAAAATCACACTACAAAAGACCAAATCTAATTAACAGCATTTACTAATTAATGTGTTTAAATATTATTCAGACACAAGTCAGAATTATTTCTGAGAAAGAAATAAGGCAGTCTAGAAATATTTCATTTGCTGCTAATTTCATAAGAAATATTTTGCTGATAAGAAACAATAGGATGTGGACATCTTAAAGCCCTCTGGCCTGCTTGTAAAGGAAAAGAAAAAAGGAAAGATTTGGCTTTGTTTTTTCTCCTTGAACATAATTTTTTAACAGTAATGGTAAACAACTAAGTTATTTACCAAATTACTAGAAAAATAAATATATAAAAGACTAATTTAGGGGTCAAAAGAAAAATCTGTCTCATTCTCCTATATTTTTCTTCAAAATGCACTGGAGAATAACCTATTGATAGTGATAAGCAGGAGATCAGACCAAGGTTTTCCCCCCCCCCCCCCCCCCAGGTTGGACTCGATGATCTTACAGGTCTTTTCCAACCGTACTGATTCTGTGATTCTGTGATTCTGTATGTCCTAATGCCCTAAAAGTACATAGCACAGATTACAGCTCCCACCAGCTCCCACAGAAATGTGTGTGATGAGTCAATGTCTCATCTTTGATTTCCAGTTTCAAAGCATCGATATGAGCACACATGTATATGGCCCTTCTGATTCTGCAAAGGTGGGAGCATTCGATAACATTCAAGAGTTCTTGCGGCTGGCAACGGGGTGCAGCAATTAGACCTTACAGTTCTCTCCAATAAAAGACATGAAGCAGAGATGTCAGTTAGGGAAGGAGATCAGCTTCTTACTAGGGCAAAGTAAGTTCAAGGGTAAGCTACTGGGGAATCCTCAGCCATCCTCAGGCTGGAGGCTTTGTCCTCATCTAATCACCACCCACGTTAGACAGCTCTTTTGCAGTTTTCAGAAAGATATCATGGGTTTTTTGAGATTTGATTGGCTTTATATTTTTTGCATATATCCACATAAACATTTTTGCTGTCACCATTGTATATTTAATTGCATACATTGGGTTGACTGCATTTTCATTTTCCGGGAGTTTGCTGTCACCTATGGGTGAAATTTACTTTAAATTCTGCAGAAAGATGGGAAAAATTGCTATACGAATTGAGTCATCTGTCAGTTCCTTCATCTTGGTGATTTTTCGAGAAGGATATACAAAAGTATATCCTGAAGAAGGAACAGAGACTATTCAGGTGCAACGCTCTATTACAAAAAACTTGTCAAATGTACAACTCTTCAGTCCAGCAAACTAACAAATGGAAGTTATACAGTAACATAAAGCCTAGAAAGCACACTTATGTAAACTCCAAATCATGTAAATATTCAAAAGTTGAGCTTTGGGGAGGTTTAGGAAAGAATGGATTACTCTAATTTTCTTTTCACATAAAGCAAACCCCAAACAAATAATATATTTGTAAAGGCATTTTCAAAAACTTACAAATGGAGAAATAGAGAGATACAGGTTATAAGCTGTGACACTCTTTGAACCACAGTTCCATCTAATGCACATTTGGAGAGCATTATATTAACTAAAATTCTGTTATTATTCTTTGGGAAAATAGTACAGACCTGATCCAAAACCTTTCACAGTCTGGAAGGTGGATGAAAATCGTTTCAGGATGAATCTCAGAGTGCATCCATAAACAAAAGCTCGGGTACAGTATGAAAAGAGCTCAGAAATAAATTAACACAGAGATTAAACCCCAGGAAAGCTGAGAGATTTGGTGGACTTTTGACTCTAAAGACATTATGAAAGATGAAGTGAGAAATTATGTGTACTCATCTGATCCTTCTTGTGCTCGAGAAGGTGCATACCTTTGTGCATTCTCTAGTAAGCAAAGACGATTACAACGAAAGAACTCCAATTAATAACGAGTTTCTCTTTCAAATATGAATTGCCTATGAGATCATAAATTTGGGTTGGCTGTATTAGCCTGACTGGGTAGAGTTTTCATTTTACAAGCTAGGAATGGAAGCAGAGGGAAATGATGGGCCAAATGTTACTTCAGTAGCATGGGTGACCAAACTCAGGTAGTAAGTCCAAGGCTACAGTCCTAAGCGCTGGTCAATCCAGCCACTGTAAGTAGACTTCTGGTGTCAGAGATACCTGGTTATGGCCTCCTGAAGCAACTCAGAGATTTATTTCCATTTCCACTCTCTTGTACATAAATACCTCCTCACAAGCTCCCATCCTCTCTGGCCCTTCTCATTCTGTCAAAGCCACATGCCAAAGTGACCTCTTATTTTCTTTTCACTCATTTCTTCCATCCCACAATTGGATCCCCACATTTGAATGATTCAGTCAGTTTTAGCACACTCTGCAAGATACACTTATTATAAAAGTTCCTTGCCTCATTTCCTGGAAAGATTCCTTAAAAAAAACAAGCGATGGCCATTGAGACAAAAAAGGCAGAACAGATGAGGAACATATAAAGGTTTTAGTCTATCAGTTTGCATGCTAGAACTCCCTGCCTCCCAACCCAACTACAACCCTTATAATCTCTTCACAAAAGGGGCATCTTCACTATCAACATCATCTTTATTTTTGTCTGAAGAATGCCTAGCAGTGCTGACTTAATGAAACAGCAAAGGATGGTGCTTGCCTTTTACAAAGGGACAGTTATCTCAATACAAACTGCTACTGAAAATAATGCAGCCCAGATTTCACTCTTTACAATGCACGACTCTGTAATAGAGCTCACTGATACTGAGTATCACTAGGCTGAGAGCTGAAAAGATTTCAAAAAAGGGAATGGATATTTACAGAATTTTATATAAGTAATGAAAACACCCAAAGCTGCAACAATGGAGGATATTAAAAACAACATCAATAGTGTAGGTGTGGTGATAGCAACATCACAGCATCATGCTGAATCACAGAATCACTAAGGTTGGAAAAGACCTGTAAAATCATCAAGTCCATCAACCCAACACCACCATGCCCATTAAACCATGTCCCACAATGCCTCATCTACACTTTCCTTGAACACCTCCAGGGAGGGTGACTCCACCACTTCCCTGGACAGCCTGTTCCAATGCTTCACCACTCTCTCAGTAAAGAAATCTCTCCTAATATCCAGTCTAAACCTCCCCTGGCACAACTTGAGGCCATTTCCTCTTGTCCTGTCACTCGTCACTTGGGAGAAGAGACCGACACCCACCTCTTCAAGGTAATTGTAGAGAGCGATGAGGTCTCCCTCAGCCTCCTCTTCTTCAGACTGAACAACACCAGTTCCCTCAGCCACTCCTCATAAGACTTGTGCTCCAGACTCCTCACCAGCTTCATCGCCTTTCTCTGGTCATGCCCCAGCACCTCAATGTCCTTCTTGTAGTGATGGACCCCAAGCTGAACATAGTATTCGAGGTGCAGGGGCACCGAGTACAGGGGCACAATCACCTCCCTACTCCTGCTGGCCACACTGTGTCTGATACAAGCCAGGATGCCGTTGGCCTTCTTGGCCACCTGGGCACACTGCTGGCTCATATTCAGCCGGCTGTCGATCAACACCCCCAGGTCCTTTTCCGACGGGCAGCCTTCCAGACACTCATCCCGAAGCCTGTTGCCTGGGGTTGCCTGGGGTTGTTGTGACCCAAGTGCAGGACCCGGCACTTGGCCTTGTTGAACCACATAAAATTGGCCTGGGCCCATCGATCCAGCCTGTCCAGATCCCTCTGCAGAGCCTTCCTACCCTTGAGCAGATCAACACTCCCGCCCAACTTAGCGTCATCTGCAAACTTGCTGAGGGTGCACTCAATCCCCTCATCCAGATCATCGATAAAATATATTAAACAAGACCGGTCCCAAAACTGAGCCCTGGGGGACACCACTTGTGACCGGCCGCCAACTGGATTTCGCTCCATTCATCACGACCCTCTGGGCTCGGCCGTCCAGCCAGTTTTTAACCCAGAGAAGAGTGCACCTGTCTAAGCCACGAGTCACCAGCTTCTCCAGGAGAATACTGTGGAGGACAGTGTCAAAAGCTTTACTGAAGTCCAGGTAGACAGTGTCAACAGCCTTCCCCTCATCTACTAGGTGGGTCACCTGGTCATAGAAGGAGATCAGGTTGGTCAAGCAGGACCTGCCCTTCATGAACCCGTGCTGGCTGGGCCTGATCCCTTGGTTATCCTGCACGTGCCCCGTGAGCGCCCTCAAGATGAGCCTCTCCATAATCTTTCCCTGCACCGAGGTCGGGCTGACAGGACAGTTCCCCGGATCCTCCTTCCGGAACTTTTTGTAGATGGGCGTCATGTCGGCAAGCCTCCAGTCGTCCGGGTCCTCCCCTGTTAACCAGGACTGTTGATACATGATGGCGAGTGGCTTGGCAAGCTTCTCCGCCAGCTCCCTCAGTACCCTTGGGTGGATGCCATCAGGCCCCATAGACTTGTGAGTGTCCAGGAGGCATAGCAGGTCGTTAACTGCTTCCTCCTGGATCACGGGGAGTTTATTTTGCACTCCATCCTTGTCTTCCAGCTCAGGGAGCTGAATAGCCTGAGGATACTTGGTCTGGCTAAAACAAAGGCCTTAAGTACCTCAGCCTTTTCCTCATCCTTGGTGACAATGTTCCCTCCTGCATCCAGTAAAGGATGGAGATTCTCCTTGGCTCTCTTTTTGTTGTTAATGTATTTCTAGAAGCATTTTTTGTTATCCCTTATGACCCTGGTCAGACTGAGCTCTAGCTGGGCTTTTGCCTTTCTAATTCCCCCTCTGCATGACCTAACGAGATCCTTGTACTCTTCTTCAGTTGCCTGCCCCTTCTTCCAAAGGTGATAAACTCTCCTTTTTTTCCTGAGTCCCTGTAGTGTCAATTGAGAAGGGGCAAAGATTAGGAAAAACTTCTACAGCAATTTTGTTTCATAATTATCTGTAGAAAGCTCCTCATGATTCCCTGCTGTGTGTTAAACACAATGTGCTGAATGCTGGTTCTGATAGTTTCCATACTCTTAATTGAGTTGTTAAAATTAAGGCAAGAAATGAAAGCAACCCAAATAATTTACCCCACAGGTCTTTGTGCTTGATATTAATTAAAAACATACATTTCCAGAGCTATAATGCAAACTGGATTTAGACAACCTAGGTCTTCTCCAGATTTAAATTTCTTTATCTATTTGAAAATGCTTTGGAGTGTTTGCACAGAGTTCATCAAATCTTTTGGTAGACTGCAACAGCATCCTTATAAAAATTATTCAAAATTCCAAACACTTTATCTTGTCCAGTAAAAGGAAATTATTTAGAAGCCAATTGAATGGTGACCTGTATGCTATTTCAGAGCATACATTTCCCAGCTCAAATCCAGGGCATGCATATTTCCAAAATGTGCTTCTGAAGATACTTGATAAATGATACATCATACCAAATATTTTATTTCCACAAGTCCTTCTTTATAAGTGATAAATGGCAGTTGAAAGATGAGTGTCGGTGACTTTAATGTAAAGCTTCAAATGCAGCCTCAATTCATTTCTTACCCATTCTTTCTCCAGTGAAGCCTGTTGCGTTAAACTACTTCTTTTACTGAGAAATTAATTTTCATTTGATAGAGTGGCAGCATTGCTGCTTTTCAACAGGAGGCAGTTATTCCCAAGCCTATATCCACATATGGGTTTTATGCATTTTCCACCTGCCTCCAGAGTAGCTGAGACCTTCCCTATAAAATCAACAGCTAAATCCCTCTTAGATTCTATAAAGTCTCTAGTTCAATTCTTTATTCTCAGGGGACAGGGAAGGAGAGAAGGGGAGTAAAATTTGCTCTAGGGTAGCTTTTTTTCTGACTTTATGTTTTATATCTATTCCTTTTTATGTTTTAATAAGGGTTTATTGGGTTAAAAGAAGATATCCTCAGCAGTGGAAGAGGCTTTTTTTCAAAGACAAAGAGTTTGTTTTTCCTAAAGATAATCAAGACAGTATTAGCCTGACTGCCTCTGGAAATGTGTTTCTCAGTCAGATCCCTTAATGGAGATTATCTTATCATTTGCTGTCATGTACTTTATAAATTTTGGTGGTCTGCATTGCCCTGGACTATTCCAGCTGTTTTAGCAGGATACAGAGAAAACTTCAGTCTTTCACGTTACACATATATGATCCACTTATGCTTTGGAAAATTAACACCAAAGCCTGAAACTGGCATCAGAAGCTGAAATCAAAACCGAAATTTGCAGAAAAACAGTGGTAACTTAGCTAACTAATTTACGTAATTTTTCCTAACTCTGTTAAGCAACAGAAATGAAAATTTGGGCTTATGTTATAAAACAACAAGGGTCAAAAAAAGCCTTGCAATACTTTGAATTCTGCCCTGTAGTAGATCCACTTCAAAGATGAATGGCATCAAATGCTCAGTTCATGAGAATTTACTTTACTTCTGGCAAAATGCATAATCTGCACAGAATATAAACCAATAGACTAGAAATACAGGATACAGTCACACACAGACGAGATCAGAGCAGCAGAAAAGGACGGTCAATGGAGCCAGCCATATTTACTCGATTTTCTTCATGCTCGCCTGTATTAAAGGGACCATCTAACCAGTACCAGTTAGTGAAGGCGTACCCCCCCTTCATCTGGTGATGCTAATGCTTTACCTCCTCGCCTTCCTCCCCTTGGTTTGCTCCCTACGTGAGCTCTGCAGAAGCAGTTCTGCAGCTTCTTCAGCTGCAGGGCACTCTTCCCAGCACATGGGAGCCCCTTACAGGGGATGTGTCTCCACAGCTAGTGCAAAATTAATAATAACGGAAAATTAATTGCCTTAGAATTACTTACTTAAGCAATAGCAAGTAAATTCTGTAGGGATTTTAATGAAGCAAAAGGGAGTTGCTTGACATAGTTTAGAAAGTATGCCTTATACTGATGCAGTATTCAGGGAGAGACTAAAGTAACTCTTCAGGCAAGCACGTAGGGTACAGCTGCTGAAAGATGATCCCGAAGTAACTACAAGCATCACAAAAATCAGTGAAAGCAAGAACAGCTATTTATATCTTTGTCTACAGATTAGAACACTGTCTATATGTATTCTATACATGCAGCCATGCAAATAATAAAATAAGACTTTAGGTTAAATTTCTGTAAAATCTTATTACTAAGCTCATTTTTGTAAGTCAAAACATGTCAAAACCGCATCACTGTACATAAGTATGCTTGGAAAAAAACCAAAAACCCTGGACCAACAGCTTACTCATTTTTACAATTCAGTGGTGATTCAGTGTAATAGTACTACAATATGCATTAAATATGTGCCCAAGATCAGTTAAGAACACAGACTGCATATTTTAGTATTAACATGCATTCTTATTAATCACACAATAAACGGCTGATCCCTGTAACTCTGTGAAAATAACATCTACAATATACATTCAACAAGCTCTTTTTACTGACAAATTCCCAACCCTTGAGGACTTGTTTTTTTAAAATAGAAACATTAGATTCTATAGCAAACTGCGTAACTCCTGAAGAACATCTACACAACCCCAAGGTATGAAAGCACCCATCTATGACATTCTGCTATAATACCCATTTTCACTCACATAGTGTGCCAAATTACTTGTTCTGATTCAATGTCAGTGGAGAAAGTCATGCTATAAACAACCCTGCCTTAGGGAAAGGCATAGAAGGCAGCAATTTCCCACTTCCTAATGCAATGTCTCAAAATATAAGATGACAGTACACAAAATGATTGTCTTAAATAGAAGGTGATTAAAAGTAATACTATATGGTATCCAAGACAAGTTAACGCCTGTGTTAGTTCACTTTTACTCCTGTGGTATGTTGACTGAACAGGCTAAGAAATAAAAGGTAGGGATATCTTGGGAGTTTTTTCTAGGAAAGACAGCCCTGAAATTCTATCATTAAGTAACTACATCAATTTTCACCAGCTGACATCAATCCTTTCTATATGTAAAACACAATGCATAAAAGGAGAGAGAGAGATACTTAAGGAGATCAAATTATTTTCTGTGAATAAATTATCTGATTAATTCATTCCCCTGTTCTGTATAGAAAATCTGTAAGCTGATTCTAGATTCTGCAAAAGTATTTGTTACTCCATAGCTCTATCAAAGAATGAACAGTGTGCATAATTTGCAATCTTTTCACTGTCTATGAGCTTTCTTCCTGAGTGACATCATTGCTTGCTGTTTGTAGAGAAAACTGAATGGGCTAAAGCTTCGTGCTGATATGTGACTTTGCATTAACTGGTTCAAAGTAGCCCTTGAATGATGCAAGGATAAATATATCCTTACTGTGTGAGATGAGCAAGACTACTGAAACCCTTGTATTTTCGTGCCTCAGAAGCTCAGGGGAAAAGCAAAACTGGAGAAAAGAGTAGAGTCGGGAAGGAAGGAGGGAAACAGCATTTGTACAGGTGTTGGCCAGGGGATCCAGAAAAGGGTTTATTCCTATATGATGAGGGTTGAAATAACTGCTTGACTTCTAAGTTGAGTCTGGTTTTGTAATAACCTTCCAGCTCAGAATATTGCTAATGAGAACTAGAGATAAAAAGGTATTGCATCATACCTAGTAAATATTTTTATCGGATTCATACAAAAAAGAGGAGTCTGTCATATCTATGTCATTAAAGCCATAGGTGGATGTTTTCCAGCCCCTACCTGTTGGGATGGCTCTGATGTAAGAAAATTACTTTTATACACCTCCAGAAAACACCGGAAAGGGAAAAACCAGTAACATCTGACAGTTTGAGAGCTCCTCAGAGTAAAGTTTTAAAAGTGATTCTTTTTATTTGCTATGAGTTTGGGGTTTTTGTCTTAACATGAAATTGGACAGAGGCACATGGAGATAAATGAGCTGATGGCTCATGGAGGCTTTCAAGGAACATGTGGAAGTGGCATTACAGGACATGGTTTAGTGAGCATGGTGGAGTTGGGTTGGTGGTTGGACTTGATGATCTTACAGGTCTTTTCCAACCTCAGTGATTCTATGATGTGCTGTAAATCAGGGCCTTGAGTCAGGTCAAATTAATAGAAAGTGGAGCCCTGTGGAAAGACAGGATGGTGGTCATTTTTCTGTGCCAGGGCATCTCAGTCCTGTAATATTTTAGCTACAAAAAACATTTGCTGTATGAATAAAGTAGAGAGAGCTGATCACGAGCCAATAAAGGACTAATGTTGCTGCCTAGATGATAAACCAAATCGCTACTGTGGGCTGACATGACCAAAGCCATTGTATTATCAACAGGCTGGCCTGGCCGCAAGCTTTCAGTCTTGCAAAACCCTTTTGCAAGGGTCAGTCCAGTCCTCCAGCACCTAACACAGCAGGCTTTGCTGACTCCATCCACTCCATGTGCCTTAAAACCATTCTCAGTGCACACCCTGATTTTTATGTCCTAAAAGCATTGTTCGTGAGGACTGCAGGACACCACCACCACCACCACCCCCCCCCCATTATATTTGCAGTTTCAGAATGTTTTCTGAAACTGAAGAAGATGCCACCATCTGTATTTCCCCAGTTATCTCAGCATCCTCAAGACTAATGAGGCTGTGAATTTCTAGTAAAGAAATTACATGGAGCAAATCACAAAAGTGAGGGGCAAACCTATTTTACTTTCCCTGTGTGAATCTTTGTCAGCCTTCTTTTAACAGTAGGGTAATATGACCATACAGAATTACAGCCATGCTCTATGAACAACAGTACGGCAAACTGCAACACTCACATTACCTTCACAGGGAGCTATCTGCTCTAGCCAGCAGATCCTCTGGAGAGTCTTTCACTCCTGACATCTCCTCTCTTTCTCACTCTAGTTTTTTCTCTGGATTTCTTTTCTTCTTTAGATCATGCCATCACATCTTCCTCCAAGCCTGCCCCCTACACTCTCTCATGTTTGTTCATTCCTTGCTGAAGGAAGACATCATTTGAGACTCCAAAAGAAGCTGAGCGATTCTCATCCCTGTTTGTGTGCATTAGAAGTGTATGTGTGTTCTAACACCTTGTTAAAATTTTAAGACTTCATGGCTCTCTACCCCGCTGGTTGCCATAGGCAGGGTAGAAGCTGAACAGTAGCATTCAATTAAGCTAATTTAATGTTCTAGCGCCTGTCTCAAACAGAAAGGGAAAAAAAAATCAACTCGTAACATACATTGTATGCAAGGCAGGGCAACACATTTGTGCTTGACAGTCTTTCACAAATTGAACAAAATACAGTTCAAAATTAGTTTTTAAAGGCAATACAAAATAGAAAATGGACATTTGGAAATTAGTTTTTACACTTAGTGTTGAAAATATGACTCCTGTTATTTCAAAAAATAGCGTTCTGCAAAAAGTGGAGCCTGGGTGACAGCATCTTTTAAAGCAGACAATCCTATCGAGTCCTTAGAATAGCAAGCAGCACCATCCAGTGGCAATTTTTTCCTATTAAGTTCTTAATTAAGGCCAATTTACATACCACTGAAGTACCATAGCACCCAGAAGAAGATATTTTTCCTTAAAACACACATATACAGAGCATAGCCAGACTTCTACCAAGATAGATCTAACAATTAGACAGGCAATAGTTGGTGTAAAATCAATATTCATATTGGATTAATAATACAAAACCATTGTTATAACATGTCAAGCTGGGATCCAGCTGAGGATTTTGCTAGCTCTTATACTGTATTTTTGTTTTAATTTAAACTTATCCTGTCCTTGTCTTAGAGCACTCTGCTTCCTTTACACTTCCTTTATTGTAGGTATAGCAGGTAAAAACGACTGTAGTTTATCTAACTGGTACTAGCTCTGACCTGTTGGAGCCTCCTTATTGGTGGCAGTGGCTCTGCTCTACCCAAGCACTAGAAATCCTGGCACCTCTGGGGTACTGATCCACTGCTCCTCATAAGAAACAACCTTTAAAGCTCCTGCACAGCTGCTTTAAAATAATTTTGAGCCTCTCAAAATGCACAGAGGTCACACCCTCCTCCTAAAACAGAGAAAGGCAGGGAATGACCATAAGCCTTGATAGTCCATACTGATGAACTGTTAGCTCAGTCACAGGTCATTCTCTCTGGGACAACATTTAGGGTACTGTTTGGTGAATATTTCACTCTGGGGGACAGGATGGATGGATCCACCCCATGTCTTGATCCCCTTGTTCAATCCAGTCCTCCAGCACCTATCTCAGCAGACTTTGCTGCCTCCATCTGCTCCATATGCCTTGATATCATTCCCGATGCACACTCTCAGTTAATGTCCTAAAAGAATTATTCATGAGGACTGCAGATTGCCCTCATTATATTGCACATTTTCAGCTGGGAAATAAAAAAGAAGAGAAAAAAAGAGTAGACTTCTGAATGATAATGGTGCTTTAGGGTTATGGGGACTCCAAGCCAGACTCACAACCACATGCCACCCAAGAAGAATGCAGCTACCCTGCCTCAGAGGGAGCTAGATTTTTCTTCAAGCTAAGTTTTTCTACTGGATTTTATGGCTTATGTTTCACTATGCTGGATTCAGGTTCTGTGCAACTCCCAGTGTCACAACATTTATGATTTCTGTCTCGGGCTGGGAAGTTTGCTCTCCAGGCCCTACCTCTTGGTTCCATTTCTACCTCACTGTAAAACACTGCAGATAATCAAGACAGTATCAAGGCAGCCTTCTCTCTCCCCCAGTCATGACCAGTAGTCTCTCAGGGAAGGAAAAGTGCGTAAGAGAGCATCCTTGCTCTGTTGTAAGCTGGCCAGCACACCCAGGGGCACCAGCTTTCCCACTCTGCCCCGGTCTTGAGCTCTTTTGCTCCCTCCCACCCCCAGACAGGAGGGCAAATGAAGGCAAACTTTTATTCTTGCCCCATGACATATGGCTTGGACTCTTCAGCAAAGAGGATAGATGGTTTGTTCTGATAATCTGACCCTAATTTTCTCCCAACTCCTACAGTAGAGTTTTAATTTCTCTTCACAATTTTTCCATCTTTGCATGACTGGAAATAATATCAGCAGGAATATATTTTCTCCCACAAACACCGGGTAGAGCAGCAGCTACAATTTCTTTTTTTACACCATCATTTCCAATAAAGGCTATGGATTTTCTTCTGTCCCTTTGGTACCGATCTTTTGGTAGTATATATGTGGAGGTGGGAACACTCTAATCCACACTCTTCTCTGTCTGTATTTAAAGACAGATCAATACAAGAATGGATGGGACGTGAGAAACCGTGCTGAGTAAGCTGATCACAGGTTTCTGTGACTTTCCTCATTGGAAAAATTCTCCCTTAAGATTAGTTAATTCCCATCAATTAGTATTATGTTTCATGTACCAGTGAATATTTCTTCTGTTTTCCTATTCCCTCTCTGAAGCATAATTTTCCATGTGCAAATAAATAGCCTTATTACGGGAAATAAGCAAAAACTGGACTGTGTGAGCATAGACAGTAGTAATAACAAACATCTTATTTAATTTGTAAAAATGCTTCCTGGGAGGAAACACTGCTGCAACCAGCCCACAATGCTAGAAAAATGGTCAGAGTGAACCACATAAAAGTTTTGCTGTCTGCAGCTCAATTCTGCTGGTTAGATGCTATTAAAAATCACCCTTCTTTGAGTTAAAGAAATTAATCTTAAGGGATGTTTATTCATAATTTAAGCTAGTTAATAATAGAAAAGTAATATGGAGAGAAATTGATGCTCTCCGTTTCCATTAAAGTAATAAAAATTGTGATTACAAGCCCATGCTTCATGCTAGTAAGAAGCTAGAGATTTTAAGGCCAGATCTTGCACTTTCAAGTATTTGTGTTTTAAGGAGAAATACAGACATGTAAGTGTTACTCAAGATGTCAGATAATTAAAATGCCTTTTGAAAGATCCTGGCAAAATCTTTCTTAAGGCTACCTGCAAGACAGGATATGAAACCAAATGACAGCTTCTATGAAAAAACAAGTCTTATGGAGGCTCTCACAGAATTTCTGATATTTTCTGGTACCACTTTTCTGCCATTTAATGTGCTATTGGTATCTCTTCCTCCTTTTTTTTTTTTAATTTAATAAAATGAATGTTATTCTGTCTTTTCTCCTGACTAAATTAAATGTTTTATAAAGTATCTTTAAAAAAGCCATTACCTTCATATTTGTTTCTGGTGGCTCATTTAAGTATCATAAACAGCTAACACTCCATTTTAACCCACAACACAAAACATATATTATTAAAGGAAAATATTGGACAAGTGCACACAATAATTTGTTCAAATTAATGAGCTCTGTCCTTTAATAATAAATGTTTAACATTCCTCCTTACATATTTCTAATTAATGCAGCTCCAACATAGCTGCAAATATGCAGTTAATAATTACTAATAAGAGCTTTATCAATTCAATAAAGTTTTCTAAATACCAATAAAACTTTATAATATTAACAGATATTTTAAGATATAGATAGGCAGACGGATCTCTTTTCAGGGTAACCAGTGTATTACCCCATTCTCTCTGTATACAAATATGACCAAAAGGGGAGAAATCAAAGATATCTTACTGTATCACAAAGAGGAAACAATGAGATTTTATCCACACTACTTTTACTTGACTATGCTGTACCACCAGAAACAACCATACACCGCTGCTTATGGAATCTGAGTGAATGGGGTGTAAATAGTCATTTCAGTTACATAAGCAGAAAAAGGTTTTGCTGGAAAAAGAATGGAAATCAAAGAAGGCAAAAGACAAAAAGCAGTCTTAGCTGAAAGAACAAAGGTGTTTGGAGCGGAAAAGTGTAAAAATTAAATTTCCTAAAATTCTTTTTGCCTGATTTTTTTTTCAAGTTCTCAATCAAAACAGGCTACACATTTTGAGGATCTAAAACTAGAAAGAGTCTATCTTGAAATACATTGTGAACTAATTTAGCACAACAACATCAGCATAGAACTCTGGACATCTGCACTTTACACCAGATGTTCCTGTAGACCAACATGAAATCATACTTGTAGCCCATCTTACCTATGTTCCTCAGTAATCCTGAGGGGTCAGATGGTAGAGCTGATTAACAAAGATTAACAAAGGTAAACCTAACACACTCTTGTTTTTTTCTTTTTTTTTTTAAACATACACTCATTTTAACTTCCTGTGCAGTGTAGGCTTCCAAGAACAAAATTAAACACTTCATTGTTTTCAACAAGTCTATAAAATAGTATAGATCAGATTAATTTAAAAATACCACAAGAAGCAGGACTTTTTTTCTCCTTTCTTCTCTGGGAGAGGGGGAGGGAACAGAAGACTGAAATGCGAAGAGGGAACTGAACGATATATGAAGAAAAATCAATTCCAAGAGAATGAATGTCTAGTTACTGAAGGAAAGGGTGATTACATAGGGGGAAAAAAAGAAAAAAATCCACAGATTTCAAACAGAAAATGTAACTCAAAGATGTCCATCTAAAGAAAGTTAAAAGCAATATACCAAAACATCAAGGGGCAGAGTAGGATTGTGAAGTAAGAAAATATTCATATTTGTGGTAAGCATAAAAAAGAAATCATTAGAAATTAAAAAGGAAAAAGATGCATCTGCTTTTACCAGAAACATATTTGTATTTTATGAACACGTAACACGTAATCAGTTTCAAAAGAAACAACACTTAAAATAAATGCCTGAAGAAACAAAGTTCAACAGCTTAACTTGTTTTCTGAATAACAGCACATCCTGAGACAGTAAGACTTCTCCACTGACAAGGACTGGTACTTGACATACATTGACCTCCTAGAAATTTGATGCCAACATAAAGGCAAACAGCTGCTTCAAAGTAGAATTTATCCCGTGTCTTTACGGTGGTGCAAGTTTGGAGAAGATGACACTTTACAGCAAATGCACTTCATTTTCCAACTGGAACCTCTTACTTCACCAGCTTTTCCCATCATCTGTATCTACAGGAGGCAGAAGCTCTTGGAGCCTGTTCTCCTGCACACTCCCTGGTGACTAAGGTAGCAAAAAGCAAGGGGAGAAGGGGAAGGAAGGATTAAAATGAGGACAGTGGGACTGAGGAGGTTGTGGGCACAAGATCTACAGTTCATGTTTGGGGGAAAGGGCTGTGCAAGAGGAGCAAGAGACACCCCTTCAAGTGGCTCTTGTGAGTTGTAACAGATAAAATGCTTCCTCTTTCTTCATTGTTGTAAGAAAATATGTGAAAATATAGCTCTAAAACTTGTTTGGGTATCCACACTGTCTGAAGTTCAACCTGTATTGACAATGATAATGAATAAAACACGGGAAACTAATGAAGACTGATAAAAGATGGGGAGCGGCAACACTGAAAATTAAAATCCATGAGAGATCGCTCCTGCAGCAACACCCATTGATTTCTGTAACAGTGATAACTGCTAATGGAATAGAGAGTGCAATGTGTTGAGAAAGCAGGACTTCAGGCACTAAAGTCATAAATACTGAGTATAAGGTAAGCCGCTATTACGTATTCTAACGATATTAACATCCATCTTTTGCAAGAGATCCATGAGGGAACCAAACAACAGTTAAGTTTTGTTTCTATGATCGTTATTTCCAGCTTATATATTTATAGTTATAAATTTACTCTGGTTGTAGCATTTGTCATTCCTACAAATGTTATAGAGAAAACAGCTAAAATCATGATGCAATAGGTGACTTTCCACATTTTAAAATTCAAAAAAGTTTACTTATATGTATCTATTTCTACCTTTGAATTTGCTGAAATAACTTTTCTGCCAACAACAGAAATTTTTCCTTGATCTTTTCACAGAAACAATAAGCTAATGAGTTGTTCTAAAGCTTTTTCTTAGAAACAACAGGAAAATGCATGCTTTCCTTGGCTTTGCTTTTCAGTTTCAAGCCTTTATTTCCTTTTATACATGAATTGTTCCAAAGCAGCTTTCTAGGATGCAAACACAAAACATTCTTTACATACATTAAAAACCTGATGTTTTTGCAATTGTTAAAGGGTTGCATAGTTGGAGGTTTTTGAAAATAAAAGCTGCATTTAGAAGTATTAAGATTATTTTGGTGCTGTGCTGCATGCCTACATATATTTATAGTAAAATATGTCCAATCCCCCTTCACACTTAATATTATACCTCTTTGCTCATTTGTCAAGTACATAGAGGCATTTTTAGCTTCATAAATAAATCACCATTGCTGAAAGACATAATCTAGATGTCTAAATCATCTGTCATGTTGTGCACACCCATTATTGATAGTTGATTAGAAGGTGTTCAAGTATCTTACCATTTCAACGGGTAACAGAATGAAAAGCTTAAAATACGCAAGGGATGTGGAAGAAAAATGATCATGCTGGACATATTTACTACGGAGCACCTTGTAGACCCAATTTGATTCACTTCTCTGTTTCATACTAGTGTAAATCAGGTGTGATTCAACTTGGAGAATTCATTGACAGGGTGGATGTTCACATGAATAATAATAAAAAAAAGTTCCCCCCCGTATCTGTTCTTTATTTCAAGACAATCAAACAGTAATTGTTCTCAGTTCAAAGAAGTCAGTTGGAGCCCTGTACTGTTTCCGACATGTTTTCCATCCCTAGTGCTGATGCAATGCATTTTCATTGGGTTTAGTACCTCAAGACTTTGGAATGATGTTACAATATATGTTTAAAGTTCCCTGTCCCTTGACTTCATGTTAACTCAGACTCCATTTCCTCTTTAAATAATACAGTAAAATAAGTTCTAAATGTCACTCATTAAATATGTCCTCAGTTTAACCTTTTAAAAGTACACTAAATTCATAGTTTGAGGTGCCTTAGAGAAGGGACTAACCAAAGCTTTTTTTTCTTTTACCTTATTTTAAAAAATAATTAACTTAAAAACAGATTTTCTGTACCTTTCATAACCCAGACTTACTTTCACTCTCACAGCCAAACTATTATCATGTTAAAATATTAAAACACGAACAGGTCCTAATAGAAAAATACACAAGATCACTGTAACCATAATATAACTTGCCAAAATCAATTACAATTCAGAACAATTTCCTCATACATATCTTATTCATGCCATTAGCAACACTGATGGTACAGCAAGGATTCATATACACATTTTAAAAGTATATTAAAGCCCAAGAATTAAACCCTTCCTTGTGCTCCATTTAGAACGTGGTGGAAAAATAATATCAAAGTACAAGACTGGCTTACTTCCAGTATGATCAGCACGTAGACACCTACTAAGATGATGGATGCAATTGTTACTTGTGCCTCTATATTTGCATGAAGGTATTGATGCTTCATGGAGAGAGGAACACTTCCAAGCTCCTGTAGGAAAGCTTGAATGTTTATGAAGATGGTGCCTCTGGTGAAAGAAAGAGAAGTTTTGTTTATTTCTGGAACGAAATACCATTAGTTTTATATATACATTAATTTTATATTGAGTACCTATAAATATATGTACATGTGTGATATCTTTACAATTGCAAGCAACTTTTCAAACGTTTTCACTCTATCCCTCTAAATAGCATTGTTCGGAAAGTAACTCAAGTACAAACCAGCCTTGTAAATGCATTTAAAAAACAACACGAAGTCATCCTTTCCTGCCCCTCTGAAACAGGCAGTGATAGACTATTTTTAAAACATTATCTATTCCTTCATAGTCAAGTCTATGTAAACTACTACTTCAATGGATCATTCTCAGTCTTTTAGCCAACCTGTTTGGTATCTGAAAGGTTCTAGTTGTGATGATTTGCTCATTTCTTCTTGAACTTAAGGGTAGAGACCAGTTGTATACCACCTGCAAGACAGTCGCATTTGGCAATATTAATAAAAGTCAGTGAAAGTGATACGCCTCTGATCTAGGGTTTTATTCCTCTTTGTTCTCTCTCCTGTCCATTTAGGAGACTCTTTTGTGGACAGGGCATAACACACACCAGCCTAAATTAATTCCACCTGATTAGATATGTTACAGGTGCTCAGGTTGGAGCAAACTCATCCTCATTCCCTCACACAATCAATGAAGCGAGACACACTTCCAGGAGGTGCTCCAGAGAGGGAATGCCAAATCACACTTCATATTGACTATAAGGAGCATCTAGGGCAGCTAGGCTCAGAGACAATGTGGTTCACTCCCAAAGACTGCCTGGCAAGAAAACAAGCATACATGAGGTTCAGGTGATGAAAGGCCCAGGTGCAACATCACACCCCCAGACATTATGAAGAGGACATGTAGAATTTCAGTAAACAAAATTCCTGTTTGCTGATCTTCTAGCAAAAAGAAACAAAAAAATCTTCAGAAAATAAACACCTTCTGAAACTTTGCCCGTTACTATACACTGATATTCATGCAAGTTTAGCCAAATATGCTCTTTAAATGTAGATACAGATATTCTCTTTTTTAAAGCAGAGGAACTTAAAAAAACTTCAAATTTGGTTAGTTGTAGCTTAAATCCTAAGCCTGTCCTGACCCTGTATGCTACAAAGTGCAGGGAAAAAAACAGCTTAATGAGCCAGCTTGGAACATCTGACACAGAGAAATGCCTGAGGAGCAGGCAGGCAGGGAAGGTTATTTTGGCTACCTACTCCTTTGGTCATGTCAGGACCACCACTGGTATGCCAGCAGAGGTGGGCTGATGCAGCCAACTGTGCACTGGCTGCCCCACAGCAGTGCGAAGGCTGCTTGGGGATCACTGGTTACAGCAACAGGCACAGGTTACAGCAACCTCCTCATCATGGGGGTGGGTGGTTTCAGAGAGTAATTGCCATTATGGTATTGTTCACCATGCTGAGATAGTGGGATTAATCTTTTGCTGTAGACTGTGAGACTGGGTGGAAGCAGGAATGTTGACGGCATTGTTCAGCTGTCCTGTCACTGGCAGACCATCCTGTCACTTATACAGAATGAGAGGCAGTTGTTTGTATGTCAATGCTATTTATTAAATGATGAAGCTTAATTTTATTTTTCAGTGATATACAGTGACAGGCTGTAAAAGATCCTCCTTCACTGAGTTCTCTGGGAGAGAGCAGCAGGAACTTGTTACAAACAACATCACCAATGAGAAAGCCTTAAAAGAAATAAAGCCAATAAATGTGACACATCTTTGAGAAAATAGTTTGCATCAAAATGTGAAAATGTATTTCAGTGAGTGCAAAAAGGCACTTTGCACTTGTTTCTTCCTTCTAAGACAACTTTTGAAACGTTGCCAATTTTAAATACAAGAACTTCCATTCTAAGTGTCAGTCAAGGGGCATAAGTTTTACAAAATTTTAATATAGGAAGCTAAAGGAAGTCTTATAATGACAAAAGAAAATGTGACTTTACTCTTATTAGAATAAGTTTTCTAATGCTGATGTTGACACACTTAACAGCAGGGAAAACCACGACAACTTAATCTACACAATGGTGATGGAAATATAAATGATAAAACATATCTCAGAAAAAATGAAAGAAAATTTTAAGACCATCACCTGCTGCTGGCGTCTCCTCCTTGATCCAGCATCTTCAGTCTGGCTGATTTGTACTACAATGTATTCCTCTGTTTGCTGATCAACTACATCTGCTACAAATGGGCCTCCTATGTCTAACTTCAACAGAGCAGAATCACGAAAATCGGTCAGATTCATAGCTGTTAATAAAGACGTTAAGGTGTAAATTTCCAGTGAAAAATAGTATAGGCCATACAAATTCCATGAAAAAAATATAGATTAGTCAACTAATACTGAAAAACACATTCTTCAGCTAAAATTCTTAAGAAACTATGAAAAGAACAAAATAGATGTCTACTTCCTCACCAAGTAGCACTGTTTTGGCCAGGTTTCCTAAGGAAACAGGAGTTACGGGTTCAGAACAAATTCATCTGTTCTTTCCTCATGACTTTTGAGATCACCAGTGCTTTCAACTGACACTGTACGTGTACCAAAGCTCCAAAATAGCATACGGAAATACACAGAGAGACAGAGAAGTAAGGCTCTTCAAGTGCTTGCACTAGAGAAAAGGCTACATCATTAGCTCAGCAATTTAAACATCACAGAATTTGTACTGGGGAAAACACTGTGGAAGCTCCAACCATGAGGAAAACTAAACTAGAATCAATGTCCTATTCATGCCAGAGGATTTGCTTTTTGGTCAAAATTTTATTCACAATTTTTCAAACATCTGAAAGACATATTTTCAAGCTCCTCTCAGTTGGAATACTCACAGATTCTTTCTCCTCCAGCTCCCTCATCTACTTTTTCTTTCTTTCTCTCTTGGATACGTAGCATGAAGTGTGGTCAAACTACATTCCTAGTCTAATATAATTCAGAAATCAGCCAACCACGATCCACAAATCCATTGGAAGTGTGGCTCTATTAGTCCCAATACATCTAGGACTATTTAAATTTGGTATTGTGATAGTCCACTTCTGGCATGGTTGAGAAAGAAACATCCCTGTGGGTTTGGGGAAGAGGGAAAGCCTGAGATTTTAAACCCTTCACAGTCCATTTGTTACTATAATAGAGCAATATTGTAATTGTTTTGCTCCTACCTGTAACCAGATAGAAAGCTAAGACATCACCACAAAAAAAAAAAAAATCCTAAAAAGGGAAAAAAAGATACTTGATTTTACACATATATGTTCTGCTGAAATCATGCGACTTAAATCACATGCTTGAGTATCTTAACGGTTTTAACAGCTGACATTTAATTGAGCATACTACAACGAGTGAATCTGTTGCAAAAAAATGTACAAGGTCATATACCTACCAGACGGATTTTCCCAGAAAGATGTTTTGTGGCCCACAGAACTCAGAGATTTTAACAGGAGAAGAAAAAACACAGTACAGTTAGCGGGGACCCAGGGTAGTGCTGTGCCCTGCTTCCCAGTGAGGGCCAGTAAGGTCATCCATGGTAGACGTGTCTCTAGTGGGGAAAGCTTTGTGATAGTATGCAGGGGTCCTTCATTGTTAAAAGAGTTATTGCATCTGTCCACATTCACAACAGGACAACTGGATCTAGAAAAGAGATGTCTCTCACGCTAACCCAAAAAGGACCCTAGCAGATCTAGTGGCAGTCGAGCAGCCAATGCACTGCAAAGCAATTTAAATGTCACCCTGCTTAGCACAGCAAGCAGAGCAATCACCACCAGTGTCACTCACATGCTATTCATTAAGAATCAACCTCCCAAGCATCTATTTGCTTAAAGGAATCACACAGGAAAGGATAAAAACATAACCTCAGATGCCACAAACCATGAGACCAACTCAAGCCAGGAGAATTTACACACACAGCCCTTAGCAAGCGTAAATACAAATTATAACAGTTCTCGTCTGGTTCTGAAGGCTTTAAGTGTGATTTGGCATCACAGATTTTCTGTGTCCTAATTAATAAGTAATATTAGTCCCAACTAGAACTACAGCTATACCTTTAACTAGAGACATTAATTATACCTTCTAAAAGGCCTGCTGACCTGAAGTCATTAACCGGGTGATTTGGGACACCTCTTGACAGTCTGCCTTTTATTAGGAGTGTAGCCAGTAATTTATGTCTTGAAAAGCTTCAGGTGCATATAATTATGGCAGCTTCCTTTTAAGCAATACTGTTAAAATAAATCCTGTAATTACCTAGATGACACATTCAGGAGCTATTATAAAGCATGCTTAAAATTAAAGGGGGGAAAAATTAAACCTTATTTTCAAGAACAGTGGTTCCTTCCTTCTTTTCCTTTAAAGATGAGGATACTTAAGAAGTTTTTCCATTCCTTTCTGTGCATTTATAAAACCATCAGAAATAGCCCTAGCAAAACAGGTTCTCCTTTGATTGCAAGTGGAACTGAACATCATTCAACAGTCTGCATTGAGGTTCTGAAATCCCATCAGAGTTATCTTTCTCCAAACAATATTTAGAGACTGTCATAATTCCATTGTTAGACTGCAGCAGATCACAGCCTTTATGAAAGGTGGAATCAAAATAAACCAGGAGAAAGCTTTGGCCACGCTTATATGAATCAAAATGCATTTTTTTTTATCAAGCTGCTCTTAAGAATATTTTTG
The DNA here is from genome assembly GCF_030936135.1 of Gavia stellata. Classification (NCBI taxonomy): domain Eukaryota; kingdom Metazoa; phylum Chordata; class Aves; order Gaviiformes; family Gaviidae; genus Gavia; species Gavia stellata. The sequence continues at coordinate 74,444,408 of NC_082594.1, forward strand.
TTCTGCCTTATCTTGGTTTTATATTTCCCTTAAATTGCCAGAATGTGATTTCCTCTATATTTTACTCATTCAGATGTGACTAACTTTTGGAAAAACTATCTTTTTACTTCTAAAATCACCTTTTATTCTGCAAGTTAACCAGGCTGTGACTTTTTGTCTTTTCTGAACGTTTTTTGTAAGGTAGCCTCCAGTGTGTGGCTTTAAAGAAAAAAGTCTCCCTAACAAGATTTACAGCCAGAGCTGTTATTTTTTATTTCACTTCAGCTAAGCTGCCTCATTTTTATGTAGTTCCATTGAAATTATATTACCGCTGTGAATTATCCTGTCAAGGGACTTGGGTTTGTGTATGCTTTGTGCACCATTACACAGTGGCTGTCTGTATTTACATCTGCCACCAGACTGGGTCCACTGCTCAGAGCTAAACCAAGACCTGTTTTTTCTGATCTCGGTTTTCTGACTAGCCGCTCCTGGAAGGTATTAAAGGGTGTGCGAGAGTCACCTCATGACACTTTACTTTTTTGTAGCTTATGTAGACAACATGATGGAATGGGATGCAGTGGCTAAACGTTTAAGTTGGTATTCATACACCACAGTTTATACTTCTGTACTGTGGACATCTGCATCTGAGTTGGTTACTCCCTTAAAATCAGTGAAAAGAGGGTGCTTTTGAGATGGAATTCATTGCTTCATTTTAGACCACCACACAAAGATGAAGGAATCGCTCATGAGAAGCATCATTTCTCCCTGTTAACTATAAAGAGAGCCTAAGATGACTAACTCAGGTGTAACTGAGATGAGTCACTCCCTGAATACTGAGTCCCTACTCTATCCTCCATCATGCTGTTAATTCAGCCAGCTGAAAAGCCATGATTGACAGAGATTGTTATGTTTGCATGCAGATGTCTGACTTTATGCTTTCTTTAACATCTACTTGTATCACCTGCTCTCCCTACTGTAAAACAGACCTTGAGAATACTATGTCTATTGATTTTTTTTCACCAAGTTTCTGAGGTGCTTATATACTATTGATCCTGATTTACGACCAGATCACTCATGCTAGTTTCTCTAGGAAATTACCATTCTAAAGAAGGCATTTTGCCTGGGTCTTAGCATCTATTTTTACATGTTGTCATTAACTGGGGTTATTTCTGCATCACTCTCTCCAGTTTTCTCTTTTGATGTCCTATCCCTCTTTGTAGCTTATGAGAGCGTTTTTACATCATCCCTTCACAATATACCAAGTTGAGCCACATGCTTTCCTATACCTATTGATTTCCCCATCTGAAGAATGCTCCATAACTTTTGGAGTGTCAGCTATCTGCTTCCATTTCTGTCTACATTGGATCCATCTTTTCTCTCTGTGCTCCATCAGTTCTAGAAGTTTTGCAAGTCCTTAATAAACTCTCTTTTCTACAGCATTTTCTCAGTGATGACTTGAGATTCTGTCTCTTTACCTGCCTCTGCATGTGCTCCTGGTCTTCATCCATCTACTTAGCAGCTTGAACATTGCCTGCAAACCAAAATGCTTAGTATGTTTCCAACAGCATCAACAAACATAAATGATTTTTGAATGTGTTCTGCAAGAAAAAATGGCAGAGGAGTGTCTGACAGTAGAGAACTAGAGTTATAAAATAAAAAAAAAATTCAAAGGGGAAAAAGAACTAAAGGTATTAGAGAGGTTGCTTCATTCATTAAGTTAATTTATGCTCCCTGGGAGAAGAACCCATTTTTAGGACCTCCAAGGAAGCTGAAAAGTCTGCTAAAATCTGACTATATTCTTTGCCTCACAATCTTTCTTTCTATACATAACTCTGGTTCACGGAGTGGGAAAGATGATTTGCAGTGTCACTAATGGTCACAGCATGATTACAAGTTTTCCTAGTGACCTTTTCTTGCTCCATGATTAACACAGTTGCACCAATCATTCAAACTCATGCAACTTCAGCAAGGAATTTGATAATAAGGTCAGCACATTTACCCATTTTATGTCTGCTCAGATGTATCTCATCTTCTGCTTTCTGAATTTGAGATCTTAATCCTGGACTGGATGTGATGAAATGTCTCAGAGCTACTGAGGAGGGAGGTAAGTCAATGAAAATGGTCACTGACTAGTGAATTTGATATCTCTGGTTTTGTCTGGTTTGGACTGACTGAAGACCCGTTCAGCCATGACTTGAGATGATATATTTTCATTCAGTTTTGTTTTGTATGTAAAGAGCAAGTGAGTAAGGGACCCTTCACCTGGGTGCTGTGCAAATATATACCTTGCAAAATGTCAGCCCTTGCTCCAAGAATTTTACTGAGGAGACAGCTAACATTTAAAGCAAACAATCAGATCAGGACTGAAAATCTTCAAAATATATTTATAAAAATGAAAGATCCTTGGCCAGACTGAGAAAGAATTCATAATCCACTGCCCAGTTATTATCAGGTTTCAGGTCCAAGAGAAGGAAGTTCTGACAATCAGCCTGAAAAAGGAAAATGAAATTGCTTCACCTAGGCTGATCTAACTTTCTCTCAGCTATAACAGAAACAGGCACAAGTACAGAGGTTGAGAAGGAAGCAAACAAGATTATTACTGAAACACTTGTCAGGGACAGAGTAAAGATGGAAATTCACAGCTCAACAAGGTAGGTGTGAGACCCATTGCACAGAAATTGGCTGGAAGAAGATTTACCTTTTCTTGTAAAAAGAAAATATTTCTACTATTAAGAAGTGTAGAAATAGCAATAATTGTACCAGGTACAGTGAAAGAAAAGGAGTCACTGTATCAGGGAGACAGACACTTCTTTAAATGACAGTGAGGTAGCATACAGTTTGATTGCGTAATTCCTTAACAGCATCCACAAATCCCCATTACTTCTTAATTGCATAAAGCCTAGTTCAATTCAAAAAGTTAGTGCACAGTTCTGCTCCAGCTGTCTGTTCCCCATTGCTGGAGAAAAATTTTAAATTTTGCTTAGATCAGGACAGAAGTTATTAGAAACAAAGGAATGAACACGGAGTATACTTAACATTTCAGAAGATTCTTCAAGTCTGAAAACATATGTAGGCTGTGGAAAAGAACAAGAATATTTCTCATTCACTCTTTGGTCAACCAGTTAATGGAGAGAAGCTACCTGAAGGTTTGAATGGCCAAACAGTTACAGAAAATAAAAATGTTCATGTCTTAGAATAGGTACATGTAACTAAACTAAGAAATACTGGAATGTATTTAGACTTTATATCTCTTCTATTTTTATAACCCGCTTTCCAAAGGCACATCTTCTTATTAATTATTGATGTTTCCCACTTAACATACAGCCTTTGAGCAAAAGATCTGAAAATGCTTCACACATTTACATCAACAGCGGTACTGAATCTTGCTTCCTGCAGAAAAGGGTCCTCTAGCCAGGCTTCAGTATAAGCTTACCTCTTTCTGGTATTAGAGAGCTGACTATTAGAATTTATAAGCCAATAAATCCCAAATGCTGTCAAAAAGGAACAATATTACCACTATTTTGAAAAACTATACTAAATACACTGAATTTGTATCTGGTGCCAATAGGGAAATCAGTACTTAAAAAAAAAAACCACCTTACAGATCGGAAAGGTTCTATTAATTCACAAGAGGCAAGATGTTTTTTCAGAAACTGCAGCCAACACATCTCAGTGCTACATGCCAGGTTTGTATCCATGGGGATGGGCAAAGCAAAGGGAGATACAAGTGGGCTAATAAAAAAGAAATTAATGGGAAGAAAAACAGCTAGAGCAAATCCAGGTGAGAGATAAAGGTATAGAAATGTAAACAAACAGGAACTAAAGCAAGTGGAAAAGTGCTAAAGAGATGTCATACGAAAAGCAGGTCACCCCCACGCCAGGAGATGCAGGTCTCTCCCAACAGCAAGACAGAAAGTCCTGCCTCTGAGCAAGCCTGAGTTCCAATGGCATGACAGAAAAAACACAAATGTCTAAGTGACACCAGGATGACGAAGGATATGAAGTCCAAAGGGGATCACTCAATTTGGTTTTTAAAAATATTTCAAACTTTGTTTTGATTTTTCTAGTGTATGCAGACACATTGTATGCATGAGCACACATCCATAACGCACATATCCATGTGCATGGGCATTTCTGGAAAGAAATAGAAATTAGAGGAAGAAATTAAAAAAAAAAAAAAGGTCTATAGTGGTTAGTACCCATTCAACACTTCTTAACAGCTTTTGAGGCATAAGCAAGAGGTAAAGAGTGTTCATTTGCATAATTTGGCATCAGATGAGCTAAAAGACTTATTTTCAACCCAAAGCAGTCTCATATAATAACCTCTAAGGGTTTTGTGACAAGGACTACTGCAGCACACCTGCCAGCCTACCATGAAATTCTTGTAGACATTCAGAGTAGAGGCTAATATCCACTGGGAATGCCACAGTCTGCCAGTCAGCATAAATCACATCTTCAACACTGCCGTGTCAATGGTTCACATTATCCATTTCTAGCCCAATAGGTGAATACTTTCTTCACTATTTAACCAAGTGGAGGACAACCATGTGAGCTTACTTCTGTGCAAATGAAGACCGGCAGCAACAGTGAGATGACATTCAGAATTGTTTGTGCCTTTTCCAAACCTCATTTAGAAATGCAGTCTTTCTCCTTGACCCTTCTGCCTGAATTACCACGTCACCTTGAAAATGAATCATGGCTTTGCAGGATTGCTTGCCTCTCACGTATTTTTCCCCAGCTCAGTGACCTCAGGTAGGAACGGAGGGACAGAACGTCCAGTTTTCAACACATGTGACACAAACTAAGAAGCTTCAGCTCCAGATTTGTCAAGTAAGAAAGGGGAATGCTATATTCTGACAGCTATTTGCCTCAAAGCATCCTGACATGATAGGTAAAATGTGAAATATGGGAACACTTGTTTGTAGTCAAATCCCAATCCCACCAGCACTTCCCTGAAACAAGCAAAAGGAATAACTGGTTGCAGAGTCAATGTGTACAATGCAACAGCTATTGTTCCCACCCAAAATTTGTAGAGAGAGAGCAAATCCTCAAGTTATGTTATGACAGTTGACTAAAACTTGAACTCAAAGACCTGCTTTGGCAGGAGGGTGGCAATACACCCTCCTTTGGCAGACTGGGCCATGAAAGCCCTGGTGCTGTTCAACACCACACATATATAGGAGCTTTCAACAACAGTTTCAAGGAGGACAAAAATACTGATGTGAACAGGATACTGATGGGAGTTTACAGTTGAAATTGTTGCTGGTCCTACTAAATGTTCACTTGCTTTCCTCCAAAAAGCCATCTCAACTTTTAATTATAAATGGCCCTGAAGCACTAACCTTTTCTTCCTCATTTGCTCTACTAATTATTGCGTTGTATGGTGTCGTTATTGGCAAGTGAGAATGGTAGTAGTCAAATCTATTTAAAATGGGCTCTCCTTGCTCAAAACCATAGAACTGCCCAGTTAAATAGAAAAAAACAGCATGTCAAAAATTAAATCCTACCGCACCTTTTCCAAAGAAGACACCTCCCAGGACCTTGTGAAATATGTCTGTATGTGAATCATCTTCTAACACTAGTGAAACAAGAGCCAAGCAGATTGCAGACAAGACTGATTAAACTAGAAATATAGTGGGAACAAGAAATGTAATTTATTTGCAAAAGTTTTTGTTTGTTTACTAACTGAATGCTCATCCCTCAAAGACTTTTCACATTCAGGTCTGCATTCACCTGCAATGAATCATTTTTATTTTGGGTTATTCTATGGCTTCTTCTGAACGAATCCATATATATGGCTGGGCTAAGCTGTTCTGGAAACATATCTGTGAATCATGTCATTTCCTGCTTTTGAAGGAGTTCATTGAGTAGCATCATGGTCCAAGTATACACTACAGATATGTTATAGACGACAGTATACAACTGGCCTGGGGTGCAGTTGCTACATCTAGGTGCATGTTGTAGCCATGATCCCAGTTATTCACTGGGCCTTGATCCCACTGGCTCTGCAACGCACTTCCACACTCGGCTTCGTGCAGATACCGGACACAAGGACTGGATGGACACCAGAAAGCGCCCCAGACAGGTGCCATTCAGTATGACTTGGCTAGGGAGCATGACTGTGGCCTGCATCAAAGGACACGTCTGCATGCAGCCCAGACTCTGAGGACACACAATCCTCTCAGGGTATAAGACAGAAAACACGAACCCATTCAATCAGTTTATCAATGAAACTTCGGTTTCAGGTTTTTTTCAATGAAAGAAGGATACAGAAGCTTTCCAGAGGTGATACAGCCAACATCTGCCAGGACACACCTTGATCTGGATAAATGCCAAATAAAATCTAGGGCAAGGATAAAAACCAAACATGTGTTAATAACACAAAAACTGAAAAATACCTGCTAAGCCTATCTCAAATACTTAAATAAAGCTCTTTCAAACTGTAAATTAAATTGTAAGATTGCTTTCAGTATTTTCAGGTATGTTTCCACCACAGCTGAAAAGCAGCCCTTGGATACTTAACAGGGACGAGTAATATTCCTTCCATAAACTTACTGCCAAAGTCACATATTCGATCTATTTTGTCCAAGTGTCTTTTATGACAAAGTTGTAATCTTAAGGATCTATCTGGAAAGCAACACCTACATCTACGGAAATAGAGTGTCATCTATTTTGTCCCTGATACAGAAGCCCTGCTAGCCAAAAAAAAGGGTTCCTCACAACAGCTAAAAGCATAAACTCCAACTTTTTGAAATGTTTCTCAAGTCTTGCAGTCGAAGATATTGGTAGGGGAGGGCAGCACTTGGGCAGCCCTGGTAGGAAGCTGCCTACCTCCCCATGGCCTTCTGCCTTTCACACCATGGAACGCTGCGATTACTGGTGCACCCTCCCCAGCACGGTTTTTCCTATGAACGTTAATCATGTGTTAGCCAGTACCTAAAGACTCATCCTAAATTCAACAAGCAACCGTAAAGGACATAAAAATTTGAGTTTAAGCTGCCTCCTCAAACTCAGCTGCCTACCATACCACATTTTCCAGGTTGGTGGCTGGTGCTCCAAACAGTGGTCTGATTAGGCACAAGGTCCTGAACAGTATTTTCATTTTTTGCCATCTTGCCCCCACCCTTGAGACATTTATTTATTAGCTAAGACCAAGTATCACACCTCATTTTGACCTAACTCTAAGGAATTTGGGGGGGTGGGGGTGGGGGGGAGGGAAATGTTGCAAATTCAATACTTACAGAGCAGACAACTACAAAGATAAAAAGTCCTGAAATTTTTAGGAATTTTAGACAGCATCTGAAACGTAAGAAACATGTATTTACTATATGGCTAGTTTAAAACAAATGTTTTCTGTTCTCTTAATAGCTCTGACATTTCAGAAGCATCATGGTAAGCACTTACGGGTGATAACACACTACTTCAGAGTATAACACCCTGCGGGGTCAGCAGGGGCTTGGGAAGCCTCGGTGACTATAAGGGCCTCCTGCCCCATGTCTGCTCCAAGCCGGGTCTCATTGCACAGGAAGGAGGTTTTACACCTCAGGCTGCAGCATGAGCTGGTGCTGGTACCTGGAGCCACTTCTCTGCTGTTATTGCCGGCCCCAGACAGACCCAGAGCCCCATCAGCTTGCCCTGGCCTCTCCCAGGGAGGCAAAGGAGCATTGCCACCATAGGGAGGTGGCGTGGCTGAGCAGAAAGAACAGCTTGTTGCGTAGAGGGGTGGTGTCACGAAGGACTTCCTCAAAACTAGACTTCCCATATGCATCCTGAAAGGTGTTGGGAAAAGACAGTTTGATGATCTTAACGGTCTTTTCCAACCTAAACGATCCTACGATCTATGATTCTAAGACGAGAACAAGCTTTAAGAATCTCCTGGTTTTAATATAATCGCTTTAAACCAAATACACTTCATGAGCATCTCTAGATAAACCAACTAGCAAAACTAGATATTTTTTCCATAGCACATCTGTGCCCTTTGAAGGAATGCCCAGTTCTGGAGATTTGATGCCATCAAATTTTCTGACGTGTCAGAGCTTACTACTGAGTAGGTTAAGCAAGAATAACTCTAAATTAAAATATGGATGTTGAAAATGCATGCTCTCGAGTAAGAAATCTTAAGATTTAGCACTTTCAGATTACAATTTTTTTTATCTTACCATAAAACACAACTCTTAACTAATTATTTTCTTGCTGCCCATCAGTATGTTACACAGTTGTCTTAATTTACAGAACTCTTTTTGGTGATTTGCCCTTATTACATCTTTTCATTAATTGAAGGCATTGATGTTCTCATCCCATTATTTCAAAAGTAAATATTCAAACATTGCTTTTCCGACAGAATGACAAATGTAAGGTTTGATTTAAGTCTGATGGCAAGCAAGAAGGAAAACATTTCAAATTACTAGGATAATTAGTTGAGAGGGGAAAAGTGCAATAAATAGCTGCATTGACAGATCTATAGAACAAAATATTAAAGGACAGGAGTCTGAAGAGAGTCAGAAATAATTTTTAATCACAGTGCAAGTAAGTTCCTAAATCAAGTTCATTGACTGAAAGCAACAGGAGTGACTGGAGACCCATTTTTGAAAAACATAAAAAAGATCTAAAAGATAAAATTTCTAAAGATCCCTTCCTCTTTAGAATTCTCCAACCAGGCATGAAAAAAACCAGCAGCAAATAAAAATGTGTTGCCACAGACAAACTGGTACAAAGGGGCTACAATACCCAATGAAATACATGTGGTAGTGACTTTACGCAAACTTTGCACAGTATAAAAATCTAGAGAAGGCAGAGGAAGAGGAGAAGCCAGTTAGGTGGCTTCTTACTCTCTGTTGGCAGAGAGGGGAAAGAGGACAATAAAGGCTTGAAAAGAGAGGAATGACAACAAAAGCCATTATCAGCACCTCATGACCGGTAACTTCTTTTGGTTTTCTGTGATTTATGGAAAATACCTAGTGCCAGCTTACTCATGCATCCTCTACCCTGCTTGTCTATTCTCCCCATTTCTACATTACAGTTCTGTTTTAGTCTTTTTGAGAATTTATTATGTTATGAATTACTAAAGCCCAGTCCAGATTGGTTTAGTTTTAATGTACTTGATATTTTCTGTTTGCACTTCCAAATTATCATTTTTAATAATAATTCAAATTATTATTGAAACAAGAAACAGCAATAACTTGATTTTAAGACATAAGATAAATCAAAAAGCATTAATTAAGCCTTCATAAATTCATAACCACTTGTCTGTAAATAACAGAAACTCATCTAAAGGAGCTGGCAAGATATAATAAAAAAGGTTTTGGAAATAATTATTTTATTAAATATAGAATTTAGAAGGCTCTTTTTCTCCCGTCTGTTTGGTTTTATGGCATTTTGTATTAGGGAAGCAGTGCTTTTAACAGCTTACAGTTGAGAAGTGATCAGCGTTTGACTCGCCCGTGGTTTGCAATCTGTTTCTTCCTACAGCACTAATCTGGCACAGCGATGCAAGTACAAACCCTGTGCAAAATCCTGCGCTGATATATGCCTCTGGCACAATCCTATTTGACTTCAGTTGGAAATGCATGAAATATAAATCTATGAAGGATTTCATCCCCTGTTCTAAACCAAATGATTTTTAGTCTGATCTGCATGTGGTGTTAGGCATTTTAGCTCCATTTATTATCTCAGCGGAGTTATGCTGATTTACGACAGCCAAGGAGCTGTCCCCATATATACAACCAGCACTATAGCAACGAAAATATTTCACGGGAAGTTCTGCCAGAGAAATGTGCTACTCCCTAGATTATAAACCTATGCTGTACTGGAAACAATGGGTTCTACAGTCCGCTCGATGCCTTTGTTCCGTTAAATATCAGGGAAAGTTACCACAAGCGCGAAGAAAGACGCCTGCCAAACTTCTTCACATCTGCTCATATTGCACTAATTGCAGCTATTGAAATTCTCCTGCTCCCTTTGTTCAGCAGCAGTGCAGGAGAGTGGCACTCCACACAATACCGTATGCACAATGAAAGGAGGAAAACAGCTGTAAAGTGATGAGTTAAGACAATGTACAGATTGGGAAAAGATGCACGGACATCTCATTGGAAAGGCACCGCAGATCAACACGGAGATGCAGACATGCAAATCCAGAGCTATTTGCAGGGGCCAAACCAAACTAGTAAAAAGTGTTGAAACTCTGGAAGGGGCAGAGAGAATTAGTATCCAAGATTAAAGTGTTTGCTAGCTAAATCCCAGGCAAAAATACCCTGAGAAAATGTGAACCTAAGCTCTTATCATGTTGGTATATTTTAATATATTAACAGATTCAATTTCCCCCGTGCCTAAATGAGGTAAAAGACTACTTTGATGTAAAGAGTGAAATACATTAATGTACTTAAAGATAGAAAAATGCTCAGTTAGATTTTGCATTGTGTATATGTGAAAAGCTACTACAATGACTATAGAAAGACTGTGTTAGATACATATTTTAATTAAAGGGAAGTATTTCATAAAAGCAACAAAACACTGAAGAATAAAGCTGTGGAATCAACCAAGGGGCTTTTATGAAATGGTTTCAAAGAAATATTAAAAACAATATAGAAGGTATTGAATTACAAATTTAGAAGAGGTGCTATGATTGATGCTTGTAAGAACAAGGGGCTATGGATCATTAGGTAGAGGCTGTAATCAATTTCACCAGGATTTATTTATAAACTACCAATGGCAAGATAGGGCCTAAATATGGAGTTTTATTTTATTCTTTTGCAGAAAATAAATCATTTTCCAGACAACTATACTTAAAAACTAATCCCTGCAGAAATAAAAAAAAAGAAAGAATGGAAAAAGAAATAAATGAACGTTTGAATTCAGACCTCATCTTTGATAAATTGAACTTGACATGAAGGTTGTCCAAGATTTCATATTTCTCAGAAGAAGCAGATCTAGACAAACTTGTCATTTCACTTCCCAGTTGAAACCTTTGCTCAAATTCTGCAGAGCTGTTGTCCCATGAATCATCATCTGTGGTAAAATCTGGATTATGAAGAGCCATGCACTGCAACCTGTCACAGATATGTCGGTAAGCACAATAAAACAAAACAGGGGTTTATTTCAATAGGTAGTAGATGCAACTGACCTTGCATATCTTTAGGTTCATTAGGAGAGGTTTTAATGGAAAAATTCATAGAAAGAGATTTATTCAGTACAGACTGAGCTTCCCTTGGTGACACAACTGGGTAGACTGAGGAGCAATGATCCCATGATGTTTAGGTGCACCTGGGAGAAACAGATCTCTGATGCACCAGGCAGGTGTACCTCAGGATTTGGCATGTAAACCTCCTATACCGACCCTTTCTATAGCTCTGCTGTGTTTTCCACTTGGAGGAAGTAAGAGCACACGACCTGCAGTTGCCTATCCCTAGGGCTCTCTAATCACCCTGACCTCAGAACTTACATGCTTCCCTTCCCCATTTACAGCCCCTTCTTTCCACTCAAGGTCCTCCAGAGTAATTCTCTGCTCACAACCCCTGCCATTCACTTTATTTCCCAGGAGGTTTGGTGTCAGGATATAAGAAAGAACCATGCACGATTAAATAGAAGAGAGCTTAGAAAAAAAATATTTTGAGTAAGATGAAAGTAAAACTCACCCATTTTCCTCTGAGAAAACCTTCAGTAGTGGTGTCTTCTCTGTAAAGCCAGTGTTTTTTGACCTTGAGCTGAATAATTTGGAAAAATTGAAGTGATATCTTTGGAGAGAAAAAAAAAACACAGAACAGTAAGTCTGTAGTACAGTGATTCACTACAGTTCTACAGAATATTTTGCTACAAATGCATCTAACTAGTTAAATATTCTTGAAGAATGGTGTTCACCTAAACTAAGGTTTTCATTAAGTTTGAACTAGTCATGGTAGTTATCTCCTTATAGTCATGGAAGACTTTACTGCATAAAATAGGAGAAATTAACCTTATCCTAAAACCGGCATCTAAAATAGTCAATTAAATTCCCCCTGAATGCCAGAAGAGCAATAGACAACTAACTCACACTCACATGCTTATATTTTAGGCACCTAAATTTACAGTGGAACAACTGCACTGTAATATTAGTGAGGCAAAATTCTTAAGGTAAATAATTACATATATTCATGTAAGTTCATATTAATATACTTCACAAAACATAAACTAATGGGATAATTTCTGTCCCACAAATGTTATTTGAGACATGGATCACCAGAAATCTATTAATCTCTACAACAACCTCAGCGCCCTTCGTATTAGGGAAGAAAGCTCTATCTGAAGTACAAGTACTTCATCCCTGCAGCACAATCCCTTCCAAAGAGTTTCTGTCAAGTCTTAGTCCTGGTGCGGCAGATCATTGACAGAGAGTAAGCTACTTCTTGCCATATTGCAGCTTAGCATCTTTAAGAAGCCTTTTGCTAAAATATAAATCCCAAAATTTAAGAAACAGATGAAGAGAATCAAGTACAATCACAGGGGTCTAGCTTTGGGGCAGGCTTCTGGGAGAGATTAAATAATTAAGCCATTTTAGAGCACTCTCCAAGACCTCGTTCTTCCAGAGACATTTTCCATCAAAACCACCATTATTCAGACACACTCAGATTTATTCCATTCAAAATTGCAGCCAACCACTACCAGAAAGTCCTGAAGAAATCTGCTAGACATACAGTCCATATGCAGATCTCATTACCCCCAGAGACACTCAAAGGAAACCTAAAATATCTTCTGCTATTGCTGGACTGTGAGGGGAAAGAAATTACAAAATCATAGACAAACAAATAAGTATTCAAAGGTGACTGGTAATTCAATCTTCTACATATAAGGCCAGTTCAAAAAGAAGCATCTGTGTGTTTGACTTTATAATACAATGTAAGATAGTGGAATTTCTTGGAATTTGTAGAGGTATGCATGAACTCAGATTTCGTAAAATTAAAACCTCCAGTTAATTCTTCAACTTGTTTGTTTAGCAGTGTTATCATTCAGAAGCCATGTTAGGTGTGGACCAACGGGATATGGTTATTTCAGCTTTGACTGGGCACAATGCTCATTCAAACTCTGCTGTAAGCATTGTATTTGCAGTCTCAACAGAAGAGAATTAATGAGTCAGAGAGACTGAATTATCCTGTACCTTGGGTCAAATGCTGGGCAGATTAAAATTCAGGTGCTGCATTGCAGTGACACTTCATCTGTGAAGAGATGATTGCACACTCTGAAGGTATTGAAGTGCTTCCTTTTTTAAATAGGAGAATATCATTCACACAAACAGTTTAAGTGGAGAAATTCCGATATTTTGAAGCAAGTGCTTTTCTAATCTTATCATAGCCTTAGATGTAAAAGATAACCTAGAGCTTTTACAAAATGGAATCCGTAAGAATAGCAAAAACACTATCAGGATTTTAAATGTGTGCTCACCGAGCATCACTGATATGCTCCTGGCTAATCCCAGCATCCCACTGCATTCATTTGCATCCAAAGGTGGCAATTTTAATATAAATTTTGATGGTGGACCTTGAACTTGTACATTCAGAAATTTAACTCATGCAAAGACTGATTAGCTGTTTCTGCTGTTAAACAAAATGATGCCACTTGTTCCACAAAAAAAAGGCTCCAAATAATATATACTATATACTGTTCTGATCTAACCTCATATTGCACACACCCTTAATCTTTCCACACTTACTTTTCTTCTTTTCCTCCTACGACGTGCAAAATCTGAGATTAGTAACCAGAAAGCTTTCTACAAAAACTACCATTTTCTTCTAATTTTTAGAGGTTGATACCAACACTGCTGTGTGTTACACAGGCATACATATATCTGCTGACAATCCGCACCTCAGCAGGTCTTCACCACTACTGTAAGTGAGTGGCCAGTATGCAAAGAGTGCTGAAGGGCAAAGCAACTGCAGCAATGGCAACCAGAAAAAGACGATAAAGGTTTGGTGGAAGGTGGTTTAAATGACAGAATCTGAGGTGAAGGATCCAGATGGCTAGTTAAAGACATCAACTTCACTTTCTTTTTGAACATTTGTTATCCTCGCTTGCTGGTATAGGTCTTGCCACTTTTAAATGGAGTTGCAGAGCTTCGCAGATTGCCAAGAATGACTGAGACAGTAAAAATGGAAAAGGTCTTCAGATAAAGTGAAAACAATTAATACATGACAACATCAATTTGCAGCGAGTAAAAACACATGGACAAGAATAAGCAGCAGGAAACAGCCAGGCTTGACAAAACAAAAATAATTAGAGAAAAAGCAGAAGAGCCTCAACTCCCCCATGATGTGATTACCCTAATTAGAGAATGAGAGTAATATAAACAATAAAGCTAATTAGGGCATAAAAGAATCTTGAAGTCTGAAAGCACTAGAAAGAAAAGTTGAAAAAACATCATGAAAAAATAGCTGTAAAAATGAAAGGCATCCCTGAATGGAGAGCCTAATGCAAGCCCCTCTGTGCCTCTCATATTTCTGCAAAGACACTATTGGTGCAATTTGGTCATCTACTTCATCAAAAGATAACAGAGATCATCTGCAAGCAAAACCTAGGAAGGCCCAAAGACTCCCTGCTATTAGAGGAGCAAGTCTGCAGTGCTCAAAACCCCTCTCAGCAGCATTCTTGGTGCTCCTCAGCCCTGCGAGTGGCTGGCAATTATGACACCATATAAATAAGGGAAAGATATCAGTGTGACACATTTCAAAACCTAGGATCACTTTACACTTTGAATGTTTCTTCACAATCAAAAGAGCTAGAAACTTTGGTTATATCTACATGCTAGAATGGAGTGCAATCTATCTCTGATGAGAAATTCAGCAACATTACCAAGGAGCTAATCACCAGGTCATCTCATTAGCCCATTGTGGATAGACCCATTCATAGGATCAGAAAAACTGGTCTGAATTTATACTACCTGAGGAGCTGGTAAGCCAGACACCAGTTGTACCCAGTGTTCTCTCATGATTCAGATTCAAAAATCATTACCATTGTATACATGAAGTATGAGAAAAGACATGAAATAACTACCTTTACATATGCATACATTTATACGTAGATATGCACATAGATCTTCACACAAGAAATTAACATTCTCATTTCCCTTTCATTCAAAAGTGATGGGAAAAATTAAACCCAAAAGCTATGGAAAGAAGTATTTGACAAGGACTTCTTCAAAGACTTACAAAGCATCACTCATATGGAAAGATCCATGTAGAACTGATATCAGAAAAAGAAGAGCATGTCCTGCCTCCTGTACAACCACAGCTGTGGCCACATTCATTCTCATATTTGCTACAACTGGGCATGGTTTTTTTAATGAAGAGAAATCTTTCAAACAGAAGATTGCGTTCTTAACCACTTAGCTACTGCTGTGACAGTCTTATATACAGTTTTTAGTGCTCTCTACAGGAGTATAGGTTTGTTCTGAGGAAAGATGTGTTTTCTGAGCTGGGTACTGGCAGACAAAGTCATACTTTCCCATCACTAATATTTCAAGCAATTACAATTTCTCCATAGTAACCCAGAAGAGGAATCAGAATTGCAGGAGGGCTGTCCACACCCCAGATGATACAGCAGGTTCTGCCAAGTCATGGAGGTGTCCATAGATGAAGCTCCAGCTGCCTGACAGCAGCTGGAGAAGGATCTCACCCACAGCATTAAAAAACACAAGGGTCCAAATGCAAGCCCTGGGCATCTATTGCAGAAGCCCCCACAATCTGTAGCTGTGCCACTGCTCCCACGCATGAGCAAGGTTCACACTCTTTTGGTGGTGATTTGTACTTCTCTACAGCTGTGCAGCAGAGGTATGACCTTCAATCTCCTACACTCATTTGAGTTTAAGGAGAATCAGGCTTCTCCTTCCCTCCTGGCCATGTGGAGAGGTACAGGGAGAGCAGAAGAGGAAAGGAAGAGATGTGGGAGACTCTAGTTGCTCCCCACTGATGGGCTGGTGACTCCTCAGATGTTATTCGGAGTCAGTGGCTGAAGACTGCTGCAGGTTCCACCTACAACACAACCCTATCTTCCATTACCTGCAGGTGATAACTTCCAAAGTCTTCAGGGGACTTTGGATGAAGTCCAAAGAGAGAACTCAATTCCTGCCGTTGAGCACTAGACCTGCCCCCTGCTCACATTTTCAGGCATTTCCTAATGTGTTTACACATGCCACTTTAAACAAAAGGAAAAGCAAGACTTTGTGGTAGGAACTGCTGTTCAGCAATAAGCAACCTTTCAATTCCAAATACACTACAGCAGAGGACACCAAAAGAAACAAGCATCCTACAGGAACCTGGGGAAGAAAAAGTCCATACTCATCCTGGTTAGCTGGCAAACACTTAAAATAATCACTAGGTTTGGCTGGAACCTATTATTTAGCCTTATATTGAAAAGATTGATCATGCCATACAACACATTATGTTTTCACTCCCTATAATAAAAAGCATACATTTTAAACATCAGCTAATATAATGCTTCATCTGCCATATGCGAAGTCGTGCACGCAACTATCAGTAAGAGAGGTATTTCTATGACAACAGAAAGCAATAATTCTCACTTCTATGGAAAAGATTTTGTCAAAATTGAAGAAGAGGTGAATATGGAAGCATAGGTACTGTGCAAGAACATCAGCAGTTTTCAACATAACTTACTGTAAATTTCACTATGTAAAACGTTCAAAGCAGAATCGCTTCAGGAAAAAGAAAAGTTAGCATGCTTCCCTGAATTAGTAATCACTAAAACCTTTATAAGTGTGAGGTTGCCTCTTAAACAAAAGTCCAGGAATACTACTGAGCCAAGAGATTATAACAAATACAATAAACATTTAAGCAAATTTTCCTAGTGGAGAAGAAGGCCTGAGTAAGAATATGAGAGGTAATTAATCATGCCGGAGACTAGTAACAACTGTAAGACTTTAATTTATCATTTCTACATTCTCACATGCTAAAGCCTAATTTCAGAAGCACCATCTTCCCTGAATAGAGAACATTTATACAAATCATATGTACCAAACTACTTATTCTTATCATAACTGTAAACAAGCACAGTGCAGAAATAAACTGAAAAACAGAGAGGTTTGGGGAAAAACCCCACACCAGATTTTGACCACACTTGAAACACATTCCTACACCAGATTTGGTATTTGTCAGTTCTGATAAAGTCCACGTTTGGACAACAGTTACATGGCACAAACTGTGCTGACCAACATCATAGCATTCAGCTTTTAAATATTTACTGTGTACCAAGCAGCTGTATACACACATCTGTCAACATCATGATATGTATGTGCCGACACAGAGACACAACCCGCCATCATATTTTCTCCATGGTGGTAGCAAGTCATGGGGGAACTGTTATGACTACCCATAGCAAATGAAGTATGGTCAACTGATACAATAAGAGTCAAGGGAAGGATCAAAGACTCCAGAGCTCACATCTCTAAACAGGCTCCAGACATTTTCTGATGACTGCTTTATGTAGCTTCAACTAAATCAAATAACCTCTAGACCCTTTAAAAGCATGCACCATTAAGATGTCAGAAAAATTTAGGAATGAAAGCATTACTTAATACAGACTCATTTTCTCTTTGACTTTCCTAATTTTCTATTAGACAGGGCAGTACAGGATTCCCTGGAGGACTGTGGCACTGGCACCACCTGACAGCAAGACACTGCAAGAGGCACAGCCAACTGGCAGGTCTCATATTGAGAAGTGTCTGCCATGCCAAGACCCCAGGCAACTAAAAAACATGCTTAAGAAAGACGTAGTGAAATGTGTGCCAAGCTTTTCCAAGATGGAAATGGTTCCTTAGAAGGACATACACAATGTGCTTGTTTCATTCACTTCTGCTGGATTTAGAGAGTGAACATGTTCTGCAAGAGCATGTGGTAGAGGTCTCTCCTCCTTCATTTGTGCAATATTCTGCTATTTTAAGAAGTAGGGCAATTTTAAGTTAAGAAATAGCTTGGAAAATAGAGCGTTTCCTGTATTTCCTTTTTTAAAATCAAATCAGGCTTTGTAGGGTTATTGTACTTCCCTGAAAAATGGAATTTTCAGATACCTCCAGGACTTGGTAGCTCCTTTTCCTCAAGGGTCTTTGCCTGCCTCTGTCAGGGGAAGTCTCCATCCAGAAGACATCGGGATGTGGTTAATAACTTAGAGATACCAGGACCTCATTGCAGTGGGTAAACCTAAAGGAAAGTACTTAATCCTTAAGCTGCCCTGATGCTCCTCTGACTCTCCCTAAGAGGACTAAGCTGTTCACACATCTTCCACTCCCGTGTCAGAGCGCGAAAAGAGCTGGCTGCCATTTGAGGCAGGGAGCCAGGAGCAGAGGGTGGCTGTAGGTCTGCAAGGGCTGTGCCCTCCCCAACCAGGGCCCATTCCACAGCATCCAGCAAGGGAGCAGGGACAGGATGGGGACGGGGACCCAGGCCAGCCCAGAGCTTCATGACTACCCAGCAGGCCCACAGTGATGGGGCAGGTCCAAAAAGCCTACCCTTTGAAGGACTGAGAAGTTGCACTACAAAAGCATGGCTGCTCTTTCCTCCTCTCTATTTTCTGCTTCAGCAAAGAAAATTGGAAAGCTACAGGAGAGAGCATGCAAAAACTGCAGACAGTCTGAAGAAGAAAATACATTTTAGGAGCAGGTGCTGCCAAAACAGTTTAGCTGTTGGCGACTGCCAGCAAGTTGCAAATTTGAAATAGGCAGCCGTAGCCGGTATTGGTAGTGGTCCAAATTCCAAAACTCCCATTTCTCTATGGATTACACAGATAACTTGTTAAGAGGTATTATTCTCGAATGCTGCGGGGCATACTGAAAAATGAATCTGCTACAGGGAAGAAATTTATCAGCAACACTTTAAGCATGGCTGCACTTGTAATACTTTAGCATATTCTGCAAGCGTGGCTTTTAAATGCCAGCATTTCTCTTTGGCATTCATGATGGCCTTTTAGCTTAACCAGCTCTGATGCTAACTGAATTTATGACAAATAAAGCGGGGTTCACACTTTTTTTGTAGTCTGTGAGGCAATTCCAAGAATCTCAAAAGTTAAGGAAGTCGTCACAACTTAATGTTTTAACTTTATATCTGACCAGACTCTCTTAAAGATGCAATATGGGGCATTTGGATAATGGAAACACAAACAGAAGGATGGGTCTGAGAAACATATGGATGATGTGACCACCTCTAGAGAAGGTTATTCTTCAAGCATTGCAGTGATATGATGTTGTAGTCACAAAGATTTGGGGGAATATATGTTGAAGTATGAAGATTCACTTTCAGACTAGCTGAATTTAAAGATGATACAAGAAAAGGAAGCACTATTAAAAGACCATTGACCACTTCCCAGATAAGGGAACACTTTCCTACAAAATGGTGAGACAGGATTATTTCGATACAATTTTCCTTAATCCAAGTGATGTACTGACAAGCTGTCACACGTAATTATGCTTCTGGCCTTGTATAGTCTTATAATATACTCTTATGCCACTCACCCCAGTTTTGGAGATTGAAAAGAGGAATTAGAGAGCTATACTTAAAGATGAAATCATGAAGAAGCTATTTTTCTTCTTTTTTAAACATTTGTTTAAAAATTATAGCTCCAGATGTTTCATTCCAAGAATTTGGAAATAACATTATTCATACCTGCAACTTTTAGAGAAAAAAAGTAACTTTGTCACTAAAAACAAAGTGTCTCCATTGCTTAGAGTTTAAAAAAAAAAGCCAACAAGATGTACAAAAAAGCTTGTTAACAACATGAAAAAATGTGACTGACTTCTGTGTCTGGAGAGGTGTGTGTTAGAGAGAGGAGGTGAAGGCAAGCAGCAGGCCACTGCACAGCTTAAAAAATTCAAGTTGTTATCAAATTAAGCTTTGTCTTAAAAAAACACATGATGGATCCCAACTATTGTATGCTTGCTGGGTCTTGTATTTCGTCCTTTCATCACAATAAAATGAAACAAAGCAAGTTCAAGAATCCTCATATCTGGTAAACAGTTGGGTTCTCATAGGGTATTACAATATAGGTCCTGCTCTCAGTGGACTGGACCCAGCAAAAATGCTAAAATTCACCCCAAGGCTAGGGCGTAAGACACAGTGCTCAGAGTAGGCAGAGAAGAAACAGCAGTAAAATTTTAAGATTAAAAAATAATTTGTAGGGGGGATATAGCTATCATGAATTAACACTATTAAGTTGATAAAATAATGGGTATTTTTTCACTATAATAGAAGTCCTTCCATTATATTTAATTTTTTCATTATTTTAGTTATAATGGAGGTACTACAATTTCCTTTTCAGCTTCTGGCTGAGCATAAGACACTGAAGTTATTCATGTAATTTTCACCATCTAAAAGTCTGTTCTAGGATAGTTACAGTCACTGGCAGGGGAGAGACCTCTTCAAATTATTTTCATCCTCCCCATCTCCCATATTGACTATACAAGGAACATGGAGAATTAACTTTGAGATAACAGAAAGACTTCTTTGCTAAATAATGTTCAAGCCTCACACAAACAATGTCTATATTACAGAGTACCAAAAAATACTTTTTTCATGTACTTTTTATTTGCTCTTAGATGAAATCTCATTTTGGTACAGAAGATTTTTCACCAAAAAAGTTATTCAGTGTTGATAAGGAACACGAAGAACTATGAACAAGTCCTTCCAAACATGATTTCCTCATAACTTCCTAACACGTAACTTCCAATACAGAGTAAATCCACATCACTGGTCATTGCATTCTGCCTCGACTTATATCAGAGACAAAAATTTTTTAAAGCACTGAAAATCCCAGAGGAACAAATTAAAAAACCCAAACATAATAAAAAGGTATTTGATAATAATGCATTATTTACTCTCAACACTTGGAGAATATTCAGTTAAACCATTCAAGAATAAATGTAGTATTATCTCACAAAGATGATGCTCTTCCCTGCAACAACCCTTCGCTAAGATCACTGTAACATGTTAATACATGCAGTTTCCAAGCCTCAGGAAACTCATTCCACAGTGTTGGGTTTGGTTTTGCTACTAGACATCTTTTTTCTGCCTTGAAGGGCCTTGGATATCTATAGGTACCTCAAGGCTACAATGTCAGAGAAGGAGCTATATCTAATTTATGTTAACAAGCAGCTTTAAAACACAGATTTTTGATTCAGTGCCAATGAGAGATGAATTTGAAACACAAGATCTGAGTCCATAAACACATTCAACTTAGATTCTCAAAGAAAAAAAAAGGAAGAAAAAAAAAAATCCCAAAGATTATAAATAATGCATTCCAAAGAAACTGAGGATTTCTTTGTCTCATGCAGAGTAGCATGCAAATTATATTCAGCAAGTCTCCCCGAAAGTGGGGAAATTAATCACAAAAGCAAAGAATAATGATGCCAATTGAGCTTCCCTTCCTCCTGATATAAGCTGTAATCCTTCTCCAGGTAAGAACATACTCCTGTGCACTGAAAAGTCAACAAAACAAAATCATGCCTCTCAGGGTTCAGAGGGAAATTCCTTTTCCTACATGGCAGATGGTTTTGTTCCAGCAACTCCCTTTAACGATACATCATATTTCTTGATAGCAATGATGCACATCTTCCCTATGAGTCACAGAGATGCCAGACTCTCTTCTCTCAGACACTGCATTCTCTTTGGCCCTATAAATAGTGACACTTTGGTTACTCCATAGTCTCACAGAGGTGATTTCCTTCTGTCTTGTTCCTGTCATAACATGTTCTTGGTGAGAAATGCCATAACATTTGCTATGCATGTTCTAAAAATCAGTGGCGTTCCAAAGCTAAATCCTGGACATTGATCACCAAAAAAAAAGATAGGATTCTGTGCAGTAGCCATATGGATAATAAGTCTTCGCATACACATGAAAATTCCTGGCCATCCAGACATGAGGTTACATAAATAAAACCTCATTCTGTGTTCCCAAAGCAAAAGAAAAGAGAAAAGGAAAAGTGTCAGTGCTGCTGACTTCAAAAAAAAACATTCTTCAGCAAGACTTTATCTGCAGAAAAGGGAAAACCCCCTACTGACATAGCTGCCCATTGTCATCAGCTTCTTTCTGTCTTCTTCCCCTCATTAAGCCAGAAGGCTCCAAGCTAACAGACAAAGAGACAGATGAAAAAAAAACCCAGCAGGTTCTTACAAATGAGCCCCATTAAAGAAGCAAGACAGATATGATTGTCTCCAAAAGCAGAAGAATTGACACGAGGGTTCTCTGTTACTGGTCCCACCCTGGCAGAGGTACTGTGGAGCACAGCTAATTTAGATAGTTAAAGACAGAAGAAAGTTTACAAGTGTTTTTTTTTTCTTCAGGCAGATATAGTGCCTGAATAATCTATTAATTTTCAATCAGAAACACTAGTTAGCCTTTTAAAAAGTAGGAAAAAACAGGCTTTTCATCAAAAAAAAGCAAAGCTTGTCCTTTGCTATGTGTTGGACCAGACAGTTACGCAGCTATTTGATTATAAACTCAAAAGGATCAAAAAGGTTTAATGCTCTTGAATCAACAGCACCTCCAAATAAAAGAAACCTGAAACACACATCAGATGCCTGAAAGCTGGATAAAGTATAGTACTAACAAAACACAGCTTCTCACATATATCTTTTGAATAAAACAACTCCAGAAACTGTTGCCAAGATAAACAGCCACTGCATTAACAAATGTCTTTTTAATACAGTCTGCACAGGCAGTTTGCAAAAAGAAATTATCAGTAGGGTTTGACACAGCAGAAAAACTGAAGGATACCCTGACAATATGGAAACACAAAGGAAAAAGAATGGTAAGTCGATACTCTAGGCAGTGGAGCAACAAACCAAGTAAGAAAAAAGAGAAAAAAAGAGAGAGAGACACTAAAATGACCATAACCAGACATTGTTCTTAAAAGTTAATGTATAGGTAGCTCTTCTGCACCTCAAGGATCAACACAGAGTAATGGTTGTTCCTCTACACAAAGATAGTATCTTTAAAGCCCAAAAAATGGAATCACATTTGAGTCATGGCACTTAAAAGTAGGTTACAATTGCACAGAAATGTTTTAAAAACAAACAAACAAAATGTCTATGAGAAGCGTAAGTCCATAGCACATTGTCACAGAGAAAAAAATAATGTTGTACCTTTGTAAGGTTATGCAATGTGAAAGTTAACCAGAATAGTGGAAAAACTAAAGCTACAGGAATTATCTCCTCCAGAAGCATTAGGAAAAAGTGTAGGCTGGAGAGAAAAAATATCATGACACATGGCAGAGCTAAAAGAACAGATTTTAACTTAAGACAAACGCATATAGACATATTACATTTTTAAAAGGACATTGATTTAGAAATGAAGGATAGACTCCATCAATATTTGTTCTTCATTGCAAGAGATATGGTTAGAGTCCCAGCTCTGCAGTGTTATTGCAGTTTATATATTAATTTATTTTGGTCAATAACCAAACGCTGTAACCTCAGTAGGACAAGGTATGCTCCTACTTGCAACTTTCTTGTTAAGGAAAACTAAATGCAATGTAGACCATGATACCGTGAAGACCTCATCCCTGAAGAGATACATATGCAGCACGGGTAGGGTCCTGAAGATTAATCCTGCATACAAGTAATTGAATTCCATTACATATAAGGAAGCTGGTGTCAATACTTAATTTTGATGATCTCAAAGCATTATATGTATGTCCTAAATCTCCCCAGATTCATAGTGTTTAATAAGTACGAAAAGCCGGAATTCTCTTTTCTCCACCCTATCTGCTTGAGCCTAAAACATTTGTTGGATTGACATACCAAGAAAATTAAATGATCAGTCGTATTCTAAATTGTAAATAAATTGGTACATTTGTTAACTGCTTTTGAAGTGGAGTTCCTGTGTGTCCTGCCTCACAAACATCAGATTCGCAGCTGAAGGAAAGCATTACAGGTCTGATGACAACAATGGAGCTCTTTCAACTTTTGTTGACAGACCTATAGGTTCAAAATTGTGATTGGCACAATACCCGTACATACAAATCCTTATAACAGTCTATCATTCTTTTTTTTGCCAAAGATAGTCTGTCTTCTGTCAAAATAGGCTAGTAGGAATATTTCTGGCCATATAATCTTCTTCAATACTGTTACACAACTATGAACAGAGTTGTAATGAGTGCTTGTTGCCATTTTATTTGTGGTTCAAAACAACAGTTTTCCACATGCTGATATTCAAAATTTTTACCCTGAAACATCACTACTCCTTACCGTACAGACTACAGTAGACCAAGTAGATGTGAGCCAAAAACATTGTATAAAATGCACAAATTCCATTGTGCTACTCCTGTGTAGAGCATTTGCTCTTGTTGCTCTGCACTGGGAAGCACTGGGAGGCACTCCATACAGTACACAGTGTCTTGGGCAAAGAAGCCACGTGCTGCCAATGGATGCAACAAAACGCTGTATTTATATAATACTATGACATAGCCCTGCTGTTGTAGCTTACACAATTAAAGACACATCAAAGAATATAGAAGTGCCTTCCTTGTTACCCTCCATTCTGGGTTTACCATTCCTTTTATCAGACAGATTCACTAAATGCAGGTTCATGCTTTTCAGTCTAAGAGGTTTACATGATGAACCAGCTGTCAATAGACTCTTAAAGAGGACTGCAGCTCACACGTCATTGATGTGGCTGAGGAGGTAGACTTGCCCCTATCACTCATAGAAACATTAGAAACAAAAGAATATTTGAAGCTGCTTTTGCTTTTGTATTTTCTAAGCAGCAGAGAAAATAAATTACATAAGACCACAAGAGTGGGTGGAGAAGTCACTGCGAAATATTTACCTACCCTATTCAAGGAGGTATTATATTAATCCAGGATTAGACTTATTACAATAAATTCATCAACAGCATAGTGCTTCCTCCTCAAACAGCAAGTGCAATGCCCTGCCAGACGTATGAGTTCAATATAACTGCCAGCATGGCCATCCGAGAGAAATGCTTTCATACTCCGCCATTGCCAGAGCTCACTTCAGGCAAGGGAGTCCTTACGAAAACTCTGCTCAAGGATACCAGGGAGTGAACGGCAGATGGACTGTCTCTACTGTCCTTACCAACGAGCATGGAAAAGGGAGTACTTCTGAAAGTGTGAGCAAAACCTTCAGCCTTTCACAGCTGCTTCTGAATGACAGTAATTCACAGACAGTACTGAGTTAGTATCTTCTGCTGCACTTCTGAAAACTGTGAGTTGCTGTAACTGCCAGTCTGTTTTCTGTCTCACCCTGCCCAAAAGTAATCACATAACACATGTGCAAAGGAAAATAAGAAAAAAAAAAGAAAGCCAAGTGCATTCATTCTGAACCTACCCAGTTCTGACAGACCTGGCTCCAACTCACTGTGCTGTCCTTGATTCAGCTCCGACCTACTGTGGACAGAGCTCTGCGTGGTCTCTGACTTCTGCTGGTCCATTAGCACAATTATTGCAGGTTGCCCCTGCAGTCCCATTAGTACCTATCAAGCGGAGAATTGCTTGCTTGGTCACTGTCTGTAAGCATTTTGGTGACTCATTTATCAGCTTTTGCTGTATTTCAGAGAGTAAATCACTTGAGCTACTTAGGAATAGCAGGTTTTTAAAAAAGCCATACGATTTGCCAGACTACAGAGTGTGACCCTATTTTTTTTTTAATTCACTGGCTAATTTCTTCCATCTGCATTAATCTATTTTTCCATCGACTACATTCAATTTAACATGAACTTCAGTTCTTAAATGTATGACCACCACTATCCCGGAAATTTTTGCTGTGACTGAGGAATGATTTCCATTGCTTCTAACACAAGAGGACAAACCACCCTGATGTTAATTAATTCTAATGGGAGAGACATTTAAAGTGTTGGGCAGACTGAAACACATCTCTATCACCAAGCAGAAATACGCTCTAAAACATCTGCTCCTAACAGTAAGCTATGAAAAAAAACCAAAAAAAGGAAGGAAAGGTTTCTTTTTGTACCACTTGCAGGATGGGATTGTTTTGTTTTTTGAGGGATCATGGCCTTCTATGTTTTTATCTCATTAACATGTTTTATTTTTGTTTGGAAGATCAAGCTGTAAGTACTCACTAGTGCAAGGCGTTCAGGGTAAGCAAGGAGTGCCACTAACTCAGCTGGCTCGCTTCAAGGTTTGGGACTGACAGTTTCATAGTCTTTTGTTAACTGCAGCTTTGGGTGGAGTTAGGATTTTTTATCATAACTGAGGACTGATTGTATCAGAGTCTGGCTTACAACCATGTCATTAACTTGCTTTTATCTAATCCACTCCATAGCTCACTACACCTTGCTCTCAGTCTGTATTTCACGCTGTATTTCAGTTTCACCCAGTGTCCCCCTGGAGCTGCATGGAAGGGTTTCCATTCATCCTTCTCTGAATTCATATTAATTAATACTTGACCACCTGCTAGTGCAAAGTTCTGATTCCCACAAATGGTTTAGCATGTCAGAGCTGCAACCCGCACATAGGCACATCGGCCAGGAGCGAAGCACACAGAACAGTTTTTCAAAGAAAAACCTTCACTGAGGGATACTGAGTGACTGAGTTATTTGCTTCATCTTACATTGATAGCTACTCCTCAGGTCAGCTGTTTAAGCCCCATGCATGCCCTCCTGCTCAACTGTGACTGCCTCTGTGCAACACATTTCTTTTCAAAGTCTGGCTGTCTGGTTGGCTTAACCCTTCAACCTTATAATGTAAAAAATCATTGCTGACATTAAAAGCCTTCCCTCGTTTAAACAGAGGTTTACATGAGGAAACAGCTGTCCAACCCCAAAGAGGATTGGAGCTTGTATGTTACTGGCATCTTTCCACAAGTGGCCTAAGAGGTCTAACAAAGACGAACCCCACATAACCATACTATTAACCATTAGGAAGAGAGCAGCTGCTTGCAAAATTCAACAGTTTTGTGCAATGTCACAGTGACTCAGTTGAAACATTTGATCTTTGGAGGTTGGTACACTGCAAATTTTCCACTGAGTGCTGAGTTCAATTTTTAGCCTGACAGTGGGAAAAGTGTGAAGCAGTTAATTAGTACCCCTTAATTCTTTCAACAGAGCAGTTTCAGAAAGAAAAATTAATAGTGGTGGATTTTTGTTTACCAAAATGTCCTGCAAGAATCAAAAAGCATTTGAGGGGCTACATGGGAGTGCTATGGTTTTATTCTGCTGACGACAGAACAGAAATCGGAGTACATAACCAATCTGAGATATTGTGAATAATTATAAGAAATAAGCACTGAGATGATGAGTAGTACACAGCAACAGAGAAATTAAGTAACTGTGAACACAGGGAAACTTATCATGGCTGAGGTCTGTGTCTGTATGTTTAACAGCAAAAACTAAGTTAAAATCAGTCTTCTGCTGAACACACATCTTTTGCTCAAATGAAGCCAAACACTCTCCTTAAGTTACGCCCCACAACCATATTTCTGTTTTCCTTTCGTTACCACTCCAAGATGCTTTTTTCCAGGAAATGGGGGAACAGCGAGTTAGAAGGGGGCAGCAGAACTTCCCAGTAACTTAGTTATTCGCCTACTGTGCATAATGTTGTCTTTCTGTTATACCCCCTACCATTCAAGCTAAAGGTTTGCTAGAGCTGCTTATTGCTTCTTTTGAGTTTTTCAGGTTTTGAATGGTATTTTGTGATGTGGTGGGGGCAACAGCAGGGAGCTGTAATCTGAGCTAAGAGAGTCTCAGCAGTCCCATACCCCTACACAGTTTGCTCATGACAAGCTGTGGCCACATGCCTCCACGTCAGCAGCAAATGCTTAAGAGAGTATATTCAAAACCAAATTAACAAAATCAAATCAGTTAGTAAAGTCATGACTTTAAAACTTTTTTAATATTATTTGTTCACTGCAGTGTCATAGCATTTAAAGATCCTCATGGGTAATCAAAATTCAGAAACATTCACTACAGATAAGAAATGGAAAGAAAGCCAGAAGTGTCACCATTCAGGCAGCAAGCAAGATCACCAGAAGCCACACGAGAATGATGAATGTGGCAGTTTGCTGTGAAGTCATCTATCTGTCCTGGACTCTTCTCTAATGTTTGTGTGATTGACATGAAAAATCAGAATGGTTCCTACACAAACATGCAATTATGATGTGAAAATGACTGCTTTCCCTGTTTGACTGTTGAACAGAAGATCATCCCATTTTATTCTAATAGCCAAAGATCAAAATTAGTCTTAGGACACACAAAAGATGTGTTTTGAATGTTTTTGAGCTATTTTTTCCTCAGTCTTTTTCCCTTGTTGGAAGAAGCTTTTAAATTGTCACATAAATTTTGCTTATTTAGACAGTAACCATGTCTTCTTGCCATCTGATTCTAAGTCTCATAAATGTCCTTTAAAAGTAGCAATACATCAACATAATTAAAAATCAGAATTGAGATTTATAATCCCTCACTGCTAAAGGCATACCTTCACTTTCATATTGACTTTTCACTATACAATAGCTTATCCTCTCCCAGCTTCTCCAACTAACAGGAAATACAATTGCAATCTTTCCGTTGTATTGCTGCAAACTGAAAAATCAATAGACATTTTAAACTCACTGACCTTCTCGTTGCAAACCAATCTCCCTACTGGTCCTGGCACCACAGATTCAGGGAAAAGGAAGAGTTGGATTTGGTTGATTGTTTTTACTTTTTCTTACATAAGTGGGCATTACGTAAGTGAAACTGAGAGACAGGAGAAATGCTGAGAGAAATAGTTTTGCCTGATGAAACACAAATTCAAGCAGATTCCAAAAAAGAGATTATTTTTTGTCATCCCAGAGATGAATCTTCTTAACGAGGCATGAAGATTAAAGAAAAACTTTCATGGACTATGATATTAAATGACCAGCAAATTCCAGGACCAAACTCCTCCAAATATAACTTCAGTGGAGTAACGGGAGGGCTTGGTTTCATCACCTTCCTTTCACAGTCTAATTTCTCATGAAAAGCTCACGACATAATGAATGCACAACTGCCAACCTTTTTTTTTTTTTTTCCTAAGAAGATAACGTTATTATCTGACCACCGAAAGGAGATACAGCCAGCTATTACATCAAATAAAGAAAGGGACCAAAAGGGCAATGTGAAATGAGTGCCACAGGGTCTACTTACCCTATTACCACCCTCTTCCACCACCTTCCACCACTTTTATATTCCAATGAATGCCTTTCTTTTTTCAGTAACATAGTTTTAAATATTGGTTACATGGGATTAAGAATTACTATTCATCGCATTTCTATAGATGGCCTTTGAGGCTCACTAACTCCTAAGCCAAAAACAGCTGACTTCACCCCCTTCCTGTGGATCACAATGGAGGATTTCTGAGCTGGTTGATATAAAGCCATGACGTTAGGCTTTTCCCATGGAAGTAGCACTGGTGCTGATGAGGCCAAGGCAACCAAGCAGCCTTCTTTGTCACCACATCTTGAACATGCAGAGACATGATGGAAGGAAGTAGCCTGTGCTTTTGGAGAAGTCAGGGCTGACCTGAGGAGCCTTGCCCATGCAGCCACAGAGCAGCGTGAAATCTTCCTGCAAGGTAAGGGGCTCGGGAAGGTGGCTTGGACCAATGTCTATCAACCACAAAAGCCACTTTCATGTAACTGTAATGAAAAAGAGCCTGATCAATCCATTGTTTAAAGGCTGAAGAGAACAAGAGAAGTGCAAAATAAAAATCCAGACTTCATTGCCGTTTTGCACTACTTTAAAACCTGTATTTCCAATAGACCAAACTACACCACAGTTCAGTGTAAACATTCACCTAGACCAGGTCCACTCCCACTAAATGCCACTGGAGCTCATTCATAGTCCACTTCAGAGACACACGTCTGTATTTCCCACAGCAAGCAGGACTGAAGGAAGTATGTTGCTCACGAGAAGGCTGGCAGGCTTATTTCAGGGGGAAGGATGCTCTGGGAAGACAAAGTCATTGGAGTGACCACTGTGGAAGGTCCAGACCTCCTCACACAGAGCCCAGGGAGCCTAAGGCAATGCAGTAAAAGCTGGAGTCAGAAGGTACTGTTCTTCAATACACGAGGTAAATGAGAAGGCATTTTGACAGGCAGGCAGCCTGAGACAATACCCACGCCAACCACAAAATACCTGCAGGATTGCACTGCAGTCAGATGGAAATGTTCAGTCCAGGACGGGGTAGATACCTGTCTCCCTGAGGAAAGGGCCCCGCTTAACTCAAGAACATTTTCTTAAAGGTAATTTTAGCGACCGAGATGAATCCTCTGTTCTGTTAAATTGTTCTGTTAAATAGATTATTTGGAAAGTCTTGTCTCAGTGTACATTTGAACAATTTAAAGAACTGGGGAATCTTATCCCTGAAAGACATTTCAGCAATTTAAGTTAAGTAGATGCATTAAAACAAACCATACAGACATGCCAATTTAGTGAACCTCTTTACAGAAAAAAAGGATTTGGTCTCCTCTTTTTTAATCATTGGTATTTTTCTTTGCAAGCAAAAGAACAATTTACATTAAAAGCTAATTCTCATTCTAATGAAACTAATCAAACAACTTGTGAGTCTGCAAAGGTTTATCCATGTTTTCAGTTGCATTCTGATGAGTAGTCCCAATGATTTAAGGGTAGTTACTCGTACTAGAGGGGTCACACAGATCACATCAGTATTTTTACTGCACCTAATATACGTTGGCTAAAAATCATGCTAAGAAGGGCCAGGTAAGATTTATCTCCATGCAAAAAAAAAAAATCAATACTGGAGGAGCAAGAGAGGTAAAGATCAACAAGGAGAAATTCCAGGAGATTAGATATATATTTGTCTGTAAGGGAGCATGGGGTTGACTCTTTAACTGTACATCTATTCCTAAATCACGCACAGTAGCTACACTTTAGTCAACCGGAAAACAGTGTTATCAAAAGACCTGGAGCTACTGACTGCACTTGCAGGAAGGAGGGCTCCCCCATGATTTAGTAAGTATTTTTCATCTCTGGCACCCGTGACCATGATTTCCAAACTGTCGTTCGTAAGTTCACAGTAAGTTGTGTATCGCCAGTACACAAATTCCTATCACCCACTGGAAAATAACAAGAAGATGTTTAGTCAGAAGGGTGAGAGCTGCTCCATAAGAACACAATCATGTTTTTTGTTTCCATACCAAGATAGTTAACAGGACGGTAAACAGCACTGGTAACCACACCTGTAGCAAGACATATATGTGAATTCGCAAAAGAAAAACCTTTTCTCCAGATGCACTCAGCCCTTCCCTTCTCCTACCTGCTTCCCATCCTCACATATACGTTGTACTTACTGTGCTCTTTCAAAACAAGATGACATTAATTCACCCCTGCCACATGCTGAACTGAAGGACTTTTACAAGATTTGATTCTGTTGGTAAAACTTTTAGTCAACACAAAAAATCCTCAAATACTCCAGCAATCATTTCTAAAGGATTTAGATGGCTTTTGTGGTCAAGTTGTCAATTTGATTATTTTTTTAATATTTGGAAATCATAGCTATAATGATTTCCAATTCTCACTCTGATGGAAACACTTTCAGATGCATGTAAAATCTTCACTTTGTTTTCTGTAGACTTATAGGACACACTTACACTGTAGGTAAGTAAGGGGCGCAGCAAAGCTCATCCAGCTAGCCTGGCTCCCCCTTGCCCAGATCAAGGAACTTACCAAAATGACCCAAACTTCCTTTCCTCCCAGTATACGCAGATTTCCTTCTAACTGAGATGCAGAGGCACAGGGCAGACTTCAGCCCTGCTCAGCAATGCAGGGATGTGACCAGCATGCCCAGAACTGTGGGGAACCCCCAGGACTACACCTCCCACCTGACATGAACAGCTGCGGAGAACCACATGATGAGGAGGGAGGGAAGGAAAGAGAGAAATAAAAAGAAAATTGTGTTCTTTGAATGAAAAGTCTAGCTGACTACAGGTAAGACCCAGGATTCTGATGTGCATTACACTTCTGATCCACTTCAAGTACATAATTAAATAAATTGCACTTTTATGTTTATTTAATTTTAATTAGTTAAGAAATATCTGATTTAAACATTAAACTGCTTTGAAACCTGCCCTGTTTTTTCCTGATTTGTAGCCAGGCAACAAGGGTCTCCCCCATCAGGTTCTGGAAATTGTGCTGGCACTCTACTTCACCACTGCCATGTAAGCCATCTTGCTTGATGCACACCCCCAGGCAGCATTTCAAGGCCTCTGCTCTGCAGGAGCTCGGATTAGGTACAGTGTTGCTCTCACTTTAGGCTCTGTCAAGTCACCTCTACAAATTCTCAAAACTACCCAAAAAGGTTGACAGTCCACCCTGGCTGCCTTCCATGCACTGTGGTTGCTGCTGGTGCAAACCTTGCTCCATCCTGTTACCAAAGGGGCTTAATAAAGTGCAAGTGTGAGCAAGAAAGGCTTAAAAAGCCACCTGCAATATTTTGGGGTCTATAAAATATTTCTAAACACTTACAAATAGAATTGCAGATGCTGTATCTGTCGCCACAGGAAAGACTAGCACCTCTACCCCCAAACCTGGACCTTTCCTGATGCAGGAGAGGATACACAAGGAGCACACACTCCTTGTACACTTGATATGTGGTGTGTCAACTGTCATAGTTGCGTTATTAGTGCCATTTTAGTGTTCGCAGTCTTAGCCGTAGTGATTCAGTTTACAGCCTTACGATGCATTTTTCTGAAAGACGTGAGGGATGGGACATGAAAACTGCTTTATCTCTGTGTGTTTTGTGACACCGAGTAGGGAAGAAAAGCCATGTGCCTGATCTTGAAAGCACAGCAAAATTGGCCCATGGCTGCTATTAAAGCTGAGAGTAGTTCAGAGTTCTGGTGATCCACGACCCCCCATAACAATTAAGGCTGCTCTGATGTCCCATTAAGCTTCCTGTTCTCTATGTGGGAGAAACAGCATTCACTTAATGAACATATGTATCTGCTCTGCAAGGAAATAAAAACTAATTTGGATTAGGAGAAATAATATTCTGTTTATCTTTATTCTTTACCTTCCCTGCATGGGGACAGAAGTGAAATCCTTCCCAAGAGCCACGCAGCCATCCTCCCCTATTGCTGGTTTTTCACACGGGGTCTGTGGCTCTCCAAGACTCGCTACCATGCCATGATACTCTTTTACTGGCCGCAGCTCATTGCAATTTCTGGTCACCGGTCTGGCTGTCACCTTTGCAGATAAACTGGTTTGATGTAAAGATGTCTGATTCAGCTCCATCTCTTGTCTAGAAATTGTACTGTCATCTTTGTTATCCAAGTACATCTGTCCCTGGGGGGTGTTCTCCTAAAGAAAGTGAAAACAAATATATTAGGACTAAATTGAATTGACTCAATGTTTACTTTGGTACAAGAGTCTTAAAAATGCCAAGCAGAAGATTTTTTGTGTGCCTTTGGATATTTCTCTTGTTGGTTTATTTCCACTAGGAATAATTCCAATGTTTTAAACCTCTCTGCAACTTCAAAATTAACCATTATAAAAACCACTGAAATACATAAAGAGATGGCTTTTGTACTTTTTCCACGTCTACCATGATTTTCTCCCATAAATCTCCCAGAAACTTGCACTGACCTGTCCCACAGAATAAGCCAAAATCATCTCCGGATCGGAGGCACAAGAACCATTGGTGCAGAACACCTTCCCGGCTTTTAACAGCACTGTTTCACCACCATGACATGGCTTTTCTCTAGCGGCTGTGGTGGCAGCAGCCCCACCAAAGCCACCGCTCTCCTCCCAGCCCCTGGGCTCCCTTGGAAAGCTGCGGTCGCCCCAAAGCTCTCCAACAGCTGATGGCCCCTCATTAAGCAGAACAGGTACTTGAGTTTTATGAAGACAATGTGCCATTTCAGAAGTTGCCAGCAGCATTTATGAGATGTGAATCAAACCTTGATGAAAATTAGGTTCTATTATATGATTATTAATGGTGATTAGAATAAAAATCAGTGCATAACAGTCAAAAAGCTTTTATTATACTCTCATCATTAAAATTCAGCATGAAAAGTTATAAAAAAACACTTCAGAATCCCACAAAGTGCACAAATCAGACACGAAGACTGAGGTGAAGATTAGCCTGTCTTAAACGCACTGTGGAGTCTAATCAAGGGAATATTTCAGCGTAAAGTGCCGAAGCCACTGCAGAGGACAGCACAAGCTCGGGAAAAGGGCCTGTCAGCCTCCGACATCCCCGCAGCAGAGAGCTGCCTTTTTGGAGCACATACCTGCTCCTCCCTGCAGAGACCGCAGCACAAGACATGCTGGTAGACCTGCAGGGCTGTGGGGCAAAAATAGCACAGTAATAGGAAATAGGCTCTGCTTCGGTCCCAGCAGGAGAAATCACTAGAAACAGAAATAACAAAAAGCTAATGATGATTTTGTGCAGCTTTGAGCTCTCGTGGCCTTGCAGGCTAGAAGGGAACGGAGGCTCCTGAAAGAAAAGACTGAACATACAAGTCACCACAAATGCAGATCTTGGCTCCAAGCAAATGCAGGCTTGTTAGACAAATCTAAATCAGAATTTCCCCAGGTGGCATTTTCTTCTCCAGTCCTGCATTTATTTTTCTTTCTATTCCCAGTGCCATTAGTTCTCATATCCTCATCATCTTCACCTGTCCTTACAAGTAGAATGACTAATTTGACTCTTCCCATCATTACACAGTAGTTGGAGTACTGTGTCTGGTCCTGGTCCCCACAATTCAAAAGAGATGCGGACAGACTGGAGGGAGTCCAAAGGAGGACCACGAAGATGATCAAAGGGCTGGAGAACCTGCCCTCTGAGAAAAGACTGAAGGAGTTAGGTCTTTTCTCCCTGGAAAAGAGAAGGCTCAGGGATGACCTCATCACAGTATCCCAGTACTTAAAGGGGGCCTACAAAGAGGATGGAGCCTCTCTTTTCACAGGGAGCCACATGGAGAAGACAAGGGGCAATGGGTACAAGTTGCACCAGGATAGGTTTCATCTCGATGTAAGAAAGGAATTTTTTACAGTGAGAAGAATTATTCACTGGAACAACCTCCTCAGGAACGTGGTAGAGTGCCCATCACTGGAGGTTTTCAAGACGTGACTGAACAGGGTGATAGATAATCTCATTTAGTCTCCCTTTCCCATGAAAGGTTAGACCAGATGGTCTTTCGAGGTCCCTTCCAACCTGAGCTGCTCTATGGGTCTATGATTAGCAGCCTGGAAAACATCAGCATAAATAAGCCTTTGTTTACATGTTCTTTCCTGGTTTTCTTGAAAGGGAGAAAAAAGAAAAGTAAGGTAGGGAGAGCGTGGTGAATTACTCAAAGAAGTTGGCAGCTGTGGCTTCACAGGGCTCCCATTTTTGAACATGGCTGGCATACATCAAGAAACAGTGAAGATACTTCAGTTTGCAATGGATAATACTTCTTCCCCAGATATTTTCCTAAAGGGACAAGCCCTGTTGTCACGCGGTGTAAGGAGCATAAGCATGGCTGATGTAATACCGAACACACTGTCACTGAACTGGTCCAGGGCTTCTCCATAGCCTGGAAAGCCCTGAATTTTGGTGATCCAAGACAAAATCCTGAGTGACAGTCCTGAAAGCCAGGCTTGCCGCTCCTGCACCATGGGTTCTGAGGCTGGAGGTGTTGGGTGGGCCAACACACACCACGCCAGGGCCACCACTGCCCCACCAACACCTTCTTGTCACCTCTGATAGCCTGCTGCCCTACCAGGCAGCCAGTGTTGCCTGTGCTAAAATCCCAACCTGCCTTCCCTCCTAATAGATAACTTTGAAATGCAAATACTTCCAACTCCAAATGGAAAAGATAATTGCTCGTCTTCAATCTCATTTTATATGTTTACACATTGGTTTTAGTAAGACACTCTGTAAATCATAATTGAGATATCTGCTAACTTACTCCATTTTTCATAACATTTGGTTTGTCTGAGCGCCTGCTGTGAAAATACAGAGATTTTTAAATTATGTCAGGCTGTGGAAACATGAGCAGTAAACCTACAGCAACTCAGGCTGTACTAGTTTTTAAAAGATGAGAACCTGAACATGACCTCTAAAATTGACCCTGTCTCACCCCAGAAGTGGGAATTTTTTATCTTGAGGTGAGCAAGGACTAAATAGTCAGACTTTCATATGTACAAAGCCTTAGCATGAAAGACATTTATTTTCAGAATAAACGTCAGTGAAAAAATAAAAGAATGCCAAGGACAAGAAGCTTGAGAGAAAACCTGATGCCTAGATACAAAACCATCAACGATATTATTGCACATTCACAAAAGCTTTGCAAAAAAGTAAAATAATACAGCATCATTTTGCCACAAGAGACAGGTTTGATTGCGATTACCTACGTAGCTAAAACATCGCTAAGGCAACTATCACCATGGTATCTAAGCTTCTAAGACATCGGTGCATTTCCCATTGAAAAAATTCTCAAAAGATCAAATTTCTCTGTAGTTACAGAACTTCTCTTTGCTTTTATTTCTTATTCCTTTTTCTTATCTTGCAATGCCTTCATCAGCAATGAGACATAGGTGAGATGTTATCATGTGAAGGTGAGGAGAGATTTTAGCCAAGGAAAGTTCATTTTGGGTTCATTTCTCTGGTGCCATGCACCAGCAAGGGTTTTTTAGCTACAGATAGAAATTGATCCAGCAACCACCCATCTGGAGTTTGACTATAAAAGAGCTAATACAGTATTTAAGCCATGTTTGTTATCCCTTTTCATCCCTTTCAATCCCAGTCCAAGCAGTTGAACATCCACTTTTAAAGTACTAGTACAGAATTCATTTTTTCTTCAACTTTTCAGGTGCTAATAAGATCAACAGACTAAGCTATTTTATTTAAAAGGTTTTGTGTAGCTTGCTTTTTGATTGCAAAACAAAATGCTGGAGGCAAATGATGTAGCTGGTAATACATCATCATTTAAAACATTATTTTCCTGAGTATCAATAAGCACAGCATACAATTTTTGCAATCAAAAATGAAGCAGAATTTAATCTTAGAGGCCATGAGGCTACAAAATATCACATCTGCTCCAGGTAGTACACATAAATAACGTTTCCTGTCTTGTGCATCTTATTATCCATCAAAGCCTTTCTCCCACCAAGACTGGAAAAAACATTACCTCTGCACTAAGTCACCTTCCTGTGATCAGGCAGAAACCCAAATTGTAAAAAATAACTAGGTGAAGAGGGAGGGTGAGGTGCTGCTGAGGGAAGAAGAACATGGCTTTTGAAGCAGCACTCACTCAGCCCCCAGAGCTTGCATCTGCCAGGGAGCCTCTCTCCAAAGGAAATTCCAAGCCAAATCTCGCCTGCCTGGGAAGTATCTCTATAGCATCTGAGACTAAATAAACTTGTCTCCTGTTCCGGCTCCTCTATCAGTGTGCCCCCATGCCAGGAGCACTGCAGAGGCCACGGGTACGAGCTGCTGCGAGGAACCTCCCGCAGCCTCGCACTGACAGAGTATGCCAAGGCAGATGTGCCACCAAGGCACCTTTCCACATATGCATCTCCCTCCAGCTATGCATCTCCCGACAGCTTCCCCACAAGTCAGACAGGTGATGCTGTACTGGCCTCCTGTGGCAAAGACACCTTAAAATGGTCTCATCAGCAGGGAAGATAGTCGTTATTCTTAGCCTGTGGCCTGGAGAAACGGAGCAGGGCTTCAGCACTACATCTCAGAAATCCTCCCATCTCTCCTGTTATGATGGAGAGGGCTGCCATGGGGACAGGCTTATTGTACAGGCATGATTTAAACAGCTGAAGAGGGGAGACCATTTGAGGGCCACAAGGCAAAAGAAAAGTAACGTTGTGGAGAAACCACTTGCAGGCCAGTGGACAAAAGAAAAAAACCCTTTGTGTTATTTTCCTTTTTAAAGTGCAGCCCCACAGACAGTTGCATCAATGCAACTCTCTGGGCAGCAAACCATAGCACAGGAGCAAAAGCAAGTGGCCGAGGTGGGACCTCCTTGCGGAAAGAAAAAGTACTCTTTAACTGCATCCCAAGAGAGCACAAAACCATCAGGCTGCACTGAGAAAGAAAAGGAGCTGAAAAGTGAGCATGGCAAATAAGCATGCCGGAGCAGATGTAACAGAAAGAAAACCGTCCTGCCAGCAAAACATGGAAGGAAGAGCGTGTCTTGCCTGCGTCGCGTCTCAGTGCCTGTGTCCGGCAGGAGAGGCTTCACGCGTGATGCTCAGGGGCGCAGAGCTGTGACAGCAGCACTCCGCCTTCCCGGGGACGCCTTCGGGGCAGCGCTGAACATCAGCGGAAGAGTTTCAGTGCCGCCGTCAGCCTCGGGCGTTCACTCAAAACGGCCGCAGCCTCTGCTCATCGGCCCCGGCCCCGGCCCCGGCCCCGGCCCCAACCCCGGCCCCGGCCCCGGCCCCGGCCCCGGCCCCGGCCCCGGCCCCGGCCCCCGCCGCCGCGGCAGCCCGGCGCATACGCGGGCACAGGCTGACCCCTGCTGGCAGCCCGACCGCCGGCCAGAAACGGGTTTTCCCCGGAAAAAAGCCCGCAGAGGAGAGCCCGTTTTTAAGGCTGGGTGTCACGGGCGGGTCCGCGACCCCAGGCCGCCCCAGCCGCGCACAGCCCAAGGGCCTGCACTCTGCGGTCCAGGCGCGCCGGTGAGCTGCGGGGAGGAGGAGCTGCCCATCGCCGGGTCTTCCCCGGCAGTTCCTGCTGCAGCGTTCACCTAACTGTATGTGGATAAAATATCTGTAACCGGTCAGCAGAAACTGTTTCTGCGGACGCGGGAATGGTCTGATAGGGCAGTCCTCCGTGAGCAGTTGCGGTAGGAGGTGGTTTGTATGTATCTTAAGGTCATCAATAGCAGTGGGTCATGCACACGCTACAGCAGTCAGGCCAGCTGGATTTTAAGAATTTACCAGAAACAGTTTAGGGAGTCTCGTCTGGTTCAACCGAAGATGTCATTGACAAAAGAGTTCCATCACTATCCAGGCAGTAAGTGATCACCCTATTTGAGAGATTCAGGTCCTGCTGTAAGCATTACCCTATACAAAAGATCCCCATAAATAAGGACTTTTTGTTAAAGAAAACACTCTGCCCCTGACTGTCTGCGTGCCAATGCCCTGCTCTTGCTCAGTTTAGCCTAAAGAGTTAGTTTGGGGAGCCTTTTAGAAGGAGCCTTTGCTGAAGCAAGAATGTAAGTGAAGAGCTATCAATCAGCCGTTAGGAGCAGGGAGCACTGCAGGCATAATGATAATCAAACAGGCCAGCTACCAGAAAAAAAAAAAAAATCCAGATAAAACTGTAATTTCTTTTTTCCTTTCTTATTGCTTCTGTCAAAGAGGTCAATCCAAACCCCATTCAAATGAATAGGCAGACTTTTAAAGTGTCTAATATCAGATACAGATAACTAAGCTGCAATACATTATAAGGTTAGCACACACACACACACACACACCCCTTTTACATCCTAGGTCCTCGCAGAGCCCATGGAGAGAGACAGACACTGACTGCCAGGCCCCCACCCAGCTCATGCTACAGCGGATGCCTGAGACAGGGTCAATGCACCATGCTCTGGAAGTGCCCGTACCTCCCCCTGACTACCAAGGGACCTGGGGCTGAGGGAGGTGTATGTTGTAAAGACATCTCAGCTTCAGTGAGCTAATTTCCAGCAAATGTCAGTAGCTTTGCGTCTGGGACTGGAGTCACAGTGAACATGAAACCTGTAGCACCAAGTAATGCTGTACAGTTACTGGGACCAACTCTGGGGCTTGGCCATTTGAAGACTGACTTAATACTGTCACATCACTGAACCAGTGCATACACTGAAGTAGATTTCTTGCTGGTAAGCTTCACAAGTAAAGGGGAAGGGCGGGTGAACATCAATATTAACACAACAAGCCACTGAACAACTTCTTCAGCCAACATACTCAAGCATGACAGTTGGATCGTCGGTGCACAGGGCCAGCAAGGCACCCTCGCTGGAACCAAAATGGTGCCCACATCTTAGATGAATGGGAGAGAAAAGCAGCTAAGTACTAAGCGGCTAAATACTATCTACGTTTATGAGCTCAGAGATTCAGGAGGCTGTGTTAGAAGTAGGCTGTATCACAAGGAAAAAGGTGTAACGTTGAAATAGACTTTTTTGGATTTAGGTCTTACTTCAGGAAAAAAATAAGGAGACCCTAGAAGAGACTTGCAAAATATAGCTGGAGGCCATTCAGCACATGCAGCTTGCTCTGATTAAGAGATGCTGAGAAACCAGGCAGGTTTGAAAAGAAAAACAGTCTCCTTCCTGTCATCACCCAAGTGGAAACCAGAGAGGTTTTCTTCTCTCCTTAAGCTATGCAAGTTGCTTTTTGTGCCATAAAGTTAATGTTTCTGCACACTCTTAAAAATGAGATCAACAGCAAACACCGTTTCTCAAGAAAGCTAAATAGCCTTCTGAGATGCCCAAGGCCTTTCATTGCACCTCTCTACAAGAACGTGAAATGGTTCACACTGATGAGTAAAACTCCAGCACTATTTCCTTGCTAGAGGACCTTTGAGAGCTTGGTACTTCTCTTCTGCACTTTCAAAACCCATCATCACATGGTCACGGGAAAACAATGAGATTTCACGTTCTCAGATCATGTTGAAGAGCTTCTTTGAGTAACTGCTGAGGTCTCGAGGTAGAGACGGGCAAGAAACGCCCGGTCCTGCCTTGGGTGTTCCCAGCTGCTGCAAGCAAAGGCAGCACAGGGTGACAGCAACCCAGGCAGGAAAGGCTGTTAGGAAAGAGTATTCTGAAATCTTACATGTCTTCCAATGAGTTTTTATTGATTATTACAGATTGCTGGTGTTGTTATTTTTACTTTGGGTTCTTCATCCTTCAGACACATCAGGCTAAGTATATAGCACTGGTCTATTCTGTTACTCGGTGCGTATGAAGATCTTTATATCTTCCTTTTTTAGTAACAAGCAAGACAGTGGGAAGGGGTTGATTAATTGACATTACATTTTGAAATCATCAAAATAAGCCTGGCTATTTTCAGCTCTGCTTCAGAAAAAAAGAAGATTCAGGCTGCCAAGTGGAAAAGGAACACCGATGTCAGAGGTTGGTTTTTTATTAGTTTTATGCCCATAGTCTACTAATAAATGTTACAAGATCTTAACAAATTATTCTACAGACTTTCAAGCTGAACACCAAGCCCCCTAAAACAAAGTGCAGAAGAAATGTGGTTTTGCC
This sequence comes from Gavia stellata, assembly GCF_030936135.1. Taxonomy (NCBI): domain Eukaryota; kingdom Metazoa; phylum Chordata; class Aves; order Gaviiformes; family Gaviidae; genus Gavia; species Gavia stellata. The sequence continues at coordinate 74,485,552 of NC_082594.1, forward strand.
CCCCAAATGACTTGTCTAGATTATTGTTATTCCCACAGTGTCAATCGTTCTTATGTCTGACTTGATAAACTGCAGGTGCTTGAAATTGCTGCAGCAGCTAGAATACTGATACGCAATAAGTGTTCATGTCACATTTCTCCTGTCCACTGTTAGCCTGAATTTGCTTCATAGAAAAGATGATGATAAGGAGTCTCTTTGCACAAAGAAATTAGAGCCTCCATTTGCCTTGGCAGCTGTACCATGGAAAAAGATAATACCAACAGGTGCAGAAAAGCAGAGTTCATGGTATTGCTGGTTTCTCCTTTATTCCAAACATGCAGCAAAGCAGAATATAACACATCTTTTTCCTACAGAACCCAAGTGCAAATGGACGTAGCAGTGAGATAGGCTTAACAGTTTTTAGCTGGTCTCTTTGTCCTAGTATTATCAGAGTGGAGCTTGGTTTGTGAAATGCCCTTTGGTGCAGCAATTATTTCAACCGGCAAACAAAGCAGCATACTACATATGATTATACTTTTAAAAAAGAATGTAAATTTTTCATAGACTGCTAATACTGCTGGAGTTTTTACTTCACTGCAGGTAAAAATAACAGCTACGTGATTTGTTGACACTGGCCACAATACTTTCAAGACAATTAAACCAAAGAGGAGACATTAAGGGAGCTAATTAAGTATTTTGTATAGATCCATTTCCATACTCAATGCTCAAAAAAGTTGGAGGTTTTGTTTACTTTTTAAAAATTATTTTTATTTATTTAAAAAAATGTTTGCTTCCTATACTAAATATTTTCATGGCTATATTCAAAAATTAATCATCAACACAGGAAAAGACTATTTCCTGTTTTACAAAGCAATGAATGCTAAAATAGTACTCTTCTGAGACAGTCATGGCAAACAGCAAAGCATTCCAAGAGCCGGACAGTGACCCTGTAAATGGACGTAGCTGTACTGATTTCAGGCATTGTTAGTACTTCATCTTTCCAGACAGCCGAAGGCACTTGGTTCTGTTCCTATCAAAGTTTTGCTTTGATTTTAGCTGGGACAGGGCCAGACCTGATTGAGCTAATAAGTCTCAGCTTGGATTAGAAATTTCAGTGCTATGCTAATAACATGCTCTGGTATGAATTAAAAATTGAGAGAGCCTATACTGAGTAAGCAAGGGTGAAAATTAAAACAGACATATTTAGAACTTTCTTTTCTGGATTTGGGCACTCCTTTAGCACCCTACTGCTGTACCTAGCTTTTTAGCTGCCTCATGTTGCAAATGAGCCTGCTTTCACATCATACATTCATATTTTTTAGATGCAAACAATCATGCACGAGAAGGAAACACAGCATCTTCAATGAAAACTGGTGTTTCCCTGCTGTTGATGGCACTGGTTCATGTTATAGTCCTGACAAATTCATTAACTTCTCTCTCAGCTTTAAAGCATTCTTACAAAACCAAGAGGCTGAAAGCACACGCTATGGGAGGTAGACCTGTGAAACTGGCAGCTTTCTGGAGTGTTAAAGCTTATGAAAATCCAAATCCAAGCTAAAATGTATGGAATGTGAGTCTCGTCTCGGGGCTTTATCCAAAATGCACAGAGGCTAGTGAGAGCCCTTCCACTGTCTTCACTCGGCTTTAGATCAAACCCTTCAAAGATGTAAAACAGGCTTGAAATGCTTAGCTTGTGTGAGATATTTGGTTACAAATAGAAGTTGTCCAAATCCGTGACTCCAAGGGGAAGGCTGAACTATGCAACCTCAGGGCCAGAAGGTCAAAATCACACAGAGACTGCACCCATCGTGTTGGCAAGTCGACCACATGGGCATGGGCAGAGAAAAGGTAGGAAGGGAAGGATACCCGGCCAGCCCTGATGCACAACAGAAGAGGAGGTCTATGAATAGCAATGCTGCGGCTTGTGTGTTTCCATTTCTGGCACTGCTCCCTGCAGACTACAGTGTTTCCTTCTCCCTCACCCATGGCAGACACTCTTTTCATGTTGGTGGGAATGTGGTTATGAATGATTTTATTTAGATATGCCTGGGAAGAAGATATTTCACATATAGCACAGAAACAGAGCTTTCCTACCACAATAAAAAGGAAGAACAAGAAAATCTCTGAAGTGATCAGGCAATTTAAATGTTCCGGCAACCGGGGACTGCTTTAGGCATTTAAGAGGAGAGGGTGAAGCCACAGCCTAGCAGCTGCCACAGAACTAAAGACAAGCGAGGGGATTTTCTGTTCCCTGCTTTACTATGCGTTTAAGCTTGTCTCAGGGCTAAGGTGTGCCTTGTCTGCTAAATAACATTTGTCCAGTAGGTTTCATTCAGCAAAGCTGTAAATTATTTTGATATTTTGAGGAAGTACCTTATAGTAGTAACAGTAACTGCCTCTGCTCATCAAAATGTTTGGCCTATGTGTGAGAGTACACCTGAGTGTGTTTCCCTGAAGGGGGAACAGGGGTGGCCTCTCTGTTCAGATTATCTTAAGCAAACTGCCCCCAACAAGTGATTGCATTTGTTGGCACTCAGGGAAGACAGTGCGTTCCTGGGCAGAAAGTTCACTGCACAGACAAGCCATTAGCGAGTCCTTCTGTGAATCCCTCCAAGTCTCCAGAAGGTCTGCAGCAAGAATGCATTTCTGAAGCAGCCGCTTAAAGATCTGAGGAAAACTTGGCTGGAAGAATAGCCACATGATCCTCCAGTCCTTCGAGTATTTTTGGCTTTCAAACGCTAAGTCCAATGTGACATGACAGCCTTATACAATCAAAAACTCACCATTGACCAACAGAGCAATGTGACATCGTGACGGTTAAACAGAGTGGGGAGGGAGACAGGCACCCACCTTTCCCTTTCTTTCTTTATTCTCCTTCAAAGTTTTTTAGACTCTCACAGCTCAGATGGAAGTGAAAACGTCCCACAGTGACTCTGGCTGTCGTGCAGGGCAGCATGCTGGCTGCCAGCGAGTTGCCCTGAGCATGCGTGAGCACCGTGACCACCTTCTGTCAGGCAGACTCATGGGCACAGCCAGCTCTGAGCTTTTGAAAAGTTTGAATGAGTTTGTTTCACCTCTAGCTCTAGCCCTCCATCATCATACTATCCCTTTAAAAATCCCTATTGAAAAATAGCCCCTGAAAAATATAATTTGCAGGTCGTAGATCTGAACAGAGGGCTGGAAGAAACTATCACCTTGTTGTGTGACAATTGGCTCCACTATGCTCTTGGTCCCTATCCTTAAATTTCGGACATGACACCCTATTCCCACTGTGGGACACAGGTACAAATAGGAAGGGGAAAGGAGACAAAACTATTGGGCCTGACATTCACACTAAGGACTCTTCTCCCTACCATAAAGCTAGAGCAAGATACATTCACACTTACTCTAAATCCTTTTTTCCCAGTCAAAGCAGTGTAAATTAATGTTAGGGTTGGTGGGAATAAGGACTATTATCTTCAAAGAGAATATCTGACCTATCTAAACTTCGCAGCAATTTCGCTGGAATACAGAATTTTCTTTACCCCAATACAATTTGGAAATCTCACTCTAGCAGTCATAAGAAAGTGGAAGACAATGACTAGATAATTCCGTGCATCCCAGAGTCTTCATTTTAATCATGGATCGTACTTCAGGAGACATATTATTCAAAGATATGTATGAATTTCACATCAAACTGCAGACATTTGTTTCTTTTGCTTCATACAAGATAATTGCTAGATTATGGATAATTGTTAGATATAATAGTCTTCATTTATCAAAGTTCACAAAAGTTACCTCACAGTAGAAATAGTTCTAAGTTAACAGAGCAACAAAAAATTCTAAATTATTAACTTTCTCTGACATCCATTTAGTCTGTATTTTAAATCTAGATATCAGTTATTTGAAAGTAAATCAAGTCTCTCTGGTGCTCAGAGTTGTAGCTCAACTGATTTATTGCTTAGTAAAGTCCAAAAAGGGTTACATTTATTCCATTCAACTTTTTTGAAAGTGTTCATGAAATGTGTTGCAGTCAATATGTTAAACACATTTTCTGATTTATGGGACTTTAAAGCAGTCTGTGGGTAGATGCAGAATAACCTTTTTGCCAAAAAAAAAATTAGTTTCTCCTCTGTTTCATTAAAGCCAAAAAATTGGACCTCCGGGTTGATTTCTAGAGCAGAGAATAAGCGGCTAGAGAAAGCAAATTCACACAAAGGGGGGAAAAGGTGTCTATAATCTGTGAATGACTGATAAACATGTTTAAAGCATTTGTAAAAGAATGCATAAGTTTGTTCCTTTGAAAATGTAAGGAAAAACAGTAAGAGCTGCTTAGCCCAAGTGTTGCATTGGCTGGAACTGGTATGAGAAGTTTCCCTTTGAAAATACAGACATCTTTAGCTCAGGGTTATAGGCTCCAAAATTAATGAGACACCCTTTGCTTAATGGACGGCATTGCCATTCTAATTTTTTACAATTATGAACTGTTTTTAAGGCAGTCATCTGGGCCCATTCAGAGCAAGAATCTCTGCATACAGACCTATTCAAATAACAGGTCTAGGAACCAGGAATGCAGCCTATTTACAGAAAATGAAGCTACATAGCAAGGAGCAGTGGCCCTGCAAAATGCTCCAGCATTTAACAGACAAAGAAAGCCTACAGTCTCCTGCACCATATAGCAAAAAAGGACAAATGTAATCCTTGAAGGTGTAAGGCCAAATAGTGTGTAGGAATTGAGATTGTTTTCCTTCTGTGTAAGAATTTGTTACCCACCAAGTCCTGGGTACGGTGCTGGGGTTCCCCTTTTGGAAAGAAATTTCGAAGAAGCGAGGCAGTACAGAAAAAAAAGTCAATTAAAATAATTCAAGGGCTGGAGAAATGCCTTGCCACAAGAGAGACCACAGGTATTCGATCTGTCCCATTTTTCAAAAACAAAGATGGAGCAATGACTCAGTTACTCAGCCACTTTCACAAAGAGAAAATAGCTGATACTAAAAGGCTCTTCAACCTCGTAGACAATGCATGACACAAAGTGATGGCTGGAAGCTGAAGCCAGATAAAATCAAACAGGAAATATAGCACAATTTTTATGACTTTTTTTTTTAAGCAGTCACTGAAACAAACTACTGAGGACAGCAGCCTGGCAATGTCTTCTCCACTAGAGTTATCACTGGGACATCTGCTTAGACAAGGCACACCACTCAGTCCAACACTTGCAAAACTGGCTGAGATGTGCAAACGTGTGATAGAAGTGTGAGAATTGGAGTCGAGAGTCCCCCTCAAGCCCCAAATGCTATGAAAGTCTGGCTGTAAAAATTTCCTTTCAGTCCATGATCTCAAAACCATTTAGGGTTAATTTTCCAGCTCAGGAAATAAATCAGTGTCAGTATCAACTGAAAGCTGGTTTTTAGACCTTGGCTTTGCAGATCTTTGATAACAACCAGGGGAAATGGAAATGGTTATCACAGTAGAAAAAGTGGTTTCAAAAATCCTTAGAGTAATCTGCTCCTTTTGGACCTATAAAACCTTTAGGAGGCTTAGGGAAAAAAACCACATCTAGTTATTGAGATTTTTTGGTACATTTTCATGCTTAAAAATCAATGCTTCTGCCAGCAATTTTCTTTGAACATTGTTATTTATAGAGCCACTTCAGCAATGAAATAGGAAGCCATAATCACACTCTACATGCTTTGGCAGCCCTTGACATGGGCAGGATGTCTGAGAGGTACTGTATTCAGACTATCTTCTTTTCCTTTCTTAATAATAATAAAAAAGATAATAAAAATCTGTCTTCAGAGCTTCCTTATAAAAGGGGAGAACTCATTAGCTGAGAGACACACAAAATGCAAAGAGCTCATTACGCTTTTGCGGTGAAGATAACAAGTTTAGCCAGACATTGTATTTTAATTGGATTTTCCAGCAATAAGAGCAGAAGACTCTCAAACGAACCCTCCGAGGGAAGAGAAGGAGTGACTCTGCTCTTTCCCTGTGAGTCTCTTTAGCCAACGGGACATCTCCAGGTCTTTGCTCCTTGTGACTCCAGCCCCAGTGGAGCAGCTCTCTCACCCACCCTGTAGAGGAGGAAGCTGCCAACGACGGGTGCTGGTGCCTTCCCAGACCTGAGCTGCTGAAGCTGCAGAAATGCCTTCCAATAGGCCATGCCAGAGAGGTGCTTAGTTAAGTGCTCCTCTCGTCAGCCCCACTCTTGTTTCAAACCTGAAATACCTTGGCCCCTGCTTCTTCTCCTTGGGAAGCTGCTAAAATGGACCCTTGCACCCAAGGGATGCTCAGTGGGGTCAGTGGGACCCACAGCCACTAGCCGTGGGCAGCTGCAGCGCCGGGAAGGCAGCCTCGCTTGTCCAGGCGGGGTCCTGTCCCTCAGCGCCCGTGCATGCACACATGCTCTCCTGCAGCACAAGCAGGGACTGTCCAACAGCCTTGTGGATGATGCTGTTGTTTTAATTCACTGCGTGGCATAATAAGGAATTCTGGAAAATGAACTCAGAATACAGGTAAAAAGCTCAGAGCAGACTGCTTTCTCACATTACTATCTGATATGTACCGTAGAATAATTCATGTCGTAAGGGACCTGTGGACATCTTCTAGTCCCAACCCTGCCCAAATCAAGGCTAATGCCAAACTGAATCCAGGTTGCTCAGGGTCTTGTCCAGGCAGGTCTTGAATATTTCCCAGGATGGACATTCCTCAGCCTCCCTCTGCCTGTTGCAGTGCTAACCCATTCTCAGCATGAGAAAAAATTCCCCACAATCAAGCAGCATTTTTCTTATTGTAGCTTGCGTCTGTCACCTCTTGCCTTTTACCATGCACCTCTGAGAAGAGCCCTGCTCCGTCTCCTCTATAACTGCCTTTGATTGTTGAAGACAACAATAAGATCCCCTCAAAGCTTTCTCTTTGCCAGGCTCTCTTGGGAGAGACAGAGACCATAAACTCAAAGGCTGCACATTACACATTTCGTATCCCTGATACCTGTGTGAGAAGTGAGCGTCGACTGGCATCTGCAGCCTGAGGATGCAGATGGTTATGCATGATGGATGCAAGGGCAGGTGGTTAAAATGGAGCCCTACCAGCTCTGGTCAGTGCCACTAACATCTTGGGCAGCCCCAAGAAAACCTTTTAAAATCTCTGTCTCAGATTTCCTACGTCTAAACATTGCATCAATAAACTTTATCGCATCAGATATTTGAAATTTGCAGTCATTTGAGACTAAAATGGTCTTCAGATGCAGCAGTATTGCAAGTCCATCAGTAGCAATGCTGTCTGCAGTCAGCCAGGAAAAGAAAAAAATATCCTGTTGTAAATGGATAAGGCATCCCAAGAACGCTTACTCATGTTTGCACCAAGCATGTAAGGCAGAGAAACTGGACTGCAAGTCCAGCAGCAGCCCTGTTCCTGCCAGCTCTAAGCCCAAGGTATTTTGTACACGGTAAACGGCTTCGTGCTATCAGAAGGTTTTGTAGGACTCAGATCTTTTTTTGCAGCTGATCAGAAAGCTACAGGAAAATGGCTTACTGGTGGCAATATCAGACTCCCTGTGCTGTTATCCATGAGAAATGAAGCATCTCCAGAAAATTTTGCCTAAGAATTGGAGCACAAAATCACCACCATCACACCAGCTACCCAGGTAAAGGCTGCCTCCTGACCAACTAGCATCTGAAGCTAGCAAAAGAGAAATCTCGAGCTGTGTGATGACAGTCTTCAGATGGGAACATACAAGGCAGTTATCACTGAAAAGCTGGGACAGTGGTCACAGTTCGCTGGCGAAGCCCCCAGCGCTACCCCTCTGACCATCCTCACTGGGACCTCTGTGTCAGACCTGGAGGTGGCACCTACTGCCAAGCACCAGACACATTCAGCGTCACATGGTAGCTCTTCCTCCGATAACTACTTTGGATATTCATATCCTAAAGCTGCTTTATAAAAATGCTTTGGATGAAACCTTGGTTTCCTTGAAATGAGAAGAAATTTGTCCTTTTTGAAGTCAGTGGCGAATATTTCCTTCTTTGTACCTCTGGCAAAACAGAAAATATACACTTTTGAAATCAAAATGAAGCTGTCTGTGGCTTCATAGGTTCAGCCAGGTTGCAATGACAGCTTCATTGTGGTTCCTATATGCGTGCAAATGAACTGGTTTACTATTATTTAATTTGGAGCATTTAAGTTAGTGAAGCTGAAGCATGTATGTTGTGACAGAGTTGGGACTTAAGCCATAAACAATAAGATAAGAGGGAGGTGCAAAAAAGTGCTATGAGGAACAGTAAGAGGGAATGGACAAAAGACAGTTACTGCTGACATCCTCAGTCATAAAATCTTCAGTACATGAAGGAGTTTCATCAGGATCTTGGACATGCTGCCTAGGATGATTTCCTTCCTTACCGAAATACACTGGGCTCTAGCACTCGAACAGCCTGTATGTCCAAGACAAGAAAAGGGGCATGTAATGAAATCTAATGCACAGAAAATTTTAGCAGAAAGTGGTATTCTGGAGACATTATGACCACACAGTCTTTGTAAAGATACTCACTCTGAATTTATAACCTTCATATATTTGGCACATATGGGTGCTAGAGCGTGTAGACACAACATCAAAGATGTCCCATGCTGGCCAAAGACAAGTGACAAGTGACACACTGCATGAATTAGTAATTGCCTGCTGAGAAATTCCTTGAAAACAGAAAAAGAAGTGTATGTGGAGTGTCTCCTGATACATCAGGTCCCTGCTCAACCCCAGACCAAGTTAGCTGTGATTATTTGTAAAGCTACTCTAGTTTTTTGATGGCCAGTTACAATTTAGATTATTGAGAAAGAGATTTTCTGTCCTCTAGCTAAAGCATCCAGTGCTCCTGCAAAGCATAGTTTGCCTGGTGAGGAGTTTCAGAGACCTTGTTTCTCTATTAGGAGTTGAAGCATCAACTGCATTTGAGTGCATCACACACAGCCAGTCTACAAGGGAAGCAAAAGCAGCTTTCAACATGGCCAGAGAGAGATATTAGAGAACTGACCTAATAAAGAGAGAAGTACAACATTTGTCCTGGGCTGGAAAAATGCCAGGAGAAGGCAGGAACAGAGGCACATTACGATATCTCATATATCACCCTACACTGACTCTATTGTCCCAAGTAGTAATAAAAGAAGACAAAAGTACTCCCCAAGCTGTCTGTGGCTACATCTGTGTTAGTAAGTAGTGTGGCACAATAGGAATCAATCTGTAGGGCAAAGGTTTGGTGCTGAGGACCTAAAGTCCACACTGTACACTTCCCGGGAAGTTTTAGTGTGGACTAGCCCCAGTCTGGTCCTGCAGACTGAATGCCCATAAGCGGTGAGAGCGCATCTCTTGGTTTAATTTCATCCGAAAGTAATCCAGTTTGTGCACTCTGAGACTACTCCACCACATGAACCACACAGCACAGGGAGGTGGTGGGGAGATGCGGTTCAGACATGCACTTCTGATCCACATTAAGATCCCCCCAGTAAGACTGGAACGGGCATCTACAGGTAGTTACATAAAATGGAGGAAAGGAAAATGTGTGCAAAAATTAGCACCCACATCCCAAAGAGAAAAACCACAAAGACAAACTTACAGCTGTAACCACCATTTCTTAAGACCACCTGAACAACTGTCTTCAAGGATGGACTGAGGCAAGGCATCCTCTCCACCAGGGCAGATCCAGATAAAACTGTCATGGATGGCGTGAAAAAGTTCACTGCTTAGTGGGTCTTGGGAGCTAACAAGGATGATGCACAGAAAATGTCAAGGAGAAAAAGAATTGCCACATGGTGCCTAAAAAAAAAACCTCCATTAGTTTATTCATTGATATCAAAGACCATATTGTTCACTGAAATTACTCAGCTTCCCTCTTCAGAAGAAAAATGTTACAGCATTGTACAATGCTCAGGAGGGAAGGAATGTTCCCTAACAAGCCTGACAGTCCCTCTCTATGAAAGGCTAACGCATCAGGGGACACCGAGGATACAAACATGGAGCAACAGCCCTTAAATTCTTAAAGCAAATAAAAGTTCTAATTGTAAGTGGTTATGTGTGTGTGTGCCTGTTATATCTGCTTTTCAAAGAAGATGCTTCTTTCAGCCTAAATGCACATTTCCTTGTTTGAAACTCCTTTCGTTTCCTGATTTTCAGTTTTACTCAGCTAGGAAAATTGCTCAGAGGCAGGCACAAGCACAGTGCACTAGCTGCTGCCCAAACTTACACAGGAAATTAAAAGTCTGCAGCCTAAGAGAACAGTAAATACACAATGACACAAGAAACTCTCCTTTCATTCCCATCCTCGGTTGAAGTCAGGGACATAGAAGAAGTGTTTGCAAAAACATTTCTTCTGCAAAACATGTACATTAGGTTGTAAGACTGTCATTAGGATACATGATCATGTTAGGATGTGGTCTGTGGAGGAAGAACCTAAGTGCTGCTGCTGAAATGCAGCAAGGTTAAGGTTAAGGCACAGCTCAGTGAATCTGTTCGTAGACAGCCAAGGCTGTGCTTACAGGCCAGCCATCCCAGGGTAGCTCAGAGCTACACTCCCTCACCCTGAGTCCCATGTCCTGCCTTCCCCAGTCTCCAAGGATTTGCAGCTCCTGAGCAGGTGATGGCAGCTTTGTTCTCCACAACCCTTGCTGGACTTCCATGGCATGAACTTGTCCAGCCACCTTTTGAACCCATGAAAATGTCAAGTATTCACAAATTCCTGTTGCAAGGAGCTCCTGGCCTGTGATACTGCATTGCAAGTGATATTTTATTAGAAGAAGGTTTTTCCTGGACAACTGCAGACATTCTGGTTAAAACCAGACTGAAAGAGAGACTCTAAAGCATCAAAAAAACCAAGGGCTCATTTGGAATACAGGGGAGCTGGATTGTAACCTCTGGTCCAAAACTAGATTTGCATCTGAATGTCTCACCAGCCCAGCATTTGACCTGACTTTGGGTATTCTGCTGCTGATATCTACTAGTACAAGCTGTTGGAGCTATATCAGTTTCTCAAACTGGTCGACTATACCAGTTTCTGCATAACTCTTGGGTCAGGGAAAAGGAGACTTGGCAGCCTGTGGTCAGGGCATTCATTTCCTGTGGGTAAGACGAAGCTTGACGTTTCTTTCTTCTCTGGAAGATCTGAAGCCACCCAAAGACCCACTGCAAAAAGGCACACAGAATCAAGAACAGTCAAGGTTGGGAGGGACCTCTGGAGATCGCCTAGTCCAGCTCCTGCTCAAACCAGGCCTGGCTTCAAAGCTAGGTAAGGCAGATAATAGACCAAGGTACTAGCAGTTGGGGTACCCAAAGCAGCCCAGCGTTTGGGCCAGGCACTCCCTGAGTACGTGAACCCAATGTAAGAAGGGAATGGGCTCCCAGTAGCCGGTACTTATGGCTCCTGGGAGACACAAGCATAGAGTTCGTGTCTCCCACAGCCAAGCTCGTCAGCACATCCACTGGGCTGTCCTGTGGGGACTCTTCATCTGCCTTTTATTCCCAAATTCTTTATTTCATCTAAACACCAATGGTAAATGTTTTGAAGTGTCATAGTTTCTGAGGAACAGAAGCCTAATTACCTGTCTGGAAGTGTTTAGGCAGAACTGGGTATCTTCCTATCAAACCATAAGGTCAGCTTTCAAAGCTAATATAGATACTTATTTTACCAAGGCATTTCTGAAAAGTTCATCCTCCACCCCATCCCCACAAACCACCACCTGAAACTACACCACAGGCTGGGCCCCAGCCCGCTCAGAAGGATTTTTGCTTCAAACAAGTCGGTGACGCCAGGAGCAACCCGTACCAGACGAGGGCCAGACCCCGGCGCACATGACAGCAGCGAGAGCGTTTGGCTGACGCTCGCCTCTCAGCTGACCAGCCTGACCATTATGTAAAATTCCTCAGACGGCGGTGAGGCATTCCCGGTTAGACACAGATAGTCTGAGGAGCAGCTGGACACGAAACCCACTGCGGGAGGAGGCAGGGATTTATGAACAGAGCCTACATTTCCCTGCACGCTTACAGCAACCCACCCTGATTCCCTGCTCTGCCACAGCCTCCCTTGAGCTGTCGCAGGAAGGGTCATCCATGGGCAGCAAGTTTGTCGAGCTCCAGCTCAGATGAAAGATAGCTGTCCACTACCGGCCATAGTCAAGCACTTTTTCTCCTGTGATTCTGAGCTTCTCAGTGTCATGCACCAGGTAAAATAATTTCAATAGGAAATTGTATCTGCAGGGTGAAATGCCAGTTTATAAATTAAATTAGCCCCATCTGATGCTCTATGAAATTTTAAAGTAAATCAAGCAAGGGCATACAAGCACAAGACTGTCAATTTTGAAAAAATGTATTAGCAGTTATAAAAGCAAGCATAAAACACCATCACAAAAAACTAAGGTGTTCTTGCTTTCAACTGATTGTAACAGATTGAGTTTACTGTTGAAAAAGTCAGGTCCTTGACTGAAGCTTGAGCCATGTTTGAGGTATTTAAGGCTCTCCTGATAGGTTTTCTTCTGCCTATTAGTCAGTGAGTGCATTCAACTGCCTCATTTCCTACAGAAGTGCTGCTGAAGTGTCTTTTCCTCTCCCTCCTCCAATTTTCAGGAGCTTTAGCTTTGAGGCGCACAGCTGTCTCATCCACATACATCCCAAGGCTTACTTTGGGGTTTTTTCCAATTTTTCCAGCAATATTTGTATTCAAGGCCCTGTAATTAGCTCACTGCCCTTCACAACTGCCAGGTAAAATTCTCCCTGCTACTGGTGAGACAGAGCAAGAAAGTTTAATTACCGAATCAGGAAATTAGAAGATAATTAACAGAGATTTATGAAGTTGCATTGTGTCTTTGAAAAGGTAAAAGAAAACATATTGGCAGAGCTACCAAACAGGTAGAAAATATTCTTGCTTTAAACAGCCCCCTTAACCAGAAATCTTCCTGCATACATCCTAAATACAAATGGCAAATATTCAGAAGTGCCTCATGGTATGAACATTACTGATGACAAATGATATGGCTTTGACAAGTATTTCTGCCTAGAAAACTCTGGTTAGCTTGATTAACACAAATTTCTAAATTACCCATCTATTATGAGATCTCCACAGTGTTGTGAAATTTGCAGTGGCTTCTATAGCATGAATTCTAGTAGGAACTAAAATTAAGTGTCCTTGCAAAGAGCCACAACAACCAAAATTAACAGACACTTTGTAAAGATCAATCACTAGGGATAGATGCGCAAACACTGAAATGGCTCCATCATAATCATACAATTATTGGATGATGTCTCTACAGATGAAGAGATACTGCCTCAACTATGCATATGTCTATATGTTATGATTAATGTCTGACATAGGAGGGACTGTAGTTTAAGAGCAGTAGTAGTTGGAGAGTAGTTTGTAGTGCTAGATCCTGAAGAGTTGCAACATTTATGCAATTTGTAGTTAGTGTATCTTTTGGCATTTTTCACCTTGAACACTGCCCTGTTCCCAAGATAATGGAAAAAATCTTATTTATTTATGGTGCTTGTGCTATGACTTAAATATAGTTTTCACAAAGCATTTTAACCAACCCAGTCGTTCTGCTCAAAAAACAAACAACAAACTTGTAAACCTACAAAGCTGTAACAAAGATGTATTTCTATGACAAGCAATTACTAAGTACGTGCTGTGTTTCATTAATTGTCTGAAAGAGAACCTCTTTCAGAGGGAAAATCACCCATAAACACCCTTTGGGGGTGTTCAAGGAACAGGGACTGGTGCCAAATGTCACACTTACACTTCTGCTTTGATTTAGTTTCAAACAAACTCCCTTCCAGCAAACTTCCCAGCACCCCCAGTGAAGCAGCTCCCGCACCGGGCAGCTGGAAGTGCCACTTTGTGCTGCTCCTCGCAGAGCACAAAATACACCCCAGCTGTGCCTTGTGCCTCGTGGGACAGCCGCTTCCCTGTGCTGCAATTAACAAATCCATGCTAATCACAAATCCACAAATCCGAAAGAAGTCATGTAACCATATTGGCTTTCTGTCACTAGACTGGGAGGAAAATTTATGTATATCAGTCCTCCTGGTCTGATGACAGGTAAAAAAAATAGATTTTAACAAATGATCGCGTGAACAATGGAAAAGAAAATACTACACAGTCCAATGCAAGGCCCAAGACCAGAGCAAGCCTTTGGCTTTGGGGCAGGTCGGGAGCACCCCGGCATGAGCCAGTCTCTCTCCATTATATTTGACTAAACATCTCTCAAGGGTCACTATTTCAGTCACGGAAAAGCGATGGCACCAACTCTAATCCTGCTGGAGAAGAGCTCCGTGTAGGCAATCTCTGGGATGCTGCTAAGAACTGCAGCCCACCTGTGGCAGTAGCTGAATGAGGCACTACCTCATTCCCCAAATCCAAACCTCTGGTGGCTGCAAGCTGCAACACCGCAGCAATATTAGCAGAAAAGAGTTTTGCTGGGGCTGAGCAGAATTCAATAGCTGGGAAGTAGTGGAAAAAAAAAGTAACAAATGAAAAAACCCTGCTGTCCCTTTGTGTGAAGCAACCAGAGAGATCATAGCCCAGTCTACTGAAAAAGAATAATCGATGCTGTTGTCAATTTTGAAACTACAAGTTAAAAGTCTCATCATGACAAGATGTTTTATTTAATTAAAACAGAAATGTAGCAGATCGATTTTCTACGTTAAATTAAACTAATAATCGTAATGATACATGTAAAAGAGGTGACGTTCTCTGCTACAAGCTGTTCGTGTCAGAGAAGAGAAATGGGTAGAGGAGACCTGAAGCGTAGCATCCACAGGGTGTGCTGGTAGTTTCATAGATCAAATAAATGCAACAATAATTAGCCCTCCCTAGAGAGTAAAAGAAGTCGTGTTTATCCAAACTAGTAAAAGGCAATGAGCACCAAATGAGACCTGTACAGGGTTGAGCCAGCTGACACTGCAAGCCTCTGGCATGACATATGACCGTGGAAGAAGATAAGGGTATCTGCTGTCGATGTGGGGGGAGGCTGGCAAATGGCAAGCAGACTAAAAAACCTGTGGAGGACAGATGCCTCCACACCCTTGTCCTGTGCCATGTAGCTAATGAGAGTCTTTTATGAGACTTCAACAGCCCCTGGATCTTTTGCACTTACTGAGGCTCCATCTTAAAAGCCAGCTTCTCTGAGAGAGAAGTCCAGAGCCCCAGAAATCCCCACTGTGGCTGATGCTACCAATTATCAAAGTGCCCTCTTTGGTACTTCTTTTACTCTTTTTATAGGCTACTCTTTTTTATAGGCTCCTGAAATACTGCAGACCTGGTACCTAAACCCATTGAATGCTGCAGAAGGATTTCTGCGAGCCTGTCTCCTCTCAATAGGTGTCATGAAGACGGCCTCAAAACAAGGTAACGCATGCAAGAAAAAGTCATCAATCAACCAGAAGATGTTGTACCCTGCATAGAAGCAGGTTCATCCATTCATTTGCTGAATAGGAATGCAATTTTTATTTCATTCTAGGCTATCTTATTTTCTCTAAAGAGACACCCCTTTTTCTGCTCTTTTTGATAGGAAAGTGCTGGATGCAGTTATATCCCTGCAGAGACAGAGAATTTCAATATTTCCAACAAGATCACAGGTCTAGGATCAGGGCTAAAGCATGGAAATGTGAGGAACATGAAAGTTCAAATGTTGATTTATGGCTGAATACTGTGTTTATGTTCCACACATCTTAGAGTGAATGGATGGGTTTGGCAGCACTATGTAGCTCTTCTAATGAACGCAGAATGTTTTCTTTCTTCTCTCAGGCAAATTAAAATATCAGTGGGTTCATTCCTCTTTCCTGTTTGATCTGTTCCTAGCTGGACACACAGATTTTAGAGCAGATGATGATCCTACAGTGACCACATTAAAAAAGCAAACATCTGCCAACCCTTACCACATGGCGGTTTCTGAGATAATGCTCCATTTGTCCCTGCTCAGAGCAGTGGCACACACAGCGTGTGCCTGGCGGAAAATAGTAGGATTATTGCAGTATTCTAGCTCCTTTGCCCAAAAATTGTAGGACAGGTTATCCAACCTTTGGTACTCAGATTTCAGTAATTTTCTTTTGCAAGTAAGACAGGCTGACAGGGTTTTGTAAAGCTCTTGAAGAAGAAACCAAGTCATCACTGTATCATAGGCAAACTTTGTTGCACTGTTAACACAATGTGGTAATACTTGCTCTCCTCTCAATTTCAGATTTTTTTTTGCCGTTGTTTTTAATTGATTGAAATAACCTGAACTGAATACAGTCACTACCCTTCCCCTAAAAAACATACTGGCTGTGTGGCTATTCTGCAAAAGTAATTTGCCAACACCCCCACAGTTTAATCTATTCTGTGAGAGAGACAATGGCCAAATCTTAACAGTAAGAACCTGAAGGCTTTCTGCTGTAACAGGATTTAGCAATAACTTTTAATTGGCAGTTCAAAGTTAATCCTCAGGGGAAAATGTGAGCTGGCAAAAGCACCCAGTCACAGAAAAAAAAATAAAAATCATTAGACTGTGGGTTTTTTCCTCAGTCTTTCTGCAGCTATTGTTATTGGGAAACATTATAGAAATCATTGTTGCATTGTCTCAGACTAATAAGGCTCTTCTTAGTGATACATTTTATCCCTTTTGTAATTTATTTCTCTACTGATGAAAAAGAGGACAAAAGTTTAAATTTCTTGGTACTCCTAGTAGGCTTTAGCTTTATTTAACATACCTTCTGAAGGGAAAATCATAGGCAAATCCTTTAGACTAATACGCCGCTCTTCCCTTTTTGTCCCTTGACAGCAGTTTCACATGTCCACAAGCCTAAATATTTCTTCTGTTTCTACTCAAACAGTATTCCCAAAGGCTTGCGGTGAGGAACCATTTCTCCTCCTAGTTTTAGCTGTAGGAAAAGCCTGTAACCCAGACAATTCTTCTCATTAACTCACCAGCATCTGTTCAGCCCTAAATTTCAGCAATTCTGGCATACGTGGATTCCCTTCTTTGTTCCAGTGATGTTTAAGCCTAACTCATGCTGACCTGCTTAACTCAGAAGAAAGCATATGGACACTTCAAGAGAGAACTGATGAGGTCCAAATCAGCTTCCTACCAATAGATCAAAGTCTGCATTGAAAGCTAAGCTTTCGGCAGCAATTCAGGAGCTGCCCTCATGAAGCTACCAGCAATTCTGATGGTAGCATGTGAGAAGACCAACAGCTTTTGTGAGAGTTCAGGTAGCAAGTCAGTGTCTGTTTTCCATCTATGACCATATTAAGAAATACAAAAAGATTCCTACACATCAGCTGGACAACATTTCTTGCAAGTTGCAGCTCTTCAACACTTGTTTTATATGAGTAATAGATTTTATTCTCAAAAAAAAAATTATATTAATATTCCCCATAAAAAATACATAGCTACATTTATGTGACTAACCCCCTGACCTCTTGCCTTAAGTTTCATTGAAAACCAAATATTCACTGCTAATTTGTAAAATCCCAAGCTCTCGGGAAGTGAGACAGTTTCACCCTCTTCCTCCTGCAGCAAAAGCAGTGCTGAGCAGAACAGACCAGCCCATTGTTGGTCTGCGGACCGCTCTCTTGTTGCCAGACTACTCCAGCAAGATGACTGGAAAAATCACAACAGCTTGTTACAAATACAGCTAACATGAGTAAAATCCATGAAAAGGAATGCTTCAGAAAAGTAATGGGAGTATATACCTGCTTCGTTCATTTTTTTGTTAACTCGTTTTACTTTAGAGATGTATTCACTCTGCAACGTCAATGTTATCTCAAGATGCAGACCTAAACATACCTTTTAAACATAAAGATTCATGTTTTGCAGAACATCTAGCACAAAAAGTAAGCCTGAACTGCTTCCCTTGTACATAAATACAATAGGAGGGACAAAAAAGTAGACATTAAAAATCACGGTAAGCTTGAGTCCCTAAAGAATCTACAATCTAAAGTAAGTTAAAACAATCTTTCAAATAGTTAATATTCTGGGAAAGGTTAATGTTTGAGGAGATGTAAAGGTAAAAGGAAATGTAACTAAAGTAACCATTGAATATGATAACATATACTCGATGTGTCTCACTGATGTTTTAAAATGCTGAATGCTCAGGTGCATATAAATGTTGTCCAGAGATCCTGCACTATTTGCAAAGTTTGACTAACTTTTAACACATATTATTTTATGGCACATATTAAAAGTCCTCCTCTCAAAATAACAGAACTGCATTAAACTATTCTAGAAAACATTTCTTGTAGAAAGATATCATTTTACCTGCTTTTTTGAAGAATTCTTGAAGCGGTTCTTTTGTTTGAAAATAAAAACCTCCAAAATGAAAAAAAAAAAGGTGCACAGATGTTAAAAATAAAAGACTTGGTTCAGCTGAGGGAGTTGCAAGATGCCTGGTGTTTTCGGAATAGAGAGTTTATTTGGGTAAATTACTTTCTTGCTGTGGAATTCAGCTCAGTTCTTTGTAGTAAGCATCTCTGGATGAGGAGAGAGTGACATTGCATCCTGTGCACACTCATAAATGAAGCAGGAATTCCCAGATTTGCCATCATGTGATTTCAGTGAGGAACTAGCACTCGACTTACTCCCAGCAGCCGTTACTCTCAGCCCAAACACAGCTCTTCCAAAGCCTGAGATGGTTGTAACAAGTGGCAAAGAGAGAAAGAACACATAGATCACGATTAGCTTCACTGAGCAGGCACTTCACACACTGCTATGAGTTTGGGCAGGAAGAGAACAGAGCAAAAGTACCATTGTTAAACTGCCACGGAAGTTATAAAAGAGCAGATTTAACAGTTCTCACTATGAAAAACTGATCGTATTTGAAAGGGGGGAAAAAAATAAATTCATTTTCTCTGCCATCAGAAAGTACTAAAAAGATTATCCTGACAAATTCTCATTCTTTATACTGGAATTTCAAAGATTTACGCTTTGTCAAAAAAAAAAAAAGTGTAAAAAATTACACTGCAGGACTCAATGCAATGTTAATTAAGCACCACACCAGCCAAACTCTTTTTGCCTGTATCAGACAGAAACTGATAAAGATAATATAATCTAAAGTTCCTATATAGTATATGCCAACTGGAGAAACAGATGCTACATTAATATGATAGCTACTAGAAGAATAACACAAACAAAAATAATATAAAAGTAATTATTCACAAAGAGAATTATGCTATTGACATTGTACCTTCAAGAACTGCATGTTATTAAGTAGTAGTGATAGTTTTTACTAGCTGAACCTTCCTAAAGAAGCAATTATTCTTGGAAGATGAGCAAGTATTTCTGATCTTCTAAGATTCAAGGCAGAGATGAACACTTTCAGCTCCCTCAGGATTATGCATAAGGTCAGCAATAGTTATCTCCAATGTTCTCATTTGACGTGCATCATGGATGTACATCCATGGCCTGCCTCTTCTCTCTTGCTGCTGTGGAGAGGTGCTTAGTACACGAGTCTGGTGAGGAAATGCAGTAAGGGCGACCATCGTGCAGTTTATATTAAAATGTTCTGTTTGTGCTGCTGCTGTACTTAATTGTCCAAAAGTGTGTTTTTCAATGTTGGTTTGCAGGTTTTTTTAAGGTTGTAGAGCACATGTAATGGATGTTCTTTTATTGTAAAATAGGTTCCAGTTTAATCTGATTGTCTGCAAACACCAAGGTGACAATAGCTTAGGCTCTAGGAAGTTATTTACACCTCTGTAACTCAAGAAGTGTCTGGTTATGTTTTGTGAATGCAAATCTATTTATACCTAACCCCAGTACCACAGGACAGCTACCCCCTGACTGCTCTCGTGTGACAATAGACCTGCCAGCATGAGACAGGCCTTTTTAATAGCAGAAAACATAATTTCCATGAAAATATTAATTTACTGTTAGATTATAAACATACAGATGCCCTCCCATCCAATTTTATGGAGACAAGTGAATCCAGTTCTCCTTGCAAAGATTATTCTGACACAAAAAGGAATCCCTTTATTAAGATAAATTATTCACCTCCAACTTTATAATAATTTATTTGTGTTTCTATTGCTTAGATGATTCAGCCATGGCTGAGGACCCCAAAGCAGGAGATGCTGTGAAAACACAGAAAAAGGTGAAGTTTCCCTCTAGACAGATGATGTACAACACAGAAGACAGCAAACAGGATAAGGAGCAAGTAAGACATCACTGATCTGCATAGTAATTGTAGTATTTCAAGGGGGAACACATCAAAGGGATGCAGGCTATTCTGTTTGCCATAAGAGTTCATCAAACATCCATGTCCTCATTTAACCTACACTGCCATTAAGATTTGTGCTACATCACTGGGAAGGCTAGGCAGAAATCCCGAGAACTCAAAAGAAATGTTTCCTGTGAAGTTTAGATGTTAAATAAGCAAATTCATGCACTCTAGTGAAATGGGAATTAAAGTCATGCTTTTGCATCTGTTTCCTATAAACCTTTAGCCATAGAAGTGAGAGCATTTCCCAGTAAATGTAGAAATAACCTAAAATCTGCATATGAATTTGTGATAATTTGGAGGCCACTGTGCACACAGAAGCCACAAGTTCTTGCTGATGTCATGGCCTCGCTGTGCTCTTCCAGGCTTTCTGAACCAGTGGGTTGGAAGGAGCTGCAGTATTTCCCTCCCAGGTTATAAAAAGCCTGGAAGAGTCAAGTCTACCCAGGTGAGTGTACTGAAGAGATAACTGATTCTCACCAGTCTGCAGCAGCAGAAGAAAGTTTCTCAAAATCAAAACTAGGAGCTAAGGTATCCTTGGGGAAAACAGATAAAGGCGAACTCAAGACACTCAGGATGCATGGGACAAAACAAAAATGGGAATCAGATGAGCACCTTATGGTAGAAAGGGGTTTCAGAAGTAGGTTAGCTGCAGATCCTGTGCAAACAGCAGCTGAGCAGACCTGAAAGACTCAGTGGTTCAGAAAGAGAAGACACCAGATGCACTTCAGTACCCTGAGTTTCCTGAGAAACTGAGGCTGATGTCTGAGTGAGATGAGAAATGGGAGGAAAATGCATCTAGGGTTTATTATTATTCTCCTAGATCCATGAAGCAAAAGCAATAGGAACTGCAGCAAAAGTGCACAAAACAGGCAGGGCTCACCTCCCAGAGCTGTTGAGCCAGCAACCAGCTCTTGACCAAAGCTGTAGCACAACAGAAACACAAAGTATGGGAATGGCTTTATGGGTTATAGAGATGCAGGTATCAACACAGAGGCTGGAGTATAAAGGCTGAATCAGTACAGTGAATCCAGTCAGTTGTTTAAAAAGTCTGCTCCTAGCAAGGCAATCAAAGTATGGCTGCGGGAAGAGGCAGAGGGGAGAATACAACCAGTGGAGAGCTGGGGCAGACAGGCTTACAAATTCACACTGGAAA
The DNA here is from genome assembly GCF_030936135.1 of Gavia stellata. NCBI lineage: Eukaryota > Metazoa > Chordata > Aves > Gaviiformes > Gaviidae > Gavia > Gavia stellata. Next base: position 74,506,884 of record NC_082594.1, read on the forward strand.
GCAGAGAGCGAGAGGGTGTCAACAAAAAGATCCAGATGAACACTGAAAGCCTGGAGGAGGCTCAGGCTGTCAGGAGAGAACAGGGCACTGAAGACTACACTCCAGCACACATGTGGACAATGGAGTTTGCAAAAACGCTCCAAATTAATGGCAGGTTATCAGCACGTGAAACGCTGTGGCTTTTGCTACGCTCGTATGCGGATTTGTGATGTTCTCATTCATTCCAGGAATACGCATAGGAAGTGTGAACGCTGGGGATGCAATGTTGTTGGATTTGCTTATATTGCTAGTAAAAATTATTTTGCTTCTGTAATTCTGTTAGTAAATTTATGAAAAAAGCAAAGTAACGTCATATATTTGCACTAGAGAAAGTAGTGCTTAGCATATGCTTCAAGTCTCTGAAAATAATGCATTCAACATGCCACTGAGGTACTACGTGGAACATCGTATCTTGCACTTGCTGAAGAATCTGCAATGGAAACAAAAAGATACGCAAAATATACTAGTAAATTATGAAATCACATCTAGAAAAGACTGCAAAGAGAAAGTTTTCGTGTTGCTCAGTTGGATTTAGGATTTCACATCCATAAACCTGTACAGTGAAACAGGAGCTAACTGGGGTCTGGGCTCAAATCGATCATTTTTCCAATACTGAGTTTTGCAACTTCTCGGTTTCCACAGATTAAAACTGACCAGAGCTGGGTGGCAAGCCAGGCTTGGTTCTGGTTTCATCATCTGTCTTTTCAGAGCAAAAATAGGGTTTCCAACACCCCCTATGAAGGTTTTTATGGAGAAAATCATCATGTACTTCTGGTTTTGAAGTTAAGATAAATAAACATAGAGATAAATAAATACGATCATAGCCCATGTATTCTAAACATGTCCCCTCTGTAGAGGTGGAGGATTTATTTCTCAGCAGGGAATAATGTGCCTGCAAACAGGCCGGCCATTGTGTGAAACTCATGTAGCTCAGACCAACAGAGAAGGGCTTTCACATTCCTGACCAACTTTCCAGGCGGGAGAGCCCTGCCTGCCCAACCCCGGGGGCTGGGGGCAGAGGGGGGTGGTGGGGAATTCCACCGGTGGTGCCCTCCACCCGTGGAAGGGGCGGCTCCTCTGCACTCCCGCTGCACTGCCTTCGCTGTGTGGAAGCTGGGTGTCTAGCTGAACTGGTCTCCTATGCTTCAAAGAAGGATACAGACACCTCTAATGGACAAATCATCCCAGCCTGAAGTAGGGAGGGGTCCGTGATGGCAAGCTTGAGGTGTCTACACGAAAGCCACACATCTAAACTTCCGCTTGTAGTCCCTGGAGATGTAGAGTCAATGCAGTCAGCACAGTGAGAAAGGGACACCCCAACCACAGTCAGGTGTCCACTGCAGGATGAGATTAAAAACTCTCCAGACTTTATTGACTGTATTGATTAAGCCTCCACATCCCAAAATGGGGAGAATAGGCACATCCAACCTAAATGATTCTATGATTCTATGAGTTGACGTGTGGACGCCTTCACCTTAGACACCTAGATTTAGGAGGGATGAAGCCTTAGGTGATACAGTTTAGTGGTTCCCCGGAGCGAGATGTCTGTCTCCCGCACAATGAATGGGAAGAGGGAGATGCCTTTGCAAGGGGTCTTTCTAGCAGGGAATTATTTGATCCCCTAAGGCAGGTGTCCACATTCACCACCCTGTAGCTACATCCTTGCTTCCCTGCGCTCCCTGGGGCTGCACTAAGCAAATGCACGCCAGGCTCAGACAAGCCCGAGTCCAGCTGTGCCCGGGCTCTTTCCTGACCTGCCTTGTCTGTTCCTTTCTCCTCCAGTTACCATTTTTCTACTTGTATGCTCCTGGCTCTTCCTCTTATTTCCTACACCTGTGAGGGCCTGTCTGCAATAGAGAGGAGATCTGGAGGTGAGAAGGATGGTGAGAAGAGTGGAAGCGAGCAGAACTGGTGAAAACAGAGGGTGAGTGTGACAACTGGCTGGCTTCCTCTGCAGTTACCGATCAGGAACAGTAGAGTTTTCCAGCAACACTGCCCACTCAGTGGCAAGTTAATAGTTGGATGTTGATTTGCCATCTTGAACTGACTATCCACGAAGCCTGTGCTGATATATGCCAGAGCTGAAGAAAACAAACTCAATTAACCTGCAAACTTAAATGAAAGATTCACCTTCTGGAGCACACGGGAGCAAGCAGTCGCTCCAGGCGGGGCTGCAGCAAGGAAAACCAGAGGAAATCCATCTCTGGCAGCCAGCCCTGTGATCTTTTTCTTTCAGGGTGAGGCTAAGACTGTACTGGTGGTCCTGTCATTCGGGCCCCGGTGATATTAAACAAACCTATCCCCCACTCTATATGGACTCTAGTGTTGGAGGTCTCCGAGTGCTTCATATCAAGATACAGTATTCGTCACACTGGTCAGCCCAGCACCGAGCGTGCCTCACCAGCAGCAGGGGGGCCCACAAGGAAGAGCAGAGCTCCCATGAACTTTCGATCCTTGCTCACAGAACGCTGCTGGCAAGGAGGCGGGTGTGCATCCCAGCCCTGTTGTCTGTGCCTGGATCCACTGTGAAAGGCTCCATGCAACAGGTCATGGGATGCGGTCGGGGAGGGATGCAGATAACAATGGTACCCTTTCAGCACTGGGCCCTGAAAGGTGGCATTCACTGCCTGCCCGACACTGCTGCTTCTCCCAACTGTAGTCCCCAGCCATTGCAGCTGCCCTGCACGCCAAACACTGCCTGTCTTCTCAGGTCAGGGAGCTGCTGGATATGTATACCCTCCTTCAGGGGCCCAAGGACAGGAGAGCAGCATCCAAATGATACACAGAGGACTACTAGGACCATTACGTGACTCTCTGTATAAGAAGATGCAATTACAAGAGCGAACACCCTTTTATGCATGAGCACATACGTCAACACAAGCATGAGACAGTACTCATTGCACAAGAGAAGCTTCATGTTCAAAAGTCATCCCATATCCTTAGGGTTAATCATAACTCAGCTGAGGCAATTATAAAGATAAATCTTTATCTGTGTGGATCTCTCATCTACATAGAGAAACAAATACTGAGTAGCTCCAAATTCTACATCTCTCTGCACCTATGCCAGCCTCCACATCTACTCCAGAGTAACCACGTATGCCCCCTCTCCTCTTCCCCACCCTGCACTGGTCTGGAGTGGAGCGAGAAAAATGATTACTCCAGGATAGTTATGCTGGTGTCTATGCAGAGGCAAACCTCAGTCTTAAATAAGGTTATGAAGCCTTTATTTCTGTGTGTCAGGCAGAGCAGAGAATATGTCTCTAGCAGACGTGAAAGTAGTTTGTTTAAACTGGGAAGTTTTCTGAATTTTCATAAAAGAAAGTATTTGACTGCTATGATTTTTCAGTAAAGTTTAATATTGGTTTACAAGGTTTTTTTCTTCCCATCAAGTTACATATTCCTCTCCCATTTTTTTGCCATTAATGCGTATAATTAATAATAATACATAATGAGAATTAATAATACACACATACATTTTTTACAATTCTGCTAGGAAAGTTATAACATTATCACACATTACCTAGTATGTCCCAGCCCTGTTTCACAGAATCCATCCTGTTAGTCTGGTTGAGAAGAAAAATCTCCACCTCTGCAGGGTTTAACACAACATTTGCCAAACTGGTGAAAAGAATTTTCTTTCCAGGCTCTTTAAAGCATAGCTGGCTTCTGTAAGCTCACCTATAAGTACGTCTTACCATAAACCTTTGTCTCCACATCGGACTTGAACGGAGGAGAGGTGTATTTCACAAGACACTGTTTCATCTCACTTCACAGTTTTTCTTCCTGATTTTTTACTCTCCATGGGAAAGCAGCGTTCATGTCTTTGGGAATGGCAGAGATGTCTCACATTAACATCAACAAGGCTGTTAAAAGGTCCAGACCCAGTAATGCCCACTGTCTTTTTTTGGCTTCTCCTCTTCTATCTGCTATATTGGTTTTTTGTGCTGGCCGCAGACTTTGTCAGGACTCTTCAAGAGGTAACTCATCATGGGTGACCTGGGTCTTTCACTTCTTTAAGGGTCCAGTATCCTATAACTGAAAACTGCAGGGTTATAATGACTGATTAAAAATTTAGTAAAAACTCTATTCACCAATGTAACTTCATCAGACCAAAAGCCATTCCGAAAGAAAACCAGCTCTGGCCCATCGCCAGGGGCATCCTTCAGGGACCACAGCCAACCTTGCATTTCTGACTTACTTACATACAAATGCTCGTCTCTGAAGGGTGGATCTCATCAGAGATCTCTGCGTTGCAACCCCTCCCAACACAGGAGTAGCATGGTTAAGATGTTATTATTAGGAGCTACTGTCTTCTTCAGGCAATAGACAAGTTACTGAAAACTCATGAAATTACTCCAAGACCAGCTACATCAGTAAATGAGCGCTCAGTAGATGCAATTCACCTCTTTCCTAAAAGCAGCAGGAAAGCTCGATCTAGGCTTTGTTGGGTAGAGGGGGCACTGACTACTCCTGCAAACACTACTGTCTCAGAGTAGTTTTGAGACCACAAAGTAACCTGAATCTCCCAGAGGTGCCACAGGGCAGTTGTTTTACCATGTCCCGTAAGGCCTTAGCAGCAATTGTCACCACTCTGTAAGAGACGAGAAGGTGATAAGACAGTTTGTACCACTCCCAAATGGAGGGAAACAGCTTGTACAGCTATCTTTCAGACTAAACAGCCTGTAAGCAAGTTCTAGCTAGGGATTTTGTCTCCCCACTTCTGCCTTCAAAGCCTTGCATAAATGGATATCCCAAAAACCCACTTTGAGTGTGTGAGCCATTTCTGTGGCCACCTACTGTAAACAAATGTTTGCTCAAACTGTTTTCTATTAATCATCTCTACATTCTCTAACTCTTACATCTTTGGAAAACAATGCCTAGATCAACACTAATTTGTTTATAAACATGTAAGGGCAATCTGACTTGCATTTCTTGGCCGTGGTTATGCTGACCACATCCTTCCCAGCTCTTGTGACACAGTGTGACACAAGTAAGCACAGTCACCTTTTGCCTTCTCTTTCCTCTTCCCACTCAGCGCTCACCACTTGGAGGCTACTTTCATGGGCATGGCAACGTACGTTTTACCGGACCGGTGAGCATCTGTGCTGTTTGTCCTTGCTCCCCTTTTCAGGATGGCAGCCTTTTCTCGGTGGGATGAGCCAATTCTCTGCAGTGCACTGCCTGGCAAGAACGAAGCCTTGACCCCATGAAAGAAATGTGTGTAGCACTCCTACGAGATCACTTTTATCAATGCATCTTATGTGTTGAAACAGCTTTTCTGTACAATGCAGGAACTCCAATCTCCTGACTCCCGGTCCTGTGCCTTAACCACAGAGGAAGCTTGAAAATCTCCCACAGGCTTCTCCTCCCCTGGTCATGCCTATGCATGGGTATCTTAACACCACTGCACAATGTCTGGGACCAAGCAAGACCATCTTGGAAGCAAACATCAAAATGGTATTGACATCCTGCAGCATGCAGGCAGTTCTATTTGTTGAACCGAGCCTGAGGGGCAAACCTAGGGAATGAAGCCAAAAGTGATTTCACTTGGAGCGAAGACAATTGTCACCTGGAGTTGTACTTGCCTGCTTTTATGAAGAACTTTATAGCAAACACATTTCTTACTCCCAGGGGCTCTCCTCCCCTGACACATATAATACATAATATTTGTCTTCTGATAGCATGCAAAAAAGGTTAAATAGACTACTGCCATTCAAAATAGTTGCCATTGTCACAACAAACAACTTGGATTTGTGCATAAGAAACGAGAAAGACAAATTACCTGGACACATTATGGCATTGCCACTGAAGTAGCCAAGGCCCACAATACAAAATTTGGGTCAGCTTCATCCCAGCTCCAGGACAGACGATAACTAACCTTACATTGAGCTTGATAACACCTACTTTACCCACCACCGTAATCATTTGAGCAAGTTTGAATTGGTAAAATGTGTCTACACAACATTTATTTATCCATGCCATGGGGCTGTGGCATTTTTGATCTGACAGTAAAAGCCTGGAAGCTGGACTTCCAGCCCCCTAGCCTGACAATGCCGGGTTATTCCAGCAAAGGAGCCAGCTAGGATGCAAACATTGAGTCTGCAAACAACATCAAGATGAAAGGCTTCCACAAGCTACTAAGAAGAAAAAAAAATGCATTGGAAACAGCAAAACGAGGCAGTTTCAAAATGCTGGAGGCACCCAGGGAGCCCTGTGTTGCAGGGGCTCCCCCAGCACCACCCGCTTTACCTGATGGCATCCTTTGTCCATGGCCTCCCTGCCTCTCGGGGAGCACTGGGAGTATCCGTCTGCTAGGGATGACAGATCCTTGTCCCCTCACCCTTCCCCGCATGCGGCCACGTGCTCCCACCACTTCCCCCCCACCAGCCAGACTCCAGCCTCCATGCATCCCGTTCTCCAGCGGCCAAAGCGGCGGCTGTCCACGAGGTTGTTCTTTGCTGACAGGAAGCACGCTCCCAGCTCAGCAGGGCTTCCCCCCGGCAGCCATAAAAGAAACAGCCGTGACCAGCACACGGCCCCTGCCTCCGGGAGGAGAGCAGGCATTTTGGCAGGTATTTGCAGTCTCAGGACACTACTAAAAATGAATGATAAGAAGGACTCAAGAGCAGGGCTGGCGTAGCGCTGCTTGCTCTCCTGTCTCCATCTTACTGGGCCAGGGCAATTGGTTGTGCAACCACCTAATAAACCAGAGGAAGGAAATGATCCCATTGACAAACAGCCACCAACAGCTTTCGGGCAGGGGGTGAGGAAGGAGTCACTTTATCAATCCAGTGTACGGGTCTTCCCTGCTCTGAGAGAGCAGCACCGCAGCCCAGCCAGGGCACGGGGCAGGCGGAGGAGAAACCCCTCTGCATGGCTTTCACCAGCATTTTAGTGCAGACCTGGTCCTTGAAAAAGGAAAATGCAACGGCTGAACTCACAGCTTGCTTCCAGAGCTGCCTGAAGGACTGTCATTTGCTGCTTCATTGCTCCACCATTTAGTTTCTCTCCTCAGGCCGACAGACGTATCCACACCACTGTATTAAACTGAGCACTGGCAACAGAGGGTCAGCACCCGCCTCAATCTAATGTAGCTGTGAGCAGCCTCGCTGTAAGGCCATGAACCACAAACACCGCTGCGCTGGGGTGCTGTGGGGTGCTAGGCTCACCTGGGGCAGAGGACACCAACTCGTCCCACCACACCATGCTCAGCCAGAGCTGTGGCATTCCCCCAGCGGACACATGGCTCTGGCTGGAGCTGCAGGAAGGTGCTAGAGGACTCTTGCAGCTCAGAACGACAGCCTGTCTTTATCCTAAATGATCACAAGCCCCGATGGGGTCAGGGAGAGCTGTCTATGCAGAGGAGTTGGCATCTGGTTAAGGAAGCTGTTATTGAAAAAGAAAAGATGCTGTTGAGCCAGTGCAGGTCCACACTGGAAAAGCAAGCAGCTTGAAAAGCTTCAGTGTCTTCACTCATAGCAACTGATAAAGATTTCAAGGGTATTGTCTATAGTAAGTTCAGAGGTCTCAAGGCACCTTGGTTAGAACATGATGGACAGGGCACCATTGCAGAGTCTATTCTACTTACTAGAAATTCATTTTTAGAGAAGCTAATAATGAATAGAGCATTGCAGGAATAACAAATAAGCTGAGATAACTCAAGAAATCGTTTTGGGCAGCTGCTTGACTGAGAGTAGATCAAGTATCATCAGATTATCACCAAGAGATGGCTAACAAGATTTTAAAAAACACTTATTGACCAAAATTCATGATCTGCCTAGACTGGGCATTCTGGTGCTTAACTGTATCTAAAGTTAGAAAGTGGGAGGGGTGGGGTGGGGTGTCAAGTACCTCTGCTGTAAGGACACTATTTCTTCTCGACCTGCTTTGGATAACTGTGGACAACTGGTCATTTCCTTTTTTACCCCAATGTTTTACAGATTGAGAGATTTACCATGGTGTTTTCATCCAGCTTTTCTGCATCAGACATTCCCACTCTTCTCAACCTCTCCTTCATCTCCGTGTTCTAAGACTGCCAGAGATGTGGTTCCTTTTGTACTTTCTCCAGGGAGGATGCCTGTGTCTTAGGGAACACTGAGGAGCACTCCAGCCAAGGCTTTATTCATTATCAGGTTAAAAGGGACTTTCTGCCTCTGCATGCCAGTGAAACTCCCCTGGAAGGATACTTGCTCCTTTTGTAACTGCTCATCATTGCTAAATTGTTTGGTCTGTGGTCCTCACATCCTTTTCTCTGCTAGCATTGCCTAATCAAGAAATTCTTACGATGTTGATTGGCCCTGACTACAGATAAAGGGACTACACACACTCTTGACTTCTTCATGAAGCTGCAGGCCACAGCTTCATTTACACACATCATGGCATCTAGAAAAGCCAGTATCCAGTATCCCTGTGTGAATTGCCAGTATAGCCCACTCCCAATACAGAAAACCTAGTCTACTACACCTCCAGGTGGAGACATTTGGAAAAAGCTCAAAGTCTGTCAGACCTCAGACACATCCTGCCAGTGTGGGCCTACCCTCAGCTACGGTTGGAGGTCCTGCAGCCTGTCCTCATAGCTTTCACCTTGGCAGGAAGGAGCTTGGTCTTGGGAGCCGACTCATCAGAGTACTGCCTACGGGCCATACCCTCCCCAAACACACATCCAGTTGGCTGGACACCTCTGTGCCTCTCTATGGATTTTCCAGCTGCCTACCCAGTCCTTGTCAGACACAGAACAGCACTGTGAAACTGCTCTCAAAGAGAACTTTTCAGCCTGCTGGGTATAAATCTGCTTCTTCACATGCTTGCCATCAATACTGACATTTGGATGTCCACTTCTCCACACCTCAGTGATCATCTCCAGATAGGGCACCATACAACTAATTCCTCAGCCGCACAGCCAGGTAATAAATCGTGTCTGACCATACTTGCAAGGGTATGCGGAAGGAGAGTGTCCGCTCCTTTGAGAGTATCTTGTCAAAGGAGCCATAAACAAGAACGAAGACAAACCTGAGCGACACGTGATGGGGGAGGTCAGGACGAGAACAAACCTGGTTAGTTGCACTAATTGGTAAGGATGTGTAGAGTGTGGGAATGCTTATTTTATCAGTCAGGAGGATAAGGAAAGGGAGGGAGACAAACACACAGAGCCCTGAAACCTGAACAGTTGGCGTAAACAAACGCAATAACCAGAAACAAAGCTGGTCAGTCACAGTATCTGATGGGCTAGCAGGCAAACTGGGACTTTGCAACTGACAGGGATGCAAACCTGAGGGTCCAGGGTGTTGTCTGCGTGATCGCACTCTCTATCCCATGTGTACGTGTGCCGCAAGGACTGCGTGCTGGCTACCGGTGAGATCTGTGCGAGTGAAAGCTGGTGCCGGCTACTGGCACAAGTAGGGTCTCAGCACCAGCTACTGGAGCGGGTGGGGGTCTTTAACCCCTAGCCACTGGGGTGGGAACGGTGTGTGGGACTGGCCGTGTCAGTGTCCTGTGCCTGTCCGCGTCTATGTGTGTGTCTCTGGGACACGTGTGCAGCTTCGCCACTGGTTGAACCTGCGAAGGGGAAGAGGCAGCCACGTCACTGTTCCCAGGTCCCCAGGGTAGGGTCCAGCATTTGGGCAGCAAGGTCCTGGGCCACAGTTTCCAGAGGAGGTGGCCACACTCTTAACATCCCTTAACAACAGAGCAACAGCCATAAAATATCCCATCACGTTCCTGTCACTCTGCCAAGGTCATATGCACCCAAGGGGACCAACATGCTCCCATTTAGCTGGCTCCTAGACCATACCAGCCATTTTGCAGTGTATTTTCATCCTCTAGTACTTGTAGTATGGTCCATCATATGACAAGTCTGTGCTATTAAATTAAGTCACTTTATTGCAGCGACAGGCAACACAACTGTTCCCTGGGTACCATCAGCCTAAATCCCTAATCTCTCCTATTGGTGTTAGCAACTCATTGTACAGTAGATCCACATCTGCAACTAAAACGGCTTCCTTTGTTCCGAAATGTAGAATTCCAAAAGCAGCACAGCTCTACCCCACATGGGTAACTCCAGTCACATAAGTGCCACAGACTGGAGCCTGCTCAGTGCTTCTGCAAGGAAGCAGCAGCCCCCAGGATCACAGGAAGGAAGGTGCCTGGTTTGCACGACAAAACATCCATTTCCTTCCTGGCTTTGCCAAGCCAGTTCTCCCCCAGAAATCCTCCATCCTCTGCAGGAGCATGGAGGAAGAGCAACTCACTCAGGCCAGCCCAAATCCCACCCAGCCCCATACACAAGTATTTCAATGCATTTGATTTCTTCCTTCTATGCGCAACACTTCATAACCCATTGACTTTTGCATCGCTCAGGTCAGACAGCCCTTCTCTTTATCAGCTTCACTTTGGACATGGACCCTGCTCTCTAGTTTATTTTTAGGGGTGCTTCTAAGTCGATGTGATGAAAACTGATGGAAAACTTGAGAAGCAGCAGAAGCAGGAAGGACAGGTGCAGGAGTCTGAGTCAAATTTTTTTTCCAGTTTAGGAGGGCCCTTAAAACTCTGCATGCAGTTTTACCTCCACCTGCTTTAAGAGTCTTAGTTTACTTATAAAAGAACATTATAAAGGAAGGGAGAGTATCAAAAGCCATAATAAAGCAAACCTGCCTCATCTGTTAACTACTAGGTCGAAGCATTAGAATGGTTTCATAATTTGTGGTTGGCAAATCACATGTTCATGCCACAAATGTCAAACGTATCAAAACAACTGTTAGGAAAATTATCACTTGGAAATTCTGGAAAGAATTTGCTCAAAACAGATCAGTTTCTGAAGCTAAAGAGCATCTTTTCTTCAAAATAGTGGTGAAATACTTTACACAGAGGAATTAATTCAAAAGTCTGTCTTCTAGGAAAAGAAACCACAGCTTCATCTACTTGGTCATTCTTTAATTTCTCCCCTTTTGAACCTTTGAAATGGCACACTGGTTTGGGAAGAAGCATTAAGTGTCATGTCATGGCCACAGGTGAAACTTTTCATAAAGAGTGAGAAGGGAGAGCAGCCCCCAATGCTGCAATCATTCTAATTTTGTGCATTTTGATTTTGTACTTTCTTGCATTTTCTGTTCCTATGAGTTGCTGCTAAACAGGGTAACAAAGCTCAGCTGACCACCAAGACTGAACCACACTGGCACTTTTTGCCCACACATGCTGATGAAGTTCTTACAGTGACCTTGGACTTTTATTTTCTGGAAGTGCTGTACCCCATCCCTATTAAGGTTTATCATCAGTAGTGAGTGTATGAAATTGCCCAATGAGAATTTAATTTCTTTTCACTTAACGCTGAACCAGTTACAAAAGAGCTCTTTAGACCCCAAGAGAGGATACTAGAGGATTTTGTATTATATCATGTGCGTGACTCCACGTCCTCGAAACAAACTTCTCAAAAATGCTTCTGCCGAAACGTTTTTCAGGTCATGATGCCAGTGCATCACACCCAAACTCCATGGAGAGAGCTGATCAGGGATGACCACAGCCAGGAAACAACTGAGACAATTCTACTCTCTGTTTCTGTGAGATCTTTGTGCAATCTTACTTGCTGGCCATCAGATGATGCATTGCAAAGCTGAATAACGGTGCCTTGCAGATACACCATCAATGTTCACATTTGAGACAAACATGCAAATCAGCAGAATGTTTTCCAAGAATTAGATGCATCAATTCACAAATAGTTTGTGTGTCACATTCATAGTTGTGTTGTTTTGCTGCAGTTTTCACTTAAGGTAAGGACATGACTCCACAATAGAGCAACTTTTCCACCAATCTCACACCCTTGAACACCAGTTGAGTAAAAACAACTATGTTGGCATGTTTTATTTAACACCATAATTTTTAACTAAGATTCATTGGGAGATTAACCTTGAAAGGCAACATCTACAGGAAACTACACATCTGTACATTTTCTTTAAACTAAAAAAGTGAAAATATTTTATCAATGAGATCTTTGGAAGCCACTACTTCCCTTTTTTCTAGAAGGGTGCTGCATGGTTTAGTTTTGCACATAGTCTGCTAATAAAGATGCTTGCAGGGGAGGCAAGTACCTATATATGCTGGCCTGAAGACTTCTTTGACTAATACAATGTTAAGGAACAAATACCTTGATTAATATTCATACATGTACCATTGCACATGTCCTCTAAACTCCCTGATGGGACTCAATGACCTTCTCTCCTTATTCACACATTGTTTAGCAGCCATTAGGTGGTTTTAGAGGTATCAGGAATTTACCCAGGCAACAAAGAGTAATTTTGAATATGGGGAGGGATTTTTCTCTCAGTCTTCTGCAATTTCATATTGGTAAATCTTTATAATAAAATCAAACCATCATCTTTGGTTTTACAGGGAAATAACATACGAATAAGGGAAAGGAACACTAGCAATCCATTCCTCATTTACAAGGTTGAGTCCTTTTCCTTCTCAGAGTAGTAGTTTGCATCTAAAAGCCAATTAAGAGCAAATCCCATTTTTTGATGACTTGAAACAATGGCCTTTCAAGAAGAACTAGCTACTCAGAAATTAAGTCAGGCCATAGGTGACAAGCATTTCACACTGCAAAAGGGCATCTGAGACTCTTCTGTTAGGATGGGAAAGCAAAGAAGGAGGCTTAAAAACCTTTTATGCGGTTCACTAATTAACAACGTAAACTGCTTCCTTACATAAAGGGTACTTCCTTTTTGCTTTTCTTGGAAGAAAAGCTCTGACATTCTTTTTCTTTCCTAAGCAAGTTATAAAACTTCTCCATGTTACAGTAGTTCAATTTCAAACCCTGCTTCAGGAGCATATGAAGAACGGTAATTGAACTAGGTCTCAGTCCTTGGGCTTGTGGCATTTGGGCATGACTCATCCATCGCATCTGAAAAGCTGACTACAGAATCTCCTTGATCAAGCTGGATGCCTACAGGGCTCCGGTGTTACCATGGCGTGAAGTACAGCAGACGATCACATGAGCACTTCTGTACTAGATTCTCCACTCTTTACCGCAGGAAAAATTCAGTTCAGCAGCAAAGATAAAAGCGGTTGCTTAAGGTTTTGGGGTTTTGCATCTTTAAGACTCAAAAAAGACTCAGCTTTTTTCCATCAGCAGACAGAGAAAATCTGGAGGTCAAGGCACAGGCCTGACTTCTGGAATACCCAGCGAGACAAGAGGATCAGGACAGGAGCATTTATTGCAAGAGATCTTCAGCACTAAGTAGAAGCCTCTACAGATAATGAATTTCAAAACTCTGACATCTTAACAACAAATAGGTAGTTCCACCACTATTTTGAAATACCAAGTATGTCTCAGGAAAACTGATTTCATGACCACAGTTAATACTTAAATTTACAGAAGTTGGAATAGAAGTCAAATGCACACACTAAAAGAAATAAATGAATCAACTCTGAATTGTAAAATGTTAAATATTCTCATATACCTATCCTAACAATTAGTGAAGAAATGGTAGGACATCACCTTCTAATGGATTTTAAAGTAAAATATTAGTGCTTAGGCACAATTAAATCTTATTTTCCTACTCTGAAAAACTAGTGCATACACTGTGTAGTAAACATGTAATACCTGCCTGAAAGCCACTTGATTTCAATGAATTACTCAAACAGGCTACTCTGGATGCACAAGATTTCGTGATCAAGCCTTGTAAAATGATCTAATTTTCTCAGAGACAGTATGTTATACAACTGTCGTCATACTCTTCTACTCACACACATATACATGAAGACATCTGTCCCTTACACTTCCTCAAAAGCAAGTTTTTTCCCAGGTGTCCAGGAACAACTTTACCATTACTGATAATAGCAGCATTAGAAACAACTGCTTAAACAAAGTGTACCTAATCACTACCAATAACATGCCGTGTAGACTTGCTGAGTTTACTATGGCTCATGTTCTGCCTATGGCAATGCACCTACTATAGCTACATATTAGTGGAGCAGCAGCAGCAACGTTTGGTCAACAGCTGTAAATTGCAGAAACATTTCTTAGTAGAGCCATTCATCCCATGTAACAGTCATTACCATTAAAAAAAACACATACTGTTTTTTCTGTGGCAGAACTTTTACTTGGAGGGAAATTATAACTTTTGCATTTACATGGCACAAATTATATACAGTACACTTTCCATGATAAGAATTACGATGCTGTTCACAGAAAGGTATCAAATTTGAGATAAATAATGCATAAGCTAAAATATACAAACCAGGGGTGGAGGTGAAACTATTGGCCATTTTTATTATCTATAGAAGAATTTCAAGGAATAATGTTAATTCAATGTTCAAAAATTTTTAACAAACTCCTAGTAAAGTTAATTGAAATATTTATAATACTATTCAGTTGTTGCACAGTATTTCCAATATACAATCAAGAAGATGCACAGAACACAACACTTAATATGAAAAAACCTATTGCACCCACAATTTAAAGATTTCACTGTCTTTTGGATGCTGCACTACCATATTTATATAAACATTTACAACACTTCAGTAAACACAAAAGGTTCTAAATGTAGTGCAGCATTATGGGGGGCCACTTGCAGCTCTTAAAATAAATGTTAAATGCCCATATACTGTGCCATTTATTCAAAGCTGATGGTTTAAGCTGTAACCCTTAATTCCTACTGTGAGTAGCATAAACACTTTCCCCATGTGCAGAAGATTACCATCCCTCTGACGACATACTCTATATTCTGAGACCTAAACTGTCCTTGGCTTCATTGTCATTTTGGCATTTTGCCTCAGTGCTTGTGACAACTATCCCTTATATTATTTTTTTAATGTCCTGTTAAGTAATCCTGTGTAGAATCTGAAGCAAAAGAATCTGCATCTTCATTATCAGAATCATCACTACTGTCATCAGCCGCTGGCTCTCCTGTCAGTGCTATCCGGGCATAATCATCAGTGTCTATAGACTTGCAGAAGTGAATGGCATACTTCAGTTTTTCCTCTAGTACTTGCTTACAGGAATACCTGGGCAGCTTCAGGAGAAAGAAGCAAGTGTACGACTCAGGAAGGAAGTGGTCTGGAGGATTGTATTTATCCAATACCTGTTCAAAACAAAAAGCATAACATTTTTGATTCATTGTCTGAACCACAAATAAATATCAGAATAATACTTGAGGGGTTTTTTAACAGCATGTTAGGTTTGTGATTCTGACACTGAAGTTTCTTAAAAGAACAATGTAAAGACCAAATCCATTTTCCCTACACTAAGTAAATAAATAAAACCAGACATATATGAGCTTCTTTGATTATGAATATGGGTTGGGAACTATCTAAAAAAGATTGATTACTTCAGCAAATACCAAAATATGATTTGAAGACTGTGCTTTTATAACTTAGCTAAAATGATTACTGAGATGAATGAAATGCTAAATAAATGCCAGCAAAAACAGTTGATGACTGACAGTAGAAAACTATCAAAATCCAGAGAAGCAAATGGCTGGGAAATGAAATTAATATCCACCTGCCCAAGTCAAGAAAGAAAAATATTTATAAACATTTTAGGTCTCTGTTGCACTGTCGAATCTACAATGTAATGTTCCATAAACAGTTTAATGAAATCAGCCTGTTCTCTTGTTATGTCATGCTACTACTTCTCCATTACCAGTTTTTTAAAATAAAACCCCCAAACCCCATCCCACACACCTTACCTGAATAACAAAGTCCCTCCCTCTAAAGTCTGCAATAGTCCTGGGCAGCCTTGTTCTGCCCCACACAAAACGCAGGAAGAGAGATCGTTCTGTATTGGAGAAGGATTCCATTACTTCCCAGAACCACTGTATCAAGGAAGCAGTTGGTTCAATGCCTTTATAAGTTGCTACAGATTTCAGAAGGTGAAGTGGAATATCTGGGCTTCCACATACCTGAAAAAAAATAATATAGTGATAGGCTACAAAAGTCTGATCAAATCAATTAGAGGTGATTTGTCCCCTCCATTCCTTTAAAATATTTAATCAGCTTTTACACTGGCAATATGAACATTCAAATATTTGAAGTGCTGTGCATACTCTCCTATTACAATACTACTAAACATGCGTCTTCCCATCAGGGGACAATAATTAACCTTCTTTCATATTCCTGAATCACATAAAGAATTAAACATTTTACTTGGGATGAATATCACCAATTCACCTCCTAGGTCCCTGTTTTGTGGGTTGTTTTGGGTTTGGTTATTTGTTGCTTCCAGAAATAATTCACTACATCACTCCTCAGCTATATCAAAATAACTTTTTTAACACCAAGAGGGCAATTAAATATTTTCTAGTCCTTCCTTGGACAAAATGTTTGCAATCACAGAGTGAGCACTGTAAATGGTATTTAATGTGTGTTTTGGATTAGTAAGATGTAAGTGAAGAATCTCACTCCAAATTAGTATGACAGAGGTAGCAAAACAGAAATTTATACCATGGTTTCCAGTTCATATCCTGTAAACAGTGAAAGTAGAGGAACTGGAACAACACGAGCCATCCCCTCACGAACTGCTGCAACTTGTTCGTCAAATTCATGAAGTCTGCAGAGACACATTTTCAGAGTTTCTAATGAGTGCCATTTCTAGCAATTATTTCTAGCAATTACTGTAATATCAAGGAAACTTTAACCATTCTCCTCAACTCTCCAGCTATGTGCCAAGGAACACTAATAAACATTTATCACACAAGATACTTGACTTATACCAGTTTCTACACCAATTCATATTGCACAGCAAGCTCAGTATGGAGAGATACCTCCCAATGTTTAGGATATTTTATTTTCAGTATTATTCATGTGCTGTGCCTGGTAAGAACAAACCAACACCCCATTTGGAAACAACGTGCTCTTGGGAAAAAGAACAGCTCTGCTTTGAAACTCTGCCCTCAAATATTCCCAACACTAGACAAACATTATGGTAAAAGAAAAATGGGTCTGAACTAAACCATGATGTCTGAGGACAGGAGTAGTTGTATTTCAAGACAGACACAGATAAGTCTAACACTCTGCTGCCACCCATGATTTGTGTTTTGCTTTTTTTTTTTTCCTGTGAAGAAATTTCTGAGGTGTTTTACAGAGCTCTCCAGAGCAGAGATTCGCATCATTGACAAGTCCTGTCCTCAGGCTTGTCATCACCAAAATAAACAAAGATGTCAGGACAAACGTGGTCTTAAGCATCCACTTTCTCACATGGATTCTATCCAGGTGCTAGTTTTCCTCTCTAGGGCTTCATATAATTAAAAAACTTGTTACTTAATCTAAACATGTTTCTCCCAAAGGACTTAACCGTAAAATGCTTTAGAATTGCTCATGTCCTTTTAGGATAGCCAGAATTGGCAAGAGAACAAAACCATTTCTTCAAAGGAATGTAACATTTTATATAGACATATCATTTATCCATTCCAAATGAAATTTCCCTCTGCTGTCAAAAATAGGTTTAAATATTGGTTCATAACCATTTATAGGGGGAAAAACCCAACAAAACAAAGACTGTAATTCAAGTAGTTGTTGGCAGACACTATAATTACAAACGAATAAGCAAATATACAGTGATGATACAGTCTTGTTCAAGCACTCTCTAAAACAGGTGACTATGATGGAGAGAATAAAGCACCTATGAATCAGTTTCTCATCCAAATTATCTAAATTTCCATAGTTCAATAAGCACTAGGCCCACTGCTTCACATAACAAGATGCCTACGGTTGCTTCTTAGCTGTACTTGTCTACATTAGCTATCTAGGTATTTAAGTAACCAAAGGCCTGTCTTCTCAAATACTGAACAATTATTTCCCATTGATTTCAGTGCAATGTACAGCTTTTGGCACCTGTGGGTGAATTTACTTGTCTGCACGCAGGTGTCAGACTTATTTTACGGTGTCCAGGGAATGAACATTTTGGTTTGTGTATTCCAGCTTAGATAAGAATATAATAAGAATTCATCTGGGACTGGTCTTGACTGCAACTGATGATATGAAAAACTGTGGGAGCAGTAGTACTAAATCTAAGCTCTCTTCACACAGAACTTAATGATCAAGCACAGGAAGAACTAGATGGACGGGGGGCATTCTCCACCTGTAGAACTGGCTACCAAAACTTTTCTATCAGGGGAGCTATTAAAATCTAGAGCCATACCTGCTAGTTTCTTTTGTTTCCTAAAAATTAACTTTCATCTTTTCTCCTTGGAGAGATTAAAAGAAATCAGAAAATCAACACTGTAATCACATGAAAATATTAAAGTAGTATATTGATTAAAAGCAAATGCTTATTCATGTTAATAATTTGAATTACTTATTCAACAGACCTGTAGTTTATTGCCAGCCTCACATATTCAGCTCTATTATCCAGTGTAATATGGGTGTACTTGGAACTCAGCTGAATATCTTGACCACTTGCATTAGGCACAGTGAATGGGAGGCTCATAGCTTCAAACTCTTCTGAAGTAGCTTCGTTGTCTCGAATGTACATAAGCCCAGGAATAAAATCTTTATCAACCTTTTGAAAATAACAAGCCCAAGTTAAAGTAAATTTACTAGCACCAAACAACAGCGTCTCTTGCATACCAAAAGCAGTGCGTCACGTGTCATCTACCAAAAGCATTGTCAGATGTCTGACCACAACCCATCTAACTGAATTTGAAAGCCATAAAATGCCTTAGTATTTTACACAAAATTTCATTATACTGGGATGTGGGACAGTGCATGTGTGCTAGATTTCAATGCTTTTGTGAGCATTTGCCAAGAAACTATATTATATGAGAAAATGGATATAAAGCTTAAAAACATAATCACGTCCACAAAGTACAATGCTGGTTTTGTTACAAAAGGAATCCCCTTAATGACAAGTAAATGACTCAATGCTTTTACAGTAAGTACATTTCTACGTGACAGTACTTGAGAAGAAACTCTTCTTTGTAATGAAGACCTAACTCTTACTCCACATTTACTGAGCTCAGTAAACAGAAATTGAAAGCTTGTGACGTTCAGTATATAGGCAGAAACTATTTGCAGTAGTAGTTTGAACTAATTTTCTTTTACTTCAAAACAATGTAGGCATGTGCACCCAATCCGTTACCGCATCTTTGCACAGCAGACAGTAACAGCTACAGAAAGGTCGACTGGAAAGTAGGAGTTCAACCACAAACATTTATCTAGTCAAACCCATGAGAAGATTTGAGAATGCTCTAGAATTCAAATAGCTTATTTAACTACTTTTGAACAACTTGTAAATCTACAGTTTTAACAGCGAGTACAAGTCATCGTTATATACTGGCCCAAAAGGTAAAAAGGCCAGTCAAAATACAAACATATAGAAACCAGGGAAGCTAATCACTGGAGAAAAATTTATGCTAAGAGTCCACTTGTCTTCTGTAAGTTGTATCCTACTCAGAAACTTCATATTTACCTCACTGAGATCAGCAATTGTTAGGTTCATTCCTGCAAGCTGTTTCCACACTGGCTCAGCCAGGTTGAGGCTCAGAGGGCTGCCAGTCCGGATAGCAATACCCAAAAGTACACCTGTAAGTTTAAACATATTTTTCAATTATTTTTTTTTGTTAAGATTCCCAATATTCTGAACAGGTAATGCAAGTAGAATGTCACAAATTTGCTACAAAATTACCAAGAAAACGAAACATGTTCATATGCAAGAGGGACTTGGCAGCAGGATTTAATAGGAAGCAATCTCTGTTTGCTCCAGATTCATCTCTTCCATTTGGTGTCACAATTAACAGAGGGGTCAGCCCATTCTGAAGCTCCTCGCACATTTCTGCTATTGATTCACTATAACCTCCACCGCAATCATCCACAGATTCACCTTGGAGAAGAAAAAGGCTCAGAATTAAATGTTCTTTCAAAAATAAATGAAGTATTGAAACAAACCGTATTTCCTTCCACAGGGATGATTCAGTAAACAGAAGTTTACTAAAAGCTACACTGCCATATCTGAAAACCCTTTATGTTTTGCTTTATATTTGGATATTTCCAGTTCATCATAAATCATATTATTTAGAAGATTATACAATATATCACAGTGCCAAAAATGCTATTTTGCCAGAGTGTAACTAATATTTTTGTGTTATACACTAAGCAAAATAAAATAGAATAGAGGTAGAAAAAGAAAGTCAAAGCAACACAATTCCTAAGTAACATTTTAAAGTAGATATGTTTAATATATCTTACATACAGTAGATAGAAAGGCTCTTCAATCTAAAATATTTTTCAACAAAAAGCTCAAAGTGATATGTGAATTGTAAAAACAACCCTAAGAGTAAAGGACTAAGGACTAAAGGGCTAAAGGGCTAAAGAGTAGCCAGGACTATTTATCAATTCAGACAGCTGAAAAACAGGTTTAGGTTTTGCAGAATGTTTGTTGTAAGCAAAAGAGTTGCTCCTGGAATCTGAGGACAATTACAGACACATTTCCATTAATCTTGAGGTTTTTTATAAAATAATTTAAAAAGGCTTTTTTGCTTCCTAACATTTTAAGCACCTTCCTCCGCCTACACACATATATTGTTTTCCTATATCACTTCCTTCTTTCAGGTCCTCCAAAAAAGTACATCTGAAGAAAACAGTAGTTATGTGCAAAATGGGGGGGGGGGGGGGGGGGCGGGAAGGTGTGTGTGTGTCAAGAATCCTCTTACCAACAAACTTGACTTTCCAAACACGATGAGGAAGCAGAAGGCTATCTGGGCTAAAGGAACTCATTTTAGCACACATCTGTCCAAACACTGACTTTGTACCATCAGGCCCAGCCAGTCCTCCTTTACTCCTAGAACGTTTTACCTATTGAGTAAGCACATTATAAAAAGTCACTGTAAGAACATATTTAAGCTGGCATCACTGTGCAGATCAGACCATAAGATTAATGTTTATAAAATACTAATGTGTTCAGTGAAACATTTGCAGAGGTCCACAGTGTATCTTGTATATACGTGACATATACAGAGGAAGAACCAAATTTCAAAATTACAGCACTACAGTATTTTTCAGTACCATCCAATATCCATCTCCAGATATAGGTATCACAGACTCCTATTACATATCCCGATCCTCTCCAGGACAATGAAAGCACTTAACATCTCAGGCTCTTAGAAGTCCAGAACATTTTCACAAGCACATAATGGTTGAGGTCAGAAGGGACCTCTGGAGGTCCTGCTCAAGCAGGGCTGCCTACAGCCAGCTGCCCAGGACCATGTCCAGACAGCTTTCAAGTACCTCCAAGGACAGAAACTCTACAGCCTCCCTGGGCAACCTGTGCCAGTGCTTGGTCACCCTCACAGTGAAAAAGCATTTCCTGATGGTCAGAGGGAACCTCCTGTGTTTCAGTTTGTGCCCATTGCCTCTGGTCCTGCCACTGGGCACCACTGAGCAAAGCCTGGCTCCATCTTCTTTACACCTTCCCTTCAGATATTTATATACATTAATGAGTTCCCCCCCAAGCCTTCTTGAGGCTAAACAGTCCCAGCTCTCTCAGCCTTTCCTCATAGGAGAGATGTTCCAGTCCCTTTATCAGCTTTGTGGCCCTTTGTTCGACTCTCTCCAGTATGTCCCATATCTCTTGTACTGGGGAACCCAGAACTGGACCCAGTATTCCCGGTGTGGCCTCACCAGTGCTGAGTAGAGGGGAAGGATCACCTGTGCTGGCAACACTCCTCCTAACGCAGCCCAGGACACCCATTAACCTTCTTTGTGGCAAGGGCACATTGGTGGTTCACGTTCAACTTGGTGTCCACCAGGACCCCCTGGTTCTTTTCTGCCAAGCTGCTTTCGAGCTGCATTACCCCCAGCATACATTGGTGCATGGGGTTGTTTCTCCCCAAATGCAGGACTTTGCACTTCTCCTTGTTGAACTTCATGAGGTTCCTGTCAGCCCATTTCTCCAGCCTGTCGGGGTCCCTCTGCATGGCAGCACGACCCTCTGGTGTATTAACCACTCCTCCCAGTTTTATATCATCAGCAAACTTGCTGAGGGTACACTCTGTCCCATCATCCAGATCATTAATGAAGATGTTGGCCAGGACTGGACCCGGTATTGACCCATAGGGTACACCACTAGTTACTGGTCTCCAACTAGACTTTATGCCACTGATCACCACCCTCTGGACTTGGCCGTTCAGCTGGTTTTCAACCCACCCTACTGTCTGCTCATCCATCCCATACTTTGTCAGCTTGTTTCTGATATAAAAATAGGACATACCTAAACATTAAGGAGAAAAAGAGTTACTGGTTCCACGATAGGACCTATTGCAGAAGTTGCAGTGCAGCCTATCTCTGTGACATAGCTGTTTAACTGTCAGTGATTACTACGATTATCACCATTTATAAGCACTGCAAATTCCAGCACCTCTGTAACAGTAGAAATTTTTCAACTAATGCTTGGATTGGCACAAATGTGAAAAACAGTATCTGGTTATCCAAATACTGGAAATCCGCTTGCACTACATGTCCTGAACTGACCTGAATGATTATTCTAGGTAATTTCTATAACCTGACATAGTTATAAACTACTTGAAACAATCTTAGTACAAACAATGCTGACCACAATGATGATGGTTATTTTTTTAAATGAAACTAAAAATGTGGAGGTTGATTAGGCCCTAGTAATTTTTCTGTTAGAGCTGGAAACATGCAAAAACAATAGGTCTGTTCATTGCAGCTAGACAGAATGATTCTTAGCAGTTCAGCTGACAACCCTGGGGGATTTCTTCCCTAGATAAGGAATTTTACATTCCCCCAACCACCAATACCTTACTTAGCTTTAATTTCAAACAGTTCACTGTTCATCTACCTCTACTCAGCATTATATCTGTTCATTTTTAAAGGAAAATGGAAAGAGAGAGGGGTATCAGTGATAAAATTTGTTGATAAAAAGTTTTCTTTCCCTATTGCTGAAGCAGCAGCTGATGCCTTGGTAAATCCAATTTTTCTGGATTGCAAACCACTTAGTTAATGCATCCTATCTCTATGCATACATTCGATTGTCAAATCTGGGGAAGTTTTTCATAAATAAGACAGATCAGAGGCTAATTCAGAAAACTGAATACACGTTTTTCTTACATTCATTCATGATAATATTTAAATACGCATCTATGATACTTACTAGGAGCCTCTAAAAAATGAGTAAACACTACCAAAATATATGTGTATACACACAGAGTAACATGTTTCTTAGGCACCTACAGAAAAGGTGTATTTTAAGTTTTGATGAAGGTACGTAAGAAATGGCATGCAAGGAAAATCCCACATATTTTGCTGCAAGAGATGCACACAAAGTGGGTAAGAATACAGAAAGCATTTCACCAGTATAGAGAGGAAAGAAACGGAAAGTAAACAGAAGGCTGGAGAAACACAGTATATTTTTTTTTTTCCCCTTAGTGTTCTGCAATTTGTATTCTCAATCTGCCCTGACTGCAAAGGGACTCCTACACTGCATGTAGCCCACCAATATCCATGAGACTGTTCATTCAGAAATAACCCAGACTCATCCCACTAATCTGTATTTGGTCCCACTTCAAGGTACAGTGCATCTTAATATCGAGTTGTTCTGATGCTGCATACTTCTGACGCTTTGGGGAAAACATCCACCAGATTTCTTTCAGGTTTTATTGAAAGGCTGACACACTCAAGTCCTCCTCATGTATAAGATGTTCTCTATCAACACAAGCTGGTTTTAATTCTATGGATTTCTAATAAATTTGGATGCCCAAGAAGTTTTAAGCTGAGAAATCACCGAGTCTTCTCTTAAAAAGTGGAAAGTATGAGTAGGTCTGTGAAAGCAGTAGTTAATTCACTGTTTTTTCAAACCTCAGACCTAAAATACAAATTAATCAAGTGACAATAAAAAGGCAAGCAATCCTGCCTGAAATGAATAGGATGGCATGTGCATTTGCTATTATACATTTAATTTAGTATTTATTTACTAGCAACACAGAATTTTCATTTAATCTGATCATTTAGATGCAGGAATGGTTACCATTTTACTTTTAACAAAGCAACGTAAGAACACCATGACGGATTATTGGCATTTCTGTCAGCACCTGAATATATTGCTTGCTGACATAGACAAATGCCCATATTAAAAATTATTATGTTATTAGCAAAGAGTAAAACACTTCACTGAAAAATGGCAAAAATTCATACAAATATGTTTAGGCCACAATCCACCACAGGTGTTTTAGCTTTTCATTATAGAGATCTAGAGCACAGGATCTTACTCATGGTTCCAAATTATCCCCTTTAGAGACATAGTAAGTATCCTGTAAAATCTATTTTACTGAATAGGCTGAATAGGGTCAGATATAACCCTCATTGAATACATGCCTTATTAAACACAGATTATGCAGCATGTCAAGTTTTCAAAATATAGTTCCAGTCTTCTTGCTGATGAGATAACTTTCTAGCATAAAAAAGTTAATATGTTGATTAAAGCCCAAGAAGGATTTTCATAAAACAGTCTGCCATCAGAAGATATCAACTTGTGCAAAACCAACTTCTCTTGGACCAGAGAAATGCAGCAGCTCAAAAGCAGCACACAGTGAAGTGTGGAAGAATCAAGTTCAAGAACTTGCCTCAGTGAATAATCACTTACTGTGAGCAGAACCATTGCAACAAAGGGGGAGAGGGCCTTAAATCAGTCTGTAATCTAGTTAAAGCATTTTGAAGTGATAAAGACCAAAATTTAAAGTTCTTTCTTTGAATACGAAGAACAAAACTTTGCATTTGTCTCAAGCAGACTGAGAGCACCTGCTGAAATACTGGCCATGCTGTGGGACTCTCTCCAACCCACCAGAACTTGGGAGAAATGTAGTACTCAGAGACTAACAAAAAAAGTTCACAAAAAGATAACAGCTTATTAGTTGGAATCAGCTAAGAAAGAGAAATATGTACTGTTAACATAGAAGACAGATCTATGAAGAAAACAAACACAATTCAAGGATATGTCATAAAATCAATATCCAGAAGAGGTAGAGAAGTACCAGTGTGATAATTACAAGAGCACAGACAGAGTCTCACCTGTGCCTTCAGGTTTCAGTTATTTATGCTCAAACTGAAATGCTACATAAAAAATACAGTACAAAAAGACGAGGAGTAGAGAAAGACTATTCTACAGCAGACAAAAAAAGCTTAGCCTGATCAGTAGAGGAAAATGAAGGCTGTCATGAAATGAGTGTTCTTTAAAAGCACATTTGATAAAGCAGAAGACAATAACCAGGACGGAGGAATGTTATTTAAACTGAAGTATAACACTTACAAAAGAACAAATAATTCATTCATTGATATGCTCTGCTGTCTTTAAGATCAGATCATTTTTAATCATCACGCTAGTGAGATTTCTGTAACCCACATTTAATAAGGAGCCATAGTGAGGAGGAAAAAAAAAATATTCTTAAAGTGAGATTTCATATATCCGTAAGTGTGACATTCCTCCCATGACAGTAGAGAACACTGAACCAGGAGATCCTTTTTAATATTACATTCCTGAAAGCAGACATTCTCCTTAATAACTGAAATTTGTTTCCCTTTTTAAAAGGAAGAAATTCCTTTCAACTGCTGTAATAATCTCTTTCATCTGAAGGCAAGATATGATTTAGCAGCACTATGAAGTGTGTCTGCCTATAGGTCATAACACACTGTTCATTTGACCACATGAGCTACACCGGTACTTAAATAAGAGGTAAATCTCATCTGCTAGTAAAAGGGTCAGTAAGTGAACTTGAGCACTGGAGCCCTGTCTAGACATGTAACTGTTAGTTCACTTTCTGGCTCAGTCTTCGACTACTTCTATTACACCTTTCCAGAACGAGGCCCAGGTGCCGTTTTGGAACATTTCACTTAACAACCATTCCCAAGAAGTAATATGGATAAAACTGCATTAAGTTTGGTTTCTTCTGCCCTACGCAGTCCTCCAACAGTGTCCCAAACCATCTCTGTGCATTCAAGCTTGCCCTCATACTATACCTCAAAGCATAAAACATCTACTCTCAATTTTATGGTATAAAAATACCAGGCTGGCACTTGGGTGAGTTGCAGTACAGCCATCACATTGTATTTCACACACCTTGAGCAAGAAAACTACATAAACCTACTGTGTCCTACTACCACAAGGGTCCCGAAAGAAAAGATCCAGGGCCAAGTAGTATGTAAGGTGAATGTGGTCTACTCTTAAAGGAATCTGGTCCATGTAAAACTTGACCTCAGGACAAGGGAGTTGTGTTTGGCTTGCTTTTACGCTCCAAGTTAGACAGCTGTTACGTCCAGTTCTGGTACTACCAAAGAAACCACTGAACAACAAGAGAAACTGAGGAAATACTTTGAAAAACAAGTCAGTATCTGAAAACCAACTTTAAACTAAAAGCTAATATGTTTATTTTATATTAAGGAAGACAATGAAGTGAATTGACTGCACCATATAATATATAAACTGTAAGAAGAGTCTTCTAAAAGCAAAGGGATATTAAACCCTAGGTGCAGTTAAACTCACAACTGCAAATATAATGAAAATTTGTAACGTTGACAATTAGCTGTTTGAAACTATGTAAAGCAGCTTTGAATCTTCAATTAAATATTATAAAGGATCAGTTTAAGTATCCACATTTTCATATTCTCTGCAAAAGCTAACTCAAGAAATTGTGACCCGTACTTGGTACTGTGTAATCAGGCCAGAATACAAATATGGTCTTTTTTAGCCTTCACTTGGCTACATCTAGGACAGACTTGTGTTACAGCAATATTTCATTTCCCCCAGAAGCTATGAAGAAGGGAAGTCCTGCAGCTACCAGTTCTTTTCTAGACTTCAAGACAGATTCAAGTAACGAACTGGAATATAAGAGAAAGCCTATCTTAATTAATTAACTCAACAGTAGAAGGAGGACACTAGGAAATGAGCCCAAAACCTACTCACTAGTTTCCTGGTTAAAGTTAATACTTGCACTGCTTTATTGGACATTCTGAATTCACACATACACAAAAAAAGTAACGAGAAAATCTCTGGCACTCTTTTCAGCTTCAACTTCCCAAATAATAAACTAAAACAACACATTTTAATTACATAACATTACCACAAGATATTTTAAGTGCCCATAGAAAATGGCAAAGAAGCAGAAACAGGGTCCAGCCACAACAGGACGTACTTCTGTTCATTAAGAGAAAACTAATTAGTCAAAATTTCACAATTTCTTCATTCGAACCTTACAAAGAGTAAGTTTTCTTACTTTGTACAATATTCAAAAAAAAGAAAACCACCACTAACGGAAAGAAATGCATGAAGACTCTGTAAGACCAGGCTTCAGTCCATTTAAACGAAAACAATGTTTTACTATTCTATGTTACAGAAATATCTATGGAAAAAAGACATATCTGGCCTAAGGCACAACATTACATTTCCTAACGTCAATGATAAGGAAAAAAGCCTGTTTGTATCAAACAGTTCTACAATCAATATGACCACATGTGATGATCAGCAAAGGACAAGAGTTTATCAGCCTGATTTTTAATTATATTCAAGGGCTTTTTTTTCCTTGCCTTTTTTTTCCTTCATGTTCCCTGTTATAAAAGCAACAGCTGAATAATTCATGTGACCATTTGAAAAGGTAAGAAAGGCATCAGAATCACTACTCTCTTGAATTATCTAATGTAGTGAGTTTTTAGAAAGTGCTCCTTGGTCAAGCAGGACATACTTTGCTCATTAGAGTCTAAATCATTCACTTAATATTTCAACAAGTGTCCCTCTCCTCCCAAACAACTACAGTGTGGATGAAATAATATTGGAAAGGAAATGAGCAGCCCTTGCTGCATTCACCTCTTCATTGTTTGATTCTCTGATAAAAATTCAACTCTTCATACTCAAACAGCTGAAAACTAAAGGGACTTGACAAATGTATAGCACTGTGGGCTAAACATACAGATATTAAAATCAAAACTTCAGCTTAAGATACCTGTATTCTGTTGAGCTCTACAACTGGCCCATGCTGACGATCCCTCACCATAGTTGCTTGCACAACTTTTCTGAACGCTGCCTCCTAAAAAAGGAAAATACAAAAACTTAAAATAGAGGCAAAACTGCAGTCAAATAAGAAAGCTAATTTCACAGATAAACACATACTTAGTTCAACTCAGGAAAAAAAAAAAGACACTTCAGCAGAATAGAGAAACTGATCCTGCAATACTATTCTTCAGCAATTTCCTTCTGAGTACATCACAAAACACTAGAAAAGACATAACACACCTCTGAATCTTTCTTTAGAAGAAATGGAAACAAGCATCAAATACTTTTGAAATACTAAAACTAAACACAAGCAACAGAAGATAAAGCTGTGAGATGTTAGTTAAGGATCATGTTATTTGTGCTAACACAATTCAAGTCTGAAAGAGTCAGAATACTAAAAAAGTAAAGAAAGTCTCTCCTGTATCACTCAAAACCATGGCTTGAAAAGCTGTACTGCACCCAGATTCAGTTCTTACTAAGCAACCAACACGCTGCTGAGTGCAGGTATAAATTATTTTATACCAGAATAACATATGTATATGGAGAATAATTAATGTCAGAGAAAAACAATCAAAAAAGCCAAAGAAGAGATCAACTTGCTATGGAAGGCAATAAATAAACAACAAATAAAAAGATAAACTTTTCATGCAAGGTGAAGTATCTGAGGTTCTCCCACTAAATATTTAGATCTAATTTTACACTGTCAGTTTCAAGCAAGCTTTAAAAAGATTTTTAAGTCTTTAGAATCTCTGACAGTAAGCTTGACTTAAATGCATAGGTATGAATATGGCATCGCAACTTCTGGTGTCTCTGTTGAATGCTTTTGACATAAAATATGCCTGATATCACATTTTATCTTTTATCCAAAGCTTTTCTGTAACTGTTCCGCAGAGTCTTTAAGTTATGTTGAATGTGCCTCCTGGACACCCAATTCCAATACTTAAAATCATGCACCTGAAGACTTCCTATTAATAGCACTAACATAGAAAAGTGTCATGAAAAGAATAGCTAGGATTTCCCTTTCCTTTTTCCAGTTTAGGTTTTGATGAGAAATGTGTGGTCTTCTCTTGGTTTGTGACGCATGTATTTTGCTGGATTGCTCTACTGCACAATTTTATTGGGAGGCTAGAGAAAGACACCTTGAGACAATACATGCTAAGGAGTCTCATTACAGGCTATGTGTCTTATTTAAGGACATAGAACAGCACTGCAGAGGGAAACTTAACTGCTTCTCTTTTCAAATATATCTCCCAACAGATTTTGTCTGCTTATATAAGGTTATCATTTTTTGTTAGACAAGTTACTATGACAGCGAGAAAATTCAGATCCAGATCTTTTTAAGAAGATTCAGATCTTTTTAAAGGCTTTCCATATCTGAAGTTTTGAATAACTGTTGTAGCCTTCAAGCATTATAATTACCTAGACTTTATCATGACTGACTTTACTTACAACTATAGAAATTCACTTTCTTTACCAATTTGAGATTGAACTCCTAGGTATTCTGTCTTCACTTTTAGCCTAGTCTAAAACACGTTTGTACCTGCATAGAGCTTTGGATCAACTAGTATATCACCTGATCGTGACAACTGAAATACAAAAAGCAGAAAATGACCACTTCATACTATCTTACATTTTTTCCCAGAATAGCATCTATTGAATACTCTAGAAGAATTCAGCTATACTACAAACTGAAGATTTACAGTGTAAAATTATTTTTAAGATCAACACACAACAGCACTATGATGAAGAACTGAGGAAAACATAATAAGAAGAACACATTCACAAAGAAAGAAGTTTGCATAATCAGAATGCAAATATTTTATATACAACTTACAGAACAAATTGAGATATATAGTTCTATTTTTTTCAGAAACAGTTTAAACAGTACATTTCACTTACAGTTACAAATCACTCCCTTAAAAACATTCTGATAAATACCTTCCCCTGTGATATCAATATTCCCCGTAATGTGTCAAACCCAACTGAGGGTCCTTGGCCAGTTTCATCAAGTCTTCCTTCAAGATCAAACATTGGAATGCAAGGACAGAAGAGTTCAGAAATGTGATGCAACAGCAGAAGCCTGTTTCTCAATGAAATTATGGGAATTTCCTGCAGATGATTGTACTCCATAGGAACCTATGATTAGGCAATGATATCTGAATGTAATTTAGAATTATTATATACTTTACTTTATTAAACAGAACAACAATTTGTAAGTTTTGTAGGTAAATCTATTAGAAATTCAGGTATTTGCTTATTCACACTGTCAAAACTTAATACACAGAGTTCACTTGTTTATAAGAGATAGTAATAGTATCCATTTAAACTGAAACAAGTATTAAGAAACATGACAGACTATTCTTGCTATTCCGTATTTCAAAAATTCTCTTTATCCATAAACAGACGTATTTTACATCCTGTCATCACTACATCCAGGCGTTATAGCTGAAAGATGGAATATTTAAAAAACAATCTCAACGTAAAGCAAGCAATGAACAACAACCTTGCAAGGCATAAGATGTTCACAGCTAGAAAAAAGAATTAAAATTCCTGCCAATTTGCAAACTCAGTTACTATTCTGCATTGGATTAACAACTGAATGAAGAGTCTGTCCCACCTCTGAAAATTGGAAACCTCCTTTGGAAATATGGAATTAAAACAAAGTAACTGGCTGAAACTCAAAGCCAAATCAAAGCACACTGAGCTTATGCAGGGATTTAGAAAGGAAACACGTCTACCAAAAGATCAGCAATAAGCATATCAAGTATGTTTAAAATCTGAATACAATAAGCCAAAAATATTACCTGTGTAGGGAGCTTGCCAGCATTAGCAGGTTTACTGGTTGACCAAGCTAAAGTATGTGCTGAGCCACAGGCTACTCTGTTGATCTTTTTACCCTGAAGTGCTGCAACCAAGCGTGGTCTTTGGATGGCATTAGTTGTTCCATCTCCAAGCTGCCCTTCATCATTATCTCCCCATGTATACACTTCCCCTAAACCAATAAAAATAATTAATTGTTCTGAAACTAAGATAGAAGCTTTCTGCCTTTTTTTATAATTACCATTTATAAATCGTTTAACTGAACAAGGCCTTGGACTGTAATGATTTCTAGGACTGATGGCCATCCTGAAATCCACTATCTAGTGCAGATAAATCTTGAATGACATGGTTAGGCCCATGGTCTAAGTAGAGCAGCTAGTATAAGATGCATTTATTTCCTTGTTATTTGTAAAACTTAGAAGTTCTGTTCCAGAACAGGAGGAAATGGTGGAGCCCAAGAATCACAACAGATACACCAGAAACAGCCTGTATTTGATAGTTTCAGAGCAAAAAAAGCTGATATTAAAAAAAGCATTAGAAAAGGCTTAAAATTTTGTATGAGATGAAAGAAAAGGTCCTATAATAGGTTGTATTACCAGAAAGGACATTAAAATGGGTGCTTACAGTTGCAAGATAATTGGAAAATACTTTGAAAATAGCAACCTTGTTCCTGAGCATTCATTTTCTGCAGCTATATCCTATTTCACTAGCACCTATAAAACATGCTGTTATTGTGCAGACTTGTTAATTAAATGTGGGAGTGAGTCTGCTACAAAGAATATTCAGTATCTCAACATTGTCTGTAAGAAGCAGTATTGTTTGTGCAGTGCTTCATTTAGCACCTCAGCAGGCTCAGAAGACACTGAAAAAACCCAAAACACCACCCAAATCCATTCATTCTACTGCTTGACCAATCTGTAATTACTTTTAGAGCTCTGTATTTTTTCTTTGACCATCAGCGTGTATGAAACTTGAACTCTTTATTTTTTATTTTTTATTAATTAAAAACCTTCAGTTGGTTTTATGGGATAATTTTAAATCAATGACATGCTTGCGGCTGAAGAAATATGCAACATCTGCAAACACAAAATATGTCCATACACATAGAGGACAGTATTTTTAGCAAGGACAACCTACCAACAGCTGATTAAAAAATAAAGTTCCATTTTTTTCAAATTCAGCACTGAGAACTAAGTAAATTATTTGATTTTTATACCATCTTCAGTGCAGCAAACACAGTGCAAAGACCCTGTAGCAATTGCAATGACTTTCTTTCCTTGCAGTCCCTGCACTTGTCGTGGTCTTCTAACATGGTCGTCAGATCCATGACCTAACCGATGATAATCTCCTTTGCCCCTGCACAGAGAAGGTAAGACATTTCAAAACCATGTTTTAATTGTGGAAAAAACTAGAATGACAGACTGTGTCTGATATTTGGCCTGTATATGTATTTATAAACAGTCCAATACCAAAATATTCTCCAAATATTCAACATTAATCATCCATAGCTCGTATAACATGGATGTGATTCTGCTGATAAAGTAAAAGTTCTTAAACTTTCATTATACTGTTCCTACTTATTCTGTGTAGGTCCTTATACCACTTTTGCAAGGGGTTGCTTGGTTTTTTTTCCTCTTAAAATGATCAAGTATTAGAAACGTTCATCTGCAAAAACAATATGTTTACTGACCTCAGAGACTGGAACTTTGTAAAGTTTAAGGATATTTCTAAAGCCATGCAAACAAAGAGGCAGAAAGATCTTGGGAAGGTATTTTGTTTAGTCTTTTTAAACACTTGAGTCTAGTAGTTTAAACTACAAAATTTGGAATGGCATAGGAAGAATAAAACAATGAACTAAAAATCAAATTCTCAGACTACAGCCACCACAAGCTAGACACAATTTTGATAATATATGTGGAAGTTATTTATGCTATCACCTTCTACCCTGCATGACACTTCAGGCTTACACCTCTACTGACCTCCTTGGAACTTTTGCATCTTGTAGTGGTCAATGCCTGGAATGACAACTCTGTGCTTAGGTCTTGAAGACAAAATACTTTGATTTTTCATTCAAATAGCACTACAAGATGTTCCCCAAAGTGGTAGATTTTATTACTAATCAAGACAGAGGAACTCAAAAAAGTTTTTGATAAGGGGGGAAAAAAAACAAAACAGCAAAGGCAGTATAACACTTATATCTGTTGCAGACAAGGTTACATCTAACACTGTCAGAATACTTAATACAAAATACTTACCACGTATATACTGCTCCAGATTTGGTAAGAGCCACAGAAAATTGTGATCCACATTCTACTTTAACCACTCCAAGGCCTGTGAGGGAATCAATCTAGGAAAATAACATCAAATTAAATCAAAGTTAATTAAGGAGGCTATAGTTTCATAGACTGCACTGTCAAGTAAATATATAATGTGCGAGTATGTACGTGTCTATATGTGTATTTATAAATCATTATGTGTGAGTTTATAAATTATAATGTGCAGAATTCTACTCCTTTCATCTTTCTACCATTTACGACTTAAACATTAAAAGAAGCACAGATTTGGCAAACTGTTGAAGATAATCTCTAGTACGTTTTGGCAATAGTTACTCAGCAATTGCTCCTTAGTAGAAACAGTAAGGCTCTGTCTCCAAATACTCAACATTAATCATCCCTAGTTTGTATGACATGGATGTGATTCTGCCGACACAGTAAAAATATTGAAACCTCCAGTACGCTCTTCCTATTTATTCTGTGTAGGTCCTTATGCCACTTTACCATTAATCCTATGAGACTGATGAAGCATAAACAAGCTATTTTCATATTGTGTTACATGACGCAACAAAAAACTTATATGGGACAGGCTGGTAGACTTTGTCCATTTGGAAACAGAATGGGGACACCTGTATCCAGATAATAAAGCGTGATTCTGGACTAGGAATCTAAAATCCACTGTGCATAGGTATACACAGTGACACTCACATACATTTCTCAAATACAAACAACGTTCACCTTCATAACAAGTGCTGTAATTCAAATTAGATGGCTACATGGATTTCATTTGTAAGGTATGAAGAAATTCCAAGCCAACCATGCATTCACACAAAAGGTTTAACATAAAGTAAGATTACTTTTTAGTCAATTGATACCCCTTTCTGGAATGAAGTTATAACTTCAGCAGTATTATGGAAATTTAGTAACACAAGGAAATATGAAGACTTCTTAGCAAAAGCTAAGATTTTTACAGGAAAGAAAATTAAAATGAGAAATATGGCTAGAACCAGCCAAGAAAAAACCTTCAAGTGCAAGTTTAACAGCACAAAATTTAAAGACTCGTCATTGTAGCCTACACAGTTTATTCTTAACAACTATCAGAAGAATCCTGATGTCCCAGCATGGACGGAAGTCTGCACATATTGACAAATTGCTCTTCAGCATTCTCCATCAACCTCATGGTTTCTAAAACAATGAAAAAATTACATTCAAATACCTTCATTGGTACTTTACAGCCATCACTGCCTCCTCTCCCAAGTTTTCCATAATCTCCATCACCCCAGGACCAAACTGTATCATCATCAGTCAGGCACAATGTCTGTGCATCTCCGCTGCCACAGGCTATGTCAATCACACGGTAGCCCTGGAGAGCTTCCACCTGTAAAAATATCACTCATTTTTGTTCACAATAAAAGACGCAGTCATTTCGTTTCAGAAAAGATGACAAACCCTACTTGGAGAGGTGCTTCACTGGAACAACAAGTCTGAAACACCACAGGAACAAGCATATAAAGGCAAGTCAAAGGGCTTTGCTCTTTTCAAACCAGCAAAATTAAAACTAACTATGTATTTTATAAACTGGATTATTCTTTTTAATTGGTGAACTACTTAAATTTTTTTGACCTAAAAAGTCAGGGAAAACAATTCATACAAAACACCTAAGGTAATCAAAGACTATATTCTGTTTAAATAATTTCAGGCTCTCTGGGTGAGTACTGTATACAGTAAGAAAAAAAAAAGTCTTATTTTCAAATACTCTTACTAGTTTACAATTTTCTAGCACTTGCATCATAATCTGAATTTAATCAACATCTTTTGAAATGCTGCCATCTAGTGATGAAGTATGGGATTTGGATTCACAAAGTAAAAGGATGGTGACTGACATATATCATATCCTTCCGATCCTCACTCCTACTTGAAATAGATTATGGGTAGCACAATCCATAATCCAAAGCAGCATGGGACTTCACATACTTCAACTCATCTACAGATTATCTATTTTCATACTAGCTAAGAACATGGAGGGGGGAAAGATGTATAAAGATGTATGGGAAAAGTGGGTAGACCTCGTTTTTTGGGGGGCAGGCGAACAAGAACATCTGGATACACGTGATAAGGTCCCAAAGTGGACTAAGAACGTATGATACCTCTTCCCACAAATCCAAGCACTGAAAAAATGTTAATGCTTGCGTGAGTAGAAATATACGCATAGAGCTATGAATAAAAATTACAAACTAAGATTCAGTTTGATTTAACTAATGTAATCTTATTTTTTGCTGTATTTTCAGCAGAAGAACACAGAAAGCAAAAAACTCTCATTTCAAAAGCAAGGCAGTTTTCTTAATACCACTATTCTAACTTAAAGCTCTTGCAGTCTAGTTCACATGAGTACGACGGTCTGAATTAAAACTCATCAGCTAATCAGTATACTTATTCTTCCTACATTCAATACTGTCCAAGTTCTCAGACTTACCACTTAACAATCAAATGGGAAACAGCTCTCTTCTTCATCAGTAACTGCTTAACTCAAATTTCTTTAGCAAATAGCAATTAAATACTTCATAATTACTTTGGTTAAATTCTTATTAACTTAGTATATATGTCAGTAACATCTCAGTCTTCAATCATGAGAATTAAGAGTGTAATTATTATGTCAGGGAAAAAAAGACATTTGCAAGTGACTAAGTAACTATCACTGTAATCACTGGTATATTGTCCAGGAAGTAAACAATGAGGGGACCCAGTAGACAAGGAACTCACTTGTTACTTTCAGTGCAAACTACTCCTGTGAAAGGGTGGAATTTACTTATGGGGCGGTGGTGTGTTTGATTAGGGGTTTTCTTTAAGTCTTCTCTAAAACAGATTACTTCTAAGCTGTTTAGTGACCTCTAGCAAAGTTTTGCAGTCCCACTTTCACTTTAGTCTTCCAATCCATTCCTGTTTTCTAAAGCAACTGTTCATTTCTTACAAATACATACCACCATTTTGCCTCTTCAGTCTTTATATGCAGAAATGCAAAATGTTACGAATCAGAAGGTAAGAACTGGAGTAAGGCTGTATAGAACTCCAAACATTTCTTACCAGTTTAGGTTTTAGTTGGTCCTCACTATCTCCATGCCCAAGGCGTCCATATCTCCCCTTTCCCCATGTAAAAAGGTCTCCTGCAGCTGTAATACATGCGCTGTGTGCTCCCCCAGCAGCAATGTCAACCACTTCTATACCTCTCAGAGATTCAATTACACGAGGACGATCACAAGGGCTGAAATGAAAATATTTGTCTTGACAAAACTTTTAGAATAGACCATTCATGTTCACCAATGTATGGAGAGAGGTTTTTAAAATGAGTGAACCTAAATGACACCTAAAATAACAGAGTATTTGCTTTTGCTGCTGTTTAATATCCTAAAGATTTATGTTTAATTAGTGATTCAGAAATATTTTTAGAGGCCTATAAAAGCTAGAAGTATTTTACCATACATTATACTACAGCATTCCAGGTAAACTGAAATTAGAAAACTAATTCCATTAAAATTAGTCAAAGCTAGGCATTTACCCTAGAAAATCAGTCCAATTTAAGATACATTATCAGAAATTCTGGCATAAAATGTACTGTTGCCCCCCATGGACTTCAGCATCCCTTTTTCTTTTTGGATCAGAACACTGTTATCTTTAACACACAGAACTTCTCCTTTAATGTAGGCAACAATCCACGTGGAGATCAGAAGCAGAATGGCTGTTTTGCTCCCTAAAGTGCCTTGAAGTTCCACATACCTACAAGACAGATCCCAAAGGAAAGCCACTGGACTTCAGCATCCACAGATGTGTTAGAACACAATATCCAACTACAGAATCAGAGTTACTGTTTATTTGAAAAAATATTTTGTGGTTCTCCAATTTAAAAATGTACATTTCCACATCACTACTTAACACTGACTTCTACATATAGGCAGTACTCACACAACAGTTCAAATACATAGCAACTGTAATAAGTATCCACTAATAATTTTAAAAAAAATAACATTTCAAAGTGTTACTTACCTTCGGTTTCCATGACCAAGTTTACCATCTTCTGCTTCACCCCAAGAATAAACTTCTCCCTCAGAAGACAATGCCAAACAGTGCTTTCCTCCTGAGTTCACTGCAACTTTCTTTATAAACACATGTTGTATGGATTCCAGTAAAGTTGGAGTAGAAACTGACTCTGTTCCTCCAATTCCAAGCCTACCACCTGCTCCATATCCAGTAGCATACAGCTTTAAAGTGAAGAATAAAATTTAATTTTGTTTGCCTCTTGAAGAGCATTCACTAGAGCTGTAGAAAAGAATTCTTAATGAATGTATACTAGAATACAGTTAAAGGAAAGCCTGAAAAAACAGTTTTTTTACATGCCTCTATACCCTCTTCTGGAAAATAAGAAATATTTTGAAGTATTTCACAAAAAAATTCTGAAAATATGGCTACATTCAAGGCAATATGAACTGTCACTGACTTAAGGGATTTCATTTTTAATCCTAAGGCCAATTTTGTAAAAGTATCAAGAAACCATAGCTTTGTGTGGTAACATTACAAAATCATCTATCACCTGCAATATCTAACTTACAGGCATTTAGCCAACTGTGAACAACCTCAGATTCCAACTACACCTCTCCCCTGTCAGAGAGACATAATCACCATGACATTTTACTGTCTGTCCTGTTTTATGGGACTCTGTGAGCACACTACTTGTATTCAGCTTTATTTTCCAAAATCTGATCACAGTTTTGAATTGAGAACTAAGACACATGTCTTGTTTCATTCATTTAATGCTACAGGACATTGAATTTCTAGATTGCACTGGTGGAGTTGGTATAGTTCAGTTTCTTTAAAAAAAAAAAAAGATAAATCTGTGCTATACACATTATTTTTTATTTAGCCAAACCCATTCTGACTGAGGATGAAATTTTTCAAGGTACTGTAAGAAACAATCATTTGTTGTATCCTTACTTTCCCATCAGCAGTCACTGCAAACAGAGTCTGTTCCCCACCAATTAACTGCACCGGTCTAAGGGTAGCAAGAGCTTCACATGGAGTTGGGACTTTGACTTTTGCCCCTTCAATCCCACCAAGTTGTCCTCTGTGATTATGACCCCAACCATAAATAGTTCCACTGCCTCCAGCTGAAAGTGTCCAATCATCTGGTCGTCTGCAGAAAATGCAAAACAAACAAAATTTTAAAAGAGCTTTTAAAAAGTCACAAAAAAGTGCAGTTTACCATTGTACAACAATGAAGCATCACAAGACCAAACAAATGACAGTTGAAAGAAATAACCTATTCATCCACT
The DNA here is from genome assembly GCF_030936135.1 of Gavia stellata. Taxonomy (NCBI): domain Eukaryota; kingdom Metazoa; phylum Chordata; class Aves; order Gaviiformes; family Gaviidae; genus Gavia; species Gavia stellata. Next base: position 74,545,319 of record NC_082594.1, read on the forward strand.
GAACAAGCTGCTCATCCTGTTCTCTCTTAAAGACATCATGGCACTCATGAAGAACATCCATGTTTTCATTATCTGCCATTAATTCTCGGATTTTCTTTGCCACCTGAAAAATATTATGGATTAAGCAACATTATTCAAACTACATACTGAGTTTGAAGTATTTTAAAGTAAACACTTTCGTATGTTCCATGAACCATTTAAAAATATTCCTGCAGTACCTCATCAAGGAAAAGGCGAGGTAATGGTGTCCTTTTATCAAGAGCCACAGCCACCCTGGATGCCATACAGTACCTCCTGAACCAGGCCCATTTGTGCGTCTCTGCACAGCAAGGGAGAGTGTCCAACTCTAGATCACAAGCAAGAGCCACAAGCACCTGCAGACAATTAAAAAACATTTTAGAGAGGTATCAAGAATGTGTAATAAAAAGTAATATGCATTTGATGTAGCTGAACAGCTCATAGACCAGTAGGGCCTGAACACAGTCTCAAAGACATGTAAAGGGCAAGGGACATTAAAAGCTATCTTCATTACCCTCATTGATGGGGCAGCATCAAGTGTACCCACGCTATCTCACGTGGTTACGTATCTAATTTCCTCTTCCAATCCAGCAATTTTCACAACCCCCTTGTGAAAAAAACTGCTAGACTAATTAACTTTTCTATATCAAATATTATGTGCTGAACTTTTTACCTTCCATTTCTAAACTAAGTTGCCTTCCTACAATTAAATCAATTTGCAATTGATTTTCAATTTGATTCAGTTTCAAATCAATGTTACCAATGAAGATTGTGAACAATGGATTAGTTCTTCCCTGTATAAACTTTTACATATTTTAAGAATTTCTCTTCCTTAAGATAGATAAGTCCTCTTAGTTTAACTTTTACTACATGGAAGGCTGTTTCAGCCTTTTATGCTTGTTGCTCTTTTCTAGATTTCCTCAGCTTGTTTGTTTTTACTTTGAAGTACAGGGTCCAAGACTGAATATCCTCCCTTTTAAGGCATTCTTCTTTGTTCCAACTACATGCAAATAAAATCTTCACAGAATTTAGATAAATAAAGATATACAACACTGCTATTAGGACAACTCAGAAATCACTTATCAAAAAGTGCAGTCTACTGTACTTCCAAGATGTTTTTCTGACCTATTTACCTTTGCCTAGCTAGGTACTCCTTATTCTTTGTGTATTTGATTCTCCTTTTAGAAGTAGTATTCTGATTTTGGCAGAAAATGTTTCTAATATAGGACTAGGTGAGCTTACCACATCTCACAAAAAAAATCCAGAACTATACTAGTGAATTCTTTACTGATTGTACCCCATTACCTTAAAGAAAGGGCTGTGGAGCAATTGTTTGCCACCTCTCACAATGGGGTCTTCATAGTCAAACTGTCGCTGCAAAGCTTCTGGAAGACCTTTAACCAAAGCAGCTAAAGCACTCCCTGTGAAACTCTAGAGAAACCGCAGAACTAGAAAGTTAGTCTTACTGTATGTATTATAACAAAGTACATTATTTAGATGACCATGACAAAACCTAACTAACTTCACAACCTAGTTAACTATGTGAAGTATCATTTCCATCCATTTCCTAATACAAAACTATTTCTATGACTTTTTTCGCAATTCCAAAACCACATCTACACAGTATTGGAATTAGCCATTTTTTTCTACCATGGAGTAGCTTTACAGACTTGCAGACCTATGCAAGAAGGCTATTCATTTGCAGATTTCCTATTTTGCCATTAACAACAAAAATGTTGTACCTCAGGGCTAGCATTTTAATGCTTCACATACATCTTAATGTGAAAGTGTGAAGAGGAGAGCATCACTGCCTTCTTACCAAAGCTCGTGTTTCTCCATCATTATCCCCTAGAATCCGGTTGATGTTAATAGACTGGCCAAACTCTGTTGTGAGGAGTTTCCGTAGTCTCTGCAAGGCCCACATTCTGTGGCCAGCAGCTAAGGAAACATAAACACCAAAAGAATGTAATTACTTAAAACAACCATTTTAACTTCAAACAAATAGACTTAATTTTAAGACTACACCTACCTAAGGCACTCAGTTGAGCACAAGCTGCAAGAGAAGCTGCCAAGCGTGGAACTATACCCCTGTTGGAAGCAAAATTTAAGCGAAAATCCAACAGACACGTAACCAAATCCATTGAGGGGCATGAAAGAATGCAACGATCTGAGAGAAGGTCTTTAGGGCCTGCAAGAAACAAAAAGAAAAAACAACAGAAAAAAAAATGTGGGAAAGATTTGTCCTCAGACTGAAATAAAGAACAGAACATAGGCAGGATTTAGCTGACCAAACACAGCAATCTAGAGCGCCAGTCTGCATCTAAGCTGGTCTATTCCACCTCCCTTTGAAGGGATTGGAAGAAAGAGGCACTTCCATGACATAAATCACCTAATTCCAAAACAGACACATTAAAAAAAAAATAGTCTCTTCACTGATGAAGAGGCGAACTAGAGTGATGACAAAATATTTTCATCTCTTCCCTATGTACAAGCACACCTCTCAGGACTTTGTTGAAAATATTTCCTAAGTATTAATGAAAGCATTTTCTTAGTATGAATGTAAATGAATTATTGAACTTTGGCATGTAAATATCATGCAATAAATGCAACTGTAAAAAAAAACCCAAGTAAATCTACTCTCGCCTTTCTGTAAACGTCATATACAATACGTTACCTGCAGCTGGCATGATAGGGTAAACAGTGAATCGCCATCCCCATCCATTCACAGAGCCATCACTGATGAACTTCCACTTTAGTTCATCCCCTGGAATTCGCAGTTCACTAGACCAATCTGACCACTCACGACCTGTTACGGTAGGCAATATGAACATATTCATCTATACTGTCCGAGCCAATGCAAGCTACTCATCAATAGCAACTTCCCTCCACGGTTATATAATATAAAATATCACATAAATGCATTCAAGAAAAAGAAAAAAAGCTATGTGAAACACATGAATGTAACTATAACAATGTTACACTACTGAAACTTAAGTCTTAAACAGTTCAATTAGCACTGCTAACAGACACCCTTAGTATTTTTAATACCACATTCAAAAGAATTATGAGATCTTACTAAAATCCACTGTCCTAATTTCAAATTATTTTTTCATGTTACAAAAATTTGTAACAACATATACATTAAATTAAGCTTTACAACTTTTTCCAACCAGGAATCCAATCAGAAATATCTCAGTAGTGAAACACATGTGCATCTGAAAGTTTGGGGAAAAACAGGTCAACAGTAAAAGCCTACATCATGACTGCTCAGAAATGTTAAGCACAGGCAGTAACTACCGAGACCCTTGCACATGATGGGTAGGTTCAATGTAAAATTTGGCGAGATTAAAAATATTCCCCTAAAATCTACTGCAAATTAATAGTGCTTAAAAATGAAGTCAGATATGATAGGATAAAAGATGTGAAGATTTCATGCAGTGTCACACACATAAACCAGAGTAGAAAACAGAAACAGAGAGCCTAGATATTATTTTGGGCATTCGACAGCAGAAGAGCATTTATCTTGACTGTATGAAAGCTCAAATTTCTGTATTACTTGGAAAAGAAAGGAGCTAACAAAAGAAGTATCCTTTTCCAACTGTGTTCCAATTTGTTAACATATACTTTGATTATACAGAAATTCACACATGTTGGCAAGGGTGCTAAACACTGATTTTTTTCACTCTAACTGCTCTTAGGAAGAGCATGACAACATGCTCTTCTGAGAGATCCTCTATATTCAAAGATACAAAATCGCTCTTACATGTCTGTGTCTAGATCCTACATCTTTTTTAGTTTAAAACAGAGTATCAATTCACATAGTTTTTCCTCTTTTTTTATTGTGAGGGATATGCCAGTAAGTCACAGATAACGGCACATTTCATTCAGCATTTAACAGTAAATCACACAAGACATTTTTGAAAAGCGCTAGTTCTCATAACCTGATCGGACGGAAACAATTCTGTTGACACCATCCATTATGGTGAGTGGATCATGACGCCGCTCTGTAGAACACTGGCGATCAAATTCTACCCTCAGTCCCTCAGCACCTAAACAGCAACAAAGAGTTTACACATTTCTACAGAGCAATCAATACCACGAACAAATGCAGTATTTCAGAAATCCACATGAAATCAAATACAGTCATTCAGAAGCCATAGCGCTCATCAATAAAAATAACTTCCTTTGTGTTTATGACACTATTTGTCTGTAATTTCCTCTCTTTGAAAGGCTTACATCACAGCAAGCTCATGCGAGCAGGGGCTAGCAGACAGAAGACTATATTCAAAACATGCCAAACTAAAGTTGCAACAGACAAAAAAAAGGTCTATTTACAGTTAAGGCAAATAGCTCTTTGTTGCCTGTACCTTTTGGTAAGTACTACATAACATACTGAAGGAAGCACTAAATGAAAAGACAGCATTAAAACAAAAAAGTATTTCCCTAATGCTCAAGACTAAAAGATAGGTGATCAATTACTGACCCTGAAAAAGACTCAGTCCTTCTCAGCTTCATAACTGAACAGAAAACAGCATGATATACAGCTGTAGTCACAGCCAGTGAACCCAAAAACACGTATTTCACAGGATCGAGATATTCATGCAGTATGTGTTTTAAGAAATACTTTATTACAGCGACAGGACACATAACATGGCTTTAGAAGTTCACTACACAGTTTTGCAAGCTAAGGAAAAATTTTATGCATGCAGGCTTCAAATTAATGGAATTTTAGTAACATAACTAAGAATTCTATACCTGGTATTTTAACTGTGCCACTAGAAGATGTATCATCAGTATATGGATGGCTGCTTTCTACCACAACTGGTTGTGAAGAGAGTCGACCGCTTTGTGAATCAGTTGCCACATCTTCTAGTTCAGTAACACACAGCTCCAACAACATATCAGCAACCTAAGAAAAACATACGGGTTACAAAAAGTAAGTTTGATTAGTCCAAGAAATTTAAGCCAACGACCACTCTCCCCAAATTTAAAATAAATAAATCACTTGTTTTCTGAGTTGTGATTCATAAACCATCATATTAATTCAAAAATGCTCTTTTTGGTGTTGTTAAAGCTAGAAAAACTCCTAAAACTAAAAGCCAAACAACATAAGTTTCCAGTAAGTATATGACAACATAAATAATTGTTTTCCCTTACAGAAAAAGCAAACTGTAAAATCTAAACTGTAAAGCACAGGCAAAGAGATCAATGAAAGGTGTCAATATCCTTCTGTATTCAGCGTTGGTGTGGCCTCACCTTGAGTACTGTGTGCAGTTCTGGGCCCCACAATTTAAGAAGGATGTGAAAGTCCTTGAATGCATCCAGAGGAGGGCAACAAAGCTGGTGAAAGGGCTGGAAGCAATGTCCTGTGAGGAACAGCTAAGGACTCTGGGGTTGTCTAGTTTGGAAAGAGGGAGGCTGAGGGCCGACCTCATTGCTCTCTACAGCTTCCTGAGGAGGGGAAGCAGAGAAGGAGGTGCTGATCTCTTCTCCCTGGTATCCAGTGATAGGATGCAAAGGAATTGTTCAAAGCTGTACCAGGGGAGGTTTAGACTGGACATTGGGAAGCATTTCTTTACTGGAAGGTGGTCAAACACTGGAACAGGCTTCCTACAGAGGTGGTCAATGCCCCAAGCCTGTCAGCATTTGAGAGGCATTTGGACAATGCCTTTGATAACATGCTTTAACTTTTGGTCAGCCCTGAAGTTATCGGGCAATTGGACTAGATTATCATCGTAGGTCCCTTCCAACTGAAATAGTCTATTCTATATATTTAACCATTATGTAATATTGCAAAACACTGTTTTGAAGGAAAATTCCGAGAGGACTCATTTTTAAAGAGCAGTTTCAAATAAAAATTCTGACTCAAGACAGAAACAAACAAAAAAGCCCCATAAAAACACCCACAAACACACACAAAGTTGTTCAGCTACTCACTATTAATGCTAGAAGCAAAAACCCAGAATTAAAGTATAAGTGTATATATAGCATGCATGTAATTGAGGTGGAAGGGGGACAAGTACATCTCAAACCCAGAACATGGGTATACACAGGTGATCATTACAAGGAATTTGAAGGGGGGGGGGCGGGGGCGGCGAGAGAGAAGAAAGTAACCATTTGAGAAACACCACTCCATTACCTCTACATGAATAGCATCAGTTAGGCCCTCCCACAATCCTAGTTTACTCAGGCAGATACCATAAGATTTCATTGTTTAAAACTGAAGCTGTGTTGTCATTTATACCATTAATACATAAATAAAATTTCTCTCAATTCAATGCACACTCCCTTAGCAAAGTCATTATTCATCTTTTTGGTTAGTGAAGCCAAGTTTAACAAAAGAATACAAAAATCAGCTTTGCATAATCACTTCTGATGTTTCAAACCAGTCTTTGAGCAATGCAAAGCCATAAATTAACTACACCGTATAAGCATCTTAAAAGAAATGCAGTTACTCATTAGAAAAAAAATATTTGAAGGGTAAAGCTACAAGAAACATTAAGCAACTTTCCATTCATTACTCTAAGCAGATATTCTCTAAATAATCTATTATTTGTAACATTCTTTCATATAGCTGTTGGTATCCAATATGACAGCATTTATTAATTCTGTTCATCAGTTGGCCCAAAAAATCCCACACCCATGGATACTTGGCAAATTTTTAGAAACTTCAATGCATCAAATGTAACCCTTAAAAATTAACAAGAATGAACTATTTTGTTAACAATATATTAAGAGCGTTTTTAGCTAGCAATGATGACTGCATCAATTTTGGAAATAAACTCAGATGCACAACAAAACCAACATGGAACTTTTTAAACTAACATTCCACAGATCCAGGAAATAGAGCTGGTTTAATTCAGCTTCATTCCAATAAAAACACCCACTTGTCCAATACATAGAAACAGTTCATTAAGCTTCTATTTTAATGTCTAACTGCAGCATGACAAATCGAGGAAACAGTTTATTACTGACATTTATAGCACATGCATATATTCCTGTAATATTCCATTAAAATCATTAAGGTTCACATGCATTTAAGTTCAACTCAAACTTTCATGTTTATTAAGTTTTTCAGTATGTTGAACTGCACTTCAAATATAAGAAAATATTCTGATAAGCTACTAATAAAAAGGACATAGTTAAAATACAACAGAAACAAAACCTGACCTGTGGGTAAGCTGTGCCCATACCAGACAGCACAGCTGAAAGAACATCTCTTCCCTTTTCACCTGCTCGGTTGGACACAGCAAGCTTTAGCAGGTCAACCATGACTCGCGTGTCATCTGGTACTAAGAGACTAGTAAACTCATCCAAGTACTGCGGTTCTGGGCCAGATACTTTACTTTGACTTTCTACGTCCTACAAAACAAATTGCAGAAATATTTAGACAGTGAAGATGAAAGAAGTATTTCACTGAACCTGAACAAGTTAACTTGCCTGAAGAAGTTTAAAGGTAGTTTAAAACACGATTTGTAAATGTGGGATTATACGGCTGCAAAATTAACCTACTGTTAAACCCATTTCTGAAGTGAAAAAGCTTTCCTAAAACTAACCTCCTTTAACTTTGGACAAAAAAAAAAATCCCTCTGTCTTTGGATAGATTAAAAACAATGCCGTCATTTATAGAGCAACTTTAAAAGCACAAAAAGAAACAAAACTGCTTGATAAAAGCATGGTAAGGAATTATATGTTTTAAGGAAGGTATTGACAACATTACTTCTTTGGTTTTTGTCATGGTTTCTGCAATGATACTAGCAGCTCCAGGATCATCTGTCACTGGAATGAAAGGACGGGAAGAGGCAGCAGCAGCTGAGGGAGTTACAGCAGATGGTGTCACAGCATCTTCTGAAGAAACAACCTAGCCAAGACAAATAATAACTAAAAAAAGTGGCAACAAGATACTGCAAAATCTTTAAGAATGTAATTATTTATTAGAAGGGCTTAAGTTCAAAGACAGCAGCAAATTTAAAAACAGCTATAAATTCAAAACCAACAGATTTGCTTCTGGTATTTTTAGCTTCTATTTTATGGTCCTAGCACAGCAAACCAGCCAACACCCCCCTCAATGCCAGCTGCTACAAAACATACAATAAAACATCAGTGCCTGCAGAAAAGTCTACAACGTAGAAGACAAGCCCAAACAATACATGTCAAATTAATAGTTTGTTAAAGGAAAAGATCTCTTCAGTAGCAAGCCTTTTCTTTTTTCTGCTTCCATTAGCAGTTGGGAGTCTGAGTAGAATTCCATTCAGGGCCTCCTGTTTATATTAGTTGATAGAAGTTTACAACTACATTTTATTAAACAACTATCAAATATTCCTTTAGTCTTTTAAAAAAAAAAGTAAAGTAAAGATCACTCCTGTAAAATGAATTTCATATCTGGTCAAATGTTTAGTATTTTCATGTTAACTCTAAAATACTACTATAATTACATTTAAATGACACAGTGCATTCTGAAAGTTCAAAACTGATTTCACACTAAAATTTTAGTTTTTCCAAATCTGATATATGCAGAGTACCCACTCCTGAAATTAGAGCATGAAAGAACTGTTTAATCTCTGCTATTATAAAACTACATTGGACAATATACTTCAACTTTACTGTTAAACACGGTTGGAAAAATTCTTTTGACACATTACCTCCCCTCTCCTGTCCTGCCATGGGTTTGGGCTCAGCCTCTCTTCTGTATCTCCTACAAGCGTGCATTCATCCCCATTTGCAGGGCTTCCTGTAGAATTAGCATCTGATGGGGGGGCTGGCGAAGAAGAGGGACATTCTACTGGTGCAATCATACTTGCAGGCATCAATGCTCCAACAACTGCATCCCTGAAATCATTTAGGACAGATTAACATAAACCTAGTTATACTCCCTTGTTGAACTTCGAAAAAATTATATTAGCTTGTCGTAATAAAATAAAGAAAGGTTTCCAAGCTCTGGAATTTAGAGAGTAGTTGATCTCCATTCTCCTTTGGGCCTGATGCTTAAATACTGTGTTTTAAGGAAACTATTTTACATGAGTTCCTTTTCATAAATTTTAGCACAAATACCCTGCTCTCCACCAACAAGGAAAGCACTGTAATTTTGTAAAGTTTTATTGTTCTTTCCTGCCCCCCACTGCTTCCTCCACACCATCTATCATGATTTAATTACATTCCTTTTACATTATTTACTTGAGCATTCCTAAATAAACAATTTTTTCCCCAGGCACTGGGAGCTTCTGTAAAGAAAACATAACAGCATAAAGCTAACATCAACATCAAAAGAAAATTTAAATGAAGCTTAGGCCTAGCCTGAGGAGTCCAAACTTGTGAAACAATCTATACTTGACTCAAGAGACCCTAATAGATGGTAAGCAATGTCATCTTTTGCTCTGCAAAAGACAAGAATGTTTGCATGCCTACCTGGCATACATGATTTGTAATGCCATCAGTATATGAGATAACGCCTGCTGTTTGGCAACATTTCCATCAAGTGATAGGAGAATCTTAGCGAGGGAAGGGCGATTCGGCTTGGAACTGTTTGCCCCACTAATTTTGTTACTGGCAGCAGAAGAATCTGCATCTGAAGGAACACCTGGAGTGAGGGGTGGAAAAAAAAAAGAGAAGGCGAGCATTTTTTAATCATATAATACCTAAGTGGAGCTGACTTATCTAATTTCTTGTTAAGTCAGAAAGATGACTGTAAAGCTAACTCTACAGTAGATTCTTAAAACTGCAGTGCCTACAGTTACAATATTAAAGTCAATACTGAAGCTTTGCAGCAAGGGCTTTCACAAAATAGTGTTCCACCTTGGTACCTACTCGTGAAGATTGAGGTAATACAAACATTTTGGTGATCAGCATCTAAAACAAGTTTTACTTACAGAGAAATTTCTCAAATACCTAGAATATTTATTAGGTACTCTTAAAAATACTAATCAAATGTATGTAGTTCCTGCTTTTTTAAATACATTGCCTCATTCACTGAAAAAGCTTAATTAACAAAATGTTTGGTGCTTTTATATTCAACACAAAACATTGCTGTTTTGCCTTCCTAATTCTTAAGTCACCTGCTTTAGAATCAAAAGGTAACAGTAGCATCAAGAACTATAGCACGAGGTAACATGTAAGAAGACTAATATTACAGTACCATCCATGTACCATTACCTCCATAAAGCTCTATCCCATATTAAAGACAAAGTCTTTGGGGTGTTTGATAAAGCATGTTGCATTTTAATTTCCTGAGGAACCACAAAAAGTTCGAAATAACGCTACTTCTGAACAAGTCCTTTACAACTTCCACTTTCAGAAAGAGGTTTTGTTGGGCTTTTTTTTAGATGTGCGTATGGTTTTTTGTTGTTGTTTTGTGATTTTTTTTTTTAAAAGACAGTTTTCTTTTTGCATTTTTCTATCACCTATTAAACCACACACACACCCCACTAACACTCCAGTGGCATAAAAAAAAACAACATAAGGCAATAAATACCAACCAAGATAAGAAGCACCTAAAGGGTCCCTCGCTGTCTGGAAAAGCACTGGTTCATGAACAGAGGGTGTAGCTACATCCACTGTTGTCCATGCTACACTGTGGGAAGACCCACAAGCAACCCGGGTGATCTTCTGGCCTTCCAAGCCCTGGACAAGAGTGGGCTTTCTATTGACTGTAGTAGTTCCATTGCCCTGTTGCCCATGGTCATTGTCACCCCAAGCGTAAACCTGCCAGTAAACATTTCCACATATTACTTTGCTTCACTGTTTGCCTCATTTAATTGTTTTCTTAAAATTTCCTACAGAGGAATGTTAGTGATTTGTGCTATTAATCTAGGACACTTCAGAGAACCTATTGCTGCGACTTCCCCCCCGCCCACCCCCCCACCGTTAAATAATGCAGGCATTATCATACATTAAAGAAAAAAAAAAAATCAAAGCAGCACTTTATCAGATGATTCATAAATTATTGCCGACTCATAAATTATTGCCGATTCATAAATCATCGGTTGATTCATAAGTTATTCAACGTTCACTATGAACAGTAAGTTAGAACAATTAGTTGCATAGTAATTACATTGGGGATCTGAATCAATACTATAATGATAATGCTGGATTCACAGCAGAAAAATCTGTCCAGAATACTACAACTGTTTCTGCATTTCAAGATTGAGAAGCAGGAAACTGATCATGCAGATAATACATAAACTAGGAAAATATTACAAAAGCTACTACAACAACATTTTAAGTCCAATAAAATACATTAGCTTTCATATTGTTAAATTACAATCATGCTTATATTTGTTCAAGACTTGAAAAAGCAAATAATTTTTATTCCATTTAATCAGCATCGATGCTATTACACTCTTCTTCCTCAACAGTTTAGTTTATTCCTTTATGGATCAAGGAAAAAGGGGAAAGAAGGATGATGCACGACGTACCTGCCCAGTGTCAGTAACCGCTAGACAATGGAGTGCGCCTACAGCCACATGCACAATCTTTTTACCCCTCAGTCCTTCCACAACTTGTGGCTTTCGTACATGTACATCCGTGCCATGGCCTAGCCTAAAGTAGTCACCCTTACCCCTGCAACAGATAGTAAACGTAAAATTCAAGACAATTATATTGTTTACACATTCCTCTGCCAATGCAGCTTCCTGAACCAAAATACTTCATTTATCACTGGGATTAAACACAAGCAACAACTAGCAAATTCTTCAAATCTGAATTACAAAGGCCTAAAAATGAGGATAACCGCAGTTGTGTGACTCCATAACTTTTCACCTCAGTATAGAACAGGCATCATTTATGACTTTTTTTTTGTACATAGTGCAACTGTGATTACATTGAATTTCCTCTGTTGCAGAAACATTGCAATTATAAATACCTACAAAATTGATGTATTTTGATAGACTTGAACAGATTTATACTATTGAGGATAAGCCTAACAATAGCAGACCCTTTGACAAGTATACTCAAATGAAAAAATACATGGTAACTAACATGTTTTCAGAACTGAGTTTTTTCACGCTGTTGCAAGCCTCAATATAGGTTCTCAAGCCTCGATAACTTAAATTCTTCTAAAATTGTTATATACAAACTGCACTAAAAATATACCATATGCAGAAGTAATATAAACACCTTAAAATGCCTCTAGGAATGTCAGTAAAGAAGAAAAAAACCCAGGGATTTCTTCCACTGTGTTTTTAGTAACCATTCACTCAGTTCTGCTGCTTACCACCACCAATTCTTCCTCAAGAAAGGTTATGTTATGCTGGAGGTGAATGTGATATAAAATACTATCGCCTACCTAAAGTCATAACACAGAAGTTGTGATTTTACCCTCAAATCAGTACAAATTCAAGAAGATAAGAATGAAAGTTTAGAAGCAACTTAGCCATCCTAAAATGCAGATATGCACACATGAAACAGACCCAAAAAATCTCCTTGTAGTCCTGTAACGTCACAAAATAGCTGTACATTTTATGACTAGACGTAACAGTGTTAAGACAAACTGTGGGAAGGAAGGGAAGAAAGAGAATTTTGCAAGGAGTTCCTAAAGACTGCCGAATTCCCTTTCTTCTTACTCCTTTCGTCACTACAAAAAAAAAAAAAAATTAAAAGAGGGGGGAAGTGAGAGAGACAAATACAGTTTCCAGTGGCCACTCCAAGAAAATGACATCTCTGCTAAAATCTTTCTCCCTTTTAAAAACAGAAATAACTTATAAAAATGGAAGTTTTGTTGATTTCTCTTCATATCATTCATCAATTGCTGACAAATAATAAAACAAAAATGACCATTTTAAGTCTTCTTAGCTTTGATATACATCAAACAGGTCACAGTCTTATTATACACGGATGGGGTAAGACCTTTATCTGGTTAGAGCTCTGAAGTTGATCTGCCATACAGTAAGCTCTCAAATTTTACAGAAAAGTTTATAAACTCAGAAAGTCAGGTTTGTGTTCAAAACAAAGCAGAAGCGAACAGACAAATAGAAGAAAAATAAAAAGGGTTTCTGAGTAACTCTCAGTAATCATTTCATACCAGTTCTTGCTTCGAGGCATCATTACTGACAACTCAGTGGAGTTCTGAGCAGCAATGAGCTCTGCAGAGACCCTGTGTTTCCAAGGAAGTTCCTCCCATCTCCTCTGAACTTAAGCTTACTTCCTTACTCTACTACATCCTTACTCTCTGTCTCTGCTTTAGCTGTAGGCTACATACTCTAAACTATGATTCTCAGGTTCTCTTTTTCCCATTCCAAAGTCTTGAATCAACATTCCTTTACACACTCCATTGCTCCCAAGAGAGGGAATGATCTTCTCCTTCCTCCACTAGTTCAGTAAGACCCAGGCATCCTAACAGGGTACAAAACACAACTGAGCATGCTACAAGACAGTGTTAGAGTAATTGAACAGATCACAACTTGTCTCAAAGAGCTGCCAATTTAAAAGACAAAGCACACAGATAAAGCACAGATGGAGTTAAGACAGTCAGATAGCAATAAATACAACACATACTTAGCAATTGCTTTGCTAATATTTTCTGGCAAATGTAACATACCATGTCCATACCACTCCTGACTTGGTCAGTGCCAATGAGAACTGTGCACCACACTCAATCTGACAAACACCTTGGCCGTTCAGTCTTTCAATGTTCTGAGGAATGTTGCATCCTTCACTTCCTCCTCGGCCCAGTTTTCCAAAATCACCATCGCCCCAAGAAAACACCAAACCTAACAAACACCAAACTGCAGGTCAAACAATGATCACAGCATTCCCACATGCTAGAAACCTTCTGGAATAAGATATTCCTACCTTCATCTGTCAAAGCAAGAGTCTGAGCATCTCTGCTTCCACAAGCAACCTGGATGACTCTGTGGCCAATGAGCACTTTAACCTACAAAATAGAAAAAATAAGCAAGACGTTTCAAAGAAATTATGTTCTAAAACCTTACAGACATTTTCAAGCTCTTATTACTGATCTTGTTCATTGTGCCCAGCCTGAGCATGCCATTTAGCGAAGTATTATCAAGCGTTGCTCACTCAGGATCCAACATCGCGCAACGACAGCAGTAGCTTCCGGCTATGCATCAAAGCAGATGGAAGACATGAATGTTCAAAACAGCACTAGAATAAGAGAGAGACTGGATCTTTTTGGCCTTTCTGAAATAGCTTGCCTGTTATTAGAGGTATGTGTACCAAAACCTAATTTAGATCACTCCAAAATGATGTCTTCACACTGCTTTCATGGGTTTTGGCCTTACTTTAGTTTTAATTTATCATTTATTAAACAAACACATTTGCGTTTCATCAAAGACAAGAAACATTTATTTTACCATCTTAGGTTTCAGCTGTGTAGTATTATCTCCATGTCCTAGTCTTCCATATTCTCCAAGACCCCATGTATACAGTTCACCACTAGAGGTAATGGCAGCACTGTGGGAACTGCCACAAGCAATATCACGGATGCGTTTGGTTTTCAACGCTTCTATCAATCTGGGTTTATCACAGTTCCTAAAGAAAATGAGTAAAAAATTGTGTTAATTATGAGAAAGAGTTGCACAATACATTACAACCTTCATAATCCAAAAAAAATTGTGTAATAACTAAGAGTAACCTCAAGGTAAAATAAGATGCAACATTATGATTTCAAGACGTACTTTTTAGCAGCACCCTAAATCTAAAGTTTACACTATTTTAATGTACTTCAAAGTTTATTTAAAGAAATATTTTATGTATACAGCGCAAAACTTAGGTGACAAAGCCAAAATACCAAAGTGATGAATCAATTAAAAGGTGCATAATATAAAGTGAAAACTGATATCCTGTCATTGCCCAAAGTTGAGCAATTTATTAGAAGTAATTACTTCTCCACCCTGCGGACACAGAGCCAGATAGTAAGATTAAGAAATGACACTCCCATCCCAACTTTGCTCTTACAAGAGAGAAATTAGAACTGGAATTTACTGTTAGGCTTTTATAAGAGTACTGGAAGCTTACTATTCATATGGTTACAATATTCTCTAAATTCAGGGAAGAGTTTCTACTCAAGGTTTTCTAATATTGACTGTGTATCAGAGCCACTATTAAGGTTTATTAAATTACGCATGGCCTCTGGAAAATCTGCTCCCATGAAATGGCCAAGAGTTCCAAGTCTCACTTCTAACAAAATTTCAGAAAGCATGAGGCAGTTGAACAATAAACAACAATACTGCTCTAATCTGCACTTCCCTTTTCATTGATCTGACACACATACCACTATGAACATTTATTTGTTGCCATATAATAACTGCATTGGGCACTGTAATTTTTTTATGTATTCTGAGCAGGTTTTCAAAATATATCAGAATGACAAAAGATTTCCCCATGGGCTATGGTTTTTTGTGTTTTTTTTTCTTTCAAAACATTGTTCTGTGGTGCATACAAAGAAAAACACTGAGACAATTCAAATTTTCCTCAAAGCTGTCCTGTGGAGAATTAAACTACGTATTACTGAAAAGTACAAGAAATTTATTTCTGGCTAACAAGTTTGTGAACAGAAGTCTAAAGAAAAGGGCTACAAAATACTCTGTCAGGCTTACATTATGAACTGTTACAGCTTAAGAATGTAAAACTGCTGTGGTTTTACATCTCAAAGCACCTTTGTAAACCTTACCTTATAAAGGTAACCAAAAACTCTATGTCCA